>NC_135572.1:342500130-343125130 GCF_965152235.1 Eretmochelys imbricata | reverse complement strand
CTTACAGTTGCTTTACAAATGAATTCAAATATAATTACACAACAGCAGAACAGTCATAATAAATGGGAAAGCTTTGCTAATCTCACTTTGACTTCTCTCTATTGCTAGTGTCCCATTAAAAATAATGTACACCTCTTTGACCTTAGGATAATTAGCACATGTGATACCTTCATGGCACAATCATTATTGGCTCTTTGAGAATCTTTACTAATTGTTATCTTAATGGATTTTGTACACAATGAAGAATACTCTCTGGGCCTTAAAGAAAGGAAAGCAGATTCTATTGGAATGAGTCCAGATAAGAGGTGTGCTATGGGAATGTGACTAATGTTTTGTAGAAGAATGGTTGCTGGGCTCACATAGTGAGTAGCTTGTCTATGAATGTTTGTTTCTGTGTTTCAGAGCAATACCTTTTTCTACTGCATGCATCCGATGAAGTGAGCTGTAGCTCATGAAAGCTTATGCTCAAATAAATTGGTTAGTCTCTAAGGTGCCACAAGTACTCCTTTTCTTTTTGCATAAGTCGAGTGTTCTCCACTGTACTGTGTGCTACGTAGCTTGATAATAGCATAAGGGCCAGATTCTCTGATCTGTAGTACAAAGTGGCCAGCAATCTGCACTGGAGAATTCCCTGAGTGTATGGAGAGTCTCCACCAGAGTAAAGCCACATTCTGCCTCCACCTATGTCAGCTCCTCTGCTTGGCCATCCTGCTTCCCGTGATACCTCCCCCATCTCACCAACTTTAGAAGAAGTGGGGAGGGGCATGTTATGGTTTGCTGGGTTACTGGAGGGGGTGGACCAGGGTAGATGGTAGATGAAGGCTTCACTTCACCCAGTTTTCTTCAGCCGCTGTAAGGATGCCGAGGTCTCTTACGTCAGTGGGGCACATTAAAGTTGCCTCCTGCAGTCTTAACCTATGCCTGTGTCTGAGCAGCTGAGAATGAAGGAACTGCAATCAACTCCTTGACAGCATCCCCCTACATAGCACCCAAGCTCTGTTGGGGTTAAGTACAGTATCACAGTACTGCCAACTCTCACAGTTGTCTCATGGTATTTCTGATATTTGGTGTCCCAAGGCTCAAAAACCAGAAAGAAAATCAAAATAACTCCAAATGTGGGCTTTTTAAAAAAATCATGAATTTTAAACCAATCTCATAATTTTTTGGAGCCTGACTCATGATTTTTGAATGCTTGGGTGTTGACAATGCTGTAATCAAGCCCTAAGTGACTAATTGTCATATCCAGGGGTTATATCCACCTGGGGGAGTGGAAACTCCAGAAGTAGGAGTTCTTCGATTGTTTGCAGACTTGTATTCCATGCAGGTGTGTTTGTGCTGAGTGCACTAGATTCAGAGACTTTTCTCCACAGCAGTACCTGTTGAGGTGGCATGTGCACCCCAGAGCTCCTCTTGGCCCCTTCTGAGGCAATATAAGGGCAATGCCACCCCAAATCCCCAGGTCTTTCTTACCACCAATGACCTGAGTTGGCGTGCCCCAAGTGTGAACCTTCTCTTCTCAGTCTTTCCTCTCTGCATTACACATGTGGTGCCGGGACTTCTCCTGTAAATGTTTTTTTAATAGTCCCTGCTGCCAGCAAGGGTTGGCAGCAGGGGTGGTTTAAGTCAACATTGAGAGAAGAAACTGGACTAGTTAGTGAGAAAACCAGACTTGTTAGTGAGAAAAAAACATCTCCTGCCTTGCTCCAGAAGAGAATAGCAAAATGTGCCCTTAATCTCAGGGCAATGCAGCCTAGTGCCCAGAATCCATAACACTGGTGAGCGAAGCCACCACCCCAGGGTGGGTGATGGCCAGGATAGGGGTACCCAGGCCCACCCTTTCCACCAGGTTCCAACCCAGGGCCCTATCAGTGGTGGGGATGCCCACCCCCAGCTCCGTGGGGCTCCAAGCAAAACACGCCAAGCCTTACTCCAGTTCTGTAACCATTTGGCTGCTAATCTCCCTTGGGTTAATTCCTATCCGAGTATCTGGGGTTCTCTGTCTCTGTGATTCTCTGATCTCTCCAATCTCTGTGACGTCCCAAGCTGGTGTGTCGGGTCCATCTCCAACTGGCTGCCCTCTGCATCCTGGAGTGCAGGCAGTCCTCCTGCAGGAGCTTGCGACACACCTCCTTCCCTGCCCGGGGTCAGCCCAGACTGAGCTGCTTTGCTCGCTTTTATATCCTGCTTCCAGCTGGAGCCTGCCCAACAGAGCCGGGGTTGTATGGCCTCCTTGGCTAAGAGAAAAGGGTTAACCTGCGCTGTACCAGTGCGGGGCTGATACACCCCGTCACAATGTCTCCTAGGATATTTATCTATAAAGAGTAACATGTAAATTTTGGCATGTCAAAAGTATAATTATGCAAAAGTCTGGCATGTCAAAAGTATAATTATAATATCAGTATAATTATGCAGCCCAAAAAGGAATCTGAAGAGCAGCTAGCAAAGAACAAAAAAATTAATGGCAACAATTTTTAAAGTACATCAGAATCAGGAAGCCTGTCAAACAAATAGTGGGGCCACTGGACCACTGAGGTGCTGGAGGAGCACTCCAGCAAGATAAGACTATTATGGAGAAGTTAAAATAATTCCTTACACCAGTCTTCACTGCAGAAGATATGAGGGAGATTCTCACAGCTTGTTGCCAAGAAGGCTAATGGCATTTTGGGCTGTATAAGTGGGAGCATTGCCAGCAGATCGAGGGACGTGATTGTTCCCCTCTATTCGACATTGGTGAGGCCTCATCTGGAGTACCATGTCCAGTTTTGGGCCCCACACCAGAAGAAGGATGTGGAAAAATTAGAAAGAGTCCAGCGGAGGGCAACAAAAATGATTAGGGGGCTGGAGCACATGACTTATGAGGAGATGCTGAGGGAACTGGGATTATTTAGTCTACGGAAGAGAAGAATAAGGGGGCATTTGATAGCTGCTTTCAACTACCTGAAAGGGGGTTCCAAAGAGGATGGATCTAGACTGTTCTCAGTGGTAGCAGATGACAGAACGAGGAGTAATGGTCTCAAGTTGCAGTGGGGGAGGTTTAGGTTGCATATTAGGAAAAACTTTTTCACTAGGAGGGTGGTGAAGCACTGGAATGCATTACCTAGGGAGGTGGTAGAATCTCCTTCCTTAGAGGTTTTTAAGGTCAGGCTTGACAAAGTCCTGGCTGGATGATTTAGTTGGGGATTAGTCCTGCTTTGAGCAGGGGGGTTGGACTAGATGACCCCCTGAGGTCCCTTCCAACCTTGATATTCTATGATTCTATGATTCCAATAAAAAATAGCTGCCTTCTTAAAACTGAAAGAGATACAAGAAAATTGAGGGGATGAAAGAACATCTAAACTAGAACATGTCATATGTGACAAGCACATCTCCCCTTTCATTTGCCTACGCAATAGGCATTGCTCTGTTCCAGTTTCCCATTGTGTTGAGTGCCTTTCATCCAAGGAGATCAAAGCATTTTACAAATATTAATGAATTAAGCCTCATAACACAACTGTGTGTCTTTAGCCCCATTTTTCAGATGGGGCAGCTGAGGCATAGATGGATGAAGTGACTTAGGGCTTGTCTACACTAGTGAGCTTACAGTGGAACAGCCAGACTGATACAGTTGCAAGAGTGCTCTCCTGCAGACATAATAAAACCACCTCCAGGAGCAGCAGTAGCTATTTCGGTGGGAGAAGCCACACTGGCGCTTTTGTCGGTGTCACTTATGTCACATTTTTCACACCCCTGAGTGACATAAGTGACACCGACAAAAGGGTAATGTAGACAAGCCCTTACGCAAGGCACGGAATTTTAACCACAGCTTGGTCCTTCTGCTCACACCCTCCCATAAAAGAGGCTAACAACCAGCTATGGAGCCCTTTATCTTTAGGGCAAGGCTAAAACGTGGCCAGCTAATAAAAAGCACAGGCCTATTCTACAGTCAGTACCCTTACTGGTTGTCTTAAGTAGAGATGCCACTGACGTTAATGGGAATTGTAAGTGCTGAGTCAGCAGAAATCAAACAGACTCAGAAATTGAACTACCCTGTTAATACTAGAGATACTCCCTTCAAAACAGTTCGCTTGCATTTATTTATATTTAAAGTAATGTTAAGAAAGGGAGCTTATCCCTATGCTCTAGGTGCCCTTGATGTAAATTAAAAATGTACCAAAAGTACAGCAGTGCAATTTAATATGCACATCACCCATACACCAGAGAATTTAAAGACTCAGATCTCCCTCCCCCTCCAACAAATTTCCCAGTCTTACAATTCTCCAACCCCATTTTCAGATGCCAGGGGACAAAAGATGAATTTTGCACCATATACTGAAAGTCATCTCGTTTAGATGTTTGGATACACTGCACCAGATTCTGTTTGCCATTGCATTGGTGTAAATGAGGACAAACTCCTTAATTGAGTTACTATAGATTTACACCAGTGTAACTGAGCTCAGAATCTGGATCTGAGGCCTGGTCTATCCTTAGCATTTAGATCGACTATATATAGTGCTCAGGGGTGTGAAAAATCCATGCCCCAGAGTGCCGTGGCTATGCCAACCTAATGCCCAGTGTAGACACAGCTATGTTGATGGAAGAATGCTTCCTTTTGAAATTCAAATTCAGCTTGAAACAAAATCAAACACACAGTAATCAACAAATTACTTTTTGCCATTCATGTTTACTGAATTATCTTTAATTTCAAGGGAAAGGGTTGCTGATAGCTCCATTCTATTCCTGTGAACCCTCACTTGATGTGAAGGAAACCTATGTGCTCTCACGGAGATCAGTATTGATGCTTAGGGTGGGTGGACATTTCATTTTACAGTTTCAGTAGAGCCATTCTGATACACAGTACAAGGATTTTGAGATTCTGCAAACATTCAGGCCAGGTCTACACTACACACTTACTTCGGTATAACTACCTCGCTCAGGGGTGTGGATTTTTCCTTAACCCCCGATATAGACAGCGCTATGTCTGTGGGAGAACGTCTCCTGTCAACACAGCTACCTCCTCTTGCAGAGGCTTAGCGCGTCTTCATCAAAGCGCTCCTGCGGCATAGCTGCATGAGTGCATCTGCACTGATGCAGTGTTTGTAGTGTAGACCTGCCTCAGCTTCTGAGATGAGATTCTATCTTCTGTTCAGCTTGATGAGTAGTAGAAATCATGAGCACTAATTATTATCGGAAAGGGACCTGAGCCACCATCTTTGTATATAGGCCAGAGCCAGATCTACTTTTTCCTCAGCTTTGGAGATATTGGGAACTAGGGCTTTGGTTCAGACCATGACAGACATAGGGCTCAGTTACAAAATTCATACTTTGGTACAGATGATTTGGATATTGGCACTGTCAGTCAGAAGTTCCAGATGATGCCGACTCTCTTAGAAAGGGCATGATTAAGAGCCTCCAACACTGGCCCAGAGTGAAGGGTTCTGAAAACCTAGTGTTCTGATCTGTGTTCATCTCTAACCATTGCAGTCTATGTCATCAACTTCTATTATTCCCTAATGTCCTGAGAAGAAATGACTAATCATGGAATATGTCCCCTCTCAAGAATCACCTTGATGAGGTCCAATGTAGATCAGGTAACTCTAGTTACATGATTTTGAATTAAGCCATCATTGAGATGTGATTTTATTTCCTCACTTAGGCTGGCTTGCAGAAGTACTCATGGATTCACAGTTGTTCTCACAGGACAGTTGTCCATTGTTCTGAGGGGGTAGTTGTGCAAGACAAAAGAAGACTGCTCCTGGGTGCTGACAAAATAGCTGCCATAACTAGCATCTTTGATGGAAAGCCCTTCACAGCCCCTTTGATAGCTTTAATTGTAACTAGTGGAAAAAGCATACATTTGGAAGGGAAACAAAAGATTGTTTTGTTTTATACCCTGCTGTGTCTAAAATGACCACAATTATACAATGTATTGGTAAAATATATTCCTTTTTCAGGGAATACAAGAGAACAAACACCATGTTGTTAAAACCAAATGCATTCTTTATTATGCACCAGGGTTCATTAGAACTGGGGGAAAATTGCACACTGCAATGAACTTAATTTTCTAACTACTGTATATCAAAGATAAGCAATTATGCATACAGACAAACCACAGACAAATTATAATAGGCATCAGATGAAGGTGATCCCAAGACAACTCTATCTGCACTAATTTGAATCTTGGCCAACTGATGGTAAAATCCATTTAACTCCAAGGTCACAAACCTTTCCAATGTGTCCTAGGAGAAATACGCACTTTGAAGGCTTTCATAAGCCAAATAATAAATCTTCTTGTGTTCTAAAGCAGCCATTCATAAGAGAAATTGTATTCTTCAGACCCGTTGTGCTAAGGATGCTCCTCTTCTAGGGTTGCTGTTTTCCTGCTTTAGCTAATCCATTATCTTTTCATTATGATGGGGGAATCTGGAAATTTCTTTTTCTTTCTTTCTTTCTTTCTTTCTTTCTTTCTTTCTTTCTTATTGGGGCTTTTTTTCTTCTTCAGATAAATGACTTGGGTCTATTGTGTTCTAATTTTATGTCACAATTTTAAAAATTCCAGACTAGTAGCAACTTTATCTTGATGGAAATCCTAAACCTAAATCCTAGGATATTTCAGCCTCAATCCTAATTGACTGCAAGATGTTGCATCTACATGCAGTCAGTTGCAGTACCATGGTCTTAGCTTATAAACTCTTCAGATATGTCTACACTGCAATCGAAGACTCACGGCACAGCTGTGTCTGACCTGGGTCAGTTGACTTGGGTTAGTGGGGCTTGGGCAGCAGGGCTATAAAGTTCCCCTGTAGACATATCCTTTGAGGCAGGGACTGTCTCTCACTGTGTGTTTGTACAGTGAGTGATAGGGCCTCTATGTGCTACTGTAATATAATAATAATTAATAATTAATGTAATAATTAATAAATAACAGATCTCTTGGATATGCTTATAAGATTTGGCTTTCTTTTTACAGAGGTGCCCTCTTTGTGACTTGTGCTATCTCTCAGTGTTTTTAAGTTGCTATTTCTCTGTAACTTCCAGGGACTCTTATTTTGCTTCTAGAGTCCCATCCACATCTCTCTTTCAGCTTCAAATCCTCATCTCTCTCCCCACACACACTGGAATACGGAGGATAGGAGAAAATAGGATTTTTTACCAGTGCTGAAGCCAATACAAGAGATCTCAAGGTCAATAGTTGTCAAAGGCCAGTCTTAGTGTGTCCATTCCAGATTCAGAAGTGGCAGAGTAACCACTGTAGTGTATAGGAATTAGGCAGTATCCCTTTAAACACTGTGAGCCCGATAGTACCATTCCCTGTGTTCTCTGTTTTAGGGCATGGCTACACTTGTGGATGAAGAGCGCTTTGAGTTAAACTCGCCTTCGGAGAGCACAGTAGGGAAAATGCTGCAGTCTGTCCACACTGACAGCTTCAAGTGCACTGGTGTGGCCACATTTGCGGCACTTGCAGCTGCATTGGGAGCGGTGCATTATGGGCAGCTATCCCACAGAGCACCTCTTCCCATCCTGGCGCTGTGGCTTGTGGGAAGGGGGTGAAGGGGGCAGGGCATTCTGGGTCCTGTCTCAACGCCCCGTGATGCATCGGTTCGCATCCCAGCAATCCCTGTGCTTCTGTGCACATTTGGTGCCATCTTTCAATGTTTTTTGTGCTGCACACTCTGCCTTCCCTTTTAGTCTACAGGAATGGAACCCAAACTGCTGAGGAATATGCTGACGAGTCTTGCCATCATGTCACGTTTGGCAGTTGAGTAACTCCTTAAGATCCAAACTGACAGTGAGGACTCTGACGATGATATTGACTCGAGTAACGCATATGACACAAGATTGCTTGTGGCATTCATAGACATTTTCACCATCATGGAATGCCACTTTTGGGCTCGGGAAACAAGCACTGAGTGGTGGGGTCGCATCGTCATGCAAGTCTGGGATGACGAGCAGTGGCTGCAGAACTTTCAGATGAGAAAAGCCACTTTCATGGGACTGTGTGATGAGCTTGCCCCGACCCTGCGGCGCAAGGACACAAAATTGAGAGCTGCCCTGACGGTGGAGAAGTGGGTGGCTATTGCAATCTGGAAGCTGGCAACTCCAGACATCTACCGATCGGTCGCTAACCAGTTTGGAGTGGGAAAGTCGACCATTGGAATCGTGTTGATGCAAGTTTGCAGGGCCATTAATCACATCCTGCTCAGAAGAACCATGACTCTGGGTAACGTGCATGACATTGTGGCTGGCTTTGCACAAATGGGTTTCCCTAACTGCGGAGGGGCGATAGATGGGACGCATATTCCAATTCTCGCACCAGCCCATTTAGCCTCCGAGTACATTAATCGGAGGGGATATTTCTCTATGGTTCTCCAGGTGCTTGTGGATCACTGTGGGTGTTTCACTGTCATTAATGCAGGCTGGCCCGGAAACATGCATGACGCACGCATCTTTCGGAACACCGGCCTGTTCAGGATGCTGCAAGCTGGGACTTTTTTTTCCCAGACCAGAAAATCACCATGGGGAAGTCGAAATGTCCATTGTGATCCTTGGAGACCCTGCTTACCCTTTAATGCCGTGGCTCATGAAACCTTACACAGGGAGCCTTGACACAGCAAGGAGCGGTTCAACAGCAGGCTCAGCCGGTGCAGAATGACTGTGGAACGTGCTTTTGGCCGTTTAAAGGGCCGCTGGCACTCTCTCTATGGGAAGCTGAACCTGGCCGATGACAGCATCCCTGCGGTTATAGCTGTGTGCTGTACCCTCCATAACATTTGTGAAGGGAAGGGTGAATGATTCACTCAGGCTTGGGCCTTGGAGGTTCAACACCTGGAGGCTGAATTTGAACAGCCAGAAAGCAGGGCTATTAGAGGGCCCAGTGTGGGGCTGCAAGGATTAGTGATGCCTTGAGGGAGCAATTTGAGGCTAAAAGCCACCAGTAAGGTCTGGTGCCCTGCATGGGAGTGAAGTGAAGCGGTTCCAATGTTAGTAGGAATCTGTGTTTGCTACACTGACTTGCAGTGCCTGTTTCTTTCCTGGGCGGACGTATCTTTTACTGTATGCAATAATAAAGAATGTTTTCAAAGCCAAAAAATCCATTTATTGAAAAGAAAATTAATTTATTGAAAAGAAACACAACTGCTTGGGAAACAGAAAGGGCAAGGGGGTGGGGTGGGGAACGGTACACTCACAGATTTGTGTATGTCCTGTTATCATACTCAGTCTTCCTGTCTGGAGTGCTGTGCAATGAGTGCTGCACTTCAGGATGGCTATACTGCATGGTGATGGGGGTTCAGTGCAGTGGGTAAGGGTTGTTGTTTTCAGGGCTGGGTGGTGAAGCTGGTGAAGGTGTTGGAGGCAGCTGGTGGCGATAAGAACCTGGATGTTGGGGAAAGTGGGTTGGAGGTGACATGGGGGCACAAGGGAAAGAGTTTTGGGACAAGGGCTGCAGGGATGGGGTTGGGCACGGTAGTGCTCCGCCTGCATGGTTACGAGCGCCTGGATCGAGTCCACTTGGCGCTCCATGATGCTTATCAGGTGATCTGTGCTTTGCTGCCGGAGCTCCGTGCTTTTGTGCTGGCACTCCTCATTCTGCTGGTGGATCCTCCTTTCAGTCTCCCTCCACTCCTGCGCTTTTAGATTCTCGTTAAGTGACTGCTGCATTACTTCATGCAGCATGTCTTCTTTGCTTCTACGTGGCCTCTTCCTGAGTCTTTGCAGCCTCTCAGCTGGCGATAACATGGACGGCTGAGATCTCAAGGTTGCATCTGTAAAGGAAAAATGCAACACTTAACAGAGGCAGCATTGTTCACACCAGACAGAGCAATGATTCCCCCACACTTAAGGAGAGCAAGCACAGTCTACAAAATAGCATAATTTGCTCATCCCAAAGCGAGCGCGTACAACCCACAGGAGCCCCAAAATGATGAGTAAACACATGGTCCAGGGGGAATGATTGTTTCATGGCTGTACGGTCCTCTGGGTTTCTGTGCCTTGGGCAGAGCCAACAGCTGCGGGGGGCCCCTTTACTGAACACTGTCCACACATTTTCCACAGGAGTTCGTCCTGGAAGATATCTTGCTGCCGAGGGTGACCTGAGAAGCAAGGGAGGGTCTTCTACTTGTGACAAGATGGCCGATGTTAGTCTGGTAGGTCCTGTACTTTTCTTGGTGGGGAGCTAAGATGCCACCCCTTGCCCCTGTTCTTGGGGCATCGATGGCCCCGCTAGTGGCCCAGGAAGGTGGTAAAGGAGGGAAGTGGGGGAGAGGTCTGGGTTTGCTCCTCACTCTGAGCCCCAGCCCCTCTCAACCCCTGTGGGTTCTTACCCTCTTCCCCCTTAGGTGAGGTACCTGCAGTCCTTAGATGCTGGGGAAGGGAGTCTCCCTCCCTTACTGGGGCAGGGTCCCCCTTACTTCGGTTTTCTGATTTTCCAAGTCTCACAGCACACCTCCAAGCTCCAGTCCTAGTCCTAGTCCTAGTCCTAGTCCTCGTCCTCGTCCTCGTCGTCCTCGTCCTCGTCCTCGTCGTCCTCGTCCTCGTCGTCCTCCTCCTCCTCCTCCTCATCGGTCTGCCTGAAGCAGGGGGTTTTATTAGGTTCCTAACAGAGCCTTAATTGACTGCAGGTGCTCCAATTAACCTGCAGCCACCTTCCCTAGTCTACAGGGAACCACACCTTAATTAACCTTGAGCTTATATATTTCCCCTCTAGCACTCTCCTACTGTTTCCTGGCCCTCCTGTATCACATACTACAACGCGGCTTCCGCCCTGGCCCATTTGCAGCTTGCCTGTGTGCAGCAATGGTTCCCCCGCCCCTCACGGCACAGTGGTGCAGACATGTTACCCTGACTGGGACAAGGACCACAGTGGCTCTCCCAAGAAACCTGCCCAAGCACATTGCCCAAGTACTGGCTGAGACCTTAGACGAGATCACTGAGGCCGATTACCGCAATGTGAGAGAACACATCAATGCCTTATTCCGCATCTAGGCATGCATGCAGCCCTAACCCTCCTCGCCCCAAGAGCCTGCACCAAATAACTTCCTTTCCAAAATAAAAGCCGCTTACTGGGCACCGCCTGTGTTTGTCCTTCCCCAAGCACCGGCTGCCGTGACTGGCTACCTTCCTCCTGGCTTGAGAACAGCTCCTGGCTGCATGCACCTAGGGATTCCGGGGTGTCTTCCTCTGCCTCAGCAGCCTCGCTCCTGCTTTGCTCCTCCTCCTGCCTTGTTGAACTGGGCTCTGAAGTGTCCATGGTGGTCCTCGGAGTGCAGGTGGGGTCGCCCCCAAGTATTGCATCCAGCTCTTTGTAGAAACAGCAGGTCATGGGGGCATCACCGGAGCAGCTGTTTGCCTCGTGGGCTTTGCGGTAGGCATTCCGCAGCTCCTTCCCTTTAATCCTGCCCTGCAGTGCATCCCGGTCATGCCCCTTTCCATCATGTCCCTTGATATCTGCCCAAAGGTATTGTAAGTCCTACGGCTGAAGCGCAGCTGGGACTGGACAGCTTCCTCCCCCAAAACACTGATGAGGTCCAGCACCTCGCCATTGCTCCATATTGGGGATCGCCTGGCACGTGGAGGCATGGTCACCTGGAAAGATTCGCTGAGAACACTCCACGCCTGGCTGAGCAAACAGGAAGGGGATTTTCAAAATTTCCAGAGAATTTAAAGGGAGGGTCTGATGGTTGGTCACCTGAGGGCAGGGCAGTAGAATTCAAAGTGATGACCAGAGTGGCTAGAACAGGCATTGTGGGACACTTCTGGAGGCTGATCAGAGCACACTAACAGACCACGGTGTCCACACTGGTGCCGTGGCGCTCCAGCGGGGGTGCACCAAACGTTATTCCACTTGCTGAGGTGGAGTACCAGGAGCGGACCAGCTGCGGAGTCAGAGCGCTCTACGTGCCTTGCCAGTGTGGACAGGTCGTGAGTTAGAGCTTACAGGGCTGCTTTAATGCGCTCTAACTCGCAAGTGTAGCCAAGCCCTAAGAATCTGCCAGAAACCAGCCAGAGCAGCAGTACATCTGTAGTAAAGTTTGGCATTTTGGGTATATTTAGTAAACATGGTTATTGGGGACCCAACTGTGCCCTTGTGATTATTGTTGTGCAAATTATGAAAGATACAACATGCACCAAAGGAGCATGGCATCAGAAAAGCAAGTAGTGCACAGCCCCGCACAAAATGCAAGGGAGATGAAATTCATGATTTAAACAAATACATGGACATTTTTACTTTAAATTGTGATTTAAAAAGATCTTTTTCTCTTTAAATCAGATTTTTATTGATGCTAATTCTTTATTTTCTTCCTATTTTATATTCTTAAATTGCTAAAGTGGATATTTTGTACTTGTTTCTCTAATTAGTTTCCTAGCTGTTAGTAGGATAGCAGGTTACATGTAGAGATTTTTATCTAAGAAGCTTCACACTTAAAATGACAGGTTTCAGAGTAACAGCCGTGTTAGTCTGTATTCGCAAAAAGAAAAGGAGTACTTGTGGCACCTTAGAGACTAACCAATTTATTTGAGCATAAGCTTTCGTGAGCTACAGCTCACTTCATCGGATGCATACTGTGGAAAGTGTAGAAGATCTTTTTATACACGCAAAGCATGAAAAAATACCTCCCCCCCACCCCACTCTCCTGCTGGTAATAGCTTATCTAAAGTGATCACTCTCCTTACAATGTGTATGATAATCAAGTTGGGCCATTTCCAGCACAAATCCAGGTTTTCTCCCCCCCACACACAAACCCACTCTCCTGCTGGTAATAATGGTGACCACTCTCCTTACAATGTGTATGATAATCAAGGTGGGCCATTTCCAGCACAAATCCAGGGTTTAACAAGAATGTCTGAGGAAGGAGGACGGGGTTCGGAAAACAAGGGGAAATAGGTTACCTTGCATAATGACTTAGCCACTCCCAGTCTCTATTCAAGCCTAAATTAATTGTATCCAATTTGCAAATGAATTCCAATTCAGCAGTCTCTCGCTGGAGTCTGGATTTGAAGTTTTTCTGTTGTAATATTGCAACTTTCATGTCTGTAATCGCGTGGCCAGAGAGATTGAAGTGTTCTCCAACTGGTTTATGAATGTTATAATTCTTGACATCTGATTTGTGTCCATCTTCTATTTCCCTTGAGCTCCGTGAGCCCAAGTTGGCTGGCACGGGCCAGCTGTGGGTTTTTCTTTGCTGTGTAGACATACCCTAAGTGACTAGGGAGAACAAGTATAATTGACTTCGTACTGCAAGCCCTCATGGAGGACGATACTCTGATGCAAGCATTTCAACGAGTTTCTTGACTTGTGAAAGTTCAATATATTGGTAGATAGCCCCTAAAAGTACTCAAATTCCCCCCGTCAAGCCCTCACATAATTCAAGTTCTGATCCTAATTTTATGTCCCTAAATGTGGGCTTAGGAGCCTCATTTTAGGCTCTATTTTTGGCCTATGTATAAAAATGTTTCTTAATATTGTTAGTCTGAACAATTTTACATTGTTAACACTGAATCAGTTTTGTTTTCAAGAGCGTGATGGGATATACACACCCCACACTGGACAACGTGGGGTTAATGAGCTAATGTGGGCTCAGATGGCTCTGCCCCATCACAGATGTAAGGAACTTAGGAGGGAGAGCCCCAGCTCAGTTGATGGCAGATCAGGGAGGAGAGAAGACCTTCAGTGCTCAGCCCCTGAAGAGAGGGCTGAGTGAAACAAGAGCTTTCCAGTTGACTGCTGTTTAATAGAACCTCTCTGAGGAAAGGGACAGCTAGGTGCTGACACATCTTGTGAAGGAACCATTCCCCTCCATTTGCCTGTCAACTCAGTTTATTTGCATTAATTTCCTTTGTTTTTGTTCATTTACTACCCTGAAAGGGAAGCGACTTTAAATTGACCTGGCTGGAGGGTTGAGTCTGCAGGATACTAGTACCATGCTTCATCGACAATAAACCTGGCTGGGTGCCTTTGTCCCTTAATGGATCTTGTGGTCATCGGGCGGTTCGCTCAAGGTCTGCCGTGCCAGCTGTCTGAGCAGGGCTGGGGCGGAACACAAAGAAAACACACACACACAGCCAAACATTTATCAACATCTGACCACACTGATGACCCAAGACTGCTGATCTGGGAACAATAGGCCTGGTAATTTAGTGAGTGTTCAGTAGATAAGGTGCCAGACACGGCATGGAATGCTCTGAGGGCTCGGGGGTTTGTGTGTGCCTATTGCTACCTGCAAAGAGAGAGTGAGATCTGCAGAAGCCTGGAAGACAGTGCTTATAATGCCACAGACTGGTGGTTTCAGGGAGATGATCCACATCAGGCACAGACAAGTCTGCTTCATGGTAGATGATGGTGACTTGCCTCACCACTGTGGGTACCAAGATTTCCACTCACCACAAAAGGATGTAGGCATCAGGTGCAGATATAATAACTCTACTAAAAATCCTGTCTCCAATCTCCTCCCCCAGAGCTCAGATACCACTCATAACAGACAGGCAGCCCTGAGCTACCAGCCAGATCAGAACTTGTCATGTGGTAACTGATTTATCTAGAGAGTTGTAGGGCTAACTTAGCCTGGCTGGGTGGGGAGTTTTCCCAGCACAACTTTATAAACTAGGAGTCACCCTGAACAGGAAAAAGAAGAATCTGAGGGCCGTTGCTTCCAGGTCCCCAGAGGCCAGTTCTCAGGTGGATCCCTGCATGCACCCTGGGATTCAGGAGCTCACTCACAGCAAGTCCTTCTCTTGCAGTGGCTGGCTCCAGACTTCTCCAAAATGGCTTTTCCCCTCTCACAGCACTCCCCGGCGTGGGCATCTCACCTAGGACCTTTCTTATTGGTCCTAGGTGAGATGCCCACACCGGGGAGTGCTGTGAGAGGCTAGCTCTTCTTCATAGGTTTTTGCTTTTCTGTCACTTAACTCTACCTCACCCCCTTTCTCTCAGACACTGTCCCTCCCCTGAGCAGGTGCACTGATGGCCATCCAGCCAGGCCTGCTAGCCTCCCACAAGCCAGCAGGGCCCCTATTTCTTGAAATGGTGTCTCTCCTCACTCCCTCTTGGTTGCCTAGCGGACTCTGAGTCTGCCTTTGGCTGCCTTCCTCCCAGGGACAGTGTTTCTCCCCCTGAGCTACTAGTGCACAGAGACCCAGGCACCTAAGTAAGCTCCTTGGGGGGTACATTTGAAAATGGGCTCTTCAGTCTAGCAGAGTGAGGTATAACATGATCCAATGGCTGGAAGTTAAGAGACAAATTCAGATTGGAAGTAAGGCATACATTGTTAATGGTGAGGGTAATTGGCCATTGGAACAATTTACCAAGGGACATGGAGGATTCTCCATCACTAACAACTTCTAAATCAAGATTGTCAAGTATCAGGGGGGTAGCTGTGTTACTCTGTATCCACAAAAACAATGAGGAGATTTATTTGGGCATAAGCTCTCGTGCGTAATGCATCTGAAGTGGGTTTTTTACCCACGATAGCTTATGGCCAAATAAATCTGTTAGTCTTTAAGGTGCCACCAGACTCCTCGTTGTTTAAATCAAGATTGGACTTTTCTAAAAGCTATGCTCCAGGAATTATTTTGGGGAAGTTCTGTGGCCTGTGTTACGCAGGTGGTCAGACTAGATGATTCCAGTGATCCCTCTGGCTTTGGAATCTATGAATCTACGAATGGGGCAAATTCTTAGATGGAGAGTGCTGTGCTATAAGTCCTGCACCCAACTTGTTCCCACTGTCTGGAGAGATCATCTTGAATGCACTTACCGTATACATAATTGTCTCATTTTACAGATCAGAAAATGGGGGCACAGATAGTGCCAAAATCAGTGGTAGAACTTGAAGCAGAATCAAGGTCTCCTGACCTTCAGTTTCCAACTAAAGCTGTTTCCCCAAAAGCAAAATGGATGGAACTGTTTGCTACAGAGCATGCTCTCACAGTTGCCACTGTGAATTATAGTTGTCCATGAAAGGAAGTGATTGGTATTGATCAAATGTGATCTTTGTGCCAAACAGGTCTTCAGCTGCAAAGTGTCTTGATAATATCTTACTTAATACTCACTGTGAGTCAGACTTTTCAGATCCTTTAAACAAAGAATCCTTTAACCTACACAAGCAAACCATGAACCATGAGCCTATAAATAACCTGACTGTAAAGATTTGATCTGTAGGCTCATCCAGTCCTGAGTGCTGTACTGTTATGTTCATTGTTCAGCCTTCCTGTGGCTGTAATACACAACTGTGTACAACTGCATTAACTGTGGTTAACCCATCTACCACTTTTCTCCTCCTGTCCAAGAAATCTGGTGAGAGACCCACCCCGGGAGATGACAGTGGTCCCACATCCCTGAGTTAGTGCAGGGTGAAAACTTTTGTATTTTATTTCACACAACTTTCCTTTAGAAACAAAGTGCTTTAAAAATTTTGGACAAATTTACATGTTTTCTTAAAATGATATTACATTACCTATTTTCCTCAAGCATGATAAATTATAATTTACAATGAACAGAAACAATACAATAACGAGAGCCCGATTGTTGGGGATTCAGAATCTTTCTTTGTGTCGCTCAAAGGTGTGATGGCCCCAGTGCAGGAGTGCTGCTTTCCTTTCACAACCTCACTACAGGATGTAGGTGAAAGACTGCAATCTCCAGCTATACGGGGGTGATTTTGCCCCTTAAAAACTGATCCAAAGGACTGCAGCCAAACAATTCAATACACTTTGAAAAAGTTATTTCTGTTGAGTCAGGGCTTGTACAATGAAGTAAATATGCTTTAACAGTAGATATTAATTCTGCAGAAGGATTTTACATTCACCACCCAAAACTATCTTTAATCCATTTTTTACTGAAGATCTCATTATTACAAATCACCATCCCCAACATTTTGCTGTGAGGCTTGAAAGTAGTAAGATGTTCAACCATGTTAATAAAGTCCAGCAGCCACATCTGTGTACAAAGTGGATCCATTTTGGTTCACACTGGTTCATCAAAGACTGGGCTGGATTTTGTGATCAGAGTCATGCTGGTGTAAATTCAGACTGACTCTTCTGAGGTCAAGTTCTCTATAGTCAATGGGCCTGGTTCTGCAGTTGAGTGACTCCAGGTTTACTCTAGTATAACTGATCTCAGAATCAAGCTAACTGGTTTTGATTCATGTGGGTTAGTGCGCTTTGTTTGGACTCATGGCCAGATCCCAAATCTACCCAACTTTTCACTTTGGGGCAGTGTAAATGTAAGGTCCCCTCAGACCAATCCTAGTCCTGATCCAAAAAGCGACAGTCCTACTTATATTGTGGTCTGCTGTGTTTTAGAAACCTTTGCCTCCTCTTTCTTTAGATTGTGCAGAGGAAGTTTCTTTATAGTTTAGTCTCGAGCAAATGAAAGAAAGAGGAAAACAGCAATTAATTTAATTGGAATCCTCTCCTCAAATAGAAGTGGAATCATTTGTAATTGGCCTAGCACTTTAGGAAGGGAATTCATTTTTGGCACTGCAATTCTGCCGAAGCATAACAGCAGTTACCCCCAAGGGCCGCAGCTTTCTTCATTGCAATCAATATATTCAGCCCAGATTCCTTTAGACAATTTAAATGTAGCAGAACGTTATCAGCACGGTACGCACAAACCTGATTTTTGTTAACCTGGCCAGCCATCATGCCAGGGATGCTCTGGATGTTTGAAATCTGCAGTTCCTTCAAGATGAGAGGTGTTTCTTTATTCAGAGCCAAATGTAGGTATTTGAAGAGTCAAACTCTGTTAGAATTCATTTCACCAGCCCAGCTCTGGGAAAAATCAGTCCCCCTTCCTCTAATTTATAAAAATCATAGAATCATAGGACTGGAAGGGACCCCTTCACTCATGGCAGGACTGAGTATTATCTAGACCCGCGTTCTCAACCCTCAGCCCATGGGCCGCTTGCAGCTGAATCAGTACATAGCTACAACCCATGTGACATCCAGGCAGGTCCATAGAGGTAGTATTGGATGCGGACCACAAAACACATTGTGGGCCATGTATGCAGCCCACAATGGTAAATAGGTTGAGAACCACTGATCTAGACCATCTCTGACAGGAGTTTATCTTATCTGCTCTTAAAAATCTCCAATGATGGAGATTCCACAACCTCCCCAGGCAACTTATTCCAGTGCTTAACCACCTTGACAGGAAGTTTTTCCTAATGTCCAACCTAAATCACCCTTGCTGCAATTTAAGCCCATTGCTTCTTGTCCTTTACTCAGAGGTTAACGAGAACGATTTTTCTCCATCTTCCTTGTAACAACAGTTTATGTACTTGAAAACTGTTCTCATGTCCCCTCTCAGTCTTCTCTTCTCCAGACTAAACAAACCCATTTTTTTCCAATCTTCCTTATAGGTCATGTTTTCCAGACATTTAATCATTTTTGTTGTACTTCTCTGGACTTTCTCCAGTTTGTCCACATCTTTCCTGAAATGTGGTGCCCAGAATTGAACACAATACTCCAGTTGAGGCCAAATCAGTGCTGAGTAGAGCAGAAGAATCTGAGGGAATCTGAGGGAGCACACGTAGGGACAGTTAGCTTTTGAATGGAGAAGCAATTAAGATAGAGCCAGCACGTCTAAGAAGCAGGCATCAGAATGGAAGGTGTGAAGGGCAATTAGTTAAGTTAACTGGAAGCTGTTAAAGGAGATTGTTAAGGGTGGCAGGTAATTGAAGATACGTGACTGGTCTCAGGGATCTCGAAGGGTGGTGACTAAAATCTTTTTCTTCTTTTGTCTGTAACTTCTCTGTAACTTGTCCTCCAAAAAACTGTATAAATTAAAAGACACAAGCCCCACTCGGGGGGCTCACTTCTAAATGTATTAGCAGAGAAGCTTTGCTAATAAAACAGAGTGGTCTGATAAATTGTGAGTCTGAGTCAAACTTTGACACCCCCTATCCACAAGGCTTGTTACCCTGTCAAAGAAAGATGTTAGGTTGGTTCGACACGATTTGTTCTTGACAAGTCCATGCTGACTGTTACTTATCACCTTTATATCTTCTAGGTGTTTGCAAATTGATTGCCTAATTATTTGTTCCATTATCTTTCCGGCTACTGAAATTAAGCTGACTGGTCTGTAATTCCCCAGGTTATCCTTCTTTCCCTTTTTATAGATTGGTTCTATATTTGCCCTTTTCCAGTCCCATCATGTGCCTATCATGATCTCTATTTGAATACACAAAACAAAACAATTATTATTAGATGTGCATTAATAACTCCTCCACTACAAACTCCGAGACTTCCCCATCAGAAAAATCCCGACTACATAGACAAGCCTTACCATGTGACCCAATGGTCAACAGCATTAGGTTCTGTCAAACCAAGGGAAAAGTGTATTCTGAGAATGCCTAACGTCAGCATTCTGATGACCAAATCTAAGGCTAGTCTGATTAGAGAGAGAAGCTATCTCTAAAACATACACAACCCAAACCATATAGAGCCCAGCAGAAATCAATGAGAAACCAGGGCAGCATATGGAGTGAGGGGGTAATATACACCAAAGGTGAAACACCAATAAGCAAGCTGCATTCTGCACTAGCTAAACTTTCCAAGTGATCTTCAAAAGAAAGCAATCCAGTCTGGAAGTAAAGGCACAAGGAATCCAGAAAATCCTAAATATATTGGTACCAAACAGATTAACAAAAGGCCAAAAGCATCAAGACAAATACAAGAGAATTTGAATATTAAGGCACAGTAAGAGACTTGCCAAAAGTCACATAAGAAACCTGCAGCAGAGCCAAAAATTGAACCTATATCTCCTGGGTTCCAATCCAATACCTTAACCACAAGGTCATCTTTCCTGCAGCTCTAGGTCTTTGCTCCTATTTGTCCTCTGTAGGAGGACATTCAATTGTATTGAAAGGCAAAAGAAATACTTTTATCACAATGTGCAATTGACCTGTGAAACTCAGTGCCATAAGATATCACCAGAGATTAGCAGGATTCAAACAAAGACTAGACATTTATGTGGATAATGAGAGCATCCACAATTACACTGACAGAGGGGTTTAGGAAGAAACTGTTCCTATGGGCAGGTGATCCTTCCTTTGAAGCATGTGATATTGACACTCCTGGCTGAGACAGGATATTGGTCTGATCCAGCATGGCATGTCCTATGATCCTAACAACAATCACACAGCACCAGTGAACATTTTATCAGCGTTTATCAACCAAATGTGTGGCTTGCCTTCCAAGGCTTTCCCCTGCTTTTATTATCGCTGGCAATTCAGTTAATGTTTAAAAGCAGGGTGAGAGATTACAAATTCACACATATGACATGTTCTTCACACTCTCTCAACTTGATAGTTTAGGTTTTTCTTAAGAAGACAGTTGTGAGCATCTTTAGGCAGCAGCTTTCAGTGGATGCCCTGATTTCAGACACTCAGCAAAGGACATAAAATACACAGACACTTGGAGGACAACAATACTATCAGAATTGGTAGGCCCATGGACATTAAAACCCTGGGCTCCTTCTCTCACTTGTGTGCCTCTCAACTCTGTCTATCCCGTTGGCTCCATTATCTCTTTTTTCTCGCCACCTTTGTCTTAGTCCAATAGGACTTTGTATCCATTTTGGGTGTTTATCCTAACCGAAACTCCAGATTTTCAGGTTCACCCATAACTTTCCATTCTTTAATCCATTCCATTCATGGTAGAACATGCTGGGGTGACAGCACTCACACAGCAGCCGTACAAGCTTCTCCACATTGTCCTTCCCATGCACCTCACGTTTCGTCTGCAGGACCTGCTTCCACAAGATGGGTTAGTTCAGTTTCCATGTTAATTCTACCCTTGGCCTTTCAGCTGTGACTTGGCTTTGTTAGATTAAATATGTTCCTGCTAGAATGATTAATTGAGTGTCAAATACATATACACATTTCTTGCTGCCCTATTTTTTTTCTTTCCTTTATTCTCTGTTGGATTTAATTAAGCTCTTTCTTGGCCAACAAACTTGAACTTGATAAGAAACAAGCTTGCTGCTGAGGGGCAGGCGCCCCCATGCTCTCACAGTTCTAATGTATTCTCTAGTCCTTTACCAGCGTAGGAGGAGTTATGGTCTCATGGATAGGGTGCTGGCCTGGCTGTTGAGAGACTTGGATTCAAGTCCCAGCTTTGCCACAGACCTGTTGTAAGGGCACGTCACTTCATCTCTATTTGCCACTTGTTTCCCCTCCCCACCTTTTCTCTTGTCAATGTAGCGGGTTAAGTTCTTTAGTGCCCGGTTTGTCTCCCATTATGTGTTGTATAGTGCCTAACACAATGGGACCCAGATCTCAGCTGGGGCCTATAAGTGCTACAAGAATAACAACAATTCTGTGGTTTCAGAAAATAGGAGACTTCAGTTCTTTGTTCTACCATGATCACCAGTGTTGCCAACTTGAGTGGAAAAGAAGTACCTAGAAAGGTGACCAGGGAGTGATATTACTCGGTAATAGCTTATTCATGCAGGAGGGAGTTGCCAGCCCTCCCTGGTTAGTTAATGATGTAATGCCAGGCTCAGTTGTCTGCCATTGCCCCATCACAGAATTGTCAATGGAAAACCATCAAACACAACTGAAAACAATCAAAACCACTATTCGTCATTAAAACTTTTGTTATTCAGAGGTGTGTTTTTTCACACCCCTGAGTGACAAAAGTTTTAACAAGGAAAGTGCCAGTGTAGACAGAGCCTCAGTGAATGAATGCAGAGTGCCTCTCCCCACTCTGCATTATGCTGAAACAGTCTTTTGTCTTTATTCATAGCCAGGACCAATGCCTGTGTGTTAAAATTTTCTTTTTTTTTTTTTTTTTACCTCCAAGTGATTTTGATTGTTTTCAGTTGTGTTTGATGGTTTTCCATTGACAGTTTTGTGATGGGGCAGTGGCAGACAACTGAGCCTGGCATTACATCATTAACTAACCAGGGAGGGCTGGCAACTCCCTCCTGCATGAATAAGCTATCACCGAGTAATATCACTCCCTGGTGACTCCATTAAGCCTAAGACCATAAGGGCATAAACAACAATATAGTTACAGTATTCCTTAAATATCACCCGTACACACATCACACCATGATTATGAACAGTGATAAGTTGCAGAGACCTTCCATGTCACCCTTTATGGATAAATACCCTGTAAGCAATGTATTTGATGTACTGAATTTGTTAGGTCTGAGACAAGAGTTGTTTGCAAAGAACAGGGGGCCCTCTGTCAATGTGCCTTTGTGTCACCATACCACAGACAGAGAATAGCAGGGACTGCGGTGCACCAATACCAGAGGCTCTGGCAGCGGAAGGGAATTGATTAAGTGTGATATAAATGCAAGTGACTCGCACCCTATGCTGCAGAGGAAAGAGACACCAGCCACCCCACCCCAAGATCACAGCCAATCTGACCTGGGGGTAGAATTCCATCACTCTCAATGTGTGGCGGTACATGGAAAGGAGTGGGGAATTCATACAGTCTTGGCTACTTGATGGCTGGCACATCTGAGCCTGTGCTGGGGTGTGTCAATTTGCTGTTTTAGGTCCGTAACAATTTCTAACCCCAGTCTCTCTCCCCAGAGCCAAGGAGGAAGCAGGGGATGCACTGTCTGAGTCACAGTGCCTCCTGGGGTTATTCCTGGGCTGATTTATGCAAAGCCCCTTGCTCAGGTCTCTCCCTGAAGTCACAATTTAGCCCTAAATTTACATAAGAACATAGGAACGGCCATACCAGGTAAGACCAAAGGTCCATCTAGCCCAGTATCCTGTCTTCCAACAGTGGCCAATGCCAGGTATCCCAGAGGGAATGAACAGAACAGGTAATCATCAAGTGATCCATTCCCTGTTATCCATTCCCGGCTTCTGGCAAACAGAGGCTAGGGACACCATCCCTGCCCATCCTGGCTAATAGCCATTGATGGACCTATCCTCCATGAATTTAGCTAGTTCTTTTTTGAACCCTGTTATAGTCTTGGCCTTCACAACATCCTCTGGCAAAGAGTTCCACAGGTTGACTGTGCATTGTGTGAAGAAATACTTCCTTTTGTTTGTTTTAAACCTGCTGCCTATTAATTTCATTTAATTAAGTAAATACAGAGTATTAAATAAAGAGTAAATAACACTTCCTTATTTACTTTCTCCATACCAGTCATGATTTTATAGACCTCTATCATATCCCCCTTTAGTCATCTCTTTTCCAAGCTGAAAAGTCCCAGTCTTATTAATCTCTCCTTAGACGGCAGCTGTTCCATTACCCTAATCATTTTTGTTGCCCTTTTCTCAACCTTTTCTAATTCCAATATATCTTTTTTGAGATGGGGTGACCACATCTGCATTCAGTATTCAAGATATGGGCATACTATTGATTTATATAGAGGCAATGTGATATTTTCTGTCTTATTATCTATCCCTTTCTTAATTATGCCCAATATTCTGTTTGCTTTTTTGACTGCCGCTACACATTGAGTGGATGTTTTCAGAGAACTATCCACAATGACTCCAAGATCTCTTTCTTGAGTAGTAACAGCTAATTTAGACCCCATCATTTTATGTGTATAGTTGGGATTATGTTTTCCAATGCGCATTACATTGCATTTTTCACATTATTAGAACAAACAGGACAGTTGGGGGGAAAATTCTGAAATACAGATGGGCACCACCTGGGTTTGTTTTCACATTTCAAGGGACATTTCTGTGGAGATCTTTTTCTTTCTTTCTTTCTTTCTTTCTTTCTTTCTTTCTTTCTTTCTTTCTTTCTGCTATCCATTGCTTGTAGGTAATTGATTTCATTTCATTAGCAGTGCTTTTTTTGTTCATATTTCTGAGTGCAACCCTCTCTTAACTGCCTGTAATGTTACCCACTACATTTCTTTGCATTTCTTGATAGAACAAAAGATAATTGATCCCATAAACAATCCTGGCTGCTCCTAAAAATAATTATTCCGTTGTGTCCTCGAATAATAGTCACGTTTAACAAATACGCAGACTCTGACGTTTGCTATTTGACAGAAAGCTTTGAGAAACACAGTGTGTGAAAATGGTGTTGAACTCCTTTTTAAAGAATTGATTTTTTTAAAAATCATATATTCCTTTTTGTAGCCTCTGGGCCTTTTTGTGTTTGTTTTATGATTTTTTTTTTTTTAGATTTTTCTCATAAATAATTGAAAAAGAAACATGCCTTCCTCAAATCTATGTTCAGAGTTCCTTGTTGGATGGCAATTCAATAAGTAAGAGTGGATTTTGCTTAGTAAGCGCAGTGGGAAACCTCATTTCACAGTGAGTCACCAACACATTTCATGTTGATGTAACTTTAAAACAATAAGCTCCACACCATGCTCATGTTAGTGGGAGAGAAGGGAAACATAAAAGCAATTCAGCATTTAGCACCGAGGGTGAAATCCATTGCTATTATACCTGCACTTTGCTGATGTACTTGTTCATAGATATGTTCCTGACGGGAAAATTTGTTTCTTTTCTGTTGATGGTGGTGGACTTTGGGGGGTACATTAAGGGACTAAAATCATCCCTACTATAAATGGTACAACTCAACTGACTTATTATAGTTACATCAATTTACATAAATGTAAAATGTGACCCATTAAGTTTCTAGATGAAGAAATTCTTCAACTTTTTGGCATTCTGTACAGACCAGCTTAGGAAAAGCGGTTCCTGAGAACCGGCAAGAACTGGCTGCTGTAGTGTAGGGAAATGTGAATGGGTTGGTTTCCTTTATGGCTCTCACAATGGCTATGTTTAGTTTCACAGATGAGGCACTTCACATTTGTTATATTTACAACAAAAGTTAATGGCCCAAATCTCAGTTGTAGTTGAGAAGTGCACAGCACAGCTCCAGGGTTGAAAAGATGCCCTTTGCATTCCTCTAATCTTGACTTTGCTGGGTGCTAGTCCTGTTCCTGGAGTAATTTAGAAATTATGCTAATAGACATAAAGGGCCATTATATGGATTAGTGGGTTTTAAGGAAGACTTGCCCATACCCAGTTTTCCCATACCCACACTCTCTGCATCAGAAGCAGTGAGCAGGGTGTCATAGAATCATGGAATCATAGAATATCAGGGTTGGAAGGGACCCCAGAAGGTCATCTAGTCCAACCCCCTGCTCGAAGCAGGACCAATTCCCAGTTAAATCATCCTAACTAGAACTATTATACCAGATGTACAGGTCATAAAACCATCCTTTCTCTCATTCACACTGTTGGGAATCCACTTTTATAGAGCTTAGTTATAATGGGCCAAACTGGAACCCCAAGTTTATACATGCCAACACTTGGTGGAGTAGGGTTCAAAATCTGGGTCTGAATTCAGACCCAGCTATGCCAGAGAGAATGCTAAGCATAGTAGTTTTGCTTGGAGCACCTTGATTTGTTTGACACCACACTTTGGGTAAGGCGGCTGATTGAAAATTGAGGAGAATAAAGAATGGGAAAATGGTGTGTGAGAAAACACAAGGCCATCCATTTTCATACACTTGCACTCTGCAGTGCCCTGCATGTAGCAGCCTTCTCAGGGAGGTACGAGATAACATATAAATGCCAGAGAGTGACGCTGTGATTTCTCATTGCTGCACTTGATAGTGTCAGAAGTGAAGTGAGAAGAGATGCTGCTTCCCAGAGGAGTTGATTGTCACCAGCTGGGACCTTACGCCTGGTTCAAATAGCCCTGACTGGGAGAACAAGCAGTAGCAATTCTGAATTTTAGGAAAGGTTGAGCTCAATGTTGAGAGGCTGCCCAAGTCTGTGTCATAAGCCCTATACTGTTAACAGCGCACAGAAATTCTTCTTCAACTCAAGAGATAGAAGCCTGCACTTCTGGAGCAGGAGGATTTGAGTTTTATCCTTGTTGTTTCCACAAAGTTCTGGGGAGCCATGATGTACAGAGTTGTGTCAGGATAAAATTCCTAGCTAGTTGTGGATTTGTTACAGTGGAAACAAATATATATGTATAAATTAAATGTAACAATATTTTGCATTTTCTAATATAATTGCAAAATATCAATTAATTTGATTAGCATCACATTTTATCAGGCAGGCGTTGGTTGCATTCACTTGCAAATTATTTAACCCTGGGTATGTGTGTTTATGGACTTTGTGTTTATAATATGGCTAGTTGAAAAGTCAGTTTTGAACAATGAATTTTTCTTACAGATAAAAGTTTTAGAGAAAACAATGATTCACATTTTGTTCTGCTTAGGTCCTTACAATGGTATTTGACCCTCTCCTACAGCCGCTGTACATTTAGAGCCAGATTCAACCTCAAGGAAATCAATGGGAATTTGCCTTGCCTTCAGTGGGATTATGATTTGGAACATAAATCCTGATCCAAAGCCCACTGAAGTCAATGGAAAGACTCACATTGACTTCTGTAGGATTTGGAACAGACCCTTAGAACATTCATATACACTTGACCAGGCTTAAATAATTGGTTTGGTTAAATTACAAATATGGGCACATTATTGGGTGAACCTGAAAAGAAATTCTTTCTAAGAAAAGACATTTTAATAATCTCCTCGCCTCTGTGTGCTTAGGAATTTCTATAGAAAAAAATCATCACCTCTCTTTGATATAACTGCAAGCAGCCATACACCTTTTGGAGTCGAATAAAATTCAACCCCTGCAATTTGTGAGATTTTATAAAGCAGATTGTAATTAAGAAATGGTTATAATACAGTGACTTAGGTGCGATCCTTTTTTAACTGTATAGTTTTTAATTGGACCCAACCTACATACCTTGGAGAAATGTACTGGGGACTGATAAGGATACCTATTTCTAAGGAAAAAGGAAAGATAAGAAAAAATGCAGATAGAACCATGTGGACATTTTGTACAGAATGCAATTAATTGGCTGATAAGACAGCCACATCTTCCTCCCGCCTAAGTTAAAGACTATAAACTTTCTTTGGATTTTCTTTTCTCCACAATATCTACTGTGAGCAGTCTTCTCCTAAGCCACTTGTATCCTTTCTAAAACCGACAACTGCTCCGATATCCACAGATATTTTTCCTCTCGTCACCTTTAATGCCTGGTTTTCATCCTGACTTTGATTCCCTGTGCTTAATGTCATCGATGGTGCAACAGTTTTGTTATGATTTTGTTAATAAAATGCTTGAGCTGCTTGGAAAAAGTATGCCTCTCTTTGCACGCTATTGCCTGCATTTCCAGTTCCAGCCTTAGTGGGATCTTTTGTCAGCTTCTATCTCGCAGGTTGTCATGTTTTATAACTAATTTATCTTGCAAATCATAAGAGCATCTCTGGTCATGTTGAAATTGCTTTCCCCACTCAAATATCCTCTCATCTGCTTTTTTCTCAGGACTTTGTGTAGCTTAGCATCAAACCATCTTCTTACACCAATGTAAGCTTTCATCTATATTCTGTTTCACAGTGCTAGATAAATAGAGATCCCTGTTCCTATTTGTTTTTTAACCAAAATGCCTTTGTTCCCACCTCTTCTGTATCTTGTTTGGCTGAACAAAATGTTATCTTTTATTGTTCAATCAGTTCTTCCTCTTGTGGTTATCTGCCAGAATCTAGTCCTCAAACATTTCTAAATTAATCTCAGATTTGCCAGGAAAAAGAAAAAGAGAATGTGAATTTCTCGCTTGTTTCATAATTGGCTGTATCATACATACACATATATTCGCCGATCCACCATGAACACTTTGCACCGGTGGCAGACCTCATACAGAAGAAGGGGGGGTGGAGCAGGGAAAAACACCCTCCTGGCAGCCTTTAAGAGTATGTGTGGCTCCTTTTCCAGCACATTATGCAATTGACAAAAGGAGGTCTACAACACGAACTTTCACATGGGGCTGGAGAGCAAGCTCCCCCTGCACTCACCCAGCAGCAGCAGCAGCTCCTGTCCCATGCGGCTGGGCCCAGTTCCCCACACTGGGCAGCTGAGAATCAGAGAATTGCTACAGGTTCCCTTACAGACTTAACCCTCTCCACTGCACCAGAGCGCTGCTTGGCTGCAGCACTGAACCAAGACCCCCCCTAAGTATAAATACAGACAGGGCGGAGATTTAGACCGTTGGCAAGGTTTCCAGGAGAGAAAGATTATTCATCATCTGATTGGATTCCTTGCCAACACTTGCTTGGGTTTCCCACCAACTCTTTAGAGACTTTCCTCTCTCACTCCTACTATCTCTTTTCACATCCCAGGTAGGCTGTGGCTGAGAATCAATCATGAAGCAAAAAAAAAACCAGTATGCATCAAAATAGTGATGTTTCAGCAGCAACACAAAATCTTCCACTAACCCCTGGCATTGCCTTGCCACTCAACAGCTATTGCGAACGGGTGTGAAAAGCCAAGCAGTTTCAATTTTCCTCACAGAAGCTCTGACTAAAGGGTTCTGTCACATCCCATTATCATTTCGCTCTGTTACATTTACTTTGAATAGATAATAGGAAGAATGTGTTGGAGTTTCAGTTTAAGATTTACCTACAGTCACACTACATTTCAAATGACATTTTAGGGACTATCTCTAAATGTCTTGAATACTTGGAGCATTGGAAATTCAGAGCTGAGTGCCTGTTTGCTTCTATTGGAATCGATGAGCATTGTGGGTTCACAATACCTCTGAAAATCAGGCTATTTATCTTTGTGCCTAAATTTAATTAAGAGCCTAACTTTAGGCACATTTTGTCCTCAGTGTTTAAGCTATAATCACACTGTCTCAGGCCCTCACTAGAGTGGCTTTCATGCCTGTTTATGTCACCTCTGAATTTGCCCCTTGGTCTCAGATCCAGAACTGAAAAACGGTTTCAAAGTTTTGGCTGAATAACGTATTCGGCCATATTTTTTTGCAGCGAATGACTAGTTCTATAGCTGCTATTATTTGCTGAATAAATTATCTAATGGATACCAGCAAGGTTGGGCAAATGATGCAGTCAACAAATATATTTTTTCTCCTGTTTGACTAGCCCTAAGTTGAATTTTGTAAGGCCCACTCCAAAGCTCAGCAAAGTCAATCCAAAACCTGTCATTGATTTGAATGGAAGGTTGGAGCAGGCTAAGTCATACACACTGGAAGGTATCCATAGGTATGGTTCCTACTTTATAACTAACTACTTTAGTTTCCTTTGTTTATAATATATCTGTATATCTGTTAATTCATACGACACAGATCACTTGGGCATCCAAGTGCCTCTGAAGACTATAACCCCCATCTCAATGATGGACCAACCTATATTAACTTTTTGAATGACTGTATAGTTTGCCAAACCAACCACAACAGGGTGGGAAACGGTTTTCCCGTCCTGGGAAAACTTTTGACGTTTTGAAAAATAAAAGAAAGCACCCATTTCACGTCATGAAAAATCAAAATCTTGAAAAGTTTCATAAACCAACAATGTGAAAAAAAATGGCTTTGAGTCAACCAAATCAAACAGTTCATGACAATTTCAACATTTTTGATTTTGATTTTGACCTTTTAAAATTTTGTTAACTTTTATTTTTACTTTGGTTAGCTTCATTTTCAAAATGAAAAGTTGCTGTGAACAAAAACATGGATTTTGTTTGTTTGTTTCAAAAATGTGAAAGTGGGAAATTTAAACAATTCCAAAAACCTGAAAATTGTCTCTAGTCTTCCCCCCCCCCTCCGCCACTCTTTAGATGCTTCTTGTGTAAAGTAAAGTTTTCCCCAAACCACTGAAAGTGCCATGTCTGGAGTTGTGGCAGTGGAGTTTCACTCGCACTTGTGTGCCAATATGAAGGAGGCGCACCTGTTAGAATGGCCTGTAGGTCCATGGCAGCACCCGCCACTAGGAAAGGATGACAAGATGCAGCAGCACCACCTGGTGGTGAAAATCACATGGAAGCATTTGCAGCAAAGACAGGGGGTTAGAGTCTGCAGCTTTTGAAAATACCAGGGAGAAGGCACATTCCTTTCCTGAAACTGGCGCACATTTTACCTGTCAAAACTCCATTTGTCCTAAGCAATGCCAACAGTCTGTGTGCCTGCAAAACAGCTGAGATTGTCACATGGGCATTAGTCATTCTGAGATGCAAATTATTTTTTCCTGTGTTTGTACAATGTCTAGCACAGTGAGGTCTTGGCCCATGATTGGGGTTCCCAGGCAATATGATAATACAAATAATAATTAATTATTTTTATAGTACAATACACGCAGAAGCCCCAACCATAAAAAGTTCCCATTGTGCTAAGCGCTGTAAACACACAATAAGAGACAGTCCCTGTTGCAAGGACCATGCAGGCTAAATCAACAAGCCAGGTGAATAGGAAGGCAACATTATTATCTCTGTTTTACAGATGGAGAAATGTAGCCCAGACCAATTAGCTGTCTCATTGAACATTACAAAGATGGTCTATGTTAAAGTTAGGAACTGAAGTCAGGTCTCCTGAGTTCCAGTCTAATGTCTGAACTACAGGAGCAGTCTTCCTCTTTCATTCATGCTGCTACGACTCCTTTGTACTTCAATCCACTCTTGATTTACAGACATCTATAGAATTTGTCTCCTCGCTCCTTATTGGAACTATTCTTCACTCCCCAACAAAATAGCATTAATCAGCCCCCATGAGGTATTCTGGAGTGGACTGGAGACCAAACACATGCTCAGCTCTGTTGTGATGTGAGCAGCTTCTATGGCAGTAGTCCTCAACCTTTCTAGACTACCATACCCCTTTCAGGAGTCTGAAGCCCAAACCCTGCTGCCTTGGGATGAAGCATGTAACTTAGCTTTGCAGGGCTCCCTGTGGCATGGGGCACAGGCAATTGCCCTGCTTGCCACCCCCCTAACACCGGCCCTGCAATTGTGATACTCCCTGAACCATCCCATGACCCCCCTGCGATGCTCAGGTTGAGAAACACTGATCTAGATGAGCTGATGCACCCCTTTGAAGACCTCTGTGTACCTCCAGGCATATACATACCCCTGGTTGAAAACCACTGATACATGGTGTTTCACTGGGAAGTGAAAAATGATTTGAATAAGTGGCACTGAGACAAATTCTGCTCTTACCTACCTTACTGTAAATCTAGAGTGAATGGAGAATGGAGTCCTTTCACCCAAGGCTACTGGATACAAAAGTTTACTTCTAAACTCATATTTCACATCTGGAAGCCAACAAATTGCTGAACATAGTAACTTAATAAGGAGCATGTGTGAAATAATCCTTTATCGTCACAACAAAACAATTAGATAGGAACTGTGCTGTGTTCGAACGTGCTAGGTAGATTGGGATAGATTAAGTGTTGGAATAAAGTGAAGATGACAGCAAAAGCTAAAATAATTTCACCCTCAGTTAAAAGTGCAATTTTCAGAAACTTAAAAAAATATAGCAAAATGTTCTGCCTTGCTTGAAGAAACAGTGTTGGCTGTACCATATGGCCATATGAAGTTGATACGGAGAAGGTGGAAGTGACTGATCTTTTCTGTGTAGTCTCTTATGCGTGAAAGTCATTGTAAAGTTTAATTGAAGTTGGGAGAAGCCAGCCTTTGGGAAAAAAAAAAACATTTGTTTTAACTATTGCATTTGAGATGAATGAAATCTTTCATTTTCAGCATCACAAACGAGTCAGGCATTTGTAGATAAAGATGGGATTATTTAAATTATCTCTTTTCCCAGTGGCTAGAAATGTAACCATTCACTCAAGGTTTCATTATAAAGCAGGAAGCTAGCAATGTATTTTCTTATAAATGTAATTGAAGAAGGAAATTCTAATGTCTTCTCTGTTGCAGTGCCTATAAAGTACTCAGCAATGGCTTGATAGTTGGTGTGCCTTGACTACTGCTTAGATTACTAATGATAAAAGTCTCACTGGTACTTTGTGCTCTGCTTCAATCTCGTTACTTAGATTGTACAATCTGTGGTGCAGGGACCATTTTTATGTATTTGTACATTGATCAGCACAATTTTCCCATGACTGGGGCCTCTAGGTGTCCCGCAATTCAAATAATAAAGAATAATCTGTTTATTGTATCCATCTGCCAACTCTCATCAGTGCTACAAACACTAATACACTTGAATATTTATGGAAAGTTTCAGTGAGAGGCAATGTGACCTAGTGGATAGAGCACAGTTCTAAAACAGTTCAGGGCAACTGCACCTGTGTTTCCCTTCTGTGGTCCTTTGAAGGCACCCACTCGAGACTCTTGGTTCCTCAGCTGTCACCTCTCTTGGGCAGAGACCTAAGTTTCTCTCCTTTCTGACCAGCATTTTTCCAGGCTGCACAGTTCCCTGCACACATTGTGATACCCCAGTAAACCAGACTGCCTAAACAGGCCAACATCTATGCTTTGCTTTCTCCCTTCAGAGCCTATAAACAGATTATGATTGTCAGCAGTTATCAGTTACCACACAGCTTTTTCTAAGCAAGCACGTTTATTCTTAAGGTAAAAGCATTAAAGAGAAAATATATTCAAAACAATAAAAGAATATGTGGGCATTCTAATAATCTTATCAGAGATCATGGCCTCATACTGCAGCAGGGGCTTTGGTATGAGTCAGCCCTTCAAATCACATCAAGGGGGTTTTCACTGGTTACAAGTTCATAACAGCTTTAGCTCAGAACAAGAACACCACCCAGGCTGACCAGCCTGTTTCTTCAGACCACTTGGGCTTTGATCTCCAGCCATTGGAACAGGTGATCAGCAAACAATCACCCTCCTCAGGGTGTAGCTTCAAAGGCTGGTGGGAGTTTGCATTATGTCACCCTAGAGATTCCCCAGGCAAACACTTGATACTGTTTATCCAAAAGTCCATTCTTGTCTATCCCATTTTTCAATACTGACCTCTGAAGTTCATAACGCTTCCCAGAGCTCTCAGTAATACATAACCTTTTCATTTAGTAGAATGGACTGCAAAGATACTTAAGCATATTCAGTAATGTTTTCCAAGGATAATGCATGACATTGCCTCATCTGCCACATAGTTTACTAGGACTCAGGAGACCTGGGTTCTTTTCTCAGCTCTGCCGCTGGCTTGCTGGGTGATCTCTGGCCAGTCAAATCCCTCCCTTTGCCTCAGTTTCCCCATCTGGAAAGGGAGGATAATGATACTGACCTTCTTTGTAAAGCACTTTGAGATCTACTGCTGAAAAGTGCTGTACAAGAACTAGGCATTATTAATATTTCTGTTGATTGTAAAGGAGCCAGCCAGTTCCTTGCTATCACAGACTTATTCATCACTCACATTAACCCCTCCCATTCAAGCTCCCAGTCTGTGTACCCAACCTTAACTTTGTCCTCTTCATTTGTTCTGTAATGGAAATATGTTGTGAGATGTATACTGTGATTTTATTTATTGTTTATTGAAGGCCTAGTTCAAAACCCACTAAAGTCAATAGATGCTTTTCCATTTTTTCCAGAAGCTTGGGGTCATGGGCTAAATACATTGGCCCAGATCCACAAAGTTACTTAAGTACCTAAACCCCAGATGTAGGCCCCTAAATCTGGGGTTTAGGCACCTAAATCCCAGTTTTGGCTCCACGGCAGTCCACAAAACTCACACTGAACCCTGTAGGTGCCTAAACGCCCTTGACTCCTGAGCTTTCAAAGTCAATGTTTTCTCAGGACCTACATTTTTGCCTCTGACCATGTGCACTGCTGCTGCCTCGGTCTAGGTGTCCAGATGCCTATCACCCACCTAAGCCCCAGAACAATCCACAAACCAGGGGAGATAGGCATTCAGCCACACAAGTCATGTGCTGGTCCCAATCCTGTAGGCGTGCTCAGAAGCCGATTACTGTATTGGATCTCATTCAAAATTGAGGAGGAGGTTGCAGTACCAACCTTATGAAGTAGCCCAATGGTAGGAATACCACTTGCATAGGATATGCAGGACCCAGGTTGAATTTCCCCCTCTACTAGAGGAGGCAGAATGTATCTGGACTGGGGGTCACCTGCCTCTGAAGAGCTAAGGGATATTCTGATGTGGGGCTATCTCAGTCTCTTCCACTGAAGCTGGATAAATAATGAAAGAGTTATTAGAGCAGAGGGATTAGTCCACAGGTCTCCCCCTGCCCAAGGGTGCCTAACCACTGGACTACAGAGTCATTCTCTCTCAGTGAGGATTGAGGGAGGTTGAGACAGAATGTGCTTTGCTGGTCTCTGTTTCAGGGAAATGGGGTTTCATTTTTTTGTGTTAGTTTAGTTTTGCGGTTGTTGTGGGGTTAGTTTCAGGGTTTCTTTTGTCTGCCCTTTGGTCTGGCATGGCCAGCCCAGAGTACAGAGACCACAGTTTGTTGTAGATTTTGAGGGTTTAACCAGTGGTCGGGGCTTGCAGATTTTGCTTCCAGATGTCTCCGTGGAGGAGTGTGTTCTACAGTAAATAAAATGTAAGTAATTGTTTTATAGGGAGCATTGGTATAGTATGAGTTAGTATTTTAGCATATTGAAATTGGATCTCTTGGATACAGAATTGGATTTTATCATCTCAAAGAAATATCTTATTTGGATCCTTATATACATTTTTGGGAATGTTACGGGATAAAGTCTATCAAATATTTGGAAAGTTTTTAAAAGCGTATAACTTGGTAAAGTGGAATATTGTTTTAGTTAGTCTCCACTAAAACACACTTTCAACCATGAAGTACAGTGATTAAAGAAATGTCATCTTATACATTCAATGATCACAACAAGTGGAAATATTTAATGAAAGAATTGTAAACTTCTCCTGAAGATATTTCAGTACATGACTGAGAAAGAAAACAAGGAACTAAAGAAGACAAGTAAAGTGACAGGAGATATCCCAGAAGAACAAACATCTTCATGCTTTGATCTTGGTTTGGATTATGTGAAAGAGATTGAATAGGGTGTTACAAAGATGGACATGCCTAAAGATACTATGCTTTAGATGAGAAGACTTAAAATGTCCAAAAAGACTAGCAACCTGTTAAAATTGTAATAACAACATAAAGATGTTGTTAACTTTGTTTGTTTAGCTATCTTGTGGGTTGTGGGTTTTTTTAAGGAAGGCAGTCTATGAAGGGTTAAGCTACAGCAGGAAGTTCCCACAGATCCTTTAGAACACAATTCAGGTGCAAACTTCCTATTGATTCACACACGTTCTCATCAAGGAACAGGAATCAGTTGCACACACAGACAGAGAATACAGCCAGGAGAGATTACAGGAACATCAGTACCATGATCACTTTATAAGTTATTTGTGCTATTGCATGGCAAACATGCACTTATGAAAAAGTGTCTTCAAAGATATAAAAAACCTTTCACCCTATCCAAACATTTTTACTTGAGACATTTTGAAAAACTAATTCTTAAATATTCACTGTCTAATTCAGTATGTTCATATTTTTAGGTGTGACCAACCCTGCCCCACACCTGAAATGCACACAAATGCATCATAATTTTAAAACAAATTTGCATACTCTGACACAGAGGATTCTTGGCAAAGGGTCCTCTGCTCTTTGCAAACAACTCTTACTTCAGATCTGAGAAACTCACTACACAAAACGCATGGCTTGCAGGATATTTACCCATCAAAAATAATGTGTGAGGTATCTACAGAAAGCTTGTGACTTATCAAGGCTCAGTCATTGAGAAATGTGTGTATGGGTAATATCAAAGGAACAATATAACTCCATGGAAGGTATGCTTTATGGATCTGGAGCAGAAGTTAGTCACAAGGAGATAATATGTCTCAGGCTATGTCTACTCTACTGCGGGATCCATGCTCTGGCGATCGATGCACTGGGGGTCAATTTAACGGGTCTACTGAAGACCCTCTAAATCGATGGCAGAGTGCTCTCTAGTCGACCCCAGTACTCCACCGGGAACAAGAGGAGTAAGGTAAGTTGATGGGAGAGTGTTTCCCATCGACCCAGCAAGGTGTAGACACTGCAGTAAGTCAACCTAAGCTACACTGAATCCAGCTACATTATTCATGTAGCTGGAGTTGTATAACTTAGGTCGACTTACTGCGGTAGTGTAGACATAACCTCAGTGATGGTCAGTTCAAGCAGAGAGACTTGTCACCATGCCCTGGTTAGCTAGTGATGTAATGCAAGGCTCAATTTTCTAGCTTTGCTCCATCCCAAGATTTTCAATGGAAAACCATCAGAGACAACTGCAAACAATCAAAACCACTTGGAGGTAAAAAAGGAATGTTACAACAGACAGGAAATTGCCCAGATGATGAATAAAGACAAAAGTCTGTTTTGGTATAACACAGGGTGGGGAAAGGCACTCTGAACTCATTCACTGGGGAGACAACTAGAGGGATGGGGGGGAGGCTCTCATGAAAAATGAGATCCTATCTCCTGTTAAGCCAGCCAGCTCTGCAAAAGACTGAATTTGCAGGGGAAATCCTACTTTATTAGATAGGAAAGTGGATTATTAAGAATAGGCTCAGGTTTGTGATTTATGATTTCTTTTGTATTGTAACCATTTGCCTCCATCACTCACTCTTGTTTTGAGTTTTTCAGAAATAAACCTCCTTTGGTTTTATTACAAGCACTTATGCAGGAGCAGTGGTTTAAGGTAAAACTGGCAAACTGAGGTACGCTGCTCACTTGGGGGCAGAAGATCTGGAATTTCTGTGAGTAGCCGGTGTCAGGGGATGGATACCACAGGGGAATACTTCAAAGGGACTCAGGCACTGGGGTGCACACTCCTATTGTTAACCTGCAAGTCAAAGATAGGGCTGGCATGAGCTTGAGTGGCTGAAAGGTGGGTAGTGTCAGGGATCTGTCAGCCAGCTAGGCATAGGCAAGACTCCCTCATGCTGGAGGTCTGGGGTAGCAAGATGACTCACAGACCTGGGTGCCCTGAGAACTGTCACACACACTCATCTTTTGTAAAGTCACTTTTTTTTTATTACACCTAATACCAGCATGTCTATTTCTTGTCCAAACTATCACACAGCAGGGTTGCAGGACTATAAGAACATATAGCTGTGTGCAGGATATCTTATTCTTTTAATAGTAATCTCAGTCGTTTTATTTTTTCCTGGTGCTCGGTTCTTTCTAAACTGTATCTGAAGAAAGAAAAGGAGTACTTGTGGCACCTTAGAGACTAACAAATTTATTTGAGCATAAGCTTTTGTGAGTTACAGCTCACTTCAGGAATAAGCACAGGTCGTTTGCCCTTTTCCGTTCTCGTTATAATATTTGTCAGAAAAATGGATTACCCCTTTGCCATTTTCTTTTCTTTTTACAACTTTTGTTGCGAGTGTGAGCTCTCTGGTCTCTCTAATATCTCATATTCCATCAATTAGAATCAAGGAGTGCTCTGCTTCTTTGACTTTTTCAGTATCCTGCATTTTGATTGGGTGGCATTTCCACTCTTTGCACTCCTCAGCCTTCACTGACTAGGCTGGAATGGCAGCCAATCAAATGCCAACTATGAATGCAAAATCAGTTATTGTTGCTGCCAGACTCTACCCCTAACCCAATACTTATTGATTTTGTTGGCTGTCTTCCACTTACGGGGCTGCAAATCAGGTGAATGATTGGGATTCAAGACCGAACAGCTCTGGTGCTGTGACCAAGCGTGGAGCCCCTCCTAGTTTTGATTGCTGCAGTGCATTATAAAGGAACTTTCAGTTTCTTTAGAGCAGCAGTGTCCAATACGTTCGCCACTAGTCACATGTGGCTAATAGGCTATTGAATTGTGGCTAATGCATGTGGCTTTTTTATAATGTGGCTAATAAGAAAAATTCAAAACCACAAGTGTGGCTAGCAGTGTGGCTAGCATCCAATTTCTACTGGACACCGCTGCTGTAGAGATTGCTCTGGTGGCTGGAACAGAGGATTCAGTAGTCCCCCTGGCTCTGCCACAGACTGATCTTGAGCAGGTCACTTAACTCCTTTCCGTCAGTCTTCCTATGGGAATAATGCTTTTATATGCACCAAAAATGGATGGTGTTAGATTAATTAATTCAGATCTGTGAAGTTCTTGGAGCTCTGTGGACGAAAGGCATGATATAAGCACTGTGTTATATAGCTAAATTCGTGTTTGTTGTTGGGTTGTGTACATCAGACAATGCTGATTATTCAAAGAAAGTCAAAGGATACTCCGGTGGTTGGGAAATTAGCCTGGGGTTTGAGAGATGTAGGTTGAACTCCCAGCTTGGTCATCAGCTTCCTGAATGATCTTGGGAATGTTACTTCCTCTCTCTGTTTTCTGTCTGTAAACTAGGGATAATGCACTTCCCTACCTCACACAGGTTTTGTGAGGATAAATACATTAATGATTGTGAGGTGCTCAGATACTATAGCAATGGAGGCCAGAGCAATAGCTAAGATAAATGTGAGTTTTGCTCCAATTGTTGGTTATAGCCCATCCTCTGAGGACCTTCCTTTCTGAGGAATTTACCAATATTTCATGACTCATGTACTATAATAATTCCATAGGACATTTTTGAAACTAATCACAGTGCAATATGGAGCCCCAATCTCATAGCACTGCAAACAAACCATTAAACAGAAACAATGCTGTGGTGCCTTGAGCTGTCCTTTTTTAAAAGATCTGGAATACCGTGTTCAATTCTGGTCACCCACGTTCAAGTCCCTCTTACTGGCAGACTTGGAATGGCTGGAGGCATTCCATAGGCCTTGTCAATGCCAAATCCTGAGCATCAAATTGTTCAACTTTCTGCAAAATACCATAATTCACAGAGATCTGGCCTTTCCTCCATCACTCACTGAGTTCACAAACAGTGTTGCATGCTCTTCGGCCATCTTGCTGGGATGGACAAAAACAATCCAGCACACTATGGTCTCAAACACTCATTGACAGGTGAAGGGGTACACACCCTGACTCTACCTGGCATCACCTGTGGGGCTGCTCCAGAAATCTGTGGATTTGACGGATTGAGCCAAATGTGGGAACTTCACTTTACAATGCCTGGTACGAAGCCATCACCTGTGGTCACTCTGGCTGGTGCAACAGTCATCAGTAGACTATGCACATTTGATGATGATGGCTGATGTTCGAGAAAGATGTATCTAAACTGGAATGGGTTCAGAGAAGGGCTACTCCCATGATCGGGGCAAGGGTATGCACAAGGAGAGGAGCAAACAGGGCCATGCACCCCGCAATAATCAGTGCGTGGCACTGAACTCTTCCGGCCCCGGGGTCACAGCAGAAGCTGAAAGCTGCTCTGTCCCGGGGCCATAGCAGGGGCACAGACGGTGCCCCCTGCCCCAAAAGAGGTGAAACTTAAATTCCTGTGCACGCCCCTGATCAGGGGAATGGAAAGCCTCTTGTATGAGAAGAGAGTAAAAGAGCTCAGCTTGTTTAGCCAAGCAAAATGGAGGCTGAGAGGGGATATGCTTGCTCTCTATAAATATATCAGAGGGGCAAAAACCAAGGAGGGAGAGGAGCTACTTTAAGCTAAAGGACAAACTAACTTGTGTTGAAATTATTTATGAATGGGAGTATGACAAGGCTGCCTGGGATAGCAGGAGACAGGACTTGGTGACCCAGGAGATCCCTTCCAGTCCTGTGATCCTGAAGATGGTCTTCAACACCCTCACAGTTTGTTTGCTCTGAATTTAGAGGGTTATTTTCCTCAAATTTTACTCTGAGGATTAGTTTTTCCCCAAATCATATCAGGGCTGTCAGGTGAGATTCCATCTTTCCTATTTCCAGGCGGCCTAGTTTGGAAGTTTTTCCACTCTAGTTACAGTAGTCTGGTAGCATTAGTACAGACTTTTTCAGGGTCTATAATGATCTTTCCTAGAATCCCTGCACTACTCCCCTCTTGTTAGCTATTTGTGATATTTCAGCTGTAGGATTCTTTTGGAGAATATGCCCCTCATTTCTGTTATTTGTGACACAATCACATTAACAAATTAGTGCATTCCATTAAAGTCTGCAATCAATTTAGGGGAGCAGGTTTTCTGTCATGTTCTTCTCCCTCATGCTGTACAAGGAGTAGAAACCATTTTAAAGTACCCTGCTGAGCAATCCTATGGCATGGGGGAGTCCCCCAGGAGACTCTTATGTCTCCATTCCAAGCACAGGGGCTGGGAATGGCTGGAGTGTACTGGGCTGCAGGAGTTCCCAGGTGGTAGGTATATTGTTAGATTGTTCCTTGCAGTCTGTAGCCAGCTGATGCAAATGAGAGCAGCCTCCAGGCTGTTCAAACCTGCGTCAGAGCCAGAGCTGAAATGGAGAATAAAGGAGCAGTAGCCAGCTCCCTGATAGCACCCCTGCTCTCCTGCACCCTCCCCGGGCTCAGCAGAAAATATGGCTCTTAACTTTGACTGTATTTATACAGTTAATTCCAATGAAGAAATGCTAATGCAAATCCTAACACTCATTCAGCTAATTTATGACACACAAAGCAGCAATAAATCTCTCTGTGTGTGCTTAAAGTATTGGAGAACTGTGAGCTGTTATATACCTCAGATGCTATCCTGTTGCTGACCTGTACTGTGCACATTTCTGTAGGAGTATATACTCTCTGTACTTATAAGGCCAAATTCTCTCTCCAGGTCTGGTCCCTTCTGCTGCTAAAAGGTGGGACAAATGGGATAGAGAGCTGCCAGTTTCCCAAGCTAAGGATTCCCCTAGCCTAAAGGATTCTATAGCACAGACAATTCTTCCAGCTCCTACTCCCACCTCTCTGCAGCCCCCTTGTGGACAGTTCAGATGCTGTGGCCAGAGTTGTGCTTTACAATCCCTGAGTGGCAGATTGCAAATTGAAGTCCATAGTCCAGGAGGATAGATTAGGATAATCACCTGTATATTATGACAGGGCTGAGCCTGCCAAATAGCCAACCTTAGGATCAGGGAGCTCCAAGCAGATCCTTTGTGGGTCTCCTCAATATTGTGCACTCAGCAGAGAATTTCTCTTGTCATCTCTTCAAATTTGAATCTAGCTTTGCAATAAAACCCTTGTTTAGACCCTCTGTAAATAGACCCAAACAAGTCCAGAGAGCCCCATGTTTACCAGAAGTGATCTTCCATCAGGGCAGAATATTTTGGGGAAGCTTGAGGTAAAATCAGAAAAGTCATTTTGGATATGATCTGGTTATGAAAAATAATGGGAATCTTACAACTGGACTCTAAACTCCTAATTTGTTTCCAATCTTGGTGCTTCTGACCTACTTTTGGGAAATGGGCTAGACCAGATTTACAGGACCCACCCAGGCCAAAAATGTAAAAGCAGGAGTGCCTCGTTCCAACTTTTCACCAACTCTCCTCTCCTCCCACATTTTCCCAGTCAATGTTCTCTTCACCTGTTAAGTGTCTTCCCATTTTAATCATCTTGCTTAAATATTATGAAATAGTCTTTTATACCCATTTCACCCTGTTGGAATGTGAAGACCCTATGAAGAGACCTGTAATTGGAAACATCACAACATTCCTATTTCAGAATGCTGAGTCAGACTAGCCAATAATCGGTGCTAATCATTCCAGACAAAGACCCTTATTCTGCAAACATTTTCATACGTGTTTAACTTAGTAACCCTGTGACCAGTCCCCTTTGAGACCAACGGGAATAGTCATGTGCTTAAAGCTAAGCATGTGAGAAAATGTTTGCAGAGCCAAAGTAAACCCTAGTCTACATATAACCATTTCAGTCAGGGGCCCTGAAATAGTCAGACTAGTACAACCTGTAGAGTGGATACAATTATACCAGTATAAAGGTGTCATATGCAGTATAGTTTATTCCTCTTCACATCCAGGAAGAAGCTATATGGGTATAAGCAGTTTTATACTGGTGTAACTGAATCCACATTAAAGGGGTTGTACCACTTTAACTGGGCATTTCTGTGGAAAACCAGACACATGGCATCCCTAGTCCTTTCCTTTAGCCTGAGTAGTAGGAGGGCAGCATACATAGATTTGTGATCTGAATGCCTCTTTTATTTCACAATCAGTACATTTTCTTTGCTCTGCAAACATAGCTCTTATATAGCACTCTTCAGTCTTTGATCTCAAAGTACTTTAGGGAAGACGTCTCATCATCATCATCCTCTGTTTACAGATGAGGCCAGAGAGCTGAAGTGACTCACTCAGGGTGCTTGCTCCTTATGCTGGTTTCTTATCCAGGCCTCCATACTGGGTAATCCCATAAAGCCAGTCAGTTTTCAGGACTGTCCTAAGGTTACTGGCAAGTATTTTTCAAGGAATAAAGTTGGGATCTGACTCCTCTTCTTCTGATAATCCCTTGGGGAATCTGCAGGGTCTTTGGGCCAAACCCCACATCATTATGCAGGGGAAACAACAGAACTGTCTAATGAAACCCCTGAGCGTTTCCTCCTTTTTGGACACTCCCCATTCATTTTTCTGAAAGAGAGAGATAGCTACTCCTGTAGGACATTTTTATTACATTATGCCTCTGTGGCAGGGTGGCCACCCCGCTCCCTCCTGAAGGGGACAAAGCAGCCCCAGAGAGGGCTGCAGTGAGGAAAGCTGGGCTAATTGGGAAAGCAGCCACAGCTGTGGTCAGCTTAATCCGGGCCCAGCTAGCCCTTATAAGAGGGCAGTGGGCCAGAAGCCTGGACACTCTCTCTTTGGCTCTAGAGAGGGAAGGACTGGGCTGCTCTGGGAAGCTGAGGAGGGTACCTAGGGTGGAGCAGTGCTGGGGTAGGGCAAAGGGAGCTGGGGAGCTCTAGCCTAGCAAAATCCCAGGCTGCAGGCCGAGTTAAAGGCATGCAAAGGGTACTGGGGCTGCAGAGACAGCAGGTCCAAATCACCCTCACCAATGATGAGTGGCCTTTACAGACTGCAGTCTGGCCTCAGTGAATGGGGGCTAGATGGTGACTGGCAGTAGCCACTGAGGTGGGGATAGGGGTTTGGGGGTTCCTCTGGGTGGGGAGACCCAGATTGTGGGTTACTGCTGGGGTGGAACCCTGATGAGGAGGGCACCAGGATCTGGGAGGGATATGGGAGCCAGCGGCAGGTGAGACACTGGCCTGCAGAGGGCGCTTCTGGCTGGAAGAGCTAATTCCCAGGATGACCAACAGGAGGCGCTGCACCAGTGAGTCGTTGCCCCATGACCGCCTCAAACATAGCAATAACCCTTCCATAAAGTGGATGAGATCCTGAGATCAAAAATTCTCAGCAGCCATGGGATAAAGTCTCCCAGTATCGCTAATGAGAATTGTCCTGCTTCTACGGGCACTACAATGAAATTTTCCCTCTGAAGGCCCACGGTCTGATCCAAAGCTAAGGAAACAGAGTGGGCCTAAGGGATGCAAAGTGCAGTGATATATATTTTTCCAATAATCTGAAAAGGTGTGTGTGGTTCACTGCCTGCTGCATTTTAACAACTGAAGCATACATACTAACTGGCTATGCTGGATAAACGCCCCTTACTGATAGTTCTCCCTTGGGGCTGTAACAGTCAGTACACGGATTGAGGGACCAACTATCCTCCCTCCTTAGCACATTGCAAATCTCTTTAGTGAACCAGGAATGAAGTCCGCCTTTACGCAGGGGGATCAGCACAAGCCATCTGCATTATTAAGTTCCACTTAAGTTTAACGGGGACTTACATGGTGCATAGTCTTTGCAAAGGCCTCTTACACCAAGGTGACTTTCTAGTCTCTAGATGTGTGGGTTAATGTGGCACTGAACTTCTGCAATGATTGGTTTTGTTTGCATTTGTGTTTGTAATTGTCTGAAATGCCAAAGGATTTTAAAAACCTTTTTCTGCTGGAGCACAAATTTACTTAAACTCTTTGCTTAGTTCAGGCAAAAATAGCCAGTCCATAATAAGTAACAGAACATAAAATAAAATATTTTCACCATCTAGACAAATACTGAAATATATAGCGGCAATTCTACTGCTGTTGTAACAACAAATTTAATAATGATAAATATTTATCTTTGGCCAAGCAGCAGCCAAATTTGAGGCCAAATCTGGGTGGTTTCTGTTTGAATGAGAAATCAGTGACCTAGAATCAGGGTATTTTTTTACTGTAACTTGTTTGTTTATGAAATTGTATCCTTGTCCTGTTTCCTTGAAGAGCAGCAGAAACAAATGGCATAGGCAGAAATCCCCGATAAACAACTCCAGACCCTGTCTCAAGAAGCAGATATCTTTTTTTGCCTTTGCTTCTCTCCAGAGACCCACAGACCCCTCCTGTTTGCTCACCCCAAGTGTTTGACACATAGTGTTACTCCAACTTCTGCCTTTAAAACCTGGAAAATGCTGTTTGCTCCAGGCTCCTCTGACGGGGCCGCATGGTCTCTAGAGGTGAGCCTTGTCCATTAACCTCACACCATCCTTTTCTAATGACCCACTGGCTGGCTACATGCATTGCATCTATTCTTTCTATAGATAGTTTCTTCGTGGGTGACTATTTCAATGGGATTTTAGGCCTCTTTAATTATAATTAATAGAGGCTAACCCCAGTTCCCAAGTCAAAATCCCACCGATCCTTTGAGATATAAGCCGTTTTACTGTTTTCATCCGATAGCATTTTGAAATCATGATGTCATTTTAATGCTTTTTAAAAAAAATAAATAAATGGGCCCCTTCATTGCCAAGCAAACCCAATAAATAAATGACATGATTGAAATCACACTTGGAAAGGTGCACGCTGGGTACATTAATGAGCTCTGATGAGCTAAGCATGCAAACTGCGTGGGCGCTGTTTACATTTTTGAATAAACCCAGAAAAAAAAATATGTGAAGGATGTCAAAAATAAAGGGACTGAGTGCCCCCAGGAGAGAAATGGCTAGAGTTTCTCATTATCTGCAATTTCCAGAGCAAGACTAGCTCAGGAAGATTTGAAAAGCAATCAAAGAAAGAAAGAAAGGAAGGTGATACTCCTCTTAAAAAGCACACATTTCAGTTTAAGGTAGGGCCTCTTCTATCAGGGATACAATAGAAGAATCTAAAATTGTGAGCATTTGATTGAGAAGAAATTGTTAGCAGGAGAAAGATTGCAGCCTTAGGACTTTCATCTTTGTTAGTAGAGAGCTGATAATGACAGCAGACTGCATAGCTGTTATATATTGCTCTGCTCCTTTTTATGGATGCAGAAAACTGCCTGAAGTGCTGGAGATTAGAAACTATGTAAATATCTCTTAATTATGCCTATCTGCGTCAAACTTTCCTGTAAAACTGACATAAATCTAAATCTTCCAAATCCAGAGTTCAATATCTGGCTGACAAGAGTTAATATATACTGAGAGAAAGTGATCCTCGGTATAATTAAATCAGAATAAAATTTTTTGAGATGCATGACTTAGAAATTTTCCAGATGGTCCCATTTCAAAAAGGTATTTAAGAACGTGTCTAAAGGCATGTCTGCACTATGAAATTAAATCAGCCTAATTTACATAGGCATACAGCAACTGCGGTAATCTCATCGTTTGTGCGTGTCTGCAAGTGGCTCCTTATGTCGGCGGTGTACATCCTCAGCGGGAGGCCTTGTATCAATCGCACTGTCAGCCTGGGGCATTGCCACAGTTCAAGGCAACTACACCTGTATTTCCCCTCAGTGGTCCAGCAAGTGAACTGATTCTTAGGCTTCCAGGTCCCCAGCAGTCACTTCTCTTGGGTGGAGATCCATGTCTCTCTCCCTTCTGAGCAGGATATTTCCAGGCTGCACAGTTCCCTGCCTTCATCGTGTTATTCTCAGCACGGCCAAGTTGCTGAAAGACAATTGTGTGCTTTCTCTTCAGAGATGGTGTGACGGGGTGTACCTACCCCACGCTGGCCCCATGGGGGTTAACTGCGCACTGCTTTGCAGGCCGAGGAGGCATTTACGATCGAAGGGCTAGAATGCAGTTTTACTACAAGTCTAAAGCAAGGGGCACTGCCCAGGAACGGCTCAAGAATCTCACTGTGACTCAGTGAGAATCAAGGCTATTATGTCACAGGGTGTCCTTGGTTCCCCCTTTTCTCCAGTAGGGAAAGTGATCTGTGTCATCTCTATACCTGGTGCACATTACTTCTTTCTCTGTGCTGGTTTAGTAGCATTAGCTGGAGCATTGGACGGATGGATTCAAGACTCCACCCACTCTCTGCTCCTGTCTGTCCACTTCTCATTCTCCTGTCTCTACAGAGGTTGCTTTCCCCCCCAGCAGCAATGAGGGTAGGTCACACAAGGGAGTAAGGGGCACTCCATGGTTTAGGCTCTTAAGGCAGCTCCTAAGTGAGCCCAAAGTTAAGATAAGACATAAAATCTGGGATCCTGGGGAAAACCTGGACAGGTGGCAACCCTAGCTGTGGGACAGATTTGCTTGTGGTATTAATAATGAGAAAAGTCAAAGACAGTTGCTGGCAGAGGGGAACTTAACCTGGCCCAAAGTGGTAGAATTAGCAACAGCAATGGAAGCAGCAGTGGAAAAACTTACAAGATTTCCACTTAGAAGGCAGGGCAAATCAAACTGACTCAATAAACAAAATGCAAAGCAAGCTGAAAAGGACTTGGGCTCCTGAGGGGCATTTCTGGTGTGAAGGAGCTAATTTTGCTTCAGTTTGTAAATGTAAAAGGCCCAATGTCATAAATGCCTCAAGATTGGACAATTAGTGAGAAAACACAGAGGTGACTATTAAACAGCATCTCAAGCTCAGGAGGGTAGACTCCAAAAGAGCGGAGGGCTTTTTACCTTGAGGGGAGGAAGAATCAGAGGAAGATGTGGTCACTATATACAGTCTCAAGGGAAGAAAGTGGGACCATAAGAAGTAGTGGTAGAGTTAAACAATCAGTACAAATGGAAATAAACACAGGGGCTTCAGCTAATGTGATAATATGCGTATCAATAGTGCAAAGCAGGACTGAGCCCACTGGTGAATGCAGGAGTGAGTGATCCTGCACACCTATGTTGGAGAACCCATCCAGGTGCTAGGTTCTGTGCTTGTCCCTGTAAAATACAAAAGCCAAAAGAAAAAGTTACCAGTCCTAGTGACCCCGGGCCCAGGGCAAAATCTGTTTGACAGAGATTGGCTGCAAGAACTAAATCTGAATTGGGAGGAAATTTTCAAATGAGATCCAAGCAATATATCAAAACTCTAGGAAGTCCTGGATGCTGACCCAGCCATTTTAAAAGAAGGGTAAGCGACTTTGGATGGTGTAACAGCCAGGATTTATATCCAGGCAGGGGTCAAGCTAAAATACTTAAAGCAAGATTAGTGCCTTATGCCCTCAGAGAAAAGTTTGAGACTGTGTTTGACTGGATGGAAAAAGAGGGCATCACTTCACCGTGCAGTTTTCTGAATGGGCCACACCCAGGGACAATGTATTCTCCCTAAAAGTGGGGGGGCAATGAGTCTTGGCCTCATGCATGCCCTCCCGCCCCTCCTCTTCCCCCAAGGCCCTACCCCCCACCAAGCTGGAGCCAGGCCAGGAAGCTGTAGACCCTCCACCTGCCTGGGGTGGGAGGGCCCAAGAGCTGCCCCAAGCCCATGTCCCCACCCCCCAGGACCCTGCCCAGGGCAGGTGCAGGGTCCACGGCTCCCCACAGCTGCTCTTACCCCGATTCAGCTTCAGTCTGGCCTGGGGATGAGGTCTTGGTGGCCAAAGAGCCACAGCTGGGCCATGGTGGGAGCCATGGCCCATCCATCTGCCCTGGGTGGGGAGCCTGGGGGGCAGAGACATGGGAAAGGGGCTGCTCTCGGGCCCCCACTCCCTGAGCATGTGCAGGGTCCATGGCTGCCCGCAGCTGCCCAGGCTCCCTGGGCTGGGATCCAGCTTCCAGCCTACCCAGCTGGGGGGATGGTGGGCAGGGCCTCGTGGAGAAGAGGAGGGGCAGGGGGCCAGGCCCTTGGCGAAAAGTGGAAGGGCCAGGCCCTTCCACTTTCAAAAGTGGGAGGATCATGGCCCATTGCCCCCCCATTCCGGTGCCCCTGGCCACATCTGTAGTGTCTGAGGTTAAATCAAGTAAAGTCATTCACATGAGCAGAGACTATAGTCACAGTGAATCAGGTCTCCAAGTTAGAAAATTACCCCTTTCCATGGATGGAGGGCTTGCTGGCCGTGTTTGGTGGGGGTCAAAAATTAGTACCCTAGAAATGTCACAGGCGTACCAGCAGATGAGACTGGAGGAGGATTGTAAGAAACTTACCACTCTAAACATTCACAAGGGTTTATACCTGTACAATCGATTGCCATATGGAATATCATCCAGCACCTAGACATTCATTGAAAGATATCCCCTGTGTTGTGAGGACTGATATCCTCATCACAGGTAGAAGTGATGCTGATCATCTGTCAACACTGGACAATTATGGACTGAAGATTGAAGGCCATGGGACTCCACTGAAGATTGGAGGCCATGGGACTCCACTGAAGGCAAAGATTGGAGGCCATGGGACTCCACTGAAGGCAAACTAAATGTTTTTTTTCATGAGATCAGAAGTGGTGTCCCTCTGCTACAGCAAGTAAGGGAAGAGTAGAGCTTTGCTCCAGCCCATAACACTGAGTAACCCAGTTAACTCGTTGATGACCACTTTACTACACACACACCAAAGCTCGCAGGACTAGGGCCAGTGTCAGTAACCCTTGCCAGTCATCCCTGCTGAGCACAGGGCAGGTGTTGCTGGAACATCCAGTCATTAAGAATTTGGGGGTTCTGAATATGGATTGACTGTATAAGGTGCCAAACTCTGCTGTTAGGAATGGGGTCTTTTTACTGTGTGGAGAAACCCAAACAGATAAAGCTGCCGTGTGACTGTTTTAATGTTTTGTTGGCAGTCTACTTGTTGCACCTGGTGCACGACCATTTTTCTAGAGATTATTATGTAGCTATCACTGGATTAAAATGTGCCATCAGTGAAAGGGTTAATACGCTTCCACCGTGACAAGTATAAAATATATGGGTTTATTGGGAGGAGCAAATAATGGAGGTGCCGCATCAGAAATCATCATTTCTCCCTAGGGAAAGTGCTATGATTGTTTTCATGTATACGGCAAAGCTGGGGAAAATATTCCAGTCTCAAAAAACTCCCTTCTTATTAAACACTATATTTTCTCAGAGTTAAAATTCAACAAGTAACTATAGAGCTAAGAAATGAGAGTACAGATAAAATCCAGTGAAGTGTATGAAGATCCATTTCCAACCATAGCCCTGCTGTATCTCTGCACTTACAGCTTAATAACAATATTTCCAATGAATTGTTTGAGTTCAGAATTCCCCAGAACTCGTGACATCTTCAGACATGGCTAAACTAAATATAAATGCCCCCCCACTTAAACCATATTTACTTTTGATTAGAGAATATCTCCCTGTTTAAATAGGGTTTAAGGCCGGAAGGAAACAATCTGATCATCTACTCTAATATCCTGAGTGACACAGGCCATAGAATTTAACCCAAAGAGTGGGAGGAAAAGCAGAGTGGGAAAGAAATTTGCCCGAGGTGACATGGGAGAGTTGGCGATACAGCCTGGTCTCCTGACTCTGCGTCCAGTGCCCTATCCATGACACCACAGATTTTGCCCCACCACCCAACCTGAAACTGACTTTAATCTATCAGCCAACCTAATAACTTATTCCTGTAGGATATCTTGGATCTTGCCAGTGATATTGACTTCCCCTCTTCTAGGCACATCATTGATAGGTCCCTCAAGGGAGTCAGTCCATGTGGATGATCATTCAAGACCCGTGGCCTCTACTTTCTTTTCCCTTTGAACAGTTTTAATGTGTTACATTCTTTCAACTCTTTTTCTCACTCAAAGATCACACCATTCCATTGATGTAATCTTTTCATGCTCTTCTTCCATCCCCCCCCCCCCCGGCACCATGGTCTTCTTCCATCTTCCCCCACCAGCCTCCCCCGCCCTGCCGTTAGTAACCATTCTCTCATAAAACAGGACTTTTGCCTCAGGCCTTATGCTAAATGAGGAACAAATGGATATTCTGGTATAGCCTTCTGAGGGCCTGAATTTGCAAGGTGCTGAGCTCCTCTTGAGAAGCAGAGAGGGAAAGAAAGTGCTAGGAGCCTTCAATTCCGATTCTTATTGTTATTTCTAACAATAGATTCACAGATATTAAGATCAGAAGGGACCATTATGATCATCTAGTCTGACCTCCTGCACAACGCAGGCCACAGAATCTCACCCACCCACTCCTGCGAAAAACCTCTCACCTATGTCTGTGCTATTGAAGTCCTCAAATCGTGGTTTAAAGACTTCAAGGAGCAGAGAATCCTCCAGCAAGTGACCCGTGCCCCATGCTACAGAGGAAGGCGAAAAACCTCCAGTGCCTCTTCCAATCTGCCCTGGAGGAAAATTCCTTCCCAACCCCAAATATGGCAATCAGCTGAACCCTGAGCATATGGGCAAGATTCACCAGCCAGATACCCAGGAAAGAATAGAACCTAAGGGTCCCAAATGACACCCATAAAGTGAAAGATAGTCTATGCTCCAAAGAGCTACCAGTGTAAGTAGACAAGACAAACAAAATGTAGGAGAGGAAACAGAGGTGAAACGACTTACCGAAGGTTACAACTGGCCAGTGGCAGAGCCAGGAACAGAATGCAGGTCTCGTGAGTCCTAGTTCAGTGCTCTAGCTACTAGATCATGCAGCCTCCTACACATCCTATTGACTTTAGTGGGAGCTGCAGGAACTCAGATCTATCAAGAGGTGATCAGCACCATGCAGAATTAGGACCCTATGATCTGGCTAACTACATTTCACAGCATCCACCTTGGGGCAACTCTGCTGAGTATGACGCTTCTCCAAACGCAAAAGTGCAACGAGCTATGTTAATCCCTCCAACTCAAGGAAGTTTTAGAGAACATCACTGCAGCATCTCTCACAGGATCTTGCCGATTTCTTCCAAGAGAAAATTGACAAAATACAATGTGACCTTCCTCCTCCCCTCAGATAGCTGTCCCCACCCCTTCCCCTTCTACAACTCCTGTCTACTCCCCTGTCCCAGATGCAGAAGTGTCTCTTCTATTTTCCTTCTCTAACCCTGCACTTCCCCCATGATCCCATCCCCTTTCCCAATCTCCCTCACACCCAGTCTCATCCTCTCTCTGATTCTTCTTTTTACTCACTTTTCTCTGGCTCTTTCCCCGCACCATACAAACATGCTCTAGTCTCTTCCATCTTAAAAAGAACCCATATTTGATCCCACTTGCCTCTCCAACTATCGAGCCATCTCCCTCCTCCATCTCATAGCTCATTGTGCACATTGCCTACATTTGCTGTCTGGAGTTCCTACCACCCAATTCCATCCCAGACCCTTTCCAATCCTGCTTCTGCCCCATGAACTCCATTGAAACTGCTCTTGCCAAAGAGTCTAATGATCTCTTCCTAGCGAAAGCTCAGAACCAGCACTCCATCCTCATCCTACTTGAACTTTCAGCTGCCTTTGACACAGTCAGCCATGCTCTTCTACTTGAAATCTTGTCCTTCTTTGTCTTACATGACTGTCCTCTCCTGGTTCTCCTCTTCTGTCTGTAGTTGTCCTTTGGAGGATCTGCCTCATGTACCCTCCCTCTTTCTGTGGGGGTTCTACAGGGCTCTGTGTTTGGTCCTTTTCTCTGGATTATCTCTGGATAATCTCATCCACCAACATAAATTCCATCTCTAGGCTTCTGACTCACAGAGGTACCTGTCTACTCCGGACTTGTCAGCTTCTGTCCAGACTAAAATCACAGCCTGTCTCTGACATCTTCTTGTAGCTATTTAGTCATCAGCCTGAAGAGCCACATGGATAAAATAGAGCTCATAATCTTCCCCATTAAGTCCTCCCTGCTATTATCTATATCACTGTAGGTAACACCACCATCTTGCCTGTCACTCAGGCCTGTAACCTGGACATCATCTTCAACATGGACCTCTCTCTTGGTTCTAACATCTAGGCAACGTTTAAATCTTCCCAATTCTTTTTGCATAACAGCTCTAAGATATGACCTTTCTTTATCCATCCACACAGCTAAATTTCTCATTGAAGCTCTTATTATCTCACATCTCAATTACCACAATGACCTTCTCTCTGGTCTTGACAAATGCAATCTTTCCCCGCTCATATCTATTCAGAATGCTGCTGCAAAGATCACTTTCCTAGCCTATAATTTTGACGTCATCCTTCACTTTTCATCTCTCCATTGGCTCCCCTATCTCTATCACTTCTTATATTCACTTGCAAAGCCCTTCATAGTCAATCCCCACCCTTATCTATCATCTTTCATGTCTTATTGAGATGATGATGCTTGCTTCTGATAGGCCCATGATACCAGCCTCCATTGCCTGCTGGTTTCCATCTGTTGTGTTTTATACTTAGAGTGTAAACTTCTTGGGGCAAGGACCATCTTTTTGTTCTGTGTTTGTAGACCACCTAGCACAGCTGGGTGCTGGTGGGCAAGACTGGGACTCCTAGGTGGTATGGTAATTAAAAATAATGTCAGTGCGGAGGAACCAAATTATTGTAGGGAGCAAGTACAATCTATTATGCTAATTTCCTATCAAGCAAATTGATGGTGCTGGTGATTATCATTTTGACATGTACAACAAACAATGAAGATAAGAAAGACATTGTAGACTAAGAACATGATCAAAATTGACATTTTCCACAAACTGCTTTTTGCAATATTCTCTCTCCCTCTCTCTCTCTCTCTGACACACACACACAAGCCTAGGTTTTTGTAATAACTTAAAATCATAATTTATTTTTCCAATTTGATCCTGCCTAAAAGGGCACAAGGACATTAGAATGCATTTCAAAATCCAATAGGTTTATGATTGCAAGATGGAAGTTACAAATTGCAAGGAAATATTAGATTCCCTGCATGCTGCACAATGTTCAGTGTGATTCAGTGACTGGCTGCCGGAGAACGATAAGCTTGAGAGCCTATGTAAGTATTAATAATCCTGCCCTTGTGCCTGATTGCTACCAGTCCATTCCAAAGCATTTCAGGGCAAACAGCTGTCTATAAATGACTCATTCAGTTACAGAAACTTAACTGTAAATTGCCTACAAATCACAGACCAACCTGTGCTTATCACAGCAAGTCATTTTAGCTATTTCCCTTCATTTATCTTTGAGGAGGGATGTGTCACATGCAATGTAGGATCTTCTGTGCTATGTTTGAAGAGAGAAATCCCAGCCAGCCCACAGCCAGGCCCAATACTGGCCTCTCAGGGCTGGTCTACACTACTGGGCTGGGTGGGAATCGATCTAAATTATGCAACTTCAGCTACGTGAATAATGTAGCTGAAGTCAATGTACTTAGATCGACTTACCGCAGTGTCTTCACTGCAGTGTGTCAACAGGATATGCTCGCCCGTCGATTACCCTTGCGCTTCTCATTGAGGTGGAGTACGAGAGCCGACGCTAGAGCAATTGGCAGTTAATTTATTGTGTCTCATAGACTCATAGATATTAAGGTCAGAAGGGACTGTTATGATCATCTAGTCTGACCCCCTGCACAATGCAGGCCACAGAATCTATATTATATTATAGATACTTATTATATCTATATTATTATATTGTGTCTATACTAGACACAATAAATCGATCCCTGCTGGATCGATGGCTGGCTGTCGATCCGGCCGGTAGTGTAGACAAGCCCTCAGTGATGTACTTTAATAGCCATATGTGTTATATATTATGGTACACAGGGAAGGCTCTTTGACAGACTTGACCTAGTATTCTCTGTCTCACCCAAACAAACTTAAAGTCCAATCCTATGCACTGAAAGTGCTCGCCATCACATAGCCGTCATTGAACATCTCATATATTCCAGGAAATAAGATATAGTCACGACCTATATTGCCTTTCTTTTCTTGTTCTGTGAGTTGAATAGCCGCTACTACCAAGATATAACATGTGTGATGTCACTATGTTTCATACTGTTTAGTCAATAAGAAACATCTGAATATGTTATCAGTAACCAATCCAATGGGATTTGAATGAAACCGACATGATCGAGAGTATATCCAGAACTTCCCCTACACATAAAGCAAGTAACAAGAATATGATAGAATACTGTTTTGGGATTTGGGAAGGATATCAGCCTCCATGAAATCTGGGATTTATAACCACCATTACACACATAGGGTGCCATTAAGGCTGGGATCTCAGAAACCATGGTGACAAGCATGGTATTAAATGGCTACAAAGACAGATTAGAAAAATACTATAGAGAGTGCTTGAATTGTATCATTTTCTTGGAGAGGAAATAAAGAGAAAACAGAGGGGATAAAGAGACGACTGTGTGTGACTGGGTATCCTGGTCCAAGTAGGAAGCATCTCTTTTTTCCCATCTTTCACTCGTCATTTTGTATATATCTCTCCTCCCCTACCACTTTCTCTCTCCGCTCTCCCACCCCCACATTTGCCATGTCTTTCTCTTTTCTATCTTTCCCTTGCCATGGAGAGCGCTATGCCTGTTATGCTAGTAGCAGGAGGCTGAAAAGATAACAGAAATGATCAGTTTCTGTAGCTTTCTTGGGAACAAATGTCTAATTCTAGAAACGCAGGTGAGATTGAGAAATTTTCTTGACTTTCACTCAGTTACTGCCTGGATGAATAGAGTGACACAGAAAAGCACAACATAAAATGAAGAGTATGTGGAGACCAATCAGAGGACAGTACAAAACCATAGAAGGGGAGTGAGGGTGTTAAATGAGTGGCCTGATGATATCCGAAGTGGGGAAAAAGAACCATCCAAATCTTATATCTATTTATAGATATCACTGATACATGAATTGTTTCTCTCTCTCGCTATTGTATTGCAATAGCCCACAACACTGCAGTGTTTGCCTGGTGATAATGTTTCCAGTGTTATGAGACCATCAAGTAGAAAATATAAATTACCCAGAATTATAAGAAGTTCAGCAATAATCTTCCATATCTCAGTCTATATATGTGCAATAATATTTGGCAGATGCTGTGTCTTGATATCCTGGTGTTTGGAGATCCGGTGACAGCACAGAGGGCTCATATGCAGTGGAGCATGCTGTAATTTTTGCACAATGCAGCCATGTTTCCTATATGGGGGATGCAATATATTAGCGCTTGTCGACATGGAAAATTACTGAGCAGCAAGCCACAGTAGGAGTCTACAGTGCACCAGCTTGCCACAAAGTAACACCCGGTGTGGACGTGTTTATAACATAGTGAAAGTCCCAGATTGTACAGTGACTAGTCATAAGCCAAAGTCCCAGAGTTACTAGCAGTAAGTCAAACTGTATTCCAGGACTTTCACTACATTGTAGTAGCATCCACATGGGATATTACTGCCCAGGAATCTGGTGTGCCGCAGATTCACACCCTGGCTTGCCACACAGTAACTTGCAGCTATTTTTGTCAACAGCATCTGACTTAGTATATGCGAGTTCAGAGGGAATAAAATGTTATTTCCAGAAAAATCATCTTTGGAAAGAGTAACAGCAAGAGAGACAGTCATAGCTGCACTGGCATCTCTCTGGCTCTTTGTTCCTTTCATCCCATGTCTGTTCTGTGTATAAGAATAATAGTTCAAACACTTGAGCTGATTTTTAAAATGTTCTTGGGATTGTCCAGCTTGTGCCTTCTGTCCTATAGACAAGGTTGGCTGGCAGAGCAGAGTTTGTACAAAGGTAAATCATTCAAATGAGGAGTGGTTTGGGTTATCAACGAGAAATGACCACTTCTGTTCACTACCTGTGGCAATAGATATTTACAATTTTTGCCAACTGAAACATTGTTCCTCATTTTCAGACTGAATCCACGTGTGCAGATCATTCATTTCTGAAGTGCAAAATCTGCACATGCTTAACTTTACAAACATGAATAGTCTTGTTACATATGGAGTTGTTTGCAGGGTTGGGTCTTATATTTTGGGGAGATGACCCCTACATTGCAATATTTCCATTGGTGCTATTAAAACAGTTTATGCAAGTCTCAAAATGTTTAGTCCATGGATTTGTTCATGAATGAAAGCACCAAACTTAAGTCCTGATTCTCTTCAGTGTAACTCAGTTGACTTCACTGAAATTACTCCCGAGTTACACCAGTGTAAGTGAGAGGAAAATCCAATCCATGGTTTCACTGGTGATCAAACAGAATTTGAATGTGGGCGTCCAGAGGTGAAATCGTAGCGCTTGATTCTGCCGCTCCTCCTCATGTTAAGCAGTGCCTCACTCTTCAAGTAGTTCCATTGGGCCAGATTCTCAAACCTTTACTCATGCTGAGTAGGAGCTGTACAAGTAGTGTCCTTGAAATAAGAGAGTAAAGCACAACTCAGTAGAAGCAAGGGTGGCAGAATCTGGCCCATAGTTATCTGGTACGTTGGAAGTCAGAAGCAACATGATGTGCACCCATTGGTCAGCACTACCTCTCTTTTGCATCTCACTGGTCACTGAAATAATTCCAGCTCCCAAAGAAGGGTCACATTCTGTTAAACACAAACACTGAAAAGCCCCAAGCAAGCCGTGCTTGAAACTTGTGTCCTTCATTGTTATTCCCTGTTCTTATCAATTGCTTCTTTAAGAGTCTCTTTGTTATAAGGTTACCTTTTAGTAACAGCTAACACCTTGGACAGTGCTCAAGCTCATTACTAGCATCCACTTCCCTGAGCATTACAGTTTCTTGGGTCAGCATTTCTGAAAGAACATGTTGGGGCTATATGAACTAAACTAAACCATTCTTCCTAATGAGACAGAATTCCTTTCCCAGGCAATAAGACACCTACTATTCCTGGGGAAGATAATGTAGTGTGTGAGCTGCTTAACAGGAGAGTGCTACCTGTGGAATTGATCCAGTGATGAGATGAGACGCAGGAGCCATCCAATTTGCAATTCACTCAGGCCTGCACCGAAAGGGGCCACAAAGGTTTTTTCACATGCAGGGCTCATTATAACCTATAAAGGAGGCCTATAAAACAGTTGATAGTCACAGGAACTTCCCTCTACGTGCCCACAACCCAGCAGTAGTTAACCTTCACAGCTCCAGCCATGTGCCATGACTCTTTGTTATCTATGGGCTTGCTTGTGGCTGCCTACCTTCATTAGGCGCCCTCCAAGTGCCTTGTGCTGGTATCTTCTATCACTGTTTCCTTCAGACAGGGCCAAGCAGACACCCCAAAGCTATGACATGCCCTGCCTGGCACAGGTGGCGGCAGAAAGTAGGCAGAGCCTGGACTCTGCCTCTCCTCCCCCAAAAGGTGTCCAGTGACACAGCTACGTTGGCAAATTGGGAAATGTGTGCTGTGACAGGTGTACTCCCTCCCTGATTCACTGTCTCCCTTCTGGGCTATGCCAGGACCAGCACAACAACATGCTGCAACTTGACAATCTTGCCCTATTGAGGACTTCCTGGGAATCTAGCATCCCTCAGTACCTCCAACATTTCCCTAGACATATGCATGCACACCTCCCTCCCACCATAACTTACCACCTTCCTGCCCTAAATCCATCTCACCCCTACCCCCTTCACTCCCTCGTTGCGTCCATTCCCAACCCCTCTCCTCCATTTCTACCTTCATTTCTCCTCTGTCTTCCCTCCCTCCTGTTTCTACCCCTTGGCCCTCCACCATTCCCCCACTCTCCTGCTGCCCCGATCTCTCCTTATAAAGCCAACACCCCACAAAAGAGGGGAAAATGCCTACTAATTAAACTCCAAGACCATATCAATGTGAACCATGGTTGACCCTACTAATATGCAGTAGCTATAGAAACATCATGACCATAATGCAATGTAAAGAGAAAGATTAACAAAGGGGCTCAGTCAGTGAATTGAAATATGTAACATTTGTATCATCTTTATTGCAGTTAAATGAATGTTGATAGTTTGGGCATGATAAAGCCGTTATACCCCTGACAATTCAATATGGCAAAAACGCAGCTTTATAAATAATGTTTGTGTGGGTTCAACAGCCACTAACCTTCACATTCATTACCATTTATGGCTGCTATATAGCATTTATTGGTAGAGCTACTGGGTATAAATGCCTAATGTCCTAAGTGACAATATTCTTTCCAACAAAAACAAAGACTGGATATACAAAACTGGTCACTCTGTGCTGAGAGCTAGTGGGACTTGGTCAGGGGTATGTTTGGCCCATCTGTGGGTTTTTTGTTTGATTGTTTGTTCTCTCATTACAAGCTGTGTAGCTGGGCCAGGGGTGCTGAGTAAGCAGCTGAGACGGGTCTGTTTGTTGGTGTCTTGGTAAGGGCCACAGGCTCTGAGTCTTGGAGCTTTGATCAGCCCCACTGTTTGATGTCTCTGAGTGAGTGGTTCACTCCCTGAGTTTGAGGGGCAAATCTGAGCTGGAAGAAGCAGGAAGATGCGGTAAAAAAGTCACTTGCCAGGTGAAATCGAGAGCCATGAACAGAAGCAGCTAATAGAGGAATTTTGGAGGGAGTGTGCAAGGCTTTCCTTCCAGATTCAGCTCCTCATGTGATTCCACAATAGCTAGTGATGGAACAGTGGCGGTGACCGGCAATGGAAGTGCCACGTTTTCTTTCCACTTGAGACCAAAAAGAGACTTCCTGTGTATGAAGTGAAGGTTGGTGGCTCTGCTGGAAGAAAAGATTTTTGCATTGGCAGGGCAAGCATAGACGCTACTGAGAATCAGAGAAACTGAGGAGTTCCTAGACAGCCAGATTTTGGAATCATCAGTTCCCCAGCTTCAAGGAAGAAAGAAGCTGTCCACCAAGGAGCTGGAGAAAGAGGAAGTCAGAGAGGAGGCCTGGCACTGTGTAACAACCAGAGGCAAGAGGTCATGCCAGAGGTGAAAGTAAGCCGGTCCGGTCTGGTATGGCGTACTGGCAAGAGCCAGTATGCCGTGCCAGACCGGACCGGCTTCCCCGACTGCTGTGGGGAGCCCCAGGCCCTTTGAAGCCCCACCCAGCCCCGCTGCCGGAGACCCGGGGTAGCGGCGGCAGGGCGGCGGCAGCGCTTTAAAGGGCCTGGGGCTCCGGCTGCTGGGGGGAGCCCTGGGCCCTTTAAAGTGCCACCCGAGCCCCACTGCCGGAGCCCCGGGGTAGTGGTGGCAGGGCTCCGGCAGTGATTTAAAGGGCCCGGAGTGCCGCTGCAGTAGCAGTGGCCAGAGCCTGGGGCCCTTTAAATCGCCCCAGGGCTCCCAGCCGGAGCCTTTAAACCCCGGTATTTAAAGGACCGGCCTCTTCTGGTTGAGGCCACGTCCCCCTGCTCAGGACTCCAGAGTACCAGTAACTGGGGTTAAGTTACTTTCAGCCCTGGGTCATGTTGGCATTTTACACAGTTGGTGATAGATGAAAAGGGTGGGTTGTGGTGACCGGACAGAAAAGGACAAGGGGGAATTCAACACAGCTAGAAGTTCACAATCAATTCCAGGTCCTCAACATGGAAATTGTGGAAGATATCTCTCAAGATCCAGCTGGCCCAAGGGAAAAGAGAGATGTACAGGACACACCTGTGGATGACAGCTTGTCCCAACATATAAAACATTTAAGCTTGCCCACAACGAGTTATCCAACCATCCAAGAAAGACAGAGAATCCTTGCGGGAGATGCCATACTCAGAAGAATCAAAAGAACATTTTGCAAGGGACAGGCAGACAATAGGATGGTGTGCTGTCTTCCTGTAGCCAAGACATGAAACATCATTCTAAGATTGGATAGAGTTCTAAAGTCAATGACTAAGGATCTATTGGCGATATCGGCACTAATGACACTGCATGATAGGATATCTCACAGATAACAGTTTAGTGACCTCGGAAGCATGCTGAAGAAGAATGTTTAAACCTGTTGGGATTATTCATATTATTGGAATGTTAAAATCAATGGTTATAACCTATTTAGGAAGGATCAAGTGGGAAAAATGGGAGCAGAAGTGGCACTCTATGTCAAAAATGGCATTACCTGTTTCCGAGTCACTGATAACTCAGAAGAAAATGATCTTGAATGCTTATGGATCAATGTCCTAACAGATAAAGCACAAGATGGAGTTGTGACCATAAGACCCCCTCAATGCCAACTGACAAAGGGATCATTGTTCTGTCAGCAATTCCTATCAGGCCTGATAAACTGACTACACCTAACACATAGCTGTCTTAGTATTTACCTACAAAGAGTGTCATGTGATGTATCAAATGAATGCTGGTGACACAGTGGTCATTAATATCATTGTGAAGTGTATGTATTAACACTGCATGAGGAATGATGCATACCTACTAATATTAGAGGCTTTAAGGTCTGTAACCAAACAAAAGGAGAAACAGGTTTCTTCCAGATCAGAGAAAAGGTAATTATCTCTGTCATACGTAGATTAAGCATTGTTAGCCAAAAAACAATGGGAGCTATATTTGCCTGTCAAGTCAACAGGAAAAAACAGGTTGACAGGAGAATGTGAACTCAGCCTGGCGCCAACATACTGGGGAATAAATAGGAATGCATTTCAAAGGTCTATTGGACTACCACAGGGGTGTTCAAGAACAACACCCTGTGATCTATTTAATTGAGGAACATCCTTGATGGAGGGGGGCAATGTGAAGGAATGGATCCTAGATTGACTGAAAACTAGGAAGCTGTATAGAAAGACTTAGAGAGTGAGAAACTACTTTATACAAGTGTTGTAGTATATTAAGTTTTACCTTCTAGAAAGCATGTTATACTTTTGTTTTATTTGTAACTATTTGTTTCCATTATTCCTGCTCAATACTCATTTGAATGTGTGAATCTCTGTTCTTTGTTAAACTTATATATGTTTTCACCATAAATAGGTTACAGTGCTGTGTTGTTATAAAGGACTTGATCCTGAGTTGTAACCTTCCAGCTGTGTGTACATTGTCTCCTTGGGAATAGCTTACCTGGTGATTACTGTTTCTAGTGCCAGGGGCTGGACACTCCAAGGGATTAGTTCTGGGGGTTCAGGTACTGGGGCACACAAGAGTTAACCTGAAAGACAAAGTAAGGGCTGGCAGAGTCCTGAGACATTTGTTTGGGTGTTTAACTGACTGTTAGGAAACAGACACACAGTTTAGCACCAACAAGTCTCTTTCTTGCTGAGGCAGGGTTGGGGTAACATGGTGACCTACAGTTCTGGACAACCCCAGAAAGTGGCACGGGGTACTAGCCGGTGTCTGCTACAGACCACCAAATAACACCAGGGAACTGGATGATCGCCTCCTTACGCACTTATCTATAATGTGTAGGATAAAAGGCTGCATGATCATGGGGGACTTCAATTTGAGTGACATATGCTGGAGGTCTCATGCTGATAGTACTAAAACATCCTTGGAATTTCTAAATATTATAGAATAACTTTCCTAAACCAAAATCCAACCCAGGGGACCTCATTTTGACAGATAAAGAGGAAGTGATCACAGACATAAAAGTTTATGGTAACTTAGGTACATGTGATTCTGACTTGATCACATTTATACCGTGCAAATGAAATAAAGTCAGACCAGTGATATATATATTTGGTGCTTTAAAAGGGCCAGTTTCACAAAGCTGAAAACAATTATGAGCGAAACCATCCATGAAGAAGAAATCTGAATGATAACTGGGAGTTGTGTAAGAACACTTTATTAGATGTCCCAAAAGCCACAATTGAGGAAGAAGGCCATATTGGTTAAAATACCGACCTGGATTAGAGGGGAAGTGATCTCTCTCTCTCTCTCTCTCTCTCTCTCTAACAAATGGAAAAAGGGGAAATTGATAGAAATGACTATAAATTGGAAGCTAGAAATTGTAGAAAATTTATAAGGGAAATAAGGAGAAATCTAGGGTCAACGGAGTTAAAGACAACAAGGGGTTTCTCAAGTATATTAGGAACAAAAAGAATCCTAACAATGGAACTGTGATGGTTTGCTGGCCTCAAGCCACGGCCTATGGAACCCCAGGCAGTGTTCAGGCCATGACTACTATCTAGCAGCTCACCTGAGTAACCAGGGAAGGGGTCAGGAAAGGGTTAGCTCGCAGAGGGCCCCACTCTCAGAGGTTCTGGTTGGTAACATCTAACCCCCTGATTGGCTGACGAGTGCTATATAAACCAGGAAGTAACAAGAGGAAATTGTCTGAGCTACTAGAGGAATCTCTGGCTGGCTGCCTGCTACAATCAGGGGTTCTGGAACTAGGGGTGCTGCAGGTGCAGCAGTGCCCCCTGGCTTGAAGTGGTTTCCATCATATACAGGGTTTAGAGTTTGTTCGGTGACTTTCAGCACCCCCACTATAAAAATTGTTCCAATGCCACTGGCTACGATGGATCCCTCCTGACTCCTGAGCCCTGCATTCCTGCCTGCTCCTAGTTTCTGCTTCCTTCTTGACCCCAGAGCCACAGCAGTGATGGGTGCTGAAGCCTTCTCCCTCCCCATGTTGTCACTGATATTTTTAATAAAAGTCATGGACAGGTTGCGAGCAATAAAGAAAAAATCACGGTGCTGGGCAGCTGTGTGGGCCCCGGCTGGGAGCTGTGGTTTGAGCATCCCTGCACCACCCAGGGTGGCTGGGAGCTGTGAGTCCCCCTCACTGCCCTGGGGGGCCAAGAGTTGTGGGTCTGTGACTTCCATGACCTTCGTGACAAAATCGTAACCTTAATCATCATTGAGCGGTTGTGTTTCTAGTGAGGTCCCACAAGGATTGCTTCTTGGTCTTGTGCTATTTAAGATTTTTATCAATGACCTGGAAGAAATCATAAAATCATTTCTCAAGGTTTGCAGATGAAACAAAAATTGGGGGAGTGGTTAATAATGAAGAGGATAGGTCACTGATACTGAGTGAGCTGGATTGCTTGGTAAACTGAGTCCAAGTAGAACGCATCCCTGCTTGATGTTGCGCACCGAATCCCTTTAGTGGCAGCTAGGCCACCTAGAGATTGATGAGCCTGTTACACCTGTGGCTAAGAGATGAGGATCTTTTAGATCATGCAGTAGCAGTGTTAAGATCCAAAGGTAACAGTTTTGATCCCGGCCGACGATGACTGGGGTCTCTCGGTGTTACAAGTGGGGGTTCGTCCCGGATATCAGCTAGGAAGTCTCTGAAGCTCAGGATGTGCTTCCTCAGCTATGGGAAGTATGTAACCCATGCTGCTTGGTGTGGTGCTCTGTCCCCATCTAGTGGCTCCTACACAAGCTATAGATTGATGACAGGTTTCAGAGTAACAGCCGTGTTAGTCGGTATTCGCAAAAAGAAAAGGAGTACTTGTGGCACCTTAGAGACTAACCAATTTATTTGAGCATAAGCTTTCGTGAGCTACAGCTCACTTCATCGGATGCATACTGTGGAAAATACAGAAGATGTTTTTATACACACAAACCATGAAAAAAATGGGTGTTTATCACTACAAAAGCTGGTACCAGGTGGGGTGGGGGGAGAAAAAACCTGTTGTAGTGATAAACACCCATTTTTTCATGGTTTGTGTGTATAAAAAACATCTTCTGTATTTTCCACAGTATGCATCCGATGAAGTGAGCTGTAGCTCACGAAAGCTCATGCTCAAATAAATTAGTTAGTCTCTAAGGTGCCACAAGTCCTCCTTTTCTTTTTATAGATTGATAAGCATGCTACAACCTTGGTTTAAAGACGTGTCTTTTAGCGCATGCACTAGCGGCTCATGCCTTACATGCCAGAGGTTCCACGTTTGATCCCAGATGTCGATGATCAGGGTGTGTCAGCGTTACCCAAGCAAACAATGTTTGCTTTAATATGGCTAAACTTATATATTTAGGAACAAAGATGTAGGTCATGCTTACAGAATGGGAGATTCTATCCTGTGAAGCAGTGACTCTGAAAAAGATTTGGGGGTGTTGGTGAACACTGAGCTGAACATGAGCTCCAAATGTGACACAGAGGCCAAAAGAGCTAATACACTTGAATGTATAAAAAGCAGAATCTTGAGTAGACGCAGAGAGGTTATTTTACCTCTATATTTGGCACTGGTGTGACCACTGCTGCAGTACTGTGTCCAGTTCTTATGCTCACAATTCAAGAATGTTGTTGATAAATAGGAGAGAAGAGCCATGAGAATGATTAAAGGATTAGAAAACTTGCCTTATAGTGATAGACTCAAGGAATCATAGGACTGGAAAGGACCTTGAGAGGTCATCTAGTCCAGTCCCCTGCACTCCTGGCAAGACTAAATATTATCTAGACCATCCCTGAAGTGTGTTTGTCTAAACTGCTCTCAAAAATCTCCAATGATGGAGATTCCACAACCTCCTTAGGCAATTTATTCCAGTGCCTAGCCACCCTGACAGTTAGGAAGTTTTTCCTAATGTCCAACCTAAACCTCCCTTGCTGCAATTTAAGCCCATTGCTTCTTGTCCTGTCCTCAGAGGTTAAGAAGAACAATTTTCCTCTCTCCTCCTTGTAACAACCTTTTATGAAACTGATATCATGTCCCCTCTCAGTCTTCTCTTCTCCAGACTAAACAAACCCAGTTTTTTCAGTCTTCCTTCATAGGTCATGTTTCCTAGACCTTTAATAATTTTTGTTGCTCTTCTCTGGATTTTCTCCCATTTGTCCACATTTTTCCTGAAATGTGGCTCCCAGAACTGGACTCAATACTTCAGCTGTGGCCTAATCAGCACAGAGCAGATTAGAAGAATTACTTCTCATGTCTTGTTTACAATACTCCTGCTAGTACATCCCAGAACGTTTTTTGCAACAGTGTTACACTGTTAATTCATATTTAGCTTGTGATCCATTATGACCCCCAGATCCGTTTCTGTGGTATTTCTTTCTAGGCAGCCATTTCCCATTTTGTATGTATGCAACTGATTGTTCCTTCCTAAGTGGAGTACTTTGCATTTACCCTTATTGAATTTCATCCTCTTTACATCAGACCGTTTCTCCAGTTTGTCCAGATCATTTTGAATTTTAATCCTATCTCCAAAGCATTTGCAACCCCTCCCAGCTGGCATAGCCTACAAACGTTAAATTTGTACTGTATATGCCATTATCTAAATCATTGATGAAGATATTGAACAGAACCAGACCCAGAACTGATCCCGCAGAACCCCACTAATTATGCCCTTCCAGCTTGACTGTGAACCACTGATGACTACTCTCTGGGAACGGTTTTCCAACCAGTTATGCACCCACCTTATAGTAGCTCTATCTAGGCTGTATTTCCCTAGTTTGGTTATGAGAAGGTCATGTAAGACAATATCAAAAGCCTTACTAAAGTCAAGATATATCACATCTATCACTCCCCCTACCCAATCCATAAGGCTTGTTGCCACAAAGCTCAATCTATTTAGCTTAACACAGATAATGCTAAGGGTGACGTGATTACAGTCTCTAAATATTTACAAGGGAAACAGATGTTTAAAAATGGGCTCTTCATTCTAGCAGAGAAAGATACAAGATGATCCAAAAGCTGGAAGTAGAAGCTAGACAAATTCAGATTGGAAATTAAGTGTAAATTGTTAACAGTTTGGCTAATTAACCATTGTAACTATCTGCCAATGGTCATTGTGGATTCTCCATCACAGGGAATTTTTAAATCTAGATAGGATGTTTTTCTAAAAGCTATCATGTAGGAATTATTTTGTTAGAAGGACCAATCTAGCAATTATTTTGGGGGAGTCACTGGCCTGTGCTATACAGGAGATCAGAGTAGAGGACCACAAGGGTTCCTTCTGGCCTTGGAATCTATGAATAACTGAATGATCCAAGGTTTTGGTAAATGAGAGTTGGAAAAAAACAGAGAAAGAGGCCCAAATAGGGCGATACATTTTTGTCATCTTCCACTCTTAGCCTCAAGAAATCTGCTCCATAACGTCTTGTAGGATTCATTATGGAGATACTCATGTCCAATAAACTCAGCCACTATGACCAGGCTCAGAAATACTTTTAGGGCTGATTAAAATAAAAGCTCAGAAACTGTCTTCCCTCAGCAGGGAAGTGTTAATAATGTAGGAATTAATCTTCCTTCTTGGTATCTTTAAGCTTTCCTGAGGAGAAGACTTAGAATGAGATGTTTACAAAGGGGGCCAACTTTATTAACTGCAAACAGGAAGAACACTATGCAAGAACATCCTGTAGCTGTTATAGCTATGGAAATGCCATTAGGAGAGCTTCATACATATTGCAATACCCTACATTTCAAGCGCTGAACTTCTCTGGAGCTAAGACTTCCAGTTCTACCAAACTGTGTGATGACAGATTAATGAAACTGTAAGAAGGACCAATCTTGAACTGAGTGCTCCAAGGAATCACATTGCAAGGACAGCCCACATTGAATATCAGATGCTTTAGGGCTACTCTGGGAGCAGAGCATTTTTGTAGTGATGTAGAAACTTTTGTCTCTCTTAAATTAAAATATTTTTCTAAAAAACATCAAAATCATTGTATTTTTATTTTGTTTTAGGTTTATAAACTCCTTTGAAAATCACTTGGTTGCAAGCACAGGAAGTAAGAAATATATTCATAGCAAATAAATAACAAGATATTATTATTTATTTGTATTGTAATAGGGTGTAGGCGCGCCCAGTGTGGCCCAGTACACCACTGTGCTAGGTGCTGTATAAACACAGAACAAAAGTTGTTCTCTGCCCCAAAGGGCTTACAATCTAAATATAAGACAAGAGAGAACAGGTGAATAGAAACAGACAGACGGGGGAGTACAAGGAAACAATTACACATTACTGGCCACCTAATAAGTTGCTTTGGAATCTTTAGTGGACAAACCAATACCACTGAGGCACCTAAGGGCTCAGTGCTTGGAGACAGACTCCTAGAAAATAGGGTTGGGGTTTTCAGAAGCACTAAGCATTGACCTAACTCTAATAGGAGTAGAGCTTTCCAGAGGGCAGCAATTCTGTTTCACAACTTTTGAGGTTTCAAAATTTGTTTTCATTCTGCATTGGAATGGAAACAAAACCTTTCAAATGCTTTTACCATTGTGTTGCAGTGGCTGCTTGCAGACTGAAAAGCGAAAGTTTTCAGTTCCTTTCTTTCTCTCTCATCAGAAGTGACCAGAGAGCTGATCTTAAAAGGCTTCCTGGCGAAAATGTTACTGAAACTGATATGTCTATGTGAAACATTTTGGCATTGACAGAACAGCATATTTTGACGGAATTTCATTTAACCGAAAATGTTCCAATCAGCTCTAATAGGAATTGACTTCAATGGGAGCAGATCTAGGACAATGCTGACTGCTTTTGAAAATCCTAGCCTATCTGCCCTTCATGACTCTTTTTAGATATCCCCTGTGCACCAAACTGCCCTTTATTCATTTTCTTGGGTGACTAGATGCTATTTTAGCGGCTCAAATACCTTTAGACGTCTTGCCCATGCTAGGCTATTTCTGGTTTTTCCTCTTCTTGGCTGATTGAGAAGAACCACTACCAACATATGCGTTTTGATTCCCGCAGACTAAAAATCAGAAGCTCAACAAAGAGTGGACCTTTTATTGATTAAATCCAACAGCAAGTGAAGCGGCTGCTTCATCTTCTCTGAGATACCCTACTTACCAAGTCTATGACCTACACCATGGTATTTTGAGCTGCCAGCTTTGCCATCTCATTTCAAGGTAATCCGTGCAGAATCTAGTGAGAAAATGCTTTGGACAGTGCAGTATAGAATTAGGATGATTTACTCTCATTGCTTCAAGCTAGTAGACTCAGTGCCGAAAATAAAATCCATTTTGCTGTCGCTCTACCTACCTCCTTTATTGAAAACCTAAATTAGAGCATGTTGTACAGAGGCTGTTTGACATGCCTGACAGAATGGATTGTACTTGCATTCCAGTCCATCCCTTAATAATGCCATCTGAGTTCTTAGTGCCACCTGAGCTTCCCAATAGCAGACTGTAGTAGCTGATTTTTCTCCGCCCTAGTTAAATAAACATGACACTTTCCAGCCATTACAACCTCAATTAAATAACAGCCTATCATTCCAAAGGAACATAATCAAAGTTGCTTTAGCCTAAATCCATTTTATTGACCATCAAATCAACAAGATTCATCTCATCAGCAAGCTTCTGATAAGTGTCTTGCAGAAGGCAGTGCTAAATCAAATGGAAGAGAACTGACTGCCTTGGAAAGAGGTTCAGAAGATCCCTCACTCTTGCTTTTGCTTCTTTAAATCTGTCAGAATTTCATTTAGGTGAGCTGTAGTAGTGTATTAAGAGTCCCTGATCAGCTTCCATCATGCAACTTCTGTCAGATAGCTTGACTAGAATCATGTGCTGCCTTGACTTACAAGCACGTGTATCAGTGAGAAGCTGGTATGCAGATACTAACTGGAAAAAATACATCCAATTAGGAACTGTCTGTTTTTATGCATAACTGTTTCCCTAGACAGATTTGTTTAGCAGAAACATTTGCAAAATTTAGCAAAGCTGTCACGCTGGGTGGGATCATGAAAATCTATTGCTGTAATTCAGTCATGCTTGTGGCCTATAAGTCCACACTTCATTAGTGTAACCCTTCTGCCAGGTGGAATCACCAGTGACAAGGGTTGGGTTCAATATCTAGCAGTTCCTTTTTAACAATACAACCCAGAACCAGCTCAAGCACCTGGGAAACCTGGATAAGTAACATGGGAAAATTACACACCACCCATGGGTGCCTCTAATAGGCAATACTTCCCTTTTTGCAAGCACTGAGTCTGTGTATAGAAAATAAACTTTTAATAAAGAGGGACATATAACCCACCATTAATTTGGAAAACACTGCAAGCATGATTCAGAAGCATATGACCAGGCACAAAACACCCACCTCAGAGTACTTTGAGCAATGTCCTCTGCCTCACGTTCTCACATTGAGGCGAGAAAGTCCAACCAACAAAAGTTCCTTCAATGTGCCACTCACAATTGTTTTCCTTGGTCAATGAAGACCCAAAGTTCAGAGGTGCATTTGCATGAGTTCATCTCTCACATGTGGGGGAAGGCTGCTTGGCTCACTCTGCCTTGGTTGGGCTGCCACCGCTCACTCCATCAGCTGCTTGCTCTGCCACCGCTCACTCGCTCCACCATCGGCTGCTCCACTGCCGGCCGTTCACCCACTCCACCATTGGCCATTCCCTAATGTCCAACCTAAAGCTCCCTTGCTGCAATTTAAACCCATTACTTCTTGTCCGATCCTCAGAGGTTAAGAACAATTCTTCTCCCTCCTCCTTGTAACAACCTTTTAGGTACTTGAAAACGGTTATCATATCCCCTCTCAGTCTTCTCTTTTCCTGACTAAACAAACCCAATTTTTTCAACCTTCCCTAATAGATCATGTTTTCTAGACCTTTAATCATTTTTGTTGCTCTTCTCTGGACTTTCTCCCATTTGTCCACATCCTTCCTGAAATGTGGCACCCAGAACTGGACACAATACTTCAGTTGAGGCTTAATCAGTATGGAGTCGAGCGGAACAATTACTTCTCGTGTTTTGCTTACAACACTCCTGCTAATACATCCCAGAATGATGTTTGCTTTTTTTGCAACAGTGTTACACTGTTGATTCACATTTAGCTTGTGGTCCACTATGACCCCCAGATCCCTTTCTGCAGTACTCCTTCCTAGGCAGTCATTTCCCATTTTGTATGTGTGCAACTGATTGTTCCTGCCTAAGTGGAGTACTTTGTATTTGTCCTTATTGAATTTCATCCTGTTTACTTCAGACCATTTCTCCAATTTGTCCAGATCATTTTGAATTTTAATCCTATCCTCCAAAGCACTTGCAACCCCTCCCATCTTGGTATCGTTCACAGACTTTATAAGTGTATTCTGTATGCCATCTTAACTGCAAGACCATCTTTCCTCTCAGTTTAGCTGCTTTATTGGTATTATTTTTCTTATCCCTCTGCCTGTAAATCCAGCTCTCAGTGATAATGTGATATTAACTGTACAGGCCTGTGAGGGAGACTATAGCATTTCTATGCCTAAGAGGCCATTATTTTAATGTATGATATTTCAGAATTTCCTCAAAGGGCATATAGCTCCTGAAGGGTTGCAAGATATTGGACCTTAAACCTGTCACTGGTGCAGGACGGAATAGAGCTGGGGTGGAATATTTTTTTTAAGTGATTCATTGCTAAAACTGGCAAGTTCAGTTCACTCTTAGTTGTGAATGTGTGTCTATATGCATAAACCTTAAGTACAGGCAGTGCTACTGGCTCCACAGATCGTTATTATAGTAATTAAGACTGTGGGTGAAATATTCCAGTCCTTATCTAGATAAAGCTCCCCACTAACTTCAAGTGTTTTAAGTTCACTTAGCAAACAGCAGTTTTTGTCCTTGAAAACTATTTCCTTGTAAGTAAATAATCCAAGCTGAAAATTGCAACAAGCAAAAATCTAACTGTAATAGGGTGCTTGGAGGGTCAGGAAGCCTAGTGATTCGTGCACCTAACTTTCAGCCTCTTGCTTCCATAGCAGAGCTGATTCAGTCTATAAGGAGGTCTGGTAGGGGGACCTGAGTTCTCCCTCTTCACCAGGTTCCATAGGAGCATATTTTTGATAGCCTAGAGCCCAGTATCACGCTCAAACCACGACCAGCAGCTGGAATTCCAATTGTTTTGCTTATTGCTGAAAGCAGCTAAAAGAAGGCCTTTCTGAAACCTTAGCACAACTAACAGACCAGGAGGGGAGAGTGAAGTGACTGAATTTGAGGAGTAAACATGACCCTCTGCCCTCCTGACCTAAGTTATTTTTCCAAAGCATGCAGTTTTTCAAGATGGAAAGTCTGGCAATAGTTAACTATTGCTATGTGAACGACAGCTGGTTATCTGAAGGAAAACTACAGGCTGCAAAACTCCACACTTTAAGGCTATGTCTACACTACAGACCTTACAGATGTAGTGGTACAGCTGTGCCGCAGTGAGGTCTCCGTGTAGCTCCTCTCCTGCCGGCATAATTAAACCACCCCCAACGAGTGGCGGGAGCTATGTTGACGGGAGAGTGTCTCCTGCCGACATAGCGCCCTCCACATCAGCACTTTTGTCAGTGAAACTTATGTCAGTCGGGGTGTGGTTCTTTTCACACCCCTGACTGACAAAAGTGCTAGTGTCTATACAGCCTTAGCTTCAGCTCAGCAGTTTTTGTTTTTTTGATGAACGAGCTACGTAATATTAACAAATTGGGTATAAAAAGAGGAAGAAATCTGAGCTCGATGGACACTTGAATGCTTGGACACCTCTCAAGTGCCCCTGCGGATGGAAGGCCGGCCACTGGATGTTTGCAGTTATCCACTCAAGACCTCCTCGAGTCAAGACTGTGGGTAAATATGAATCTGGGATTTTTGGGGGTGTTTTACTAACCTGTTGCGGACGTGTGTAGGTGCTGGAGACTAAACAAAGTAATGCTTTATGTGAGAGCATTCTTGTTGTGCTGTTTCTGCCAGCCACCTATCGGCTGGATGGCCGTGTCTCCATTGATTTGTTTCCTGTCGCCTTCACACCAAGAGTAAAACTTACCAAGAGCTTTGGGTTCATAAACTCTGGGTAACAGTTCCAGCCCAGGGCCCTGTGTGAAGCAACATCAGCAGGTCCTTCCAGCAGAGAGACTAAGTCCACTGCCCTGGGTTACTTCCTACCCCTGTCTCTTCAGTGTAGGGCATGGTCACTATAATCCAGTCTGTAGTGGCTCAACTTGAGCAACACCCACCTTGTGGGCCTTTTATGGCATCCTGCCATGGCCTCAGGTCCCTCTGGGCAAGGCAGACATGAGAATGGAGGGGCCTAACCCACAATGTCTCTAGAGTTCATTCACTCAGTTCACTCACATGCTCCTTTGTCTTCTCAGTAGTGTCCCCTCGGTCAGGGACGCAGCGCTTCTTCCCGGTGACTGTCCCAGCAGTCAGGCTCATGCTGATGCTCCCCTCATGCAGGGAGGCAGCTAGCTCCTGCTTCTTCCCAAGTTAGCCCCCAACTGAGACAGGTTCTCTCCTTTTCTTCTCCCTCCAGGCCTAGTACAGGCTGCAGGTATTGCGGGGCAGGGCTGGCTGGGCCCACAGGCACTCTCTAATCCTTTTTGTGCTGGTGAGAGGTTTCTCAGCTTCATCACTTTGGCCACATCGCTGTCAGTGTGGCTCAAGCTCTTTCATGCACCTTTGCCTTCTGTTATCTTTGCCCTTCAGTAAGTTTTCAGATGCTCCTATAATGGTGATGCTATTTATGCTAAAGCACATAGAATTAGACTGTGCCTTGGACTGCATACCCGTGCAGAGGAGTAAGACCATCACCTTACTACTAGGGCTGGATGAATGTTATTTATTTATTTGTCTGCAAATAGTAAATTCACCAAAACCTGCATTTTTCAGGGCTCCAAAAATATTTATGAATTTGACACATTTTTTGGGGGAGGAACTGAGGCACCATTCAAAAAGTGAGTGCCAGAGAAGATGGAGGTGTTACCTTTCTTATAAGTTTTAACCCAGTGGTCAGAGCACTTATCTGGAAGATAGGAGACCCCCAATTCAATTCTCCCCTCTGCTTGATATGGAGAAGGGATTGGCACATAGGTCTCCCATGTTGCAGAAGAGTGCCCTCACCAAGGGGCTATGGGGTATTCTTCATCTCTCCACTCAAAGCTGTTCCACTGGGTATAACTTATTAAATAGTCATTGGAGCAGGGACATGAATTGGATCCTCCTTATCCAGCCACTTTGAGACCCTAGCCCAGGGGTTCTCAAACGTCATTGCACAACCCCCTTCTGACAACAAAAATTACTACACGACCCCAGGAGGGGGCACTGAAGCCTGAGTCTGCCCGAACCCCACTGCCCCAGGTGCGGGGGGGTGGGCCAAAGCCGAAGCCCAAGGGCTTAAGCCCCAGGCAGGGGGCCTGCAACGTGAGCCCCACAACTCAGGGCTGAAGCCCTTGAGCTTCAGCACCAAGCAGTGGGGCTCGGGCTTCAGGTTTGGCCCCATGCCCCAGCAAGTCTAAGCCAGTCCTAGCAACCCCATAAAAACTGGGTCACAGCCCACAATTTGAGAACTGCTGCTCTAGCCCTTTAAAACCATCAAATGTTTCATTCAATCCAAAATGGACTTTTTCGATTTGCCAGCATTTTTTGGAATTTTCAAATTCAGTTTGACCTTTCTTTCTTTCTTTCTTTCTTTTTCTTTCTTTCGTAGAACAAAAAATCAATTATTTGCCCAGCTCTTTGCTAGGTCCCTAGGCAAACAGGAGTCAGCAGGTATCGCACACCTGCTACTGACTGCAAGGAAGCAGGAAGTGGACTCTGTCTTCAACATGCTGAACAGCACACCTGAGCCAGTTCAGGGAAGCGTGTGTGCTATTATCAGGGGTGGGGCGGAGAGGAGGCTGCCATCCCCACAGTGGAAATATTGGGAGAGCAGATCTATGTTTCCACCACCCTTCCCAGCCTGGAGCTGGCTGTACCCCCCCAACCCCGAGTTTCAGTAGCTCCTTTTGCTCCCCCTCCCACCAAGTTCCCCCATTCACAGGGAGCTTCTCACTCCCGCCCCCCATCATAATTGGCAGCTGATATAGGCCAACAGCAAATTACTCCATGCTCCTTGCTGCTGCAGCTTGAGCTAAAAAAAATAGCCACCCTTTGCTAGTTGCAGCTTTGGTGGGCAGGCACAGAGAGGCTTTATAACACACACTCATTAGTAGGTTAAACAAACATTCACACCAACTCACAATTTCACCCTAACAATTTTGAGAAGGCAGAAAAAGAAGTGAGTCAAGAAAATAAGGCACCTGAAATTATAGTCTGACAGACAACTATTCAAATTTAATGTCCAGCATGTAGCTCAAATGATCTCAAAACATTATCTTCACTAGCTGCTATGGAGAATTTCACACTGGAATCCAGTGTTGCTAAGCATGCAAAGCCCTCTGGTAGTGATAATAGATTCTGCTATATAGTCTTATGCCTGCATAGATTTTGCATATAAATGCAGATGTGAGAACTTGGGAAAACCCACCAGGGAGGAAAACACACACTTTACAAAGTTCATGAGCTGATACAGATAGCATATCACTGCAATGGTACCCTGTCACCACCATAATCATCCTTCATATATGGTTGTGACATTCCATACAAAGCATGCCATGTAAGATATCATATGAAAGGTCATGATCTGCAGAAACCTGTTGTTCTGTCCAAATATGTATATCCTTAGTGTGTATAAAGTTATGAAATTTTGATGTATGGTTGTTACTGAAATATGCTGTACGTTTGCTCATGACTAAGGGCCTGTGTTTGTCATGGAGGTCACAGAGGACACGGATTCCATGATGTTCCATGACCTCTGTCACTTTTGCAGCAGCCATGCAGCTGGCCTGGGAGTCACCTGAGCAGCTCAGGCAGCCCCTGGGCCAGTTGCACTGGCTGCTGCTGGGGCAGTGTTGGGACCCCTCCCCAGCAGCAAGAGTTGGTGGGGAGGCTCAGGGCTGGGGATTGGGGTGTGGGGCAGTGCTTACCTGGGGGGGCTCCCCAGAATGGCGACAGGAACTCCCCTCCCCCAGCTCCTAGGTCCATGTGCTGCCTCTGCCTGCAGGCACCACTGCCTCAGCTCCCATTGGCTGTGGTTCTCAGCCAATGGGAGCTGCAGAACCGGGCCTTGGGGTGGAGTAGAGGCAGAACGTGGAGCTAGGGGCTTGATGTTGCTTCCCAGGAGCTGGGTAGGGAACCTGCCCTAGTCCCGCCAACTCTGCCTCCAGCACCCACGGTGCCCACCCGGGCTGCGCCCCTCCCCCCTGCGCACCCACAGCATCCCCTTGGGTCACGCCCCCGGAGCACCCATGGCGCCCCCAAGGATGCCCTCCTGTCTTCCGCCCCCCAAAGTTTTAGTCAAGGGTATATAGTAAAAGTCATGGACAGGTTACGGGACATGAATTTTTGTTTACTGCCCATGACCTGTCCATGACTTTTACTAAAAATACATGTGACTAAAATGTAGCCTTACTAATGACATACAAAGGATCTGCAGCCAGGAGCGTGTTCAATGACCATTAATCAACAGGGGAGTTGTAATCAAGGGATTTACAGTTCAATGACAGCTGCCCAAGCACTTCATAATGGGGACTGCTCAACTCTGTGACTCAGTTGCCTAAGACCACACCAGGGGGGTTGCTCAACCCAGTGACTCAGCAAAGCTCACCAGGACATGTGTGTCTTCTAGGCACATGGACAAAGGATATAAAATAGGGAACAGTGGCAACATGCCTTTGCCTTTCTCCTCCCCCACCTACACTGGAAGCAACAAGAATGCTGAGAAGATGAAAACTTCAGCTGAGGTGACTGGTCCAGGTTTTGAGAGGGAAACCTGTGTATTATGAACTGTAACATCTAGTGGGGTGAGAAAATTGCTGGATTTAAATATTGCCTAATGTAATAAGGTTTAAGATTTAGATTGTGCATTTATCTTTTGTTTTCTTTGATTACTACCTCCGACCTCTTATGCCAACCACTTATAATCACTTAAAATCTATCTTTTTGTAGTTAATAAATCTGTTTTATATTTTACCTAAAACAATGTGGTTTGGTTAAGTGCTTGGGAAATCTCAGCTCAGGTACAAAGACTGGTGCACATCCTCTCCACGTTGCGGGAGGGACGGACTGGGTTATAAACTTACACTGGTCAGGCTTCTGACCTGGGCAGTATGGTCCAGCACTGGAATGCAAGGCTGGGGAGATGGGGGAATTGGCTGGCACCTTTCTCTGTGTGATTCATGAGTGGCTTTGGGAGCATTCATGCAATCTAGCTGGGTGTGAGGCTCCACATGCTGCTGTGCTGAGTGATAACAGCACTTGGAGGGGTTTGCTACTTGTCACTAGCAAAGTATTTTGAGAGACAGCCCAGGCTGGAGAGTTAAGGAGGCACAGCGGTACCCCAGTTCCAGATTGTACTTCGGGGATCCTGTCACAACTCCCTATCTTCCTTCTCACACATTCCCAATTTCTTCTCTTTGTGTTACTTGCACTAACTCACTGGTACCCAGATAGAACAGAATTTTGAGAAGCAACTTTCTGCATCAATAGCCTTTTCCTAATATCACTTATATTATGTTTTCCCATGGCTCCCACAGTTCTTTATCCACCATGTCATGGCCCATTGGGACACTGGAATCCTTCAGTGGGTTTGCTGGATGGCACAGAAACACTTCTCTCTTGCCTCACTTTCCTTCTAGGGAAAGGAACTTGTCTTCTGGCCATCTGGAAGCACCTGGTGCCATGGATGGGGTTTTGGGATACAAAATCTTTTGGCTAGCCAGACCTTTCCAGCATCTCAGTTTCAGTAACAGTCTACCTAGTGCATGGGTCTTCTACACACATGATTATTTGTTCATGGAGAAGAACTCAGAGTCATGATGTCTACTGAAATATATTATTGTGTGCAGCTGTTTCCTGCCTATGCCTAAAACTGACACTAAAGAGAGGAATGATACTTTGAATTTGTGCTTATCCACACAGTGGTAAGTTTTGTTTGAGCTACTGAGAGAAGGCAACTATTTACTATTACTACACCCAACCATGTTTTCTGGGAATAACAGAAATAGGCTAGTGAAGTCTAGTATGCTGAAATGGGATGCCAGGGGACAGCCTGGAGTGGAGAATACACACACATACACACAAAGAGTTTTTTGAATTTCTTCCAAGATCTTAGTGAACGAATAAGAGAATACCAATGAAATGATCTGTTGAGAATTTAAGAAAAACAACAGAGCACGAGGCCATTAAAAAGTAAAGGAGCAGCTCAACCCTAGTTGCAAGGGGAGATGGAGAAGCAAAAAGAAATAGTCTGCTTGGTAAGAAATCTGTCCATTCTCTCAAAAAGCTCTTCAAAGCCCTGATGCTGCAATGAACTCCATGCAGGTAGATCTCTGACTCAGCACTGGAGACAATTGGCATCTCACAGGCATAGAAGCCTGTATCTAAGAGGTATTATGAGGGGGCACTGACCCCCCCTGGAAATTTCTATGACTGCCTGTAGAAATAAGATGCGTTCCATGTTTTTACCTTGTTTGTTTGTTTGAGTTGCCTCATATGAGTGATTGTAAGCCTACGGCCACACAGCAGTACTCACAATTCTGGTAGCTGTCAGGGGCTGAGGTGTGTGTTACTGACCATGTTTTAGCTAAGCAAAGTGTGGAGACCACATTATGTTGCTGCTCTAATAAAAGATGTGTCACGCTAGTAAGAAAGGTTTCAGAGTAACAGCCGTGTTAGTCTGTATTCGCAAAAAGAAAAGGAGTACTTGTGGCACCTTAGAGACTAACCAATTTATTTGAGCATGAGCTAGTAAGAAAACGACTGCAAAGAGGGCCTCTACAGGAAGGTATACTACAAAGTTTGAAGAGTAGCAAAGTGCGGACACCATGTTCCATGCTGGAGTTTCTGTGCCTAGACCCTGCCTACCTGTTTAGAGGGAAAAGAAGAAGAGAGAAAAGGAGAGAGTTCCTTTCGAACTGAGGACTTGTCTATGCTGGTGCAGATGTGCTGCTGTAGCACTTAGTGAAGTCACTGCCTACGCCAACGGAGAACTTCTCCTCCCCGAGAGGCAGTAGCAATGTCGATGGGGGAAGATCTCCCGTCAACATAGCACTGTCTACACCATGAGTTCAGTTGGTCTAACTGCATCGCTCAGGGGTGTGGGTTTTCCACACGCTTGAATGACATTGTTATACCAACATAAGTTTGTAGTGTGGACCAGGGCTGAGAGAGAGGAGAAAGCTCCTTTTGGAGAGCATGAGAGCATGTGGATGGGCTGCCTGGAACTGAAATGCTACTCTAGAACTGAGAGGGAGAACCTTCAGATGGACTCCAGGGTCTGTGACACTACTGCAGAGTCCAGGGGAACACAGAGATTGACGGAGTTGTGAGCATCCTCTCTGTTAAAGCTGAAAAGGCCTTTTGTTTTCCTTGTAGGCTGTACTCACCCCCTGAAAATACTGGGGGAATGGGAGCTGATACAGTTTTTATCAAGTCTGGATTTTCCTACTGGAAAAATGAACTGTCTCAAAGCAAAGATTTAATCAAACGTGAAAATTGCTTCATTCACTTGAATGCAGTGGGTGATTGGACTCAGCAAGGAAATGAGAAGCTACAGGTAATTTGCTGTTATTTCTACATTTCTGTGACAATCAGGATCCAGACACTTCAAAGGGAGAACAGAGCATCTGTACTCCAAAGAATATGCAATTGAATCAACTGTTTGTATACAATATTACTGTGTATAAATATATGTCAAGTAAGGTCTCTTATGTAAGCTTGTAATGTTCTGAACCTGATGGTCATTATGAAATATGTATGCATACTGTGGTTATGAATTTATGTGTTTATGTATATAAAACTGTCCTCATAATTTGTGATTTAACATTCAGCTCCACTTCACCACAGTGACAATTCTTGGGGCAGAGTTGCTTCCTGGGACAGAGTATTCATATCTGGCTCTAGCATTCTGAAAGAGAAGATTGACTGCAATATCAGTTGGCAGCTCCTTCACAGAGCCATGAGCACAGGCGTGTTCTTGGTGTGTTCACCCCCGTCCCGGACACCTGCTCCTTCTGCGGTGTGAGGGAGACCTTGGCACACGTGTATGTGGCATGCACCAGGTTGCAGCCCCTATTCCGGCTCCTCTTAGATATCCTGTTATGTTTTTGGCTGCACTTTTCCCCTCACCTCTTTATCTACGCACTCCCTATCCATGGCCCCACAAAGTCATGGGACCTCCTTGTCAGCCTCCTCCTAGCACTGGCTAAAATGGCCATCTACAAGACCAGAGGGAGGAGGTTGGCTGACGGGGTCTTCTGCAACTGCAGGGCCTATTTCTGATCCTCTGTCTGCTCACGTATCTGGGTGGAGTCCCTCTGAGCGGCGTCCGCTGGCTCCCTTGACACCTTCGAGGAGGAGTGGGTACTGTTCGGGTTTCTCTGCTCGGTGTCCCCATCAGGTTCCCTTTGTTTAGCCCTGTGACCTCACTCCTGTCCCTGTTATATCTTTAGTTGTCCCTTGTAATTTAATTGAGATCCCAGACCTTGTGGATCCTCCCATTAGGCTGGGGGAGGATCCACAAGGTGGGGGAGGTCCTTTAGCAGTGAGCAAGAGGAGGTCCTTTAGCAGTGGGCAGGCTTCTGTCCGCCCACTTCCAGGATCCCAACAGGAACTCTTTGTGACCAGCTCTGCTCCCAAACTAGTGTATATGTGTAAATAAAACACGTTACACTAGCAATATACTCAGATACTAAATGACTGACTTCCCCTCGAACGGGGGAGCCAACCTGCGAGACCTTGGTATTTTTCACTGCTCAGTAGACAGGCATCAGCCTAGTTATTATCTGAAGGCTGCTTGGTGAACTATCTGAGATGATTGATGGCTTCAACCCATCTCCTAGTGCAAACAGTGTTCATGTCACCAAAACTGCCACCAGAATTGCCACCTGTTTGCTCCTTTGTTAGCAGCCCAGCAAGGAGTCCCAGGACAAAACAGCCATTTCATTTAATTATAAATCATGATACTGAATGCAGTAAGCAATACAACATTATTTACTTACTAAACAACAGTTAATAAAAATAGTTAGCCAAATACCCCAGCAGCAAATAATTAAACTCAAAACATTTTAGACTGATTAAAATTCTACACTTTCATGAATTACAGTTGTGTAACTTTTAAAAAACAATTCTTCTCTTCCATCTCCTGCCCAAGAGATTATCATTCCATGGTCTTTTTGTTTACAGCTTCACAATATGTTCTGGCAAAAATATGATAAATGTAGTTTAAATGAGATTACAGATGCAGACTTATTGTTTTGACACAAAATGAACCTGAGAAATAATTTCAATTATAACTCTATGCTCTTTTTCTTTTTCTTTTTTTTGGTTGCATGAATACTCACTGCTCTAGAGTGATGCTTGAAATAGTGATTTAGATGGAATGAATGATTCATAATAAATTAGACAAACAATACAGCTAGAATTCCTTGGAACATATAAAGCAACACGCATTTGGAGACAAAGAACGTAGCTGTACCTTCTCAGGGCACATAAAACAGCCATGGGTCTAAGGCATTTAATTTGGGTGTTGTACATGCATTTACTCCAGATTCCATTCCAGGTATTGTAACATCATATGACCTAATGTTATACCAGATGCATTAAGCTCTAAATGCAAAGAATGGAATACAAAGATTTAAAAGCACCAAACTTCTTGGGGATGAAGAGAGTAGAAAGAGAAACAAGTATGAAATACGTTAGCTGTTAATTGAAGAGTAAACGCTTGTCCCCAAGCAAAATCAGAGGGAGAGGTTTTTAATAGATTCATGTGACAAGCATTTAACCCTACGCTATTTCAGTATTTCCATCAAAGTATGCACCTCTTTCCCTGCATTTTTAGTTAGTAGAACTACAAACCCAAGGACCACAGATGTTAAATACTGTGCTTAGAAGCAATGCTACCCAGCAGTGAGCTGCTATTAAGCAATGGAAGAAAATCACGTGCATGCCATTGACTACTGCAGACTGCCAAGTGACAGATTAACTGAACAAAACTAGAAATATTGTATTAAAGCAATTGAGAAATAAACGAGTTTTAAACTGAGGGGCACTCAAATGGATAAGACCAAATGGACTCCATGGTCCTAGCAATTCACATGCTCCTCAGATGAGTGTAAATGGCGTACATTAATATATAACACTTCTCAGCCAGGAGAAAGGCAATGGACTTTACAAAACTAACAGTCTGTTTTATGAACTATACACAAAGGGTAATTTCATGCACCACTGATATGCAGCAACCTCTAAAAGTGATAGCTGGCAGCTGCAGACCTGCTCACAACAACACGACACGAGAGTAGCTGAAAGTTCCTTTTTCTGGAGAGTAGGAAAAACATCGTGGTTAAATTCAAGTTTTAAGTGAATAAATTATTCTTTAATCCGTATCCTTAAAAAAAAATCCTGTTGTACAGTGTAGCTGCCAATTCCTGCCCAAGAGGTGGCTGCATTTCACTCGTGGGTAAGTGTTAACTCTATAAGCAGTATGAAAAGTGTTTAATGTCCTCCACACGAATGGCCCTGTATAAATGTAAAGTTATTACTATATAACTATCTGTGTACTATCTTTAGCTTAAACTACATGGTGGCATTTTTTCCTCCATTTTTCCCCCCGCCATTTACCTCCTTATTGCCGAAAACACCCCTATGGAAACAACAGAATCAATGGAGCAGAAACAATGATAAATCTGGCTCGTTGCAAATCTTCTGAAGTACCAGCACATGTCATGCTGTTTGTGAAACATGCCTGTACTCAAAAAGCTGAAAAGATTGAGTGTGTACAGATGACTGAGGTTATGCAGGCTTCCAAAGCAAAAACTGGCAATCAGACCTTATGGTTCCAAGAAATATCAAGCTTGTATTTTTCAGCACTGCAAGGTTAGAAAATGTAAATCTATCAACAAAATGTCCAGTGTTACAGTCTCACCTCGCTTCTCAATGACACCTTCAAACTGTATTTTTATAGGTTATGTTAGCTATATGACCAGAATGTAATATGATTGCATGTGCAATAAAACAGTAGACTTCCAAACATCTAAGTTAGACATTATTTTTTCTGTAGAATTAAATAGAATTCTGTATTTAATTGGAGCTAAATACATAGATGTTGATTATATTAATCAAGTTTATTATGGTCGTGCTTAGGGATCCATCAAGATCAGTGCTAGTCACTGCACAAACACAGAGTAATAGACAATCCCCTGCTCTCTGATCAGTGTATAATCTAAATAGACAAGCCAGACAAAGGATGAAGGGAAGAGTTGTAATAAATAAGTAGAGTGAACAATGTGATGGGAGCAAATGTGATGTCAGTTGCACGATTTTTTTCTTTTTCCGGGGGAGGGTTAACTAGGAATTATATGAAAGCCCGTGAATATTTTACTGGTTTTAATAGATGTTTATTAAAATTATCTTGAAATGGATGGTCAAAATACCAGAAGAACTGCTAAAAAAACAATGATCACTCCTCTATTTTTATTTTATTTATTTATTTATTTTATTTTCCATTTACATACTGGGCTTATTAAGGCCCCAGTCCTGCAAAGACTTGCGCAAGTGATAAACTTTCCACATATAAGTAGTCCAATTGACTTTAACAGGACTACTCATGTGCATAAGTTTAAGCTTGTTATAAGTTTTTGAAAGATTGAGGCCTAATATTCTTGCTTTTAATTGTTCACGGACAGTAGACAAATAGGCCAACATTTTTAGGCAGCTTCAAAACTGGACTCCAAAATTGTGCCTGCCAGTTTTCCATGTGCAAGTCGCTGAATGCACAAAAGCCATGCAGGGTTTCCACATTCACCTTTCTGTACACTCAAGACATATATCCCACTTGAGAGGTCATTGGCTTAGCACCTGGGAAACCTGAGTTCTCATTCCATCTCTGCCACTGGACTACTGTGTGACCTTGGACAAGTCACTTCACTTTCCCTATCTGTAAAATGAGGATAATAATACTTGCCTTCTTTGGAAAACACTTTGAGATCTATGGCTGAAAAGTGCTATATATGTGCTATACACTCGTGCAAGTTCAGCGTGTGATGTAGAAACCTCGGTACTTATTATAGTAGCAACACAAAGCAAATGTGTTGTTCTTGCCCCAAGGTTGTGTTTGTTTGTGAAAGAGCAATAATTCCTTCTTGCAAGAAATATATTTTACTTAAGGCTGCATCCATCTTCTACTCCTGGGGGTATTCTGTGCCATTGCACATGTGCAAAATTCATGTCCCCCGCATGTGGGGAGGAGAAGTGGCTGAGTGGGGGTGCAGGGATACATGAGGACGGGGAGGAGGGGTGGCTGAGTGTGGGTGCAGGGGTATGGGGAGATTTATGTGGATCAGTAAACTTTCTGGACAACTACTGGTAGGTGGAATATCGATTATCATGCTTATTGCCCAAAACAGCCAAGTCAGTAGACCTTTAGTGGGCATGTGCAGCAGCCTTAGCATAACTCAGGAGGCAGGGGAAGGGGTTTGAGTGATCACAAGAAGGGAGCCTTTCTCTGCATCCTTCCTGATAAGATCTCTGTTGGAATTGCTGAGAAAAGTGTTTTTATAGGAATATATTTGCTCTCTGGAAAGTGTTTGTCATGGCAGACTTTGCAAAAACACATCTGTCTAATTAATGGTCTAAGGAAACCTCTTACTTAATCTTTGAAATTGCATGCTTAACAAGTTGTTTTTTGACTGGCATGTTATTCTCATACTAACAATAAATAAGTCTGGGCTAGTTGGATGACTCTGTGGACACATCTTGGGGTCCCCACCAACAGACGGAAGACTGGCCATCAGAAGGCTGACGCTGTACCACTCGAGAACCCCACCAGACTTTGGTAATTACTGAGGGTTGTGGGCGTTTCACTAACCTGTGGCAGACATGTGTAAGTGTGCCATGACCCTGAGTAAAGTGTTCCTCTGGTTAATCACTCTCACCATCAAAACTTTACACCTTATTTCCAGTTTGAATTTGTCTAGCTTCAATTTCCAGCCATTGGTTCACGTTACACCTTTCTCTGCTAGATTGAAGACCCCATTATCAAATATTTGTTCCCTGTGTAGGTACTTATAAACCATGCCATCTGCAAACTTTATCAGTGATGATTCCTCTTGGGCTGAGGAAGACAGGTGGTTATGACTGAAGAGGACATAGCTTGCTCCTTTGTCTAATGGGGTGTGTCCTGTTCCTTCTTTCCCCATTCTGGGAAAATATCTGTGCTGAGCAGCTACCAGAACTAAGATACAGCAGAAGCTTCAAGGCCCTGCACAAACCTGGCAGAGGACTATATTGCTGAGCTGAAACTTGCAGCTAACTCTGTAGTTTCTTTGTCCTTTACTTTAATTGTACTCAGCTGAAGAAACTTGTGCAAGATCTGGAGTGAAGGCTAAGAGGGAGGCCTGCCAGTCTGCAGAGCAAGAGGACAGCCCGGCTGCAAGAGGCAAAGGATGATCTGCAGTCCCTGAGGAGAAGACCATGAAGAGTCCCTGTGACTAAGAGAAGGATAACTATCTGCAGAACCCTTGCAACTGAGAGGAGAAGGTTTGACTTGAGATGGTTTCCATTTCAACCCTTGCTTAACCCAAAAGGGAAGGAATTTTGATTTGGCCAAAAGACTAAATCTTGCCACCACTCTTAAACAGTCCTTCTCTGCTGAGGCGGAGAAATTGAGGCATGGATGCACCTGATGGGAAGATAAGAGAATACTTGTGCTCCTTTTATGAACCATCCGCCATTCTAAGAATGATTCTGTGAGTTACACCATGTACAGGGCTAGGATTGGGGACCCAGAGGTGTTCGGCAGAGAAATGTGTATGTTTAAATGGGTTGGCAAGTACAGTGGCAAGGGGCTGCAGAGTAAACCAATCTCTTAGCAAAATGACCCATGTAAAAGAAAAACCAGCTGTAAGGCTGCATTGTGTTTGGTAAGAAAACATGGTAAAGCAAGCCTGGTGAACTGTTGAAAGCACTCGATGGTTTCTGGATTTGGCAACCAAGTCGTGCTGCTCCTGACAAGTTTTCTTCATTATCTCAGCTGGATTTTGTGATGCTCAGGCTGGCAAGTAGTTTGTCATTGAAACCAGTGTACCGACTGGCCCTACCTTAATCATTTCAGTGTACCCTGGGCATCTGCTGTGTCAGTAAACACAGCTCCGTGCTGCCCCATGTATCAAAGATATCCTCTTCGAGGACCTGATCTGAAGCCCTCTGAACTCAATGGAATGACTCACTTTGACTTAAGTGAGTTTTGGACTGGGTGCTCAAAAGGAGGGGTGAGAATTAAAATGATTTTGGGGGATGGGTGGGAAGAGGAACCTCACAGAACTGGGAGGAAAGAGGATTGAATAAGAAAAGGTTCTAGGAAAACTTTAGAAAAGTTTCTAGGCCTTTAGGGCTATCTGAATCAAACCTAGTGTCTGAGTATCTCCATTATGGGTACTAATAACTAGAAACATCACTGCTCCCTGGATAAATCTTTATTTATCATAACAGTAATCACACCTCTAGCGTTATAAGATCAAATTCTGCATGGCACAAAGTGGGGGAAAGGCCTAGACCACAGTAGAAAGATCTATTTATACTAGTATGAAGTGGCATAACCATCCCCAAATGTGTGGATGCAGTTATACTGGCATAGCCAATTCTCCTTCCCAAACTGGTATAAGGCACCATCATGCTGGTACAACCACATCTGCACTAGGGCTTAGACCAATAAAGCTATTTCAGTAAAAAATCACAACCCAAACTGAACTAGTTATACCAAAAAAACTTTCTTGAAATATACAAGGCCTAAGAATGAAGTGGATCACTCAGTAATTAAAACTTCGATTTTAGAGTAAGTAAATCAGTTCCACTTGCGCTCTAACCATGACTCTTAAGGAAAAGTCACACTTGTCTCTGATTAATAAGTGGACTTGAATTCAAGTATTCATTTACATAAAAACACTACAACAATTTTGTATAAATCCCCATCTCATTAGCACATTCCAGAAATGTATTCAGGTCTGACTTCACACACTCATACTGCAGGCTTGATAGCACTTAAAGCTGCTGAAATCGATAGGGCATCTAATTCCCAGCAACACTCTTCAGATTAAAACAAAAGACAAAAACAAAAAAAACCAAAAAAACCAAAAACAAAACACAACAACTTTTAGCAATCCAGGTAGTCTTGCATTACTTTCCTTTATCTCTTTGCTTCCTTTCAGGATATTCCCAGTTGGGCCTGAATCCAAGGCACTGAGAACCTGCACATCACTTGCTTATTATATATTCAGACCCCCAAAGTGTGCTAAGTACTTTATAAACATGTAAGAAAGCACAACTCTTCCCCGAAAAGCTTATAATCAAAGTAGAAAAAAATGGGGACCATACAAGCACAGTGGGTGAGGTGACTTTTGTCACACATCTTGTAGGAAAACCATTGGAGGGTAAACAAGGGGGAAGATGCATCTCCATGCCAGAGAGGTAGGATGTCTGTTATACAAACCTACAAGGACCAGTCCTTTATGCTTTTGGTCCATCTGAAACTAGAATAAGTTTTGCTTTCAATGACACCTTTGTAAATTTACTTTACCCCGAAAAGCATCATTGAGATTAGTGGCTGCCTCTGTCCTTGTTACTGTTAGGTAATGCCTTAAAGTTCCACTTGGGGTTAACATTTGACACACAACAAAAAGCAGTTTGTGCCCCTGTCTTGGGGTCTATTCACTCCATGCTGGTTTAGCAGCCAAAGGGTTAAGAAGCAACTGCCTACCTTCTCAGCCAGAGCTGATTGGTAGCCCCACCGCCACTGTGAGGATAAAAGGTTTGCAAGGCAGGAGGATGGGGTGGCTGCCAGGGAAGCAGAGGGATTGCTGAGAAAGGATCCGTTCAGCTGACTGATGAGACGCTGCCAGATAAACCAATACCCCCAAGAGGGAGAAGCAGGACAAGAGTCTGGGAAGCCCACAAAGCAGAAGAGGTAGGAAGTAGCTAGGTAGCAGCAAGGGACAGAGAAGCCTCTGGCTGCCCCAGACAAGGACCCGGAGCTGGCACTGAGTGGAGTGGGTGTGCCTGGGTTCCCCTACCTACTCCAGCCAGACCTTTGAGAAGAAGGTCCTAAACCCAAGAAACCTAGGGCTGATTGGAGTATAGAGTTGACTACTGCAGAATTGGGTGTGGTGACATAAGGGGATGGAGCCAGGATGGTGTAGCTCTCTATCTTGCCACAAAGGGGTGCTAACAGACAAAACTCCATATTACAGCCATGAAGACCTTGCAATCTGCACTAGTGCGCCTGCTGAATAGGGTTGTATAATGTGCCATATACAACAGTGGTTCTCAACTAGGGGTCTGAGGCCCGCTGGGGGGCCGTGAGCAGGTTTCGGAATGTGGGGGGGGCACCAAGCAGGGCCAGCATTAGACTCACTGGGGCCCAGGGCAAAAAGCTGAAGCTCTGCCGCATGGGGTTGAAGCCTGGGCCCTGAGACCTTCCCCCCGGGACTGAAGCCAAAGCCTGAGCAATGTAGCTTTGTGGGGGCCCATGTGGCACGAGGCCCCAGGCAATTGCCCTGCTTGCCTCTTCCCTAATGCCAGCCCTGGCTTTTATATGCAGAAAACCAGTTATTGTGGCACATGGTGGGCTGTGGAGTTTTTATTGCATGTTGGGTGGCCTCAGAAAGAAAAAGGTTGAACCTCCCCGATATACAGCTTTTTTTACTGCATGTTTCTTGGAGAATGGTTTTTACAGCATAAAATTCCACGGTGTTGGCACTACTGAAATTTCCAGCATTCTAGCCATACCGATTAGAACCAGTTCCCATGAGATAATGTCTCTTCCAGCATCAGTATCTTTATATTTTACTCACTTGTGAGTGAAAAAAGGTGTCATAATATTTAATAGTCACTTCAGCATTAACATCATAGGTATATGTTGATGGGTGATAATATTCATGTGTAAAGATATAAAAGCACTGATTCCCACTGAGCTCATGGCCTTTGTGACCTTTTTTTAAAAAAGGTAACTACACCTCTTAGAGAGTGGAGACGGGGGTCATAAGAGATGTAGTCCAGCCAGGAAGGTCCATAGACAAGAATGGGGATGTGATGCACCCAAATCACAACTCCCAGGAGACACTGTGGCAACATTTCCAAAAGAGAACTATTTCATGTTTCAACAGAAAATGTGTGAGCAGCTCTAGTCCATATGTTTTAGCTTATATTTTTTATTCTCTGTTCAGTGCAAGAGCTACTAAAAAGGGGAGGAGCAGGAAAGGAGGCTGCTTACAAGTAATCAGAATAAACACTGTTTCTGTAGGTTATGAATCCAAAGCCATAATCAAGGTGTAGCAGTACCCAATGACTCCACTGGCTACTAAACTAAAACAAAACTTGTATATCTTTTTAAAGATGAGCCAGTTTTACCATTGGCATAAGCAGGTACAACTTCATCGATATCAGTGGTGAATTTGGTCTTACATAGAATCATAGGACTGGAAGGGACCTCGAGAGGTCATCTAGTCCAGTCCCCTGCACTCTTGGCAGGACTAAGTATTATCTAGATCATCCTTGACAGGCGTTTTTCTAATTTGCTCTTAAAAATTTCCAATGATGGAGATTCCACAACTTCCCTAGGCAATTTATTCCAGTGCTTAGCCACCTTGGCAGTTTGGAAGTTTATCCTAATCGCCCACTTAAACCTCCCTTACTGCAATTTAAGCCCATTGTTCTTCTAAACCTCTGAGGATAGGACAAGAAGCAATTTTTCTCCCTCCTCCTTGTAACAACCTTTTATGTATTTGAAAACTGTTATCATGTCCCCTCTCAGACTTCTCTTTTCCAGACTAAACAAACCCAATTTTTTCAATCTTCCCTCATAGGGCATGTTTCCTAGACCTTTAATGATTTTTGTTGCTCTTCTCTGGACTTTCTCCAGTTTGTCCATATCTTTACTGAAATGTGGTGGCCAGAACTGGACACAATACTTCAGTTGAGGCCTAATCAGCACAGAGTAGAGTGGAAGAATTACTTCTCATGTCTTGCTTACAACACTCCTGCTAATACGTCCCGGAATGATGTTTTTTGCAACCATGTTACACTGTTGACTCATATTTAGCTTGTGCTCCATTATGACCCCCAGATCCCTTTCCTCAGTACTCCTTCCTAGGCAGTCATTTTCCATTTTGTATGTGTGCAACTGATTGTTCCTTCCTAAGTGGAGTACTTTGCATTTGTCCTAACTGAATTGCATCCTATTTACTTCAGACCATTTCTCCAATTTTTCCAGATCATTTTGAATTTTAATCTTATCCTCCAAAGCACTTGCAACCCCTCCCAGCTTGGTATCGTCCACGAACTTTATAAGTGTACTCTCTGTGCCATTATCTTCATCGCTGATGACGATGTTGAACAGAACCAGACCCAGAACTGATCCCTGTGAGACCCCACTCGTTATGCCCCTCCAGCATGACTGTGAACCACTGATAGCTACTCTCTGGGAATGGTTTTCCAACCAGTTATGCACCCATCTTATAGTAGCTCCATCTAGGTTGCATTTTCCTAGTTTGTTTATTCTATAGTTCTGAGGTTTAGTCACAGTTTTGTTTTTCTCTGTTAAATTCTGACTATGCTGGAGAGTGTAAACTTAGGAGGTATGGGAAAGATCAAAAGCATAGGAAGGTGACATAAAATGCACAGAATAAGTATCAAGCCTAGATCTTGTAGATAAATTTCACTATGAAATTTAATAGTGAAAAGTGCAAGATCATGCATTTAGGGATTAATAACAAAAAAATTGTTATAAGCTAGGGACACATCACTTGGAAGTAGGAGGAGAACAGAGGAGGAGAAGGACCTCAGAGTATTGGTTGAGCACAGGATGTCTATGAGCCACCAATGTGATATGGCCGTGAAAAAAGCTAATGTGGTCTTGGGATGCATCAGGCGAGGTATTTCCAGTAGAGATAAGGAGGTGTTAGTACCATTATACAAGGCACTGGTGAGACCTCACCTGGAATACTGTGTGCAGTTCTGGTCTCCCATGTTTGAGAAGGATGAATTCAAACTGGAACAGGTATAGAGAGGGACTACTAGGATGATCCAAGGAATGGAAAACCTGTTTTATGAAAGGAGATTCAAAGAGCTTAGCTTGTTTAGCCTAACCAAAAGAAGACGGAGGGGAGATATGATTGCTCTCTATAAGTATATCAGAGGGATAAATACCAGGAAGGGAGAGGAATTATTTAAGCTCAGTACCAATGTGAACACAAGAACAAATGGATATAAACTGGCCACCAGGAAGTTTAGACTTGAAATTAGAAGAAGGTGTCTAACCATCATAGGAGTGAAGTTCTGGAACAGCCTTCCAAGGGGAGCAGTGGGGAAAAAGACATATCTGGTTTCAAGACTAAGCTTGATAAGTTTATGGAGGAAATGGTATGATGGGATAGCCTAATTTTGGCAAGTAATTTTTTCTTTTTGTCCAAGATAATTCAGGCAACTTTGGAAGTGGAGAAATACAGAAACTATCCATCTATTTAAGGCTTTATACTGTTACCCATCACCACAGTATCTGAGTGCCTTCCATGTAAAACTAATAGCAAAGTACCCAAAGGACTTCAGGGAGTCTCTGGAACTCCTCTCTTCTGGGTTAACTCTGCTTGAGATAAGGTTTGCTTTGCTAGGATTGAGTTTTGGGTGTCACCTACGGTGGAAAGGCTTCCTCAAAGAGGAAGGATTTGTACCATTTCCTAAAGATGGTCGGACTTGATTCACATGCCCAAACTCACAAGGAAATGAGATGTATATGAAATCAACCTGGGTGGAGCAGGACCTGGGAAGTGGACTTGAGAGTCAGCAGTGTGGGGTATAAATTATCCCACCAGTACCTGGGCAGGAGTGACGTGTTTGAAGAGTACTTCGTATAACGTGGGTGGTGGGGTAGAAAGACTGAGGCTGACTGGGCAAGAAGCCTGGAGTGGGGAGAAATTCTGGTGTTTGAACAAGAGCCCAGAGGGGAAGACTGGGATTGTTGCATGAGGAGACTAGGACTGGGTTGAGGAGTCTGAGGGAGTAGAGATGGACTAAGACAGGGACAGACTGTAGGAGAGTGTCTGCCCATTGGAGCATGCTTGCCTCCAGAACCTGGAATGGAACCCAAGAGCCCAGAGGCTCACCACTCCTCTGTTGTCATTAAAAATCTGTGAAACCTGCTGGCAAAATGTCACATTGCCCTAAACTGCTGGTCTACATAGAGGAAGAATCATACTACTGCTATTGGTTACATTTGCTTAAGTGGTGGAGGTCTGTGCTGTGGATCTCAGGGTTACAACCCTGCTGATGAATCATGTGGGTGTCAATATGATGGGCTTTTCACTTTGGTTTCTTAAGCCTGAAAAGTTACACAAGAACAACATTAAAAGAACAATGCCATTGCAAAGTCAAGCACTCAGGTTAGGAAATGCCAGAATTAAGGGTACCTGTGCAGCACTGATTTACCCTCCTTGTGCCTTGGCATTCTGTTAGTCTTTAATTACACAATTACCACTAGATTTCTCCACATCTCCTGTCTCAGTGCACAGGATGGACGGTACTCTGGGAATGAATACTGGATGGTCTGGAATACTGGTTGGTAATTAGAATGTTTGTAGGTCCTTGCCTCATTTGTTGCAGTAGTTGGAAGGTGTGTAGTAAATGAAGAGGGAAATAGAGTCTCTGAGTTAAGGAATCTGAATGCCGCTCTGAAGGATTGCATTCTTTCCCTGCCTTCATCATACAGTTCCTGTGTGATCCTGGCAAGTCACTTGTAACCACTTGTGAAAGTTTGGTTTTAATTGTGTGCATATGCAACCTTAAATCAGATACTTCCTAACTTTTGAGTGCTTGACTTTGCAATGGTATGTTCTTTTAATGTAGTATGTAGGTTGTCTTGTAACTTATTGCCCATGCATCTCTTAGGATTCAATGCTCCTGTAAACTTTTAATCTCCAGTGATTTTTGCTTTCTGTTCCCTGCTATCTTCCCCTAAGGGTAAATACCAGCCAACTTGTTTAATATGTCCACAACAGTAATTCTTGACACATTTTGACTGAGGCTGGTTACAGGATATGTCAAGCCATATGGGAACACTTATTTAACATTTGCAACAGGTTTTTTATTACAGATGTCATTAAAGTTTTGTTCACTGAGCCTGGTTTTAGTAAGCAGAGTTTTGATAAGTTTCAATAGACTTGTCAAGATACTTTGATATTTTTAAATGCAAAAAAGGGTCCATCTTGAACCCTAGGAAACAGTCACCACTCCAACATTTTCCCCAAAGTTTGAAACATTTTTTTCAACCAGAGCTATCAACCATTCTTCTTGTGGAGGAATGTAACATAGGCAAACTGAGTTGGCAATCGTAGTACATTTGTCATGATGTTACTTGGCTAATGTGGCAGTGGTTGCTCTCTAATACCAGACTACTTATGGCATGAGTACCTGGGAAAGTCATCTGTAGATTGCTCATCAACCCTTTTGATCACCGCTCCCTTGGACCAGGAACCTGTCACTCTTATGTCTGTTAAGCACCATGCAAACATAAGGAACTGAATATATAAAATAACTACATTTAAAAGCTACTCCAACCCTGAAACCTGAGAGTCTTCAAGAGTGCTCAACCGCTAGCAAATTCCCATTAGAGAGACAAGGTGGGTGAGGTAATATCTTTTAGTCAACCACTTCTATTAGCGAAAGAGACCACCTTGATCTGAAGATGAACTCTTTGTAAGCTCAAAGCTTGCGTCTCTCACCAACAGAAGTTGGACCAATAAAAGATATTACCTCAATCACCTTGTCTCTCTAATATCCTGGGACTGACATGGCTACAACTGCAAATGGCAGTTCCCATTGGTGTTTATGCAAATACTGGCTCCCTTTGGTGTTGCCAGGGGTTGTGCTATTGTGAAATTGTAGCCACTTCTGCTGCTTAACTGGGAGCTGAACTTTGGCCCATACTGCACAGCTGATGGGGATGGGGAAAAATTCATTGTGCTCAAGGACAGTGTTACTTCCTGGAGCTCAAGATCTACCCACTGTGCTCAATAGGAACCTAGCCACCTTTGATTTGCCTACTCTATTTGTTTTCTGGCTGAATCACTTTCGGAAAAGTATAGTTACACAGCCATGCTGATCTTTCAATTATCCTTTTCTTAACCTTTCCCTAGATGGCTATTGTTCAGTAACTGATTCCCTGTTGGTATATTACTGCCTCTCCCACAGGCTGTCTAGTAAGTGATAGTTCTGAAACCATGCACTGCAATTTGTAGGACTGCTGCATTTGTGTTGTGTAGGCAATATCTGGGGTCTTCCTCAGCATTCAGGCTAAGTGTCAGGTTCAGATACTATTACCTCAGTTGAGTGGCACCATAATGTAAGTTCAGCCCAATGTTTCAAAGGGGGCTATTTGAGGAATCAGGTGCAAGGCAACATCTGGCCACACTTAATTGGTATGGACATTCTAAACTTTTCAGTGTCTGGGTTAATGACCTATAGATTTACCCTATATGGTGTTATCTGGATCTAATGGCATGTAGTAAATTTTGCTGCAAAGCTTATGATATTCCTATTTGGTATGTCTGCTCACTTAAGTAATAGCAAATAAAGCCTAAGTAATAGACTTAATGAATCAAGTAAGAACAATACTTGTACTTCCGTCATACCCAGGCTATGGATCCTGAATTGAACTTGGTACAAAACTCACTTGAAACACCAACGCCTTAATCTCCTTTCACTTGATCCAGTGTGATGTCACTGCCTTCAGTGGAGCTACTTCTGAATCGCATTGAAGACAGGACATTCAGGCCTTGAAAGAGTGATGCTAATGCATCTATTCAATGGTACTATTGATGCTAATGGTACTATTCAACATCTAAGTAAGGGCCCTTACTGAATTAGCAGTCTTTTGGAAGTCAGTGGAACCACTCAATTGAATAAGACACTATTCAGCATATGAATAAGAATATCAGAATCTGTCCTTAATACTAAAAGTTCCCAATATTATGATTCTGTGTGTAGACCACAACGCATGCACAGAGTCAGTTGCATAAGCATCGCTTAATTTTCTCCTCTCCTTTACCCCAAAATGCAAAGGAAAATGGCAATCTTAAGGCCAGATTCAAAGGCAACTTATGCCACCATTGTGCTTTGCCAACATACATGCATGTTGTTGTAACTTTTATGCAAAGGAGCCAGAAGGAAGCAAATAAGAGGAGCTGCATATCAAAGACTATTGAATACAGCAGGTAGCAAAATTTCAAAATTTCAACAGAGAATTCTTTTTGCAGTTGAATAAATTCTGTTAGAAAGTACAATAAGCATCTGTCCTTTCATATACAGGAGATGCTGAGGTGCAATAAATCATTTGGTAACATGTCTTTATTTATGAAACGGACCTTGATGGACTTCCCATCCATACCTATAGGTCCTGGTCCTGCAGTCTGTATGCATGCAGATCTCTCAATGCAATGAGAGCCAAATTAGAATCTCATGTAAGCAGGTGCAGCTCCATTCAAGTAAGTAGCAGGTGAAACTCTTAGGTGTGCACTAGACCCATAGAGTAGCTGAAGAATCAAGCCCACGTAGTGTCAACTGAAAAGCAACTATCTCTTGGGAAGAGGGTAGCTCCAACTAGATCCAGGAACATGCATGACAATGGTGGTGTCATAAATATAAAGGGAAGGGTAACTACCTTTCTGTATACAGTGCTATAAAATCCCTCCTGGCCAGAGGCAACATCCTGTTACCTGTAAAGGGTTAAGAAGCTCAGCTAACCTGGCTGGCACCTGACCCAAAGGACCAATAAGGGGACAAGATACTTTCAAATCTTGCTGGGGGCGGGGAGAAAAGGTTTTGTTTGTGCTCTTTGTTTACATGGTTGTTCTCTTTTGGGACTGAGAGAGGCCAGACAGAAATCCATCTTCTCCAATCCATCCTAATCCAAGTCTCCAATATTGCAACCAGTATAGGTAAACCAGGCAAAGCGGATTAGTTTATCTTTTGTTTTATGTGAATTTTCCCTGAGTTAAGAGAGAGGTTTATTCCTGTTTTCTGTAACTTTAAGGTTTTGCCCAGAGTGGGATCCTCTGTGTTTTGAATCTGAATACCTGTAAAGTATTTTCCATCCTGATTTGACAGAGATGATTTTTACCTTTCTTTTTTTTAATAAAATCCTTCTTTTAAGAACCTGACTGATTTTTCCATTGTTCCAAGATCCAGGGGTTCGGGTCTTTGATGATTTTGTAACATATTGGTTAGGATATTATTCTCAAGCCGCCCCAGGAAAGGGGGTGGAGGACTTGGGGGGATATTTTGGGGAAAGACGTCTCCAAATGGGCTCTTTCCCTGTTCTTTGTTTAAAATGCTTGGTGGTGGCAGCCTACTGTTCAAGGACAAGGCAAAGTTTGTACCTTGAGGAAGTTTTTAACCTAAACTGGTAAGAATAAGCTTAGGGGGTCTTTCATGCAGGTCCCCACATCTGTACCCTAGAGTTCAGAATGGGGAAGGAATCCTGACAGGTGGGCAGGGGAGGGGGCAGTCTCCTAATATAAAATACTATCGGGTCTTGAATGCCCATCCATTGTACATGATAGCAGTTTTATTTTATTTCAAAGACCATCACAGGAAATGGCATGGAACTGAGTCTTCACAGACAGATAATGGATGGAGCAGACACACGTGGGTTTGAACATGTGGTTCAGGATTTCTGTATCTCCAATGTACTGCTTAAGTTACTTGCCTGTCCCCTCCAGCTAACAGGCAAAATTAGCTGTAAGCAGAGCAAGATTGCTATCTTAATAGCTGTCCTAAAACAAGCTAGTGGAGTGAAAAGTCTGCATTGTCTTAAAAAAAAGAGTAATTACATATAGAATTTATGTTTGACAAACATTTTAGATTGGTATTTCAGTAGCACCTAGACCCATTGGCCTACACCAGGGATCTCAAACTCATATCACCACGAGGGCCACATGAGGACTAGTACATTGGCCCGGGGACCCCATCACTGAAACCTTTTCATATAACAATACAAAAGTCCCCCACTCTGCCCCTGGCCCCGTCCCCACTCCACCCCTTCCATGAGGCCCCGCCCCCTGCCCCGCCTCTTCCCACCAATTCATGCCCCCATTCCAACCCCTTCCCCAAAGTCGCCGCCCCAACTCCATCCCCTCCCTGCCCATATTCCAGCCCCTTCTCCAAATCCCTGCCCCGGCCCCGCCTCTTCTCCACCTCCTCCCCTGAGTGTGCCGTGTCCCCACTCCTCTCCCCTCCCTCCTGGAAAGTCCTAAGCGCTGCCAAATGGAGAAGCGGGGACACGGTGTGCTGGGGATGGGGGGAGGTGGGGGGGAGGGGAGCTTGGCTGCCAGTGGAGTTGGTGCCTATGGTGGGCTGCAGGAAATAACTCTGCAGGCTGCATGCGGCCTGCGTACCGTGTGTTTGAGACCCCTGGTCTACACACTGCACATACACATAAAAGACTATCTCTGCCCTAAGCAGCTTACGATCTAAATAGACTAGACAGACACAGTGAGTAGGGGAAGCAAAGATAAAAGCGATGGCCACTAATTGCGACTTGGCTAGAGCCAGGAATAGAAACCCAGAGTCCCTCCACTATTCCACTGCCCCATCTGACTGACGATAAGTATTTCAGTTTGGCAAACTGCTTCCAGAAGGGGTAAACTGAAATGATGGAGCTGTACCCAAGCCCACTTCTCTGACATGGAATATTGGCATATTTGAAATCCAGATCTGATCTTTGAGGCTCTGGCTTATCTTTAATAAAAACTAATGTCCCAGGGCATTCTCCTCCCCTTAATCCCTATAAAATTTAAATTGTCAGTGTAGAGTATGGCTTTTAAAAACTCAGACATTCTCCAATGTACATGATAAGGATCTCTTTTGGAGGGGGAAAAAGAAATATGCACTATAAACCAGTGCAACATGGGAGGTAAAGGTGTAGAGAGGAGCTTTTGGCAATTTTAATTCGGCCTTTGTGTAGAACTGATGGTCCAAGACCAGTTTTGTTTGTACATTAACTGCTACCTGAATTGAAATAGCGGCTAGAGCTTTCCATAAAGATATACGGTTAAGTCAGGCGAGATTTGAAAAAAAAATGTCTCTTATTCTTAGGGTAAATGTTACTGACTGCTGTTAGTGATCTTAGAAATGAAATATCCTTGCTTCTCTTGCCCCCCATTTTGGTTTGCTTGGCACTTGTGGCACTAGACTCTTGAGTTCAGGATTATTGAATAGAGGATTGTAACTATCTTCTATTAGCTTTTACTTTAAAAGCAGCACATTCTGAATGAGGGACATCTCTAAGGATAGAATGAACATAACCTGACCCTGATCCTATACTCCAACTAGGTTTAAGATCTCTTGGGAGATCTAATTTGTCAAGGCAAGATATTGCTTTTCAACTGTACCAGCTTGAAAAAGTGAATTACCAATGGCCACTGTCCTGTAAAGCCTATTGATATTTATATCATTTTAATAAACCCAAAGCACGATCTTTTCTGAATTGGCTTACCCTGAATGATACAACTCTTTTAAAATCAAATAACTGTGTTAATGGGATAGGTACTCATAAAGTTCCATATAAAACTAATAATCTCAATTCTCTGTTCACCTATTTACTTTAGTTCCAATTATTACTGTACTTACTATATAGCAGAGCTTACCTACAATAAAGAAGGGGTTTGTTTCTTAACTTTTGAGAAACTCAAATCAGGAAGACATCAATAAAACGAGACACCCCTCCGCCCCTCCCCCCATATGTTTCTAAAAGTATGTTAAAAATGGGTGTCATTATTTGGTATCACCATTGTTTGTTACCACATAATGCTGACTGTAAGTAATGGTAACAGCAGTTAAATGTCAGCTTTTCAGCAGTGTAGTGGAGGTGAACAGAACGTATAAACTGATTAAAATGCTAAGCTTGAAAAATCAAGCACTCAGAAGTTAAGAAATGCCACCCATAACATAGACTGAGCAACCCTTAATTCTGTCTCCTTGCCCATAGGCAAATTACAGAATTGCGTACTACTTCCTCACAGGAAATAGGATGATGGAGAGAATGCAGAATATGTAGAAAGGATTTCTTAGTGTGCCAAAGATGGCTGCAATATTCACAAAAGACAAACACTATGGAACTATTGCTCATGCTTCTGCTTTAAAGAGAACCTGAGACAAAAGTTAAGTGAACTGTCCAAGGTCACAACAAGTTGGAGTTAGACCCAGGAACAAACAAAATGCAGATTTCTTGTCCCAGTCCTGTGCTCTAACCGCTACCTCATGCATTTTATCACTGCAAGATCATCCACATACGGTAGGATTGTGATACTGGTACAGTTACATAATACAGTCCTGGTATCATCACTCTGCTTAGGAGAGCTTCTTCAAAGGAAAACCATGTCTATTTTGAACATGAAAATCCATTCTATAGTAAATGACTTGGAAGGATTTTAATTTTGACATTGCTGAATGTTTGGTAATGAAGGAATTCTCCCATGGAATATTCATGTTGCACAGGGAAGATCAGTCCATGAGGATTCTAATTGCAGTTATCATTGTAAGGAGGGAAACACTTTTCCTCCTGGGCGTTGGAGCTGGACTAGCTTTTAACTTTTCTTTGAGCGCCCTGAAAAGAACTCCTGCTGCTTGTTGATGGAATATAGCGGCAGCATTCATTGTTAGAACAGCACAGACCTAAATGGCTTAAGACTTGGCTACCTGTAGAATGGATTTGCTCCCCATGTTGTGGCACTGCAGATGCAGTCAAAGTACTAACCTGACCTGAATAGAAAAGGGCGAATACAAACTTAGGGCTAGATTGTGCTTTTTTGACCAGGGCAGAGTAAGTGGAAGTGCATAGCTTTTTAGCCCCAGGAGCAAACCCGTGATGATATTATTACTGTCTCTGCATATTGCTCCCTGCATGCTCCAGAGGGATAATCAATAGGCACTAGCCTCTGTACCTGGCGCAGGTTACTTTTTCTGTCACACCTGCTGAGCTGTGTAGACTGGCATATTGGGATGTGGAGTGCAGGCTTTGCCTGCCCATATCAGTGGTGCCAATTCACATATTTTTGGGGAGAAGAGGGCACATTCTGGCCCCAGCAGGGACCTCATTCAAGTCCCTGCTCACTTCCTCCCAGGTCTCCCTCAGCATGGAGGCTCCTCTCTCTCTTTCCCCCACAGTGCATGTGGCCGTGTCACCAGGAGTCTCTCAGCAGACTCCCCTGCACTCTACCATATCGGAACAGACTTAGGCACAGTCTCTGTATCACATTATTGGTATAAGCCTCTCCCGTGACATACATAAAGCACCAGTAAGTACCGTAGGGTTAACCTGCCCTTGTATTTTTGTGTGGAGTGTAATGTAGTCCAACACTGAAAGAAAAAGCAGAAGATCAGAGATTTTTGTTAAAAAGCAAAAGGGGAAGAAGAGGACACACTTTCAAAAGAATCTATTTATATCCAGCACTTCTTTTGAAGCCCAGCAATAAACTCACTCTGAGAGCTGGAGGAACAACACATTTTCTCAGTTTTCTGGCATTTCCAACAAAATCAAATTGTTTTGGGTCAAACAAAGCATTTCATTTCAATTTGGAGATTTTTTTTAACGTTTTCATTTTTATTTTTTTTTTTAGTAAAATCAAAAGGAAATTTGGAAACAAGGTCATTGAAAATCAAAACGTTCTATTTCAAAAATGTCAAATTGAAATGTTTCAATTCTTACAATTTTTTCAGGTTTTTTTCCCAACAGAAACAATTAGCAGGATCAACATGAATTCACAAAATGCTTTGGTATTGCTCAAGCTGTGCTTTTTGCTGGAAAAAAAACTGATAATTTTTTGCCCATCTCTACTCCCTATCGTTTTGGAAAGAGCATTCTAAGTGATGGATCAGACTAATCAGTTTTTCATTATTTGTTGGGTATTAACCATAAATTCTACATCATAAGGAGTAATTTATTTGATTTCCGAAGTCTGGAGCAGTCCCATTTTCCAGAGGTTAACATTTAGGCTTTTTTTCCAGTAAGTAATTTTTTTCCCAGTAGTCTAACAATCTTATTTGTTCTTGCCTCTACGCTGCAGTTTCAAGGTGCTAACCTATATGTATTATAGCTCGCATCTGGTGCAGAGTGCAATTGCAGTATAGTTGTATCACCTGATACAACCATGTCACACAGATAAAAGGGCCTTGGATTCATATGTTTTAGGCATACACATCAGGAGTTACATAGCACTTAATATGGGCCAGATTATGGAGTTACATAGCACTTAATATGGGCCAGATTATGACTGCTTTACATTGGAGAGGAATTCTCAGACAAATAGCCATATTGACTTCAGTGAGTCAATTTATTTAGGTAAGTGGCCACTACTGTGAGCAAGAGATGACAACTTGGCCCTGTCCAAAAAATTGTCTCTCTTGGTTGCTGATAGAGAAGGGGTAAATTGAGTACTACACTCCTACCCACTGTTTGGAAATCAATGCGTGCAGAAATACTTAACTACACTGAATTTAACTTTTGTGTCTTTTCCTAAGTAGATGCTCTAAAACTATACAGTTTTGATATTATGTTCATATCATACAAACAGAAGGTAGATTAAAAGATGTAAAATAATCTTGTAGGAAGGGTTGCAATGTAACTTTACTTGATTTCGTAAAATCTAGCACTAATACACAAGCACCAAGAACAGAGAGAGACAACACAGGCTTCTCCCTAAGGCAGAGAAGCACAACTCACCCCACCTTGCTGTGAACTGTCTTTTTTCAGACTGACTCTGATTGTATATCATGAGTCACATGTTTCCCTACAGGGTCCCCTAGTTTACAAGCTGGACTAGGAAACCCTTTATAAATTAAAGTGACAGCCTACAGTTGAACACAGTTTTCAGATACACCACAGATACTGGATTTAATGGTTCTAATTTCCATACCTTTTGCAACCACTGAAGATCCTTCTGTTCAAGCTTATCAAAATATTGCATAGTATATGAGTGCCTATCAGAAATATATACATTTGCTTTTACTGCAGAGCATAGCTCATCACCAGAATTTACCTTCCCTTTAATTAAATGTTTTCCTCCTAGTATATCCTTTATCCTTTATGACCATCTAAGAAAAGCTGATCAATGTATCCTAGAGGTAGTAGGAGAAGAATGTGTGTGTATGTCTTTCATGTTTTGTTTGTCTGTTTTGTTTTGCATTTTGCTCACATTAGTGCTTAAGTATGCAGTGAATTCCTAGTCAGTAGGTCTAGTTCAAACTCTTCAGCAAATCCTGATGGAAGGATTGACCATAAGAACCACATGTTCAAGTCTAGAGCTCCAGAGTTAATAAAACAAGAAACATCATTTTGTTTTTTTAAAACACCTGAACTATATATTTGTAACTTAGTGGAAACTAAAATCAACAGACAAGGCGAGTTTTGAAGAAAAGCATGAACTGAATTTTTTTTTTTTTTGGGTGGTGGAGAAACTATTGCTAGTAATTCAGAACTACAGATAAGAAATAGACAATAGACCTGTTTTTCATCTAATCCAGCAGTTCTCAAACTTCATTGCACCACGACCCCCTTTTTACAACAAAAATTACTACATGACCCCAGGAAGGGGGAGGGGAACCTGACCCCACCCAAACCCCACTGCCTCAGGCAGGAGGGGGCAAAGCCAAAGCCCGAGTCCCACGACGCCTGGCGAGGGGGCCAAAGCCCAAGGGCTTCAGCCGCAGGCAGGAGGCCTGTAACCTATTGCCCAGGGCTGAAACTGAAGCCTGAGCCCTGCCGCCCAGGGCTGAAGGCAGTGGGACTTGGGCTTCAGCTTTGGCCCTGAGCCCCAACAACTCTAGCACCAACTCTGGTGACCCCATAAAAATGGGGTCATGACCCACTTTGGAGTCACGACCCACAGCTTGAGAACCGCTGATCTAATCTGTCTTGCTTTTGTAACCCACATATGTAATAGGGAGATATGTAAAATATCTTTTAAGAGATCTAAACAGATGGGGGATGGAGGAATGAGCCTTGTAGTTGGGTCATTGTTGCTCTGCATATGCACAGTTAGCACTCCACACCCAGAAGTTTCTGGAATTGGGTATGATACTTTTGGGCATGTTCAATAGGTTCCCTGTAGATGGATTAATAGACTCCATAGATTCAGGGCAGCTGCTTTTCAAAAGGACATGTGACCTGTGTGGTTTGGGAGAGAAGCTGAGCCCAGGAGCAGAAAGCAGGCTGTTTGTCCCTAACTCTGGATCATTTTGAAGCAGAGCTATTCATAATGCCGATTGGTTGGTTAATTACCTACCTAACTAGATAACTGAGTGATTCCTCAGTCCAGCAGAGGCAGAGAAAGTCAGTATGGGTTCCAAAGGGAGGCTTCTGCAAGAAAGAGGAGTGTTGCCGTGCTTTGATTCAGCAGCCTGGATAGAGCTGATGAACAAAGACTCTGAGATTTAGGTGAATTCAATTTAAGCTGTTGGAACTCTGAGTTACTTCTCACAGTGTTTCTGTGGGGGTCTGACCTGTTTAGATATTTTTATACATATTTACGTATAACTGAAGATAGTGTATGCGGATTACAAAGTAGCCTTGTTGTTTAGTAGAAATCAAGCTGTTATTTTTCTTTATCATTATAAAGTTGGTACTTAAGAATTAAGTTCATTCCTCATGTGGACCCTGCAGAATCCTTGCTGAAAATCCTCAATGACTGAATTCTGGGTCTTCATGTGTTTTTCTATAGGAGTTTTGTTGAAGCACTAGGAGAGGGGTAGTAAAGTAAACTCTAGCCTACCCAAAGGTTACATTTTCATAGCAATGTAACACCAATGTGTTAGATTATGGATGAGATTCTCTGCTGCACAGCACAAAGTGCTTGTGGTGGGCCTGCCCCTCCCACTGTTAGTATGGCCCCTGTATTTGGGCTTGCAGGAAATGGAAGCTGACTTGCACAAAGCCTGAGCCCAGGCTAACTCTCCTTGGCAGATTAAAGGGCTACAATAGCACTTTTACCCATGGAAGAAAGGCAAATCCTTCCACAGAGAATAAATTCAGCAAAACACCATTGTCTACAAGAGTTACTCTGGGTTTATGTCAGTGCTACTGTGAATAGAACGTGGTCCTCATTCTTTTAACTATTTACTTTTTCTAGTGAACAAAACAAACAATGTTTTTGCCTTTCCATGTTAACCATGTGAATTATTTCTCTTAGCCAAAACTGGCTAAATTATATCATGTTACTAGTTTTAAATGTGAGTTTGCAGAGTGTTTTTTAATAGCTTTTCTGCAACTAAATGACAGATGCAGCGGTTGGTAATTCAACCTAAAATTATCTCGTACTATAAACAGGTCTGTTAACACAAAACCAATATCTCCTCTAATGGCTAGAATTTGCTTTTAGACATGCACACATGGGTCCTATAGAATCTAATGGCAACTTCACCCAGGGGCAGAATTTGGCCTTTGCCATACCGTGAAATCAAGTTTAAAAATGTCTGGTGTAATTCCTGCCAGTTCTGTTTAAATACACATCGCTATTACAGGAATTTCTAAAATCCATTGTCCCTGTTATCTAGTACAGACTTGGGACAGATTTGGTAGAGAGTAGAATAACTTTTCCTTTGTTCTATCTAACTTTTATAACCATATGATCACACTTCACAATTCTGTAAATTTATATTTTCTGAATGCATCTCATATTCATCTAATCAGTCCTGATCTATTCTGTTCATAGCACTGCATTTGCCCTAAATGGGATGAAGGAAAATGGCTTACAAATTCTGTCTTTGGACCACAGAGCACAAACTACAGCATCTCATTGACTTATCATTTCAGTCCTTCCTCCATCTAATGGTTCTGTTTTGACCTGGCCCCAAACCTGTGTGATTAATCTATTTAATTTTAATAAATGTGCATCTTTTCATGCACTGAGTATCCCTCCAGTATCTATATAGAAAACGTTTGCCTTGAAGTCTGTGCCTTTCTTCCTTGACTGTCCTCACTTCCTCAGACTCGGTAGAAATATCCCAAGCAAGATCACATTGCAGCATTTCAATGGGAAATATCCCAGGCAAGTCAGTGAAAGGTATAAGCACGCTCCCCTCTGGAGCCAAACTCTTTTGGTTGCCTCTTAGCAGACACTTCATGCTAGAAGCATCGTTTTGTAAGGTGACTTTCAGCATTAGGCAAATACATTAAAAAGGCAGTTATGCTAAAAGTGACTGTGGGGAAAATAGCAATTCTGAATTGCCACATCGATTGTTAGTGTGGATTCAGTCGTAAGTTTACTTTCATGACACAGCTAAGACTAATGCTACTTACTCCTGTTAGCAAGCCAATAGGCCTATGGGAGAATGAACTGGATTCTCTTCTTGGCCCTGTATTAGCAACAAAATTGTTGAACTAGACTGACTTACACATGCAAGTATAATGGCCCCTTAACACCTATTTGGGCTTCCTGGTCCTTATGTCCAGGAGTTCTAGGATCTATTCTCACTCTGCAGAGCCTTGCTGAGCCAGCACGAAGTAAGGGTGTCTGGAAGCTGCTGCTGTCCTATACTGGCAGCTGGAGCAAGAAGAAAATGGGAGGAATTCTGACTCTTAGAGGAGTGTTTGAGGCATGATACCTCCCAGGGCTACTCCTGAGGTCACTCCTTGCTCAGTACCACACTTACTTTACGTGCTAGATTGTAACATTAAGAACAGAGATCCACATACTCATTCCCTTACTCATGTTGAATAGCTCCATATCAGTGAGACCAGTTGAGCTCAGTGAGACTACATAAGGTCAATATTCTGGAATGTAAGTATTAAATTATTTCTCCAAACAAGTAAGGGTGGCAGAATCTGGCCCTAGTGTTCCTGTCACTCCTACCCTAGGGCCAAATTTTGGCACCCTTACACTCTGAGATGTACTTTGCTCTGTAAATTGTCCCATTGAAACCAGTGGGATGACTTGCTGAGTAAATGGTGTCTGTCTGTGTCAGAATGGGGCTCCCTTCTCTCCAGTAGGACCAATCATTTTGTGAGTAGTTAATCACATGAAGTAAAGAGTTACCAGCCTGACTTGGTGTACAGTATTTAATGTTGGTCTGGGCTTTCCTAATTCCCAAATACAGCCTATCAAGTAATAAATAGGATTAGTATTGCAAGAACCCTACCTACATATTGATGAAGACTTGCAATTAAAAGAGCACAGTGTTGTTTATCTAACATTCCAATACAGTATGTCCCAAGCAAGTGGCAGTTAAGTTTTGCTTATCTTGACTCGGGACACCAACTTTTGGGAATGGAGAACAAGTGCCAGAGAATAGCAAAGCATGAGGTTCACCTTCTCTGTCTGGGGGGAATGTTTCCAGGCTCCCAGAACTCTACTCAGTCACAGCTCATTGCTCCTAACCTTGTTTTCTCTCAGTATATGTTTTATCAACCCTCCCCCTTATTTCACAGCCCACATGCTGTGCCAGCTGTCCTTTCAGAATGTGAAATGCAATGCAGTTACCTATTCAAATCCAAAGCAGTCCATATCACCCTTGTCACTCCACTACTCCCCTAAAAAATATCCTAAGCTGATCTTAAATATCACCAATGCAGGTGGATCATACGAAGTTAAATTAATTATTAAAAAATCAGCCAATCGAAGCAAACAAAGTCTATGCATATAGATTTGATTGCAAGGCACCTTCTGTCAACAGCATGTTTCAATTGGAAGGAGTTTTTGACACTCTTCATGCTTCGGTTACCTAATAGTCTCTTCTGTCAGAAATAAATTGGGTTCCTAGTAAAACATTTGCTCTAAAACTGCATAAAAATTAATGACTGTGTCAAGCTATGTACATTGCCAGAAGCTACAGTATCCTAGGAAAATTGCTTTGTATTTGGGGTTTTGATATCATGCTGTCAAGGGCTTCAGATTGGCTGTTGGCAGACAGGGCAATGAGTTCAATGTGCATTTTATCGAAGGAAATTGCAACACCAGCATGTGGCTTTGTCCCCTGTGAATGCTGATAATTTCAAGTAATGATTCGCCTGAAACTTTCAAACCAAAACTTTATTTCATGAAGTTGCCAAATGCCTTGAACTCAAGGAATAACAATTTGGTACAGTGATGTCAGAAATCTAGTGGCCAGATGCTGTTTCCACTGCTGCTAAAAAACAACAACATGGTGATGGGCATAGTAAGAGAACCTAAAATGCAGAGTAGTGAAATGCATTTTTCATGTAGCAAAGATGGAAGTTGAATGTCACAATGGAGCTGTGAAAACTGCCAGAAAATAGAAGAATTTGGAGCTAACCTTTAGCCCGATTTTCATACCCAGTAACTCCAAAGAAGTCAGTAGTTTGTATGGCAGGATCCAGCTCTGGCACTACACAGGTGTATTTACATTAGAAAATGCCTGTATTCTGGCACTGGTATCGGAGGTATTAACAGCATAAGTTGGGCTCTAAGTGGGTTGTAAACCTTTGTCAGGCTGTCTAGAAAGGCTCCTGAATGTGGCTGCCAACCTCGGGGCAGACTGTTACAAACAGGGCACAAACCTCAAATTGGTTGTGTGTTCTATAATTAGATTTCACCAATCAAGTGTGAACTAATCAAGCATCATAGCAATCTTAACATGGAGTCAGACAATCCCCTGGGGCACTCCAGTCCAACTCGCTACCCAGGCAAGACTTCCTTGCCTTACACCAAAAATCACAACAATATCCAGTTTACTCCCAGTCCCAAAGGACAGTCACTTACCCAGGTCAAGTGCATCTCAGATCATGTATCAAAGAGCACGCTTGTAGCCTGTGATAAACTAACAAAAGAATTATAAACTAAGAAAAGGAAACAAGTTATTTACAAGATTTCAGCAGGTAAACATATACACACAAATGAGTTAAAGTCTTAGGTTCCAAAAAATAATAGAAGCTGCTGTAATGTATAAGCGCTTTATGTCCTAACCCAATCTAAGCAGATTGGGGATCCCTTGCTTATGCTTAGAAATATTGCCCTCTCCATATTCCAAGCAGCTTAGTGATGGTAGTTTGTTCTTGACAGGGATCTTCCCCCAGAGTTCAAGCTGTGATGGGATAAGCATTTGTGGACACCTGGTCTTCCTGGGGGGCTGGGAAAACAATCAACAAAATCTTTTGTGCACTGATGTTCCACAGTAGTTTGTCTGGTGTCCAGAGGCCTTCTTTTATTGGGCAGAAGATGACTCCTCATTTGGTAAACTAGTATTTAACGCTCGGTAATGCTTCTCTCCTGACTGTGGGATTTCCAGTTTTATAGCAAACACTTTTACAAATTATAGAGCAAACACTTAAATATTACCTTATAACATAGGATACGGATGTTATAAGTGAAATGGATGCATGCAGCAACTGACAAGCATTTCATAAAGTTCAAATACTAAACACAGCTCTATAAATCTAATACCTATTTTAACAACACTAACACACAGGTGAGCCAGACTGGTTTCCAGCTATGCATTTGTCAGTGTTCAGTGAAGCCTAAGAGTCTTGGCATTAGCTGGCGCTTGGTCTGCCAGCACCACAACCTTAGTATCAATTACTAGTAAGGAGCTAACAGCCTCAGTATTGCCACCTGTAAAATAGGAACACTAATACAGGGGTGTGGAGGCTGACTTACTTGAGTTCAGAGGGAGTCAGTCGCAGCAGGAAACAGAATTCTAGAGTCCCTGTCTGTCCTGTACTTAGACCACTGTTTTCTCTCATCAAGGTTTGAATCTCTAGCTCACAGCTATGTGACTTCGGATTAAGTCTAGATTGGAACTTGCCCTTGTTTAGGTGCCTGAGTGGGATGAAGAGCACAAGGATCCTCTTTGTGCCCTCCCCATGGGTTAGTCACCACTTTAGTTCTTCCCACGAAATCGGGCTAGAGAACAGGGTAGGAGGTAGTGGGGCTGCATCCGTAAGGCAAAATTGTGTGGCATGCAAGAGTTCTGTAGAGCCCTGGCACAGTCTTTCCCAGAGCCCCTTTTGAGGAAATGCATTGCCCCACCCTCCCATCAGAGGCTGGACTATTAATGGCATATTCTGGCTCTTAGCTGGTGTGCTTATTTTAAAGGAGAGGAAAATTGCAGTTAGCCCCACTTAATTGATTTTCCTAGCCCGAGGTAACCTCCAGCCTATGTAATGTTTCTGACCTTGTCTGCATGACATCTTTCTATTTTTGAGTAGCCAAAGCACATGCCTATGTAAATGTGGCTTTGGGGCTAAAGCACAGGTGTAAATTTGCTGGTGGCTTTGAAACTAAAACATTTGGACTAGAGGTCTCTTGGAGAAACCCAGCTGGTGAGCAAGTTCAATTTAAAAAAATCATCTCTCAGGATCCTTCAGGCAAACCTAATTAATATTGGTGGAGAAAACTGTCTCCTTGGAGACTCTGAGCTGGAGAAAATTGGAGAAAAAACACAGGAGTTTGTGTTCTGGGTGGGAATTTTGTCTTCTGAATACTTGGAGGGGGGAACTTTCAAATTCCTGAGACAGCTTTGAAAATCTTACTCTTAATTGCATCATTCTCTCTGTTCCTGGTGCGTTTTTAAAAATAAAGGCTTGCAGCACTGTTCAATTCTCTTTTCAGACCTTCTCTGAAAAGTTGTCCTCTGGATGCATGCATGTAACTCCCATCTCAGTAAGAAACTGAAAGGCCTGCTTAGATATTACAGTGAGTGTCACTCTAAAAATAACAGGCCAGAAAGAAGCACTTTTTTCGTCATCCATGCTTCAAGTTTTTTTGCCACTTGAGTTGGTGTTTAATATGTAGGAAAGACTTTCTAGAAAAAGAATCTGGACACAAGATCATTTGTGGAGAGTTGAAGGAGACAATCAATTATACAAACTTGGCCTCTGGTGGACCAGAAATAGGAGTGATTTCCAGAGTAAGGTTCTTCAACTAAAACTCTGCTATCCAACCTTTGAGTTTAAATTTCAGTCTTCCATCAGAAGCAAGTTATCTGATCTCAAATGGCAAAGGCAGAGATGGTGCCTAGGACAGCTAGGGCCCAGATCACATAGGACTTTGATAGTAAAACCTTAAATTGTACTGGGAAGCCACTGCAGCATGGGTGTAAGTTTAGAGCATGGATGTAGGTTTGTTCAAAGCTAGTGCTACTAAACAAATAGGTTGACATGTTCTCCAATAACTGAAGGTTCCAGGCAGTGTACAAGGATAGCCTCAGATCATCTTTCTCATTCAAAGGTGAGAAGAGCACAAATAGCTGTGGTAAGGTCTGCAACAGAAAATAAATAGAACCGATCTGAGTACTTTCTTTTCTGGAAAACATTTGCTTCCATATTTGCTGTTTTGACGAAATTTTGAGAGGCTGAAGTCTCAATAGCCCGGTGGAGAGGGCACTGGCCTTGAATGCAAAAGACCCAGTTATATCCCTAATCTGATAAATCAGTGATATGGAATGAAAACCCCTACAGTGAACCAGCCAGAATAGGGAATTGACCCTGGGTCTCCCACATTCTTGCTCACTACCTTAATCACCAAAGTAAGAAGACTCTGGGTGTCTTATCTACAACCTTTTCAAATGTTTTGTGAAATGGGACATGTTCACATGCAGAATAAAACCCATTATTAAATACCTTGAAATGTTTTCTGGACTGGATTTATTTACCTGCCAGCCCTTAAAAAAATAAAACACAGTATTAAATACCTTGAAATGTTTTGTGAAATGGATTTATTTACCTGCCAGCCCTTAAAAAAATACAATCTCCTAGCCCAGGGGTTCTCGACCTTTTTCTTTCTGAGCCTCTCCCACAACATGCTATTAAAAACTCCATGGCTCATCTGTGCCAAAACAACTGTTTTATGCATATAAAAGCCAGGGCCAGTGTTAAGGGGTAGCAATCTGGTAATTGCCTGGGGCCCCACACCACAGGGGCTGCCATGAAGCTAAGTTGCTCATGCTTCTGCTCAGGGCCCCAGGCTTCAGCCCTGTATAGCAGGGCTTAGGCTTTCTGCCCTGGGCCCCAGTGAATCTAACACTGGTCCTGCTTGGCAGACCCCCTGAAATCTGCTTGCGGCCCCCCAGGGGGCCCCGAACCCCTGGTTGAGAACCACTGTCCTAGCCTATCCCAGATGAGAGGAAAACATGCTTGGCTAACGGTGTTACTTGGGACTCCAGGGCAAATGGCATCCAAAGGAACAGCTAGGCAATACTAAGGGCTTTCACTCTCTTAATAGATGATTTAGACCGAAGGGTTTCCTAAAGGCTTCCAGCTCCCCAGTTGCATTGTGTCATTTGTCTGGAATGAGAGCCATGTAATTTACCTCATCCAAGCCTGTGGAGAGACTGGGTGCGTTGCATCTTCTGGAGTGATGCTTATTGACAGGCATTGCAACTTAAAACAGCTCTCAGTCTTCTGCCCCTACCCCACCTAATAGTCTATACATTGCGCGAGGCACATCAGAATGGAGTTCCACACAAATGCTTTAGGGAGGGTGAGTATTCATCTTGCTTCATCTTCTGGAATATCTTGAAGGAAAGACTGAGCCACTGAAATGCAACCTGTCAGAACCAACCCCACCCCCACTATATCTCAGCAGCCAACAGACCTCTTAAAAAAATTCTGTGGTCAGCTGCCCTTTGACGATCAATAGAGGTGAAATTCTGGGCCTCTTGAGTTCAGTGGAGCTAGAATTTCACCCCAGAAGTCTCCTTGACCAAGTATACTATGCCCAAAACAGATCAAGGAAACCTGAAGATTTAAATTAACCACAGAGCTGAGCTGCTTCATTCACCACAACCTTCTCATTTGCTTTCTTCATTTAAATCCATTTGGCAACTAGCTACCTTGCCAGCAGCACATGAGGGCTCACTGAGCAATCTGTGGTCTTACTCTTTCAAATGTGGAGGGTGATTCTACTCTAATCTGTCTAGCTAGGTGGCTAGCCTGAATCCAAACATATCACTGCCAGGCCCCAGTCAAACATGCCATGTGCTGTTTGTTTGGGGTGAGTTGGAAAGGAGTCTCTGCAGAGAATTCCTTTCAAAAGTAGGGTCAACGTAAGATCATAATACTCTCAAGTAGCTAATGACCAAGTGCATTTAAGTACTCCAACCAAACCTGCACCTTCTTCATGTGACATTCCCTAGCTTTCTGTAAGCTGGACTTGCATAAATAACCACTAGCTGAAGATCTCTGTCCTCAATTTGGATTAATCTTGTGTGTAGTGGTGCGGGTATAAAGTGGACAGAGGGATATTTATTGACACCTATCTTCTTCATGACTTTGAATTCTTCAGTGACTTCAGTTAAGGTCACAAGTCCTAAGAACTTGGGACAACAGTTTCTTAAAACAATGGCTAACTCTTTTCCCAGAGTCTGTCTAGTTGCTGGAGAAGAGGCAAAACAATTAAAGCATTTAGGGCTGTTGTGATTGAGCTTTATTAGCTTTAATAAAAAGGTCAACCACCAGAGCATCATATTCCAGATGTGGTGCAGCTTTAAAAACTGAAAACGAGCTTCATGTCCTTATCAGCTTGCAATAACGTTTGTCATATCCTTAAGCACTCTATTACTCACCGCTATATTTCCCCTTTAGAAACATATCCCTATGTGTGTAATGCAAAAAATGTCAGAAAAATGGAAACGGCTCTCACAGAGCCTTAGGGCAAGTCTACACTACAAAATTAAGTCGACCTAAGTTACACTGATGTATAGCACTGCAGTAATTACGTTGCTTTTGCATGTGCACACTATGCTCCTTGTGTTGGCGGTGCATGTCCTCACCAGGAGCACTTGCACCGCTTTAACTGCCAGTGTAGGGCATTGTGGGACGGCTTCTGACAGGCAGCAAACGTTGATGTAAGCAATGCAATGTCTCCACTGACTCTACATTGGCCTAACTCCATAGACCTAATCGCTATACTTCTTGCAGAGGTGGAGTTAGTAAGTCGGTATAGTGGGCGAGTTATATCCGTGGGAGCTATATTTTAGTGTAGACGCTTACAGAGAAAGGTGCCTTACGTCAAGTAGTGTAGACCAGGGCTTAGCCCTGGTCTACACTGGGGGGAGAATTGATCTAAGTTACACAACTTCAGTTATGTTAATAATGTAGCTGAAGTCAACGAACTTAGATCGACTTACCGTGGTGTCTTCACTGCCGTGAGTCGACTGCTGCCGCTCCCCTGTCGACTCTGCCTGCACCTCTCGCGGCGCTGGAGTACAGGAGTCGACGGGAGAATGCTTGGGGGTCGATTTATAGCGTCTAGATAGACGCACTAAATTGATCCCTGCTGGATCAATCGCTGCCTGCCGTGAAGTGAAGACATACCCTTAGCCCTGATCTACTCTGGGGTGGGGGTCGACCTAAGATATGCAACTTCAGCTACCCAAATATTTTGGGGAAGTTCTCTGGCCTCTGCAATACAGAAGGTCAGACTAGATGATCACAATGGTCCCTTCTGGACTTGGAATCTCTGACCTTAATTCTGTAAGGCGTGGAATACCCACAACTCACATAGAAGTGAATGGAACTATAGGACGAGTGCTTCGACTTTTTTCATTGTCACAAAGTAAGGTGCCTACAGTTACTGAATCTTAAATTATTGCATGAGAAAATATGGTAGTACTGCAAGTTTTGTCTTCTCTTTTTATAACAGTATTTGAGTTGTTTATATGATACAAATTGCATTGGTAATAGTAAATGCGTGTATTATTTGCTTGGAATAGTTGCTGATAAGATGGGTTTTTCTTCCCCTCCAGCTTGCAACTGCAGCACAGGGATTAAAAACGAATCCACTTAGCTCTTTTTATTTTCCTTCTGTGCGAGATGGGATTTAAAGAAAACAGATCCAAAACTGTGACACTAAATAGTCACAGGATCTGATCCTACAAGCAGGCTGGCTGGCTAACCTAGTGAGGAGAGCTTTAAACTAGGTTCACCGGGGGAAGGAGACCAAAGCCCTGAGGTAAGTGGGGAAGTGGGATACCGGGAGGAGGCACGAGCAGGAGCACATGAGAGGGGAGGGCTCCTGCCTCACACTGAGAAAGAGGGGTGATCAGCAGGTTACCTCAAGTGCCTATATACAAATGCACGAAGCCTGGGAAACAAGCAGGGAGAACTGGAAGTCCTGGCACAGTCAAGGAATTATGACGTGATTGGAATAACAGAGACTTGGTGGGATAACTCACATGACTGGAGTACTGTCATGGATGGATATAAGCTGTTCAGGAAGGACAGGCAGGGCAGAAAAGGTGGAGGAGTTGCACTGTATGTAAGAGAGCAGTATGACTGCTCAGAGCTCAAGTATGAAACTGCAGAAAAACCTGAGAGTCTCTGGATTAAGTTTAGAAGTGTGAGCAACAAGGGTGATGTCATGGTGGGAGTCTACTATAGACCACCAGACCAGGGGGATGAGGGGACGAGGCTTTCTTCCGGCAAGTCGCAGAAGTTACTAGATAGCAGGCCCTGGTTCTCATGGGAGACTTCAATCACCCTGATATCTGCTGGGAGAGCAATACGGCAGTGCACAGGCAATCCAGGAAGTTTTTGGAAAATGTAGGGGAAATTTTCTGGTGCAAGTGCTGGAGGAACCAACTAGGGGCAGAGCTCTTCTTGACCTGCTGCTCACAAACTGTGAAGAATTAGTAGGGGAAGCTAAAGTGGATGGGAACCTGGGAGGCAGTGACCATGAAATGGTCGAGTTCAGGATCCTAACACAAGGAAGAAAGGAGACCAGCAGAATACAGACCCTGGACTTCAGAAAAGCAGACATTGACTCCCTCAGGGAACTGATGGGCAGGATCCCCTGGGAGAATAACATGAGGGGGAAAGGAGTCCAGGAGAGCTGGCTGTATTTTAAAGAATCCTTATTGAGGTTACAGGGACAAACCTTCCCGATGTGTAGAAAGAATAGTAAATATGGCAGGCGACCAGCTTGGCTTAACAGTGAAATCCTTGCTGCTCTTAAATACAAAAAAGAAGCTTACAAGAAGTGGAAGATTGGACAAATGACCAGGGATGAGTATAAAAATATTGCTCGGGCTTGCAGGAGTGAAATCAGGGAGGCCAAATCACACCTGGAGTTGCAGCTAGCAAGAGATGTTAAGATTAACAAGAAGGGTTTCTTCAGGCATGTTAGCAACAAGAAGAAAGTCAAGGAAAGTGTGGGCCCCTTACTGAATGAGGGAGGCAACCTAGTGACAGAGGATGTGGAAAAAGCTAATGTACTCAATGCTTTTTTTGCCTCTGTCTTCACGAACAAGGTCAGCTCCCAGACTACTGCACTGGGCAGCACAGCATGGGGAGGAGGTGACCAGCTCTCTGTGGAGAAAGAAGTGGTTTGGGACTATTTAGAAAAGCTGGATGAGCACAAGTCCATGGGGCCAGATGTGTTGCATCCAAGAGTGCTAAAGGAGTTGGCGGATGTGATTGCAGAGCCATTGGCCATTACCTTTGAAAACTCATGGCGATCGGGGGAGGTCCCTGATGACTGGAAAAAGGCTAATGTAGTGCCCATCTTTAAAAAAGGGAAGAAGGAGGATCCTGGGAACTACAGGCCAGTCAGCCTCACCTCAGTCCCTGGAAAAATCATGGAGCAGGTCCTCAAGGAATCAATTCTGAAGCACTTAGAGGAGAGGAAAGTGATCAGGAACAGTCAGCATGGATTCACCAAGGGCAAGTCATGCCTGACTAATCTAATTGCCTTCTGTGATGAGATAACTGGCTCTGTGGATGAAGGGAAAGCAGTGGACGTGTTGTTCCTTGACTTTAGCAAAGCTTTTGACACGGTCTCCCACATTATTCTTGCCAGCAAGTTAAAGAAGTATGGGCTGGATGAATGGACTATAAGGTGGATAGAAAGCTGGCTAGATTGTTGGGCTCAACGGGTAATGATCAATGGCTCCATGTCTAGTTGGCAGCCGGTATCAAGTGGAGTGCCCCAGGGGTTGGTCCTGGGGCCGGTTTTGTTCAATATCTTCATAAATGATCTGGAGGATGGTGTGGATTGCACCCTCAGCAAGTTTGCAGATGACACTAAACTGGGAGGAGTGATAGATACGCTAGAGGGTAGGGATAGGATACAGAGGGACCTAGACAAATTGGAGGATTGGGCCAAAAGAAATCTGATGAGGTTCAACAAGGACAAGTGCAGAGTCCTGCACTTAGGATGGAAGAATCCAATGCACATCTACAGACTAGGGACCGAATGGCTCGGCAACAGTTCTGCAGAAAAGGGCCTAGGGGTTACAGTGGACGAGAAGTTGGATATGAGTCAACAGTGTGCCCTTGTTGCCAAGAAGGCCAATGGCATTTTGGGATGTATACGTAGGGGCATTGCCAGCAGATCGAGGGACATGATCGTTCCCCTCTATTCAACATTGGTGAGGCCTCATCTGGAGTACTGTGTCCAGTTTTGGGCCCCACACTACAAGAAGGATGTGGAAAAATTGGAAAGAGTCCAGCAGAGGGCAACAAAAATGATTAGGGGTCTGGAACACATGACTTATGAGGAGAGGCTGAGGGAACTGGGGATGTTTAGTCTGCAGAAGAGAAGAATGAGGGGGGATTTGATAGCTGCTTTCAACTACCTGAAAGGGGGTTCCAAAGAGGATGGCTCTAGACTGTTCTCAATGGTAGCAGATGACAGAACAAGGAGTAATGGTCTCAAGTTGCAGTGGGGGAGATTTAGGTTGGATATTAGGAAAAACTTTTTCACTATGAGGGTGGTGAAACACTGGAATGCGTTACCTAGGGAGGTGGTGGAATCTCCTTCCCTAGAAGTTTTTAAGGTTAGGCTTGACAAAGCCCTGGCTGGGATGATTAAATTGGGGATTGGTCCTGCTTTGAGCAGGGGGTTGGACTAGATGACATCCTGAGGTTTCTTCCAACCCTAATATTCTATGATTCTATGATACAACTAGAGGTGGAGTTTGTCCCAGGGGCAAAAGAGGGGGGCTGTAAAGCTCAATTCCAGGGTGTGTACCAGTGACCTTTCAGGTACAATGCATACAAGGTCACATTGTGCGGAGGATGCCATTTGGAGCCCCGGGCAGCACTGAGCAGGACGGAGCAGCTGACTCCCAGTGGGCCAGATCTTGCTTTTAGGGGACCTCTTGCTGCCTTGCAGCCCACTGCGATGCCACCACTGCCTGCAACCCTTATTTGCATGAGCAGCCTCACTACTTCAACTGAGGCCTAATCCAGTGTCCTTTGAAGTCAGTGGGAGTCTCTGTTGATTTCAATGCAGTTGGGATCAGACCCCTGCTAGCTAGCTAGCTATGCATGTTAGAGCGGGCTCTCTAAAGGCATTTTATCTGACACTTCAGACATTTTCTGATTTGGCATCTGGTTTCATTCTCATTTGCAAGAAGTTTGGCAGTGCAAAATAAAACCTCTTCCATTATTCCTTGTGAAAATTGAAATCTCTGCCAAGAGAATGCAACAAAGCCCAACTCAAAACTATTTGTAACAGCAATATTAGCCCAAGCGAACACAAGCTTACATCAAACACTGATCTATAATAAAGACACTTTGGATTCTATTGATGCTTGACAAATATCAGCATTTGGTGGTATATAAGAACACTAACATATGTATATAACTCAGATCTTTAAATAGATAAAAAGGAGACTATCCACACTCACACAGCTAAAAAAATTCCCTCTGGAGCATGATACTTGGGACGTAGCAGGTTGCTTACAGACTTTAGTCAGTTAAAATCTTGTGTTTCTATAATACGCTTCATCTGAGTATTTCAAAGTGCTCTATAAACTTTCATAAATTAAGAGTCAATGCCCCCTGTGAAAATCTATAGGTACAGCAGTACAAATCCCTGACTTTCTGGTTCACTGGCATTCCAAAAAAGAAAAAAAATGGTTTGGCTTGAACCAAAACCACTATCCTTTTTGAATTTTTGATTGATTAAAATGTTGGGAATTTCATTTCAGGTGAACAAAACAAATAGTGTGACCAAAACATTTTGCTTTGATTTGGGGCACTTTTTTTTTGCGGGGGAGGTATTGGTAAGGGGTATGTCTGCATATGAAACATAGGTTTGCTGGCTACTTGTTCAGTACTTTCAATATCTATGAATCAAGCAAAGAGCTGATTTTAATTCTGCCCACGTCTGATGTTTTCAATAGGTAAAAGCCTGGGTAGTTGCATAAAAGGAGTTTATAATCAGTCTTGTCCATCTTATTCAATGGTCAACTTGGCATTTTAATCTCTCCTTCAGTGCACCCTCTTTTGGCTTACAATGGAGATGGACTGAAGCTGCAGAACTGTGAGCGGCAGAATTCTAATCTAGATACAGATTTCGAACAAGCTAAAGTCAATGGCTATCAGATATGAATCAAAAGCCCACATTCAGTCTTTAGATAGCAAACAGATCTTTGTTTCTGGCTAAGTCTTGAGACAGTATTTGACTTAAAAATAAAACACTGTAGGGTTCATAGGTCTATTTCATTGTCTTCAGTAGGTTCCCTTTACTTTCCACAATGCAATATTTTTAACCCATTTATTATAACTCAGACTGCGTGTCATCGTAAGATAGATCGTGTGAATGCAAATATTTTGTCCACGGAAAATCTTGAATTGTACGTTGCAGTTAACCTGTATACCGGCTCCTCCTGGAGGAGATGGAAATTATTGCACTGCAGAACATGGATGCATTTCATAAACCAATATTATGAACTTTAAATAGTAACAGTAAAACAATTTTTTGTATTAAGAAAATTTTACTGTTCTGAAGGGAAAACTCTGAATTCTGTCCTCTTAGCTAGGTCCTCCAAACAAGACTGAAACTAACTTTCATTAACTGTTCCTGCTGTGATATCTGCAGCTCTGAGTACCTCCCGCAAAATACTGGACACCCAATTTCAGTGGGAATTGGTGTCACTTGGCACCTTGCAGGAGGTTCTTAACTCCCTGCAGGATGAGGTCCTGAGACTTCCAGGTGAAATTCAAACTGTATCTACCATTCAGAGTCCTTAGAGATAAAAGGTACATTCAAAAGGCTCAAGTCTTCCTCAGGTCCCCTTCTGCGGATGCTCCAGTGTTGGGAAATACAGCAAACAGATCGCTGGTAGAGCTGGCTCTTATTCCTCTACCCCTGTAGCTTCCTGTGCTGGGCATATGGTGGCAAGGGGTGAGGATATTACAGCATATACTTATGTTTTTCAATTTAGAATAATTTGCTCATACACACCATGAGAGTCCTGCCAACAAATTTACAAAATGTTTGTAATTGTTTTCCATAAGGGTCTCGGGACTCTGAAATACCCTCCCCACCACTCCTGGCCTAATAGAGCCCAGATTTCAGGGCCTATTTTCCAAAAAGACGTTTGAAGAAAAGTAAGGGGATCAATCATCAATGTATGGAGTGTTTATGCCTGGCTGCTTGGTTGAAGGGATATTTCCAAGCCCTGGGGCCCTTATGAAGAAGGCCCTGCCAGGTCCCAACCACTCTGTTATATCAAAGGGGACTGAGTGTCAGTACCTTTGCTGATATATTGTCATAATACATAACCTATATTTATGTAATGTGTGAGAAATTGACAGCTGAGTAGGTTGGAAGAAAATAAATGGACCTAGAATTATAGATGAGTGAAGCCAGGATGGCTCTCATTTTGCAGTACCAATATCAAGACCAAGGGCCCTTTATAGACAACTCAATAGGATTTTCTATAATGGGTCACTTTTAAAAAAAAATCGTAGAAGATGTGAATCATCCTCTGGAATGTAATAGAAAATACCTATGCTATAAAATTCTACAGGAATGTTCAAGGAATGAAGATCATTCTCTCTATCAAGTTTTATATAGAATCCTATGAAATGTCAGTCCAATCCTTTTAGATTCATACTTATTAAATTCTGTAAGATTTTTCCAAATGGGTGGTTTGGGGTTTTATTATCCAAATGCAGCGTGATAAATTTTGGCCTCTGGCTAACTATCACATTCGATACAAAAAGCTGTGTTAATAGCTGGGAGACCTGGCCAGTGCTGTAAAAGTTTTTCAAATATTCATTATCATTTTGAGATGAATTCACTTACGCTCTCTTGCCATCTTCTTACTGTTTGCTTTCCTTCAATACTCTGAACAAGCTTCCTGGCAGAAATACTCACTGAAACAGTAAATCTTAGGTGACTATTTTAGGTAACTGTTGATAGTGTCAAATTTATAATAAAGTGCACTTATGCCAGAAACCTGACTAAAAAGTTTATGTATCCAGTCAAAATAATACCCATGTGACTTGTGTCTAATCAAAAGTTTGAATGTTATATCATACAACATAAAAACTGCTTAAAAAAGCAACAGAACAATAATTTACGGATTTTTTTTTCCTTCCCTCTAACCACGGTATGCATCTGATGAAGTGAGCTGTAGCTCACGAAAGCTCATGCTCAAATAAATTGGTTAGTCTCTAATAACCTGATGCTCACTTTAGATAAGCTATTACCAGCAGGACAGTGGGGTGGGAGGAGGTATTGTTTCATATTCTCTGTGTATATATAAAGTCTGCTGCAGTTTCCACGATATGCATCTGATGAAGTGAGCTGTAGCTCATGAAAGCTCATGCTCAAATAAATTGGTTAGTCTCTAAGGTGCCACAAGGACTCCTTTTCTTTTTGCGAATACAGACTAACACGGCTGTTACTCTGAAACCAGGAAAACAGTGGATCTGTTTGTAGATCAGAAAAGAGGCTGAAATTAGTCGACTGTATTGGTTATTGATTTTTATTTAGATTTCATTCAGTCAGTTCAATTGTCAGTTCAATGTTTGCTTTATACAAATTATTCAGACAGCACAAAGACTGTATCTGTGGTTTATTAGGGTACATTTCCAACCTCTGATATAGTTTAGTAAAATAGAAGCCTAGAAGGTGAAGCTACTAGACTGACTTGTACATCTTCTTTTTGTCATTAATAAAGTGCCAGATGATCCTGGATCCAAAGCCTATTTAAGTCAGTGGAAGGACTGCTATTGATTACAATAGACTTTGGATCAGGGCTCTGAAGTTCATTTATTTTACAGCTATTGCGAAGAGCTGCAGGATAATGTCTGGCAAGAAAGATGGTTTGGTCACTGACTCGTGGTCATTGCTGATGAAATTAGTGGACAGGAAGTGGGTATAAAACTACCAAAATGTCAAGTCTCTTAGCACTTCTTATTTAAGAGGTGTCACTTCAGTGGTATTTCAATTATAGTGATGAGTCATTGATATTGATAACTGTTACGGACTTGAAATACATTCCAGCACAACTTGATATGGAAGGATAAAGGATAGAAACCCAACATCCCAGGGGGCAAAAAAAGAAGAAAATATCAAGTAACTGTTAAAATAACATGAGAGACAAAATTCTGAGTTAAAGCTGCCATGATAGCTGCAGCCCAATTCCATTGTGGCTGGTTCTGGATTCTGTGGATAGGGAAATCAAGCAGAGGTCTTAGCTTGATGACTATATGCTGCAGTGTTCCAGCAGAGCAGGATAAGTCAGTTGATTCTATGATATTGTCATTGAGAATTTCCTAACTTTTCTAAGCTTTTCAGCTGACCATTGCAAGGGAGAGGGTGAAAAGGATATACTCTCCTTCTCTTCTTTCTATACTGCTGAGAAAGGGTGATAATTTCCCCCGGATCACCCCATTGTGCCAGGTACTGTAGAAAAAATAATTCCCTATGCAAGGAGCTAAGAATAATACTCAATGGATACAGACAGACTGGGGATTACATGCAAACAATGAGACAATATTTGTCAGCATGACAGGCTATGGTCTAACCAAGTATTTTGTTGCAGGCATCAGGGCAAAGTATTAATAGTAAATGCTATTGATCATAAAAGCATTTTATTTAGGCCCTGATCCTGCATGTAGGCAGACCCCAGAGCCTTCATTGAGCATCACTGAACTTAATACTATACCTATACTGAAGTGTACAGGGGTAATGGCTACTGTGTAGTAATCTTAAATTAAAGCAGAAGCTTTATGGAGGCTAATGGCAGGTTAGAGTATACAGGGTGCTGACTGATGGTAGAGGATGGTTAGGTGATTGGATAGTCTGACTCTACTGCCCCCTTGGAACCCTGTTGTTACCAATATGGAGAAAATGACACATGCCATTATGGATGGAGGGTAAACATGGTGCCTGTGATTACATGGGAAGAGGAAGCTGCAACAGAGAGGGTTAATGGCTACATGTCAGTGACCTGTATTTTAAGAAATTGCAGCTTGCTGCTGTCTTAACAGAGCAACATAAATAGTTATCACAAAGGGTGTGCAAACAGGACTAAAGCAAAGGACATGAATAACCTCCCAGCTCTATAACCCAAACCAAAGATGAATCACTGTGCTCCAGTCTCAGTACCACATTTTGTAGTCTAAAGGCAATCTGAGAATGAGAAAGCTGCAGATGGGAGATCTTATCAGCATCCCAACTAAAACATTGCCATTGTCGCTAAAATCAATTTCCAGCCTTGTCCGGCATTGCACTCAGCTACATTACTTTACAGTGCTCAAAGAGCCACCATCAGCACTGACTTTCTACCACTTCGTAATGAGCAGGGGATAAGTGAATCTGCAATAAGATTTCACTGGTTGGAGACTCAGAAAGCCCTTATATTCCCTCAACTGTAAATACAATATTTTTTATGATCAGCTTTCCTTTACTCATTGGGACATTCAACCAGGGAAAAAGTGGGATGTCAAAAGCTGGAATCTCCTCCTGTCTCTATGGTGCTCCAGATGAAACCCCCACAAGGAACCATCCTGAAACTTTGAAACAACTTGGAGCTGGGTTTAGATCCTAACTCGGTGGCTCAGTCCCATAGGTAGGGGTAATTATTTTTTTCTGCTGTACCTACAAAGGAATAATGGAATTGGGCCAGTAGAGAATTAACTTACTGAATCTGAACAAATTCAGCCATCCCTATACAAGGCATAGCATCAAAATTATATAAGAGAACAATATAAGAAAAGATATTAGGCTCAATCCTCAGCTTGTATAAATGACCAGATCACTGCTCTTCTCCCACTGATGGAGCTGCACTGATTTTTTTCACTCACTGAGGATCTGGCCAATTTCTATAAGATTTTTACAGAGACCATCATTTCCTAAGTGGCCAAGCAACTAACTCTAAGCATTTTGGGGACTGAATGGCAGTCTCTGAAAGGCTGTTCCTATGCTGCACCAGTTCAGATGGTGGTTTTGACCTTCCACGTGACAACACATTCTGTGTCAGTAAATTACTACAGTGTTTTGCTACATGTCTAAATTTTGACATCTTACTCATGAAAATGAGCTTAAACAGAGCAATAAATAATCCCAATATGACAAGGAATCTTCTTTTCCAGTGTTTAGGCTACACACATCCATTTCTCAAGTGCTTCCACAATTTGCTTAGCTGCACAATGACTTGCTGCGGAGCATTGTGTTCCCTCAGACGTTTGGGGAAATAGTAGGATGCAATAGCAGAAAGTGTGGGCTCAGTCCCACAAGATAGATATGTACAGTGGAACCTCTCCTTCCATAATTTTGTATATCTGTATTAAAGAATCAGTGTGAATCACAGCAGGAGAATATCTAGCCTGGGAACTAAGGCTCCTGGGTCTTAGTCCATAGGCTGGGTTATGATATCATTAATACTGTTGTCTTCAGAGGAATTATTCCAGAGTTACACTACTGCATCTGAGATCAGAATTTGGCCTCTTGTTCCACCACTGACTTGCTGTGTCACCTTGGGCAAATCAGTTAATGTATCTCCCTCCATTTCTCTATCTGCAAAATCTACTTACTTATATAACAGGGTAGCTGTGAGATACGTTTGAAAAGCACCTTCGAAGTGTGGTTGTTAGAGTAATAGTAAGATTGCTGATATCTACCATATTTCACAGGAGGTTACTGAAACGCTTGGAAAACAGTAATCCTCCCAATACCCCTTTTGAGGCAGATAAGTAATATTGCACGTATTTTAGAGATGCACAATGTTGCAACTTGCCCACAGTAGAACCTGGAGTCAGTGTCAGAGGGCCTTGCGCTCCCATCCTGCAAATGCTGAGGCACACTGAATAGCAAGGTTTGAACATTGTCTGTTTTTTTTTTTAAATTAACAGGTTTGCCAAACACAACTCTCCACCAAAAAACGTTTCAACAAAAATATTTTGGTTTTCATTATTTTTTTATAAAAAGGTTTTGGCAACAGAACTCCATAATTTTTCAGCCTGTTTTTTGACAAAACCCAACATTTTTCAATAATTTCAAAATGAAAATTTATCATTTTGCTGAAAGTTTAACTTCCCAAACAACTCTGTTAACTTTGCTATGTGAGTTCAATGTAACTACTCACACTGAATTTCAATTTCAAACCTAGGGGCCAGATCCTCATTTGGTGTATATCAGTGTAGCTCTATTGATTTCAGTGGGAGTATACCACCTTCTGACTAGCTGAGGGTATGGTCCTGTCTGAAACCACAAGGCTACTCATCATACATCTAACATTCTAATAAACCAGTTTTTGTTTCTCTTTAAACTTTGTGCCTCCCATTGATGGACATACAAGAGCCTTATGCAAAAAAACAGAAATAGATGCTAAACTTGTAATTTCTACATTCATTTTTTATTAGAGTTCGAACAAATCAAGACATGTGGATCAAACTAGTACCATGGACAGCTACTCTTACAATTACAGGCAGCTTTGTAAACACCCTGGCAGAATATCTTCAGACTGCATATACACTTGACCTCTGTATCTTAGCTTGGGGCAGAAGGGAGTTTGGCAGTTGTTGAAGATTTCAATACTGAATCAATAGTGAGAGCCAAGCAAAAGTGTAACCAAACATAATACAAAGTGCCTCTTGTAACTTGGCCAATGCATAGTGATCCTCTCTGTAACAGGAACAACCCTGCTATCCTGCCACATTGTGCCCAGCTGTGCAGTGGTTCCGTGGACTCTTGGTATTTAGGTTAAGAGAATCAGTTACTTTCATTTATGAATTAAGGTTGACCTGAGGTCTCTGTTGGTGAAAAGTTACTGCAAGCTGTGGGGCTTTTATTCTTCTGTGATCATATGGCCACATGTCTGGTCAGAAAGCCAGACAATGAAGAATCCATGAAAGCTTCAGGGAGGGAATTTGGAGTAGCAGAATGCCAGACCAAGGGGTGTAGAGCAATCTGTCTTTCACCCCCTTTTGTCTTCAGCACCCTATCTACCCAGCCTTGCATATGTGTTAACAGGTAGGGAAAGGAAGCTTAAGATTCCAATTGGGGAAAATTTGCCAAAGTCAAATGTATTTAATATTTTGAATGAATCCAAAATCATCCAGCTTCAAACTCCCCCACACCAGTCAGCTGTGATCAGGAATATCAGTGTGGGTAGTCTATGATAAGGCAAAGGTCCACACACTTTGAGTTAGCGAACCATCCCTTGGGGGAAGCTGTCTTTAAACTACAGAGAATTATGCCAAATCTGCATGCCCCATTAAGGGCAAAATCCAAGGATCGCTTAGAGGAGACATGGGCTTTCATTCTTTGCTGAATATATGTTCCTCTTCACATTCAGCCATGCCTGCTATAATGGACAACTGAGATTTTAATCTTGGCTGCTTTTAATCCTGAGATTTTAATCTTGGCTGCTTCCAGCACCCCATGGCCTGAGGGTTTCTCTTCTTGAACAGGAAAAAAAGTATTATTCTAAAAAGGAAAATAAAATAAAACTTTGCCAGCAATAAATGACTGAACAATGCTGGGTCTCGATCAAGAGCTCTCATCTTTGGAGTTTGCCTGGACAGAACCTACATTTCTCTTCCTCTGCTGCTGCACTCAATGGCATTTTCATGGATGAAGGGCCAACATTGCTGAGATAATGGAGGTAGGCCTGAGGACTTGGGAAATCCCACAAGAGCTGGAATCTCAGGCTAAGGATGAAGTTAACCTTTCCCTAGCTTTTATATTGTAGAGAAGTCTCACTCGAATGCCAGACACTGAGATATTTGTCTTCTTCAATACCCTTCAAGGGAATGTATTTTAGGGAAATTAGCTTGTCTGAATTCAATACAGATGTGTAGATAGAGTAGTGCAGGGGTTATGATAGTCTTGTCACTGCAGGTTACTGACTGGTTCGGTACAATGCTTAAGGTGCTAGCCTGGGCAATGAGAGAGACAGATTTAATTCCCAGCTGTACCACAGACACCCCGTGTGACCTCAGACAAGTCACGTAGTTTCAGTGCCTCATTTTACCTATCTGTAAAATGGGATCATAGTTCTTCCCTACCTCACAGGAGAGTTTTGAGGGTAAGTGTATTAAACATACTATGGGGATTGGGGGGAGGAGGCAGATAAGTACCATAAATAGAGAATTCTTGAATTTTTGGCTCAGGTACTGATTCTATGTTTGGACATGGGTGAGTCATGGGCCTCAGTTTCCTGATCTGAAAACTGAAAAGCGTGCATTGAGCCTTCAGCAATTAAAGTTTGCAAAGTGACTTAAACATCCTTGGTTGGAAGTTTAATATAAGTCGAAAGTGTTAGCAAAAGTTGAGAGAACCTGAATTTGTCTCCACGCTGTAATCATCACGTTATTGCAGTGACACATCTATTGTACAAATCCTGCTTTGTTTCCAGCCCTGAATTTAAGCACTGCTTCTCTAAGGAAATATCTCTGGCAAAGCAAGAGACAAGCTGTCAAGCAAATAGACAAACAACTCTGTCACTTCAGTACATTTCTGTGCAGGTACCGGAACAATGATATGCTGCTATAATTAAAAATGAATTACAACAGAGGATTAATAAAAGAAATGCCAGATGTCACCGGTTCATTGGAAGACTCTAAACTGGAGGAGGCAGGCAGAACAATTGCAAGGAAAACAGAGAAGTACGGTGAAGAGGCAGCACAAAAGGTGCCTAATACTTACAAGCTCAGCAGCATTGGTGGCGGGAGGGGTCCCAAAGACAGACCGCAAGATATTCTGCCGAAATTCAGGCAGAGCAGACTCTCAAACCTACAGGGGGAAACAGGCAAGACAGGCAGCTCTAATCTGACTATTTCCAAGTGGGATTACAGTATAGCATCAATTTCTAGGGGCTGAACAGTGAACACAGGCCCCATTGCTGCAAGACTCCTGTGGACTTTTAGGTTCCCTGTGGATGTTGGAGCCTGTCCAAGCACAGCAGTTTGCTGGTTTGGGACCCAAGACCAAATCTTGCAAACATTTACTATTGGGCCCAGGATCTCAATAGCACTAATCACTGTAGGAAATCCTGTGTCTGGCCCTTGGAGGTTGCAGGATCGGGGCTGTCCATCATGTTTTGTGAAGTGGGATGTTTTATACTAGAATATGAAGAAGGCCCCAAAACTCAGCCAAACTGTTTGTACACATTTGGCCAGATTCGCAGCTGCTGTAAACCTTCCTAGCTCCAAGTTCACGTGACCATGATGATCTCGAAACCTTGCCATAATCAGCCAGTTGGTTTCTTGTAGGTGGAAATGAAATACGGGGAAAACTACTAACTGGAACAGAGAACTCAAAGTAATGCAGCATCTAGACCAAGTCTATGGCAGGGGAGTTGCAGCTACGCTAGCTTACATATTGAGGGTCAGATCCTCAACTGGTATAAATTGGCATAACTCCACTGCTTTTAATTTATACCAGCTAAGGATCTGGAGAGCTGGAAGGTGTAAATTCTATACACTTAGATTAACATAGTCTTACCAACTGAGTTTCTCTGCCTCTTGTAAGTACTTTTGATAACATGGGGAGTGGAATTTTATCTTCAAAGATATTGAGGTATATTTGTGATGCTGGAAGTCCATGGGCCTGTGCATATTTATATAGGCAGTGGATCTGAACGTGGATCATCTGGTTTCTCTGGAAATACAGAAACTAGAGAGCCAATGTCGCCCATATCTTTAGATTTTTTTTTTGTAACTCTTAAATGGGTAAGACTCCTGTTTGTGCTGAGATGCTGTACGTAAGTGCCAGTCTAGAACAAATGTGTCACTCTAGAAGTAATATTAGGTTAGCCTCTTGGCATGTGCTAGTCTGTCTTTAGACCTTCATTATGCAAAGGGGTGAGGGTGACGTCTGCTAAACTTCATCTTTCCACCTCACCCCCATCTTGTTTCACCATACTACTGTATTCTGCCTGACCTGACATAAGCTGTGAGCTCTTCAGGGTAGAGACTGTCTTTACTTGACTAACACGATGAGGCTCTGATCCTTGAGGAGGGTCCTCGACTCCAGCTGTAATATAAAGAATGGCTTTTGGAGATCACTTCCCCTCTAAAGTGAATGGAACGCTATTGGAAGGTGCTAGATTTACAGTCCTCCAGGTAGTTTCTCGTTAACCACAGAGCAGGTACTACACAGGGGTTGCAATGTCAGCTTCCCCACAGTGCACGGCCAAGGTCCTGACCTTTTTGATGGGGGAGGACCACCCCAGAGAGTAGATTATCCTCCATTTAGTACTTGAAATAATAATGGGCCTGAAACTCCCCATAAAGCTGGAGTGACAGTGGTGAATCATGCCCTAAAAGTCCAAAGTGCTTTGTGACACTTAGGTAACTATGATCCCCAGTGTCGAAATAGGATGCTGAAGCCGAGAAGCCAAAAGTTTCTGACATGGTTGACTAAGTACAAGCTCCGAAATCAGCAGCCTGAGCATGTGTTGTTGAGTTCTGTAGCTCAGGTGGAGTTTATGTTCATTGTTCTCGTTCTCCCAGGAGTTTGAGACACAACTGGTCTTGCTTCTAAATATAGATTAAAATTCTTTGCTGCCCATTCTGCTTTCCTCATTTGATCTTGGATAAAATGATCCATTTAAACTTGGTAGGAGTTGAATCTTAATTTCTTTCCAGAATACTTCTGGGTCCCATGTTTTTCTACGCTCTCCTGCATTTGCTGTCCCTGCATCCATTTTTTGTGACACTTATTACAGAGCTCTGTTTCTTTTATGATAGTCATCTCAACTTACCTATTCAAACTTCCCTCTGGCTGGGCTCCTAGATGCTATAACTCTGATGCACTAGGTACTTCTCCTTAGCAGCTGGGAAGAGATACCAACAGCTTAAGAGACTAGAAATGTGTAAAGGCAGGAGCACTAAGGGCTGGGATTGTCAGAGGAGCCTAAGGGAATTAAGGCACTTCTGTGGTGAAATAGAAATGAGTGAGAGAAAGGTTGGCCTTATGGGTTAAGGCATGGTCTTAGGGCTGAGGAGACCAGGGTTCAATTTCTGTTTCTATCCTATACTTCCTGTGGGACATTAGGGAAGCCATCTACTCTCTCTTTACCTTGGTTTCCCTCTCTGTGTAGTAGGGATCGTTATGATTCTTTTCTCAAACCCTTTTCCTGGTCTGCTAAATAGTCCTTCCCCTAAAGAGCTGCCAGTCTTTTACATCATGCATATAGAGTGCTCAGCAGAATGGGGCCCTGATCTTGGTGATAGCTTTGAGATGCTACTGTAATATTAATAATATCCACCTTACTCAGAGCTGCATGACAGTGTTGTCATGTCTCTCTTTGCTTTTTAATAAAGAACCAGAATATGGTGCCAAAGATGGGTAATCTCCTGCAAAGATGAGGAATAACAACATCCATAAAACAAATCATGGAGAGAAGACCCAATCCCAAGTGAATATGACAGGAGACCTGGACGTTCTGCAGAGAGGGGTGGGGGGCGATGGGGGGCGGAGGGGATCTCCAGGCCATTTGAGGTTCTGAAATGTTTGACAAAGTTTACTGTTCACACCCAGTTCTGAAGATGGGCTCTAATCACCACAAGAAAAGCCATTCTAACAGTATTTCTGTCCACCGATAGATAATAGTGGATGGGAACAGAGCCACTTGCCCATCTTCTGAAGTGAGGAATCTGCAGGCCACTCCTTGAAGTAGAGGGGAGTGAATATGCTAGGCCAATCCAAGACCAGATTGAAGGGAAACACCAACGTCTGGGCAGCTTGTTGGTGTGACCATGCTTTCTTATGCTGACCAGTGCTGTCCTTGTGCTTCCCTGTCTTTTTTTTTTTTTTTTTTTTATAAAGAAATCCATCTGTTGTCTCTGGTCCTTTATAGGTTGTGGCAAGGACTATCTTGTGTTACAGTAACACAAATGAGATACCTGATGTGATCATCTTTAAAGACTATAAACTGGGAAAGAGGCTGTCCGCTAGGCTGCTCCCGGAAGGTTGGAAGGATGCAGCATAAAATGTTACCAGGCTGTCATTACTTATCAGAAAGGATTATAGAGTATGAACACATTATTTTGCTGTACAGCTTATCTGTAAAGGCAAGCTTCTCCTCCTATGGCTTAAAACATTCTCCCAGTTCTCTACTCTTGATATCTTCATATCATTTTGTTACATATTGTATGTATTTATTGGGGCACACTGTTTTCTCATGTGATTGAGTCATTGAGAAGTTTTAGAATATACAAAGAGGCTTATATCTTTATCTGAAAGGTAATATCGGAGAGGAGCAGAGATGCAAAAGTTCCTGTTAGCCACTAGGTGGTGATAACATATTGCATATTTGTACAGTGAGTCTGTATATGTAACTTCCTTGCCAAAAATAACTAGGACTAATTGGGTGGTAGGTGCTTGTCAGTTTCTAATTCCGCCTTGAGACTAGTTCTTGCAAGTTTAGTTTTTAACTTGTAGGTAAAAACAGTCTCTGCTCTGAGTGGGTTTCAGCAAAACTTATGCTTTCTGAGCTTCAGACTCTTAATTCTGGTCCTTTTTTTTTTTACTATATTTAATTAGGAAATATGAACAGGCTTACAAATCCTTGCCATGCAAATAGCAGAAACAAAATCATCATTACAAAAGTGATCATTTGTTTAAAGAGACCTTACACAGACATACAGTTATCAGATCTACCCGTTGAACAAGGTATTACCATATTGGAGAGGGAGCATCATTAGATCACCTACAATATGTCATTTCTAGTGAATTTATTAAATTAAGTGAAATCTTGGGTTACACATTTAACAAAACAAATATGTCTCTCAAAAGTTAATATTAAAAAAATGAGACAGGTGTGCTGGTTGTTTGCTGATGAATATGCTTTGTCTGAGTATCAAATAAAAGGTAACCAAATATCCCAGTCTCCATTTGTCTTCTGTCTGTTTTGCTGGCATGTAGCTGGTGTGTTAATTTTTCCATAACCACAACCTCCCATGTTTTTTGAACTGTGGGGGGGTGGGTTTTCTCTATTTCTGTTTACAGTTAGAGGCTCTCAAACGCCGAGCAGCTACTAGCAGATGAGAGATTCTTTTTGTCGTTTCCTCTTGTGTGACCGTTTCAGTTGGGAAGCCCCGGGAGGATTACCAACAGATCATTTGGTAATAGATATTCAGCAATTTGTTATATTTAGTTACAGATTGCATCTCATTACTCTCTAATGACTAGACATGTCCACCATTTCTGCTTAAAATCTCCTCTTTCACATGGTTGCTCCAGCACTGATCCCCATTCAATCTCTCTCTCTATTTTAACCCCACTGAAACAGTACCTTAAAAGAAATTTTCTTCCATTGTGCTACAGACTAAGGTTGGTCCTCTTTTCCAGATCAAACCTCATTCCTCTATAGTAATTTGTCTATCCGTGTCCTTAAGGCAGTATTTACACTGTACACTAAGCCCAGCAGTGTGGGACCCAGGTGTTTGGACTCAGTGTGTCCCAGTCTGTGCTTGAGCATGCACACTGCATTGTAAACCTGGGTTTACAATTGCTGGAGCCATGCTAATGCGTCCAAACTGGACTACGCAGACCTTCTGACTCGGGTATCCGGCTTAACCTGCGTCCACACTGCAACTGCAAGTGCACACTGCAAGACTCTGGCTCTGATCCACCCCCTATAGCAGGACCACAGGAGTGCTTGTTGACCCCAGACTGATTTGTGTGTGGACGGAAGGAGGGCTTGGGGTAAAACCTGAGCCAGAGCCCGGGTTTCATGTGCAGTATAGACATACCCTTAGGTAGGTTTCTTCTTTTAGCTCACCACCTTTGCCTGGTATCTGAGCCTAAGCTCCAGCCTGAGCTGGAACGTCTACACAGCTATCTTTAGGACCACAGCATGAGCCCTGCCATCCTGAGTCTGCAGACCCAGGCTCTGAGACTCACTGCCATGGTTATTTAGTGTCTTTTTCCCCCCCATGTAGACATGCCCTTAGTGATCAGTGGCTATTTGTTCCAGTCCTTCCAGGATTACATTGTACCTAGAAGGTATGGCATTATAAATCACATCTACTCATTTTATTATTGTATTGGCTGGCTTCCTCTGAATCATGGGGGGACATATAGAGACAGAGGTGGAAGCAAGATAACCAAAGCACGGTATCTGATAAAGAATCACTGTTAGACTCCTGTCACCTTTTCTGTTACATTTCAACGACATTTTTTTCCTTGGCAAAGGCAGACGGGTATGGCTGTTCCTTTTAAACTATCGGAGTTTTCAAATAATCAGCTCCCAACAACTGTTAGGAATTGGTGCAAAGAGGCAGATGGCACACTCTGAGCGGCAGGGAACGTTGGGGGAAAACATACAAGGCACAGAAACAGTCTAGCTTGAGGAGCTGCATGGAACCTCATTGCAATAAGACTGAACTAGTTGTTTACAGTAACGTCTCTTGGTTGCTCCTTTACTCAATAATCCACCCCAAGTATTCGAAAATCATGGCTCAGGCTCCCAACAATCATCAGAAGCTAAAATAAATGTGTTTTTTCCCTTCTGCTTTTTTGTGTCATATTTACGGCATTTCTCTGTAATCACAAGCGCCGGAAAGATATGTAGGGTATTGCTTCAAGAAAGCTGAGCTCACAGTTGCACGATTCCAGGAACTGGGGCGTTAAGGACCACCAGATAGCAGGACTCAGGCTAAAATGCAAAGAGTTGGTAGCACTGTTAACGTCCCTTGGGAGGGCTCACTTCCTGTAGCCCAGATGCCCTTGTGGAGTGAGCTTTTGGGCCGGTCTTCTGACTGTCGAACAGTCTACATAGTAAAGGGGAAAAGCCCTCGCCACACTGAAGGGCCCTGTCCTCACTATGCACCCTTGTTGCATCAATCTCCCTTTTTTGCACCCCCCCTTGCCAGTTATGTTCTGCACCCTCCTCCCTTTCCCTCCTGGAGGAGAGCCACAACTTTTAGCTCCCCCTGTTACCAGTTTGGAACTACACCTCATGTTTCTTTCACTTTGAACAAAACATGCAGTTTAACATTAGGGTTGCCAGCCCTCCTGGATTGACTGGGAGTCTCCCGGAATCGGAATCAATCTCCCAGTGGCTCCTGAAACCAATCCGGGAGATTTTAATAGGCCACTAAGAGTCTGGTGGGTGGCACAGTGGGGCTAAGGCAGACTCCCTCCCTGCCCTGGCTCTGTGCGGCTCCCAGAAGCGACCAACATGTCCCTTTGGCTCCTAGGCACAGGTGCGGCCAGGAGGTCTCTGCATGCTGCCCCCACCCCGAGCACCAACTCCTCAGCTCCCATCAGCTGGGAACTGCGGCCAGTGGGAGCTGCGGTGACAGTTCCTGCAGGCAGGGGCAGTGCACACTCCTGGGCACCCCTGATCCTAGGAGCCAGACAAGCCGGTCACTTCCAGGAGCTGCCAAGGTAAGTGCCGCCCGGCTGGAGCCCACCCCCATCTCCCCTTCCTGCTCCCCAACCCTCTGCCCCAGGCTCAGCACCGAGCCCCTCCCACACTCCAAACCCCTCAGCCTCACCCCCCAGCCCAGAGCTTGTGCCCCCTCCCGCACCCTACCCCCCTGCCTCAGCCTGGTGAAAGTGAGTGAGGGTGGGGGAGAATGAGTGCTGGAGGGAGGGGCAGGGTCTCGGGGAAGGAGTGGGGCAGGGGCTGGGCAAGGGCGTTTGGGTTTGTGAGATTAGACAGTTGGCAACCCTGTACATCAGCACTGTTCTGTAAAAGGGACTGGACAATAAAGTTAACATAATAAAACACATCCTGAGACCTCACCGAGCCTGCACACCCTTCCAACTTCTTGCTGATTAAACATTTATTGCTTTTTTACTGCTTTTGGGGGTTCCCATGGCACTTTTCCAGCAGGCCTGTCCTGTAGAAGCTCTTCATACCACTCTAAAAGACATGAATTTCCCTATTGCTCCAGACATGCCAGGTTGTTTTAGATCCCAGTTTAGTAAGGTTCTTAACCATATACCTACTGAACTCAATGCAACTACTCATGTGCTTCAAGTGAGCCCTGTGCTTAAGTACCTTCTAAAATGGTGTCTTAATCTGCACAGTCCTGTAAACTTTGGTGGTGATACATGGACAACTCAGCTCTCACTGGCAGAGGATTTGTATCTGAAATAATTTCCTGTATTTACTATAAATGAAGATTATCCGTGACATCCCGGAATCCTCTACTTTCGTCAGGAAGGTAGACATTTATGAACAAATGGTAACAACAGATCTTCCAGTTCTCTGCTTGATGGAAGCCATTGCTCACCATCCAGTCAACAAGGCAATTTGCGAGCATTTCCTAGCAACCGGTATTGGGCTGCTGCAATCTTACATCTCAGTGACAGCCACTTACTCCAGATCTTCCTTCCCCTGCTTCCCTGTCAATGAGGGAAATAGCTAAAAGCAATGATGTGTTGGGAATATTTTAAAGATCCTCTCTTTAGCTTATGATAAACCTCAGGCATGAGGGGAGTATGTGCTTGCTAAGGGGGTGGGAGGAAGAGAAGCCTGGGAGGTTTCATTCATTTTCCTATTTAAAACAAATGCTCATCCATAAGTTATAACCAGTGAAGGAACAACAACGACGACAACAAATTATCTAAAGTGCTTTTGCTGGGAACTGTTACTTTGTTCCTGAAAATAGCAGATGCTGCTAGAGAGTGATGTTGAACATAATGACTGCGTCCTTAGGGAGACGGGAAACTGCAATAGAGTTAGGATAGCGTTGTATAACTGATCCTGGGGAATGGGAGGGAGACCTCTTTGGGCAGATGGGGAAGGGGATCCTTTCCAGACAGATGTTTTTGGAACACACCTGGGATATTCGTGCATTTCAAAGCAAAAATACTGCTCTGCAAAACATAGCCACAGAAGTAAATGATCAAGGGCAGTGTGTTCTTGCAGGTAGCTCACTGGACTAGGATTTAGGAATCCTGGGTTCTATTCCTGGCTCTGTCATGGACCTGCTAGATGACCTGGGGCAAGACACTTCATGTCCCTCCACCTCAATTTCCCCATCTGTTAAATGGGGATAGTGATACTGTATAGTAAAGCACTTTGAGATATACTGTTGAGAAGGGCTATACAAAAGTTGGGTATTATTATGTGGCCCTCATCACTGCAGTTTCTGAGCACCTCACAGTCTTCAAAGTATTTATGTTCACAGCTACTTTATGAGGTAGGGAAGTGCTGTGATCTCCATATTACAGATGAAGAACTGACCAGGGCTGGGAAGTGGGCACCCTAACCACTGCTCTATCCTTCTTCCTTGGCAGGGATGATAGTAGAATTAAAAAAGGGAGTAAATCATCTGGCTTTTCCCTTCACTTAAGGTGGTAAACTTTTAACAAGGCTTTCCTGGAGTTGGTGATGAGACAAGTATATAAATACATAGATTAGACAGAGCTTCCAGTTCATCACTGCCTACAAGTAGGCTGAAAAGGGAAAAGAAAACACTTTAAAAAACATAGATTCCATCTGTAAATTGTAGAGGAGCTGTAAGGAGCTTTCTATTTGGCAAAGAAGATGGTTTCATCATCTCTAAAAGCATTGAATCCCAGCCACTGCCCGTAGGATTCTAGACTGGATGGCTACAGATGATGAGCATATCTCATCTGTTAGGAACAATCAGCCACAGAAATGCTAATGTGTGCTATAATGCAAGGAAGCAATACTTGGTAGCCTTGAACTGCACTTCCATGCACTTTGCAACAGCTGCTCTTCATCTTCTTGGTGGTAGAAAGGGTATAACTGGACTATTTTTAGCTTCTTATTGTTCTGAGTAGCCATATATCTCTTGGCCCACCATGAACTGTACTTTTGCACTATTTTCACCATAATTATTCTTGAAGGTCCCTAACAAAAGCCATCTGAGAAAGTTTCCGTAGAGGTAATTAAACCAGTGATTATACAGGATGAGATGCATTTAGCAGTTTGCCTTGTGACTTATGAATGTGGGCAAACAAACCTACATAGACTCACCTTAACAATCTAGCCTCTGCCCCTCATGTTTGCTAATAAGCTGACTGGTTTCAATTACATTGAGAGCACCAGTAAGAAAAATCTCTTTGTGCGCTGCTGTGACATTGGTCCGACAAATCTAAGGCCGGAACTTGAGAGCTATTGAGCAACTTAGGCAACTCCTTGTGCAGTTTCAAATCTGGTTGAAATCAGTGGGAGTTGAAGGGACTCAGACTCGGATTCTCAAAGATATTTAGGCACCTAACTCCCCCTGCTTTCAGCCTAAATACCTTTAAGGATGTGGGCCGCAGTCCTTGCAGGATTGGGCCAATAGTGCAGAAGCTGGCTTCTGTAAGAAGCTGCAGCAGACAAGGGGCCAGGTTTCCAGAGGTATTTAGGCAACTAAAGAAGTAGACGGGTGCCTAGTGAGACTTTTGAAAGTGCCTAGGCACCTAAGTCCCATTGAAATGATGGGAAGTCAAAACTTTTGTTCATCTGGCTGTAGGTGCCTATCAAGCCAGTAAAATACCCTGATAATAGAAAGTGCTAAACCTAGTGCAGCCATCCAATAGATAATGTATCTCTGAGAAAATCATTACTCGTACCTTAAGCCAAGGAGTAGTCAAAGCACTTTACCTTCATTGCAAAGATCCATTCCCAATTACACATACATGAGTCCCTGTCAGCCACCTTGTGCCTCTCATCTTTCCAAATCCCTTCATGCTTTACATGTGTGATGGTCATTTCATCCACTAGTCATGTGACTCAAGGGCTAAGGTACAGGATAGCCCGGACAGTGCTGGGAAGAACAACCATGAGCAACAGGGAGAGCACATGGGTGAGGGACAGAAGCCAACTATGCAAAAACTTCAGATATTCAGAATGTAGTGGTCAAGGGGGAAACCATTGGCAAGACTAAGGCACATAATTAATGAGTAGTGACCTGGGAAAAGCAAGCAGTAGCAGTTTAAAAACCAGTGGTACATCCCTGGAAATGGCCTTCTGTGCTTACGAAGCATATTTTTGTTTGAGGAAAGGAAGAACTTGGCCATAGGATGTGTTTTTTTCAAAAGCTTTCATTGCTCCACTCTCGGATCTAATGAGAACCAAATGGCTCCCAGATATCATTATTTTATAAGGTCTGGTGAACAGACATTAGATCTTTCACCTGTTGTAATCTTAGCTTAACCACTGCTTGAAATGAAGAGGGAGAATATAAAGTCCTAGTGCCTTCCGGAACAAACCCTTTCATTTTATAGATAGTAAATCACTTAAAACTGGAAACCACATTTAAGTAACACCCTGTTGCGCCTGTTTAAAAACATTTCCTCTTAGTCTCCTATGTGTATAAATAGACTTGAATACAAAATGATTTCTCTTTGTTGATGACGAGAGACTAAGAGGAGTGGTAGCATGACACTAGCAAATGATGTTAAGAGTCTTTAAAATAATACCCTTCCTTCAGCCCATGGAATACTGTGTCTATTTAGATATGTGGAATGAAATGGCTCCACTTACTTTAATGGATAGATTTATTACATAATAGAGGGAGAAGGAGAGGCAGAGTGACAAAGCAGCAACAAGAGATTTCGAAGACGCTAAATACTGTTCCAGTGACAGATGCCAATGTCTTACTGATTAGAAGTTATTGATGGATAAGCACCCAGGACGAAACTCTCCATAAATATAGAGATGCCATGCAATAATTACTTCCAGACAGTTGCTAGGGGGATTGTGTGGGTTAAAGAGTTCTTCTTTGTCTTTAGGAGGTAGCTTTGCCTTGCAGGGCAGCTATGCAAAAGGATTGTTGCCACCCAGATTCATCTTTCCAGGATAGGCAGTCGGCAGGGATCCTGAGACTGGGGATTTCCCAGGTATAAAATTGCAGCGGCTGAGGGAGGAAAGGGGGCCTTAGAGAGAGACAGATGTAAAGGCAGCATCCTCTGGGAATAAAGCAGAAGTGCCTTACCTGAGGCTTCTGCAATGGCTTGTGGGCCATTTGTTACAACTTGCTTCAGGAAATGGGCCATGTACATGTTGTAAATAAACAATAACCCGGAAAATACCTGCCTCCACCTCACTGGTTTCTGCTCCAAACTGCCCTTGCAAAGTTCTGAATTCTGCTATTGCTCAGCAAAGTGGCAACACTGCAAACATACCCCACCCTCAACCCCCCCCCCATGAAATAACAACAATAGAGATTCTTGAACCAGATTTTTTTCTGCTGTAAGTCCATTAGCATCAGCGGTGTCTCACTGGTGTGAGTGGGAGGAGAAAGGCCCCGGGAAAAGGGCACTCACCTGGGCGTCTAGATGAGTATGGTCATATTTAGACGATTTAAAAACTATATAACTTATTTAGAAGATTAAAAAGCTAATGGTTGTTACTCTTCCATAATCAGGCATAACATGGCCAAGACCTTTGGGAAATGAAGCTGAAAATCAGTGAGCCATACTCCAGCATCAGGAAACCATGGTCAGATGCTCATCAGGAGACTGTCAGAGCACTTTTTGCGAGTTTCCAGGAAGCTGAGAGATGAAACCAGTAGTAAAGAAGAATCCAGCTTCCTTTTTCTCTGGCAACTTTCAAGCTGCTTTGTGGAGCATTTAATTAAACACTAAATTAAGTTCAGTTAAACAAAACTGCATCCTGGCTGCAACAATAGCTGCAACAATGTGTCTTGTTGATTCCCTCACCTCTCTAGCCTATAGGAAAACAGCAGTGATCTGCCATTTTAAATAAGTGTGTGTGTGTGTGTGAGAGAGAGAGAGAGAGCGAGAGAGTATTAACCTTTGTTTGTTCACAAATATAACATTATTAGAAATGTGCCCTTTACATAAACTATTTATGAAATTATTTGGTATAAATTGCTTAAAAAATGCCCAAAGGCAAATACCAGACAAGGCAATTCTTCCTAAGTATGCAGGAAGTTGTGGGTTTTGCTCTCAAAGTTCCCCAAAAATATTACTATCCCATAGAAAGCAAACCCACAAAATCCTGGAGGAATCCACAAAAATTTAACAAGATCAACTATACCAAGGAAAAAATGAAGGCATCAATAATAAACTTATTGGGTGGTTTGAGTGGTTCACTAACAAGGGAGAGGGTGATGTACCTCTCTCAGAGGTTCCCACTGAGGTTCTGGTGTTTTTCTTAATGCCTTAGCTCTCAGATTCATGCAATTAGGTGACAAATCTCAACTTTCATTTGAGAAGAGTCAGTTTCTAACCCACATGATTGTGAAGTTTGAAAATGTGATCCATGTGCATAAGGCTCAGAAAACCAGATGGCAAATAAAAAGAACCCCAAACTTATTATTTAAAAAAAAAACTCATGATTTTTTAATCCCCATTTATGATTTTTTAATGCTCGGAGATGGCAATACCACACTAGAGTCACTGGATCCAGATTCTTGCCATGTGCCAATGTATTTATTAACCATTTGTTACTATGTCATGTGACGGGGAGAAGAAAATAAAATCCAGTCACTTCTCAGAAATCCAATCAGCAGAAAATAAGCAAACCGTGCAGTATGTACATACAGGCAGTAAAGTGGGGGGGAAGAAGCTATGAAAAATTTCCTATGCAAAAGAGACTGGAAGATTGCACAGACCTATTTGTCTTTGAGAAAGGACTGTGAAGTCTCTTTGAATCTTTCATCCAAAACAGATGTGAACTCTTTCTAAGCTGAAGGAGGGAAAGAAGTCATTTGAAGACCCATATCATACGACATCCTGAAATGAGCTAGTATGTTATACACTGTGGTAGCACTAACTTGTTTGTCATGGAAATCTTAGCCATGTTGGAGCAAGTGTATGCAGTGCCCTTTGTTTTTCCTCCAGTTTTTTCGACTATCCTTAATAGTTTGTAATACTAAAATCCATTCCCTTGTGGAAAATAACTTGCTGCTGAGAGTCTGTTTTTCTCTGATAAATATTTTCTCCTTTTTAACAATCCATGCACATGAGAATTTGAAAACAGCAAGTGGATGTTTTTTGGGAACTAAGACTCAGATACTCCAAGTTATATAAGTGCCTACCTCCAGGGAATTAAGTGCCTAAATAGCTTTGAGGATTTGGCCTAAAAGCCTGCTCTAAATCTCAGTGAAGTCAACTGACTCCTAGTGGCCTTAATGGGCTTTGGATCAGACCCTTAGGTCTTGTTTTCACTAGGAAACAAGGTGTGTTCTTAACTTGAGTTAACTAACTGAAGGTAAAATCTGAGTGAAGACATGACAGTATGTAGCTGTCACACAAGTTAGCAGGTTGCTAACTCGTGCCCTGTCTTTTCTAGTATTTAACTCACATCAGCTAACTCGAGTTAAGAACATACCTTTTCCCTAGCAAAGAGTCATCCATCTACACTAGAAATTTTATCTTGGGTTACTTGATTGCGAATCAGCTTGACACAGAGCTGGTCGTATATGTTCCAACTGATCAGCATTTTCCTCTAGACAACTGTTTTGATAGAATCAAAGTGTTCCATGGCGATGTGATGATTATATCCAAAGTTTTCATGGAAACCAGGCACCTGCCTGCTTGATTTTCTGCTGTTCTGACAGGTGGGCTTCCCAGGCTGTCCACCCTGGGTTACCCACCAGGTAAACAGCCAGGGAGCCAGCTTGCCTTCCCAGATTTTTTTTTTTTAAATATTAAAAACAGAATTTTTTGAAAATTTCTATTTTATGGAAACCTTCTTATTTCCAAGTTTTTGGTCAGATTTGGAATGAAAAAAAATCTCGGAAATGCAAAACTTTCCATGGGACAGAAATCCCAGTTCCCACACAGCTCCAGTAGTTAACAGGTTTGCAAAGGCTAGTCTGAGTGCTCCCTGAATATTTGGTCCAGACTATTGGTGTTTGTAGCTTAACCTACGGATCAGTTTTAAAAACTTGAGAGTTCATTAAAAACAAGCAAACAAATTTAGTGAAGAGAAGAAGTGAACAAGCCTCAGATCTTCAAAGGTATTGAGCCTTATAACTTCGACTGATTTCAATGGCCGTTAGGAATCTAAATACCTTTGAGGGTCTGGACCTTACTTCCTATCCCACTTCCACTGACAAAGTCTTCTGTAAAGGAGCCCTTCCCTTAGGATTCAGCTGCAGGGTCTGGCATGACTTCCCCATTTTGCAATAGATGGTGAAGGGGGTGCCCTCACCTCGCAAAAGGAACTGATGGGAGCCCAGGGAAGGAATTTTTCCATCAGAACATTTAGATGGGAGCGCAGACACAGCTCTTCTTCCCAGAGAACGTAAATGGGAAATCAGACAGGAACATTCCTTCTACTGGAGAGCTCCAATAGGGAACTTAGCAATGAGTTCTAGACCAGTGGTTCTCAGCCAGGGGTAAGCAGCAGTCTTCCAAGGGGTACATCAACTCATCTAGATACTTGCCTAGTGTTACTTCAAGCTACATAAAAGGCACAAGCAAAGCCACTACAAACTAAAATTTCATACAGAGAATGACCTCTTCACACTGCTCTGTATACGGTACACAGAAATGCAAGGACAATATTTATATTCCAATTGATTTTGTTTATAATTATATGGTAAAAATGAGAACGTCAACCATTTTTCAGTAATCACATGCTGTAACACTTTTATATTTTTATGTCTGACTTTCCAAGTTTTTAAGGTGAAACTTGAGGGCACACAAGGCAAAACAGACTCTTGAAAGGGGTAGTCTGTGCTAGACAGTGCACAGGCCCAGATAGAGCCTTAACAGCCTGGACTATAGGAAAGACAGCGCATAGGCTTCATACCTGATCAGTGGACCTCCTACTCTTTTCCACCTGACAGCTGCAAGAACTCACCCCTGCAATCTGCTTTAGGCATTGTCTACACTACGAAATTAGGTCAAATTTATAGAAGTCGCTTTTGTGGAAAGCGTTTTTTTACAGTCGATTGTGTGTGTCCCCACACAAATGCTCTAAGTGCATGTAGTCGGCGGAGTGTGTCCACAGTACTGAGGCAACCGTCGACTTCCGGAGTGTTGCACTGTGGGTAGCTATACCACAGTTCCTGCAGTCTCCGCTGCCCATTGGAATTCAGGGTAGAAATCCCAGTGCCTGATGGGGCTAAAACATTGTCGGGGTGATTCTGGGTACATATTGTCAGGCCCCCCTTCCCTCCCTCCCTCCGTGAAAGCAAGGACAGACAATCGTTTTGCGCCTTTTTTCTTGAGTTACTTGTGCAGACGCCATACCACGGCAAGCATGGAGCCCGCTCAGCTCACCGTCACCCTATGACTCCTGGGTGCTGGCAGATGCGGTACTGCATTGCTAAATAAACAGCAACAGTTTATTGCCTTTTGGCAGCAGACAGTGCAGTATGACTGGTAGCCGTCGTCGACATAGTCCAGGGTGCTCTTTTAACCGATCTCAATGAGGTCAGGGGCGCCTGGGCAAACATGGGAGTGACTCAGCCAGGTCATTTCCCTTTTAAGTTTCATCTCATGGCAATTCAGTCCTACCGGCAGTGCACTGTCTTTTAATCTGCAGCCAGCAGAAGGCGATGGCCAGCAGTCATACTACACCGTCTTCTGACGAGCACCCAGGTGATGACGATGGCTAGCGGTCGTACTGCATAGTCTGCTGCCAGCAAGATGTATAAAGATAGATGAAGTGGATCAAAACAAGAAATAGAATATCAGGGTTGGAACGGACCGCAGGAGGTCATCTAGTCCAACCCCCTGCTCAAAGCAGGACCCATCCCCAATTTTTGCCCCAAATCCCTAAATGGCCCCCTCAAGGATTGAACTCACAACCCTGGGTTTAGCAGGCCAATGCTCAAACCACTGAGCTATCCCTCCCCACCAAAATAGACCAGATTTGTTTTATATTCATTTTCTCCTCCCTCCCTCCATGAAATCAATGGCCTGCTAAACCCAGTTTTGAGTTCTATCCTTGAGGTTTTGAGTTCTATCCTTGAGGGGGCCATTCTGTTTCTCGCAAAGCCACCCTCTTCATTGATTTTAATTCCCTGTAAGCCAACCCTGTAAGCCATGTTGTCAGTCACCCCTCCCTCTGCCAGAGCAACGGCAAACAATCGTTTCACACCCTTTTCCCTAGATTGCCCAAGCAGGAGCAGACGCCATAGCACAGGAAGCATGGAGCCCGTTCAGCTCACCACAGCAGTTATGACCATTGTAAACACCTTGCGCATTATCGTGCAGTGTATGCAGAACCAGCACCTGAAAAACCAGGTGAGGAGGCGACAGCAGTGCGGTGATGAGGACATGAACACACTTTTCTCTAAAACCGCGTTCTCCCGCAATTTGGAGATCATGGTGTTTATGGGGCAGGCTCATGCCATGGAACACCGATTCTGGGCCCGGGAAACAAGCACAGACTGGTGGGACTGCATAGTGTTGCAGGTCTGGGATGATTCCCAGTGGCTGCGAAACTTTCGCATGTGTAAGGGCACTTTCATGGAACTTTGTGACTTGCTTTCCCCTGCCCTGAAGCACAAGAATATCAAGATGAGAGCAGCCCTCACAGTTCACAAGTGAGTGGCAATAGCCCTGTGGAAGCATGCAACGCCAGACAGCTACCAGTCAGTCGGGAATCAATTTGGAGTGGGCAAATCTACTGTGGGGGGTGCTGTGATGCAAGTAGCCAACGCAATCACTGAGCTGCTGCTATCAAAGGTAGTGACTCTGGGAAATGTGCAGGTCATACTAGATGGCTTGCTGCAATGGGATTCCCTAACTGCGGGGATGGAACGCATATCCCTATCTTGGGACCAGACCACCAGGGCAGCCAGTATATAAACCGCAAGGGGTACTTTTCAATGGTGCTGCAAGCACTGGTGGATCACAAGGGATGTTTCACCAACATCAATGTGGGATGGCTGGGAAAGGTTCATGATGCTTGCATCTTCAGGAACTCTGGTCTGTTTAAATGGCTGCAGGAAGGGATTTACTTCCCAGACCAGAAAATAACTGTTGGGGATGTTGAAATGCCAATAGTTATCCTTGGGGACCCAGCCTACCCCTTAATGCCCTGGCTTATGAAGCCGTACACAGGCACCCTGGACAGTAGTCAGGAGCTGTTCAACTACAGGCTGAGCAAGTGCAGAATGGTGGTGGTAGAGTGTGCATTTGGACGTTTAAAGGGTCGCTGGTGCAGTTTACTGACTCACTCAGACCTCAGCGAAACCAATATTCCCATTGTTATTGCTGCTTGTTGTGTGCTCCACAATCTCTGTGAGAGCAAGAAGGAGACATTTATGGCAGGATGGGAGGTTGATGCAAATCGCCTGGCCTCTGAATACATGCAGCCAGACACCAGCGCGGTTAGAAGAGCACATCAGGAAGCAGTGCACATCAGAGAAGCTTTGAAAACCAGTTTCATGACTGGCCAGGGTACTGTGTGACACTTCTGCTTGTTTCTCCTTGATGAAAATCCACCCTCTTGGTTGACTCTAATTCCCTGTAAGCCACCCGCCCTCCCGCCTTCAATCACGGCTTGCTTGCAAAGGAAATAAAGTCACTATCATTTAAAAACATGTATTCTTTATTAATTGATTATAAAAATAGGGAGATAACTCACAAGGTAACCCAGGTGGGGTGTGGGAGGAGGGGAGGAGGGAAGGAAAAGGCCACTTTAAAACTTGTTGAATGCCAGCTTTCTGTTGCTTGGGCTGTCCACTGGGGTGTAGTGTTGGGTGCCCGAAGCCTCCCGCCCCGCGTTCTTGGGCATCTGGGTGAGGAGGCTATGGAACTTGGGGAGGAGGGAGGGTGGTTAATCAGGGGCTGCAGCTGCAGTCTGTGATCCTGCTGCCGTTTCTGAACCTCCACCAGACACCGGAGTATGTCTGTTTGATTCCGCAGTATGCCTCCTCTGATCTTCCTGCCACCATCTCTTCTCACATTCATAGGCCACCGTCCTGTACTCTGCTATTGTGTCCCTCCACACAGCTCTGTCACTGCTGGACGGCTGCATGAGCTCAGAGAACATGTCATTGCGCGTGTGTTTTTTCGCTGTCTTATCTGAGATAGCCTCTGGGATGGAGGCGGGAGGCTTGAAACATTTGCAGCTACTGGAGGAAAAAAAAAAGGGAGTGAAGTATTTAAAAAGATACATTTTACAGAACAATGGCTATACTCTTTCATGGTGAACAACACTATTCACATTATACAGCACATGTGATTTTGGTACAAGGTCACATTTTGCATCTTATACTGAGTGCTTGTGGCTTTGGTGTTAGAGATCACACACGCAGGGCCGGGCAACAGAATTTGGCTTGCAGGGGGCCATGGTAAGCCATAGTCTTTCAGCTTCTGCAACCTTCATAACAGCAGTCCCCTCCTTTCCCATACCAAGCAAAGCCCGTTGAGTTGGCCATTTACTGCTGCAGTTTTCCTGTTAACGTGCAGCAGCAGAAACCAAACTAATCCCCTCCCCCCATCCAGTTCTCTGGGATGATCACTTTTCCCCTCCCCCCACCGCCTGGCTGGTATCAAGGAAGATCCCTGCTAGCCAAACGCGAACAGCTTAGCGCCAATGCCCCCCCTCCCCACCACGTGGCTATCTGCGGGGAGGATTTATTTTCAGCCACAGGCAAACAGCCCAGTAGGAACAGCCACCTCTGAATGTCCCCTTAATCAAATTCCCCTGTTTCAACCAGGTTACCATGAACGATATCACTCTCCTGAGGATAACACAGAGAGATAAAGAACGGATGTTGCTTGAATGCCAGCAAACACTGGGACCATACGCTGCCAGACTTTGTCATGCAATGATACCAGATTACTTGCTACTAGCATGGCGTGGTAAAGTGTCCTACCATGGAGGACGGAATAAGGCTGCTCTCCCCAGAAACCTTCTGCAAAGGCTTTTAGAGTACCTCCAGGAGAACTTCATGGAGATGTCCCTGGAGGATTTCCGCTCCACCCCAGACACGTTAACAGACTTTTCCAGTAGCAGTACTGGCCACTTTTCCAGTAGCAGCACTGGCATCCCAAGTCCTCAGGGCTACTTAATCATTAAAAAATGCTTGCTTTTATAACATGTATTATACTTAAAAAGGTACACTCACCAGAGGTCCCTTCTCCGGATTCGTTGGGTTGGGAGGGTATTTCAGTCAGAGTGATAAAAAGATCTTGGCTGTCGGGGAAAACAGTGTGCTGTGTGCTCTCCCCACGCTCGTCCTCCTCCTCATCTTCCCCATCTGCAAAATCCTCAGCCATGGTGGAGAGTATCCCATCCTCAGAGTCCACGGACACGGTGGGGTAGTGGTGGCGGCCCCCCCTTAGAATTGCATGCAGCTCAGCGTAGAAGCAGCTTGTCTGGGGCTCTGTCCTGGAGCGTCCATTTGATTGTTTGGTTTTCTGGCATGCTAGTCTGAGCTCTTTAAGTTTCATGCGACACTGTGTTGAGTCCCTGATGTAGCCTCTGTCCCTCATGGCCTCTGAGATTTTTTGAAATGTTTTGGCGTTTCGTCTTTTGGAACGTAGTTCTGATAGCACGGATTCCTCTCCCCACACAGCGATCAGATCCAGTACCTCCCGTTTGATCAATACTGGAGCTCTTTTTTGATTCTGGGACTGAATGGTCACCTGTGCTGATGAGCTCTGCATGGTCACCTGTGCTGACGAGCTCGCCTGGCCACACAGGAAATGAGATTCAAAAGTTCCCGGGGCTTTTCCTGTATACCTGGCCAGTGCATCCGAATTCAGAGTGCTGTCCAGAGCGGTCACAATGGTGCACTGTGGGATAGCTCCCGGAGGCCAATACCTTCGAATTGCATCCACACTAACCCTAATTTGAAACGGCGATGTCAATTTCAGCGCTAATCCCCTTGTTGGGGAGGAGTACAGAAATCAGTTTTAAGAGCCTTTATGTTGAAAAAATGGCTTCGTTGTGTGGACGGGTGCAGGGGTTCATTTGGATTTATTTCAGCTAAATCCGACATAAACTCGTAGCATAGACCAGGCCTTAGAGTCCTCTGAGCAACGCAGACACCCCTCTGACTCTGAACTCCTCCCTGACTCCTCCAGCCAATAGCCTGCAGAACAGAAGTGGCAGAATAAGACCCCAAATGAACAGGATGAGATTTGCACAGCACTACAGTCATTATTTCATCTCAGACAATTTTATTTCTCAGAAAAATTGCTAACATATACATGCACATAAGAAAAAGAAATAGTAAGAATTCTTAGTCTGCCTGATCCACAGCACACCGAAGTAAATGGAAATTCATTTGCTTACACCAGAATGTGCCTCCTTCTATTGGAGTCCAAACTTTGGACTAGACTTTGCCAAAGGGTGATGGTAAGTGACTATTTAATCAGCAAAGACCCTGTGCAGTGTTTTTAAAAACATGTTTGCCACAAGATGGCAAACTATGTCTACAGTTTTGAATCCAAACTGCGCTCATCTTGGTGTTAAAGTATCCAAAAAGCTATTTCATTTCCTGAAGAGAAATAGCATCAGGTCAGTATCCAAAGGTTCTCTCTAGTTTTTTCATAGACAGTTTAGTATGGAAAAGAACTGTGGAAAAATGGCACTTGTCTCCTTTCTCTATCCTATGCAAAATATTCGAAGGAAGCAACTCATCTTCAGCATACTCATTATAAAAGACAACTTTTGGTACTTTATAGTGATAAACTATAAAGGGTGCAACAGAAAATTACCAATACAATTAGTGACAGTCATTATGAATAATATTAATTTATTTATTTATATAGAGCTTGACCCAGCACCACTGGACTCAGTGGAAGCAGGATTGGGGCCAAAACCTTTCGAAGCATTCAAACTCTTTCCCTTGACTTCAGTGGGGATTTGGATGATGTGCGAAAGTGCAGCTGGTGCTTTACAAATGGATAACAAGACAGGTCCCTGCCCGGAAGATGATGAAATGTACAGGCTGCTGCAATCAATAAAATTTAAAGGGTTCCTTAGCTATCTGTTATGGAGCCCTGAGCAGATTTGAAGAGAGATTTAAGGCAGCTTCAGTGGACTTCAAGAGGAACCTGAAGTCTTCAGCAAAATCCCCATGGGGTAATTGTAAGTGAATAATAAGCGCTGTACAAAAGCCTATAAATAAATTCCAGTTCAACCATGTGTTGTGCCTGCCAGCGACTTGTATTAATGTTACTCCATGATCATTGCAGGGCACTTCTTTCCTGTCCTATCACTCCCTAGGAGATGAGATTAGTGACCCTGCCTAGACAAGAGTTTTCAGATGTGTTGTAAGTTGTCAATTGATTAGAGTTAACTAACGGGACTGTAAATGCTAATATAGCCAATCCTCATGCTGAGCCCTAGAGCAAGCCCCTACTATGAATCGATGTGTGTGGAGTGTCTATGTTACAAAATAGGCTATGTCTTCACTGACAAAAAAACCTCGTGTTTTTACCACAGGATAACTAATGGGCACTTGCTAGCCCACTGTAAAATCAAATGGAGCAAAGGCACCTGTATTTCTACCGCAGGGTAAACTAGGAAACGTCAACCACAGGTGGGGATAGGATGCTGGTCTCGCCTAGCTACCAAAAACTACATGTGCCTTGTCTCCACTTAAGGTTCTACAGCAAGATCATTAATGTGCTAGATTTATCTCACTATAAAATACCACCTTTGGGTCAGTGAAAACAAACTCTGTTGTGAACTCCACAGTGTTCCCCTCTTGTGAGAACAAGAGAATGGAGTTCACAAATCCAGTGAAGGATTCTTGTGTGGTAATGCAGAGTCCTAAACATAGGCCCATACCATTACCTGATGCAGCAGGCCATTTGGTCAGGCTCCAGAATGCAATAAAGTTTTTCAACAGTTATTCCTTTATGTCCACAATGCCATCCCCTGTTCCCTAGCAACCCAGGATGCCCTTTTGTGACTGCTCTCAGGGAAGTGGTTATGCAGCAGAGTGGGAGCGTGAGGGGATCCTGAGATACTGTCCCCAGAAGATCCACCAGACTTTTGTCCTCTCTTTGGCTGCCACTGAACAACTTTAGGGAGACCTAGCCAGTGCAGCAGGGAAGGGGCAAGTGGTCAGCAGTACCACATAGGCTATGTCTTCACAGTGAGTTAATTTGAGTTATCTACGCTGGAGTTAATCTCTCAGTCTCTCCTGTTGAAGCTGTTCCACTTTGTATAAAATATTTGAATAGTCATTGAGCAAGAGAGTGACAATGGCTCTGTACCTGGTGGTCAGGGCAGTCACCTGAGAGTAAGGAGACCTATGTTCAAATCCTTTTCCTGAGCTGAGTGCTTTAACCGCTGGGCTACAAATTATAAGGTGAGCAGCACGTCCTCCATCCATTTTGTGAATCTAGCCCGAAACTATTCACCAAATTCATGTACATTCAGAAATACTTTCCAGTCAACTGAAAATGCAGATCCCCTCCAGCCCATCCTTGTACTTTATACGGATTTGCTGGGGAACCTTGCAAAGTTTTTCTGCCTCTCTGGCCCCATCCTATATGGGTGGGCACCCTGGGTTAGGAAATCAGCGTCACATTTACTGTTAAAGACAGTAGTGTTCCTGTTGCTATGCTGAGATACTGACTCAGTAAGGAATCTGAATCTGCCAGCGACTGAATTACAAACACCACTTGTAGTCCTCCAATGCTTCTTCCCATTCACACACCAGACCTATCCGTGTTTAGTTTATGAGATCTGACATGAACCCAGTTGAAGCTGGTGCGGTGGAGTTTGATACTTAAGATACCTTGACGGGATGTCAAGAATTCATAGACTGGTATCTTCTGGCTAATGAGAGCCATAGGAGCTGATGTGGCTGGTTGACTGTTTAGTAACTGGTCACATATTAAAGAGTTCTTCCTAGGCTGTGATACACAGACTCGGGGTTTATTATGCCAATGACAGTCCTATTGGAGAGGCCTTTAGTAGGTAACTGCATGATAGACCCACTGTAATGGCTCTGCCAATGATCCATGTATAAGGAGTCTCTAAATAGTCATTGCTATTTAGTGCATCTTTCTCATTTCTGAGGCACTCCAGCATTGATGGAAAAAACAGCATGGAAAAAGAGTCTTATCCATTCCACAGAGATCTCTTATTTTACTTATTTGATTTATATAGCATGTCCAACCTTAGCAACTTTAGAGACTTTTCCTGGTAATAAGGAGTTAACATCTAGGCTGAAACCCAGTTTTCGATCTTATTCTTACTTCTTAAACATTATCTTTAAATTGAAAATAATGAACGGTGAATAGTTGATTAATGCCAGTGTGGTGATGACTAAGATTCACAAACATCTGTGGTAAGAAAAGATAAGTTTTTGCACACATGGGTGTAATTTTGTTTGAAAGATTATTTGGATAATAATTATGTAAGCTAAAATTTTCAGATTTTGATGCCTAATGTTTGGCATCTGACTCCATATTGAGGCACCTAGTAAATAAACTGATTTTTGGAAGTGCTGAACAATCAGATTAACTGGCACTTAGGTTAATGCTATCTGTGGATGTTCAATATCTCTGAAAATCAGGCTAGGCTAAGTCCAGCTGCTGTGAAACTTCTGTCTCACAAGTCATGAGCCTCTTATTGTTGGTCAACAGAGTGATGGCACCAAGGGACTGGAGTTGCCATGATAGGTCATGGTCACAGAAGCATAGAATATTTCTTAGGTAGCTGTTGTGAAGCCCATTCTCGGCTTTGACTCTCAGGACAGTAACCTTGAATTGGATCTATTCAATAAGGAGCTGGTGCAGATGGTGGAGCATGAGGATGCGCTTATTGTAATTTGTGTTGCTGAGTAGACAAATTACTACACCTGGTACCAGTTGGAGCTCTCTCAGGGCATGTGGCCTTCTCGTGAGATAGGAGAGGCAGTAATCAAACCTGGAGGTCATAAAAGCCTGGATCAGAGTGTCCAGGTCTGTGTATGGTTGATTGAGACATAACATTCCAGCTCATTGAAGATAGAAGTGGAATTTTTTTTTTGTCACCATGACTCTTTGGGTCTTCATTACCACTGTGAGCACCAAAAAGGTCCCCAAAACTATGGAATGACTTGACAAAGCCCTTGCCAGTGGAGGATGTTATAGACAAGACAAGTTCTTTGAAGCACTTTCCCCCACTTACCAGTATCTTCTCAGTCTTGCCTCAGTTCAGCTCTAGCTGCTCTTCATTCAGATGCTGGTTTGAATTTTGTTTAATTTTTGTGTGTGGAAATTTTGTTTTTTCATTTAATTTTTGAGCCAGCTCTGGCTACATTTAAGCCCATGTCTTCGGTGTTTTTTGGTGTTTATCCCATTTCTTATATGTAGCCCAGTGCTTGTCAACTTTTTTTTACTTGCGGGCCCCTAAAAATTTTCAAATGGAGGTATGGACCCCTTTGGAAATCTTAAACATAGTCTGCAGAACCCCAGGGGTCTGCAGATCACAGGTTGTAAACCCCTAATTAAAAAGAGTCTTTGTTGATCTACCTGATGGTTGGTCAACCATATAGTGAAGAATATTTAATAAGTTTTTACACAGCACTTAGTATCAGTAGATCTCAAACCGCTTTACAAAGGAGGTCAATATCATTATCCCATATTTACAGGTGGGGAAATTGAGGCACAGAGAGGGAAGTGGCATGCCAAAAGCTGCCTGGAAAGTAGTGGAATAACCAGGAATTTAACACAACTGTCTTGACTCCTGTCCACTACACCACAAAAATCACCTCTCCCAAATCTTCCATTGCTTTAATTTCTTCCTTTTAGGTAATGCTGATCTGCAAAGCATAACGTGATGTGACTAACATGCCCAGGTTTTATTTGCAGTCCCTCCTTAAAGCTTTATTTTTCACCTCATTGCAACTAGTTCTGTCATCTTAAAGTCTTTAAAATGTTCCCTAAAGCATAAAATTGAGGCTTTAGAAGTTTTACAAGACGTTCTTTCATTTCAAATGTCTCATCCTTGCCAGTGCTTAATGGTGAAAGGGGAGACAATGTGCAAGGACAAATATATGCCCGATGTTCATCTCATTATGGGCGCTGACCCATCAATCAGATGCAGCATTAGAAAAGATCTACCTTCAAAAGGCAGAAACCAAGTAGCACATGCTGGATTTTTGGAAGGTAATTCCTCTAACTATGAAAAATCTTGGCACCTATAAAACAAAGCTGCTAGATCTCAGAGTTAAAACAAGCAATGAGAGAGGAAGTGCGGTATAACGAATCCATTAAGAAAAGATATTCTGACCCTATGGGGAATACTGATATATTGACTGGCAGTGGAATTTTCATAGGATGTGGCTGCTTTTAAATTTAAGGTTCCAACAGCTATGTTAATTCATTTACGTTGTACATATAGTCAGGGTTGTTTTTTTCTATCTAACTGTGCAACTTAATATAGTGTATATATGTCAGAAAACATATACTATAAAACATCCATTATGTCCGCTGCAGCTGAATTAATATTGCTGTTGGAACCTGCATTCTTCTTACCCAGCATTTACATTCTCCTAGTGACTTCCACTCTGCAACCTTACGATGGATGCTTAATGGTTTCCTTTGAATTTAGTATTACAGAAAGCTGTCAAGAATTACTTGGAATTTATACATGGACAAATGAGCTCCTTTACACTGGCTGTCTTCAAACAATGTTAAAGGAAAACTCATGGCTCTGGCAGTAAACTGATTGACCGCATTCTACTGTGTGGCAGATTGGTCTACCCACTTGCAGCTGTTTTATCGGCTTTCACCATCTTTAATCTTAAAATGTCAGTCCCCTCAACAAAATATAGTCATCAGTGCTCCTGGCAATTGTTGTCTGTAATGGGCAAGATTGGCATTTTGAAGATTTTTGCGGGGGAAGGGTTGAGATGAATGCCAATATCAGGAATATGAACCTCTGGTATATACCACATATTGCTATGCCAGAGCTCTAGGGCCAAATTTAGACCTGGGATAAAATGTTTAAAAGCACCCAAGTCCCAATTTCAAAAGTGACGTAGCACATAAGCCCAGATCCTGATTTCAAATGGAAGTTAGGAGCCTAAATACCTTTGAGGGTCTGGGCCTTAGAAGCCTACGTAACATTGAATGTCAATGAGCTGAAGGTGCCTAAGTCACTTTTGAAAACAGGGCTTAGGCTCATTAGTGATTTAAAAGTGTTTGAAAATGTTACCCCTGGTGTATATATGTGATACTCCACTGAAGGCAACAGAATTGTTTCCTCTTACCGAAAGACTGAATCTGGCTCTTTAACTCTAACCTACTTGAAAACCCTTCCTTGGGGTGATGGTTAATTTATTAGTCACTTGGCCCAATATTGATGAGCACCCCTAACTTCTCAGAAAGGCCTTGCTGTTGTACCTCATCTCCAAGTCTGTCAATTATTCCACTTCAGGGCCTCTGCTGTATCTGTGTTTAAAGTATGCTGGACTTTTATTGCCTTTAGAGAGCAGTGAATATCTTTTTGATACAACACAGTCCCTAATTTTGCGTACAAAAGGAATTTTGACATAAGAAATTGAAATACCGTTGGCTCATTTGTTAGAAAAACAGAGGATTATAAAGCTTTATTTTTTTCATTTTTTTTACTAAGATTCTTCCATGAGGCCAAACCAAAGAGTATCTGCAGAGCAAAATAGAGAGAAGAAGCACATTCTCCAGATGGGGGGGATAAACCAGAGGTATGACTAAATCACTAAGATAACTTTGGAACTTAGGTTGAAGCCACAGAATGAAAGATTTGGTGTCAGCTGTTAAAATATGGGAAACAGAATTCTTTTCCCCCTTGAATTGAGAAGCTGAACATCTGAAGGTTGAGGCCTTCAGGAAATGTATGAGAGAAGAAGTGTCCACTTGGAAATTTTAGTAGCCTGTAGTGCTAAAGATATCTATGACAATAAGAAAGGATAAACCATGCTTTAGAGCATGTATTGCTCTTTCTGTAGTGTACTGTATTAAAACAGATACAGTGGTTTCCATTTTAAAAAGACAAGTCTTTCCATAAAGCAGTAATATTCTTAGTTCTTGTTGTTTATGACAATGCATAGGGCCCATGAGCGAGATCAGGGTTCTTATGGGCTAGGCACTGTACAAACACATGGGAAGACAAGGCTCATGCCCTGAAGAGTTAATACTTGGAATAGGAAATATGGGGAGTATCTCAGTGCCGTAGTATGGTGACTTTAAATGTGTCTGATTGGACACCACTCTATGGTGATTTTTAGGCGCATACCCCTTGTGTAATCTGTGTGTCAACCCAAACCAGGCTGTGGGAGATCACTGTCTTGAGCAGAATTGTGAGAAACCTGCTGGCTTCAGTTAATACAGTTTGCTGGGAGATTTTTGTATTGGTCGAATGAAATAAGTATGAGAAAAGGAATTACCCAACATGCCAGTGAAGGAGTATTTTTCCACTCCTGCTGCTGAAGACCAGGAAGGCAAGCTAACTGCTCAGAAGAAGCAGTCTTGGAGAGACTTCAGAGAGGAGCAAGGCTAACTTGCTAGCTCCTTCAAGTAGAATGAGCTCTGTCACCCTGGCCTTCCTGCAGAAAGTCCAGAAGTTGATGACATGGAATGGAGGGAGCCTAAGCCTATTCATATGGTAACATACCAGTGATCAGATTCATATCAGATTAACATGGTGATAAGTGCCCAGATATGTATAGCTAGACAGAGAGAAAGATGGGAGGGAGAAATACAGTCCTGAATTGAACCCATTGAAAGTCTGGCCTCCCCCTCTTTTGGAGAAAATTTGCATGAGGTGCCAGGGGAAAAATACAGGTATTCCACCATTACTATCACTGCATTATCTCCACTAAAAGGAGTAAGGCGCAATGGACGTACAGACAGAGATATTGATATCGTGGTGATATTTCTTACTGAATTTTTTCTGCGTGCAACGGTATCCTGCACAGAACCTGTCTAGAAAGATACAGTTAGTTCAGCATACACATGCCCTCATGCACATTTATTTGTTTCAAACAACACAACTGTCGGAGCAGAAACCTTCCACCTCCTCCACTTAAAATAAGGACAAGGATTTTTTTTTTCAGAACATTTATAGTCACACAGCTTTCCTACGACTCCAGCCTACAAATATTATGTTTCCATGGATGCCAGCCCTTAAACTCCAGGAGTTTGTCCATTACAGTCGAAATAGAAGCATAAAGAAAAAGCGCTTTCTGCACAAAACATTATTCTGTTGCCAGCAAGTGAGATCCTGGTTACTCCGCTCTGTTCTCTTTAGGAATCGGGAGCAGCGTTAGAGAATGAAGATGAGGTGCAAATCCCTCAGTTGTTGCCTGAGGATGACGGACACATAAACCCAGAATGGAAAGCAAATCGACTATGTTGAGCCCCCATCTTAAGGGGTTAGCGTATTGATAGAGCCACAAAGCAGATGGAAAAAGAGCAGCAAGCTGGCTGGCTGTACACCTCCTGCAGCTGGACTGTTTGCAGTCATCTTAAAAGTTACTTGGATACAGAGCAGATGTGCTGAGGCACAATGGGCTTTGCAGAAACCCATGTGCACGTTTCAAAGATCAGAGAAAGAGAAAGGGCCAAATCTGACTCCCACTGAAGTCAGTCCCATTGACTTCAGTAGGATTGGGTCCTTAATCAGGATTCTTGGCTCCTCAGATCACATCGAAATTTTACCCAAGACAAGGAAGCAGGATGGACAGTGACTGTGAGTTGTGAGGCTCAGGCTTGAAGGCTGGTATGGAAAACATGCTGGTGGCTATCCAAGGGATGTTTTGCTGTGTCTGAAAGAATTAGTGGGTGCAGAACCTAGAGAGAGAGAGAGAGAGAGACCATGGCTCCTGGTACATTGTAGATGTTACTCCTAGATATTAAAAGGATCAACCTTTTAATGATGTACACTAACTGGAAAAGAGCGGAGTAGTGCACCCACACTGGAGAGAATCTGGAATCAGAGTGCTCCTCCATTGCACTAGTATTTATGCACAGGTCTAGGTAGCTGCATCCTGACTCACAGATCAATAGGAACAAAATTATCTGAAAGACACTGCACCCTCGGCTATCAGCTTTGCCTTAATAATATCCTGAATTTGGATGTTCCTATTGGGTTGTAGGCATTTATGCACTTAATGGAAATGACTTGATTTCCCACATATGGAATGTTATTGTCTTTTAAAAATGACCATGTTTGACCATTTGGTTTAGCATAAGTTTGCCAGACTATAATGGCCTAGGTCATATCCCAGGAACACTTGGCCACCTCTGCCCTGCCCTCTGGAGCTGGGACTGTGTCTTCCTTTGTTTTGTACAGCACCTATAACAATGGAAGTGTGATTGCAGCTCTGAGTGCTACAGAGATATAAATGTTAAATAATAAAATAATAACTGTAAAGATGGGCCCAGACTTTTCTAAGTAAATTATGCAATTGGTACAAGGAATAAAGAAAAAAGAATAGTTCCACCCAGTATCAAAAACAGCACAGCTTGCTTGATCTAGAGGTATTCATGTCACTCATTAATCATCTTTTTTCAGCTGGAAGTTGTCATGCGAAGGGTCTCCCTTTTGGATAATAGGATGTTTCTGTTTCTAACCTAAACCACTAGATTAGAAAGACCTCATTTAGGACTAATTGAAAGGAATGCAAATAGCCTTGGGAAAGGAAAGTCTGGAAGGATGGTCCTATGATGATGAGCAAGAGGGGCTCTGTGAGAGTGAAGGAGGAAGGTCTAATGAGTAATGTCTAATAAAGAGGAGAGGGGAGGCCTAAGAGGTTATGCAAGAACAGACAGGTTGGCTGGGGTGGGGTGAAAAAATCTATGTTGTCAGCCAAAAGAAAAACATTTGGAATTACCTTCAAAAGCTGGTTCCAATATTTCCATTTTCTTTTTAATAGCAATTCCTGAAGGAAAAGAAATCTGAACCTTTTAATTGAGAAATATACATTAGATAGCCCGGTATAGTTTGTAATAGGATGGCTACAATACAGTACTGCTGGAGCAAATGTAAGGCAGATTTTCTAAAGCCTACAAATCAATTATTTTACTTTTTTTGTGTGTGAATCCACTTACCTTTGTGTGTGTGTGTGTGTGTGTGTGTGTGTGTGTGTGTTAGATATTCTGTTGATGTTTTGGGGCTTCAATGTACTCCCAGAAGAAATAGTTGAAAGATCCAGCTTGGTTTCTTCTTAAATTCCAGAATGTCTCAGCTTTTTCAATGTTTTTGCCGAACTGGGAATAAATGACAGATGGAGACTGTTTCATATCACTGTTAATGATTTTATTTTATTTCCTGAAGTCTTTTGCTTTTACTCAAGACTTGACTTTTATATAGATACCTCTCTCACACACACGCAAACACGTTATATATATATAATGAACAGAAGTGGATTCCAAAATTTAGAACCTACTTTGTTAGTTCATGCACTAAAGTAATTGGTATTACTTATTTGCTGTAGGCCTGCTTACATGTGATTTGCAAAATTCCAATATGTTTTTTTTTTAAAAAGCAAAGGCCTAAAAAAAAAAAAATGAAGAGCATTGGCTAGCTGAACTGGGACTCTATATCTCTCTCCCTATGTGGAATAAATAAGTAGATACATGGCTTCTAAGAAATTATTGGGCAGAAACAAAAGTAGGTCTTAATGATGCGATAAGTAAGGAGTTAATTTAGCTGCACAATTCCTCTGCATTCAGTGTTATTCCAAGGGAACCAGTTTACTACATGGTAACTTATGTGGACTACTGTAATGTCCACTTTAAGAACATGCTAACTGCATTTGAACACCAAACAGTAACATTTACACACAAAAGCAATCACGCAGCATCGTCTCAAACCCCACAATGCTCATGGTCTCTCTCTTCTAACGTATTTAGAACAGGTTATTCCCCTATTTAGAGATCAGTAAAAATGGGGAAACAATTTGGAAAAGGAAAAAATGAACTTGCGTCCATTTTGCAGAATTCAAAAGGAACAAAATATTGGGTGGGTGTTTTTTTAAATGAAATAGTTTTGAAACTTTTTGAAATTTTGTTTTTCCCCTTCTCCTTTTTCCCCACTGGCCACTGAGTTCAACAGAATGAAAGATGTCTAGGATTGTTTGATTTTTTTTTTCATTTTTTCCCTTTGTTATACTAATTTTTCCACAGCTCAGGAAGTTAGATTGGAGACTTGAAAAACAACAAACCAAACCTAGACACAATTGATTCTATGCAGTGAGTATTGAAAAATGGAGGGAAAGGGAGAGATGGGGGAAACCAAAAATCCAAGATTTCAAAACATGTTGTTTTTTGAAAACTCAGACGAAATTGAAATTCCAATTCAATATGAGTTACGAAAAGCTTTTGTTCTGTAATTTTTGTTCAATAATTTCCCATTGATCATATTTAAAAAAAAAATCTTCCGAGTACTTTTCCTGCTAACCCTGCCCTTTGTTTTCTCTGAAACCTCAATTTTCATTATGAACACCATCTCCTAGCTCTAGCTTCGTCTCAGTTCAGCACATAAAGAAGGTAGATGCCCTGCCCTGTACTGCTCTATGTTCCGCAATGTACATGAGTCAGTTACTTACACTAATGTCTCCCTGAATAAATATTCTTCAAAGGGTCATGACTGCATAATACCACTACTTCAGTTCTGAAGCACCTTCTGGTGCCATTGGACAAGGTGTTTGGGTCACTTGTAAGGTACAGAATGTCAATAGCAAGCCTGACACACTCACACATCCCTTCTGTCTGATTCACATTTGTGCAAGCATGCCATAGAGGGCTGCAGCTGCACAAGACGGGTTGTAGCCGTGTCATGGATGTGGAGGCGCAGTTATGCCTGGAAAGTGTCCAAACATCATTGGGAATGTGCAGATATTTTGCCTGATAATATAATTTCTGAGTGTTTCATTCCTATGGCCCTTCTCATCTGAGGATTGCGAAGCAGTCTACAAATATATTAGCCTCACCGTACCCCTATGAGGTAGTCATATCACCCGTATTGCAGGTGGGTAAACTGAAGCATAGAAATGACTGGATGACCTACAGTTTGCATGTACAGTTTGCATCTCAGTTTCCCGAGAAAAAGCAGGGCATGAGACCCAATCTCTGAGGACCTAGTCCCTAGTGCTCTCAGTTCCAGGCCAACACTCCAGGACCTTTTCCCATACAGTTTGAATTGACTTAAGTCATTGCACTTCCACCATTTCCCTTGGGAGGCTGTTCCACTGTCAAGCTAGATTGTTACTGGATCTGGCTACATCTCACTGTTAGGAATGTTTTCCTTTGCCATATATATTTCTCTTTGCTACATATGTTCTAGTTAACATAACCCGCAGTGCACTCTTATTTAGTTTATCCTTACCCATAGGATGGGGTGGTGTATTAAAGGTCTATTTAATTTTTTATTAGTAGAACTATGTGAAGCTTCTCCCATCACAATTCCCACTCCATTAAAATTATTCCCCCTTCACCTTTTGGCAATGGAGATAAAATAACACTGAATGCTGAATTACCCTGCAGTTACAGAGCTCAAGGCTTATCAAATTAATTCAGCATATTATGAAAGAACCACAGGGATTTACCAAGCACCGAAAGGCTTTGGCAGAACTTAACCATTCATACTAAAGGGTGAATACAAAAGGGATTTAAACTCATAAACACCCGAATGTGAAAATGCATCTGATGTTATCTGAATAGCTCTGCTTCAAATGGCACATTCTTGTAATTAATTTTCTTCTTCTTTCGTATGGCTTGGGTAGGTAGCAACAACTATAAATTTATATCTAATTGTAATTAATTAAACCTGCAGATGGGATAAATATTCTCCTGTATATTGAAATAATAGTAATTATGATTGTACACTAGAGTTTGGTAATACAGGTGCAATCCACAATGATAAACGCTGAACCCCAGGGAGTTCTAAGCAGAAATATTGGCTGGCTAGTTTTGGTTTTGCCTTTGGGCAAATGTGTGTCTTTGCTAACATCCCTGAGCAACCTGTGCTGCCCCCAGAGCAGACCCTGGTCTCAATGTGGTTCTTGGTTCCCCCACCCAACATTGCTCCAAGGGGATGTAACCTGGTACCAATCTACAGCAGAGGCAGATGACTTCCCTGTTCTTCCAGCAAGCAGAGCTGAGCTGACATGTTGTGGGGATGGATGAAAGCCATGGCTCCGCCCACTGTCCACCCCTGCCTAACCATGTCCTGACACTGCGTAAGAGGGGAAGCAATGGCCCCATTGGGTATGCCTACACTTTAGTGTAAGCCCAGGTTCATACTCAGACTTGAACTCTAATTCCCCTTCTGTCTACACACAAATCTCTTGGGCTTGGACCAAAAGTCCTAGGACCCTGTGGGCATGAATGGTTCGAGGCCAGGACCCAGGGTTCAAGCCCTATCACTTTGCAGTGTAGATGCAGCACCCCTAGACTCAAGTCCTGGGAGTCTGCCAAAAGTATCCCACAGTCCCATGGGCCAACCTCTTTTGTCCTCTCTCCTCTAAGAATCACCAATTTACTCCAGAGAAAGGGAAGCAACACCCCTTGTTGCAGTACAGCAGCTCGGTGAGTCAGTGTTTAACCCTTCCATTGTATTCTGAGTGCCAAGCTGCAACCTTCTGAGACCGTTCTGTGTTTGCAATGGATACTGACCAGAAGAAGTCTTTTGCAAAGCACACTGCTTTATGGTCATGGGACCACAGCCAGATTCTGGTTAAAAATCTCTGGTGCAAGACCAGCAAAAGGAACTTTTAATAAGAATATCAGAAATGACCTTGCAAACCAGCATATAGCGAAGAAGCTGGCAGTGTTGGAAATGTACTGGAGCAGCAGTGAGTGGACTAAGTAGCTCAAGACTGATTACCGGAAAACCAGGAACCAGACCTGCACCTTGGGCAACTCACTGATGTCATGCCCTGTTTATGAGTTTGACCGGGTGTTGGGTAGTGCACTAAGCATGGCGCCGACGGGAGTGGATGATGAATTGGTCAACCAGGATGGCAGCCTGATGGCGCCGGACTCCAGCATGGGAACTGGTGGGAGCAGCAGGTGCCAAATGAGGCCCATGAAGTGACTCTGCTGCTGACAGTGGTTTCTTAGGAGGCTTTGCACAGGAGCGGCAGCAGCATATCTCGGGGCTGCCCTTAGAAGAGCTTTTCAATGGCCCCCGGCACCCCCACGAATAGCTGGCCACGAGACAGGCAGCAGAAAGGGAAGAGGCAGAAGCCTGGTACATGTCTGGCTCCAATTTAATGTTTATTAATATAGGAACGGGAGGGATTTCCATTTGGTGAACCAATGCAAAAGTTGTTACAAGTGCAGGCTAGCAGCATACTGGTGCTATTGGGAAATTGTATGCCAGCAACTTGCCCCCAACCCCCCCTTCCCCCCCCCGGCATATGACTTTCAATATGGTGACCAGGAAATGCGAACAGTTAAAAATGCCTTGAAAAGTGAATTTGTTGCACACAGTTTTGCTAGGGTGTTCCTGTTTGTTAAAATAATTACCTTATGCTGCTATCCCTGTAAAATATAGCCACTCAACTGTGTAACAAGCCTCCTGAAAACAATGCCGTGGGGAGGGGGGAGGTGGAGATGTGTTCCACTTATAAAGCCAGTCCATTCAGTTAAATGTAGTCCATAGATGATGAAATCATTTGTCCCAAAAACAACTATGGTTTTAAATTTTGTCCAAAAATGTGTCAGAGGGTAGGGTTAAGGGAGATGGCACTGGAGTTCTGTGTGTTTGCATGCAGTCATAACAGGCTAAGCCACGTGGACTCCAACAAAACATCCTATTGCTTCCCTTGAGGATACTGATCCAATCCTGGGTTTTGAGAGCTGCAAACTTTTCCGTTAACAGGAATTCCAGAGAGATTGCCACATTTCAAGCAACGTTGTATTTTCCAGGGCCCCCTTGGTAGCTGACCAACCCACTCTACTCGAAGAGGTGCTGTTCAGTTACTATACAGTTGAATACTTTAGTGGCATACACTGCTGGTTTCCCACTGGCAGCTTGGAATAACCTCTCTCTTTATCAATTGGGCACCACAATGACTGCTATGTGCTCCAAAATGTGAAATGCCTAAAATCATAGAGGAACCTTTCGTAGCTCGGCCACTAACTGCCCGCCAGACCAAGCTGTGCTGTAATTTTTAGGAAAAAAAAAAAGCAGGTGTGATTTTTAAGTTTCCCGTTGTGCCTGCATGCCTTTCTGTGTGATTAACTTGGCTGTGTCCAGGGAGCTTCTGTGGTCTGAAGTATCCCCCTCACAACGTATTGAAGTTCAGGTTTAAAACCAAACAATTTACGTCCTTGAAATTCCACAAGGCTTTCTTCAGTGCTCCTGCCCTGAGCTATTTCAGACAATAACCCTCTGTGTCTTGTCCTAGTCCAGGCCCCTTGCCCTCTACAGGGTGCAGTACCTCCACGGCTCACCCACAGGGCAGCAGTAGCCTGGGTCTACGTACCTTCATGCACCGTTCCAAAAGGATTAACTTACGGTTGAAGTTCTGGATAAGGCCCACAAGTAGGCCCTGTAACAAAGATAGGGGGACTCATGGCTAGAGGAAAGGCGTGGTGAGAGGCAAGCGGAAAGGCTCAGACTGACTGCATAGCTTGAGGACAGGGTTTCAGTGCAGGAGTAAGTACTTGCTTTGCTACATCAATCCATACTGTAAATCAGCCCTCCCTCCCCCATTTGATAACCAGTCAGGTCACTCATGTTACGTGGAAATCAATCCCCCACCCCCTCCCAAGCACTGAAACCTCTCATAAGCAGTCAACCACTCCCTCCTCCGCCAACAAGCATTTTCATAAAGGTACCATTCTCCCTGTTCCATTTTGCATGCAAATCTGTCCTTGAGAGCACAAAGCATCTTTGACTTTTATTGCCTGGGTGCATCCAACTCCAGCTATGGCAGGTGCACTTTCTGGCTGAGGGAACTGGGTTCAGCAGTCCTGCGCTGTCATAGGTCCCTTCACGGGGAAATGGCTCACCTTTGACTTCACAAAGATTGCGAAGATCACAGCAAGCCACAGTAATGCACACAGCACTGATGACACTGGAATCCAGCTGGGTGTGTATACATCGTCAATTGGCTTGCAAGTTTCCCAACACACATTAAACAACCTACACCTTCTAAGAGTGTAATTAAACCTTCTTTTGGCAGGGCCTCAGAAATCAGGGTACTATTTCATAAGCTGAAGAAAAAGCAGGTATGAGGAAGTCCCCCAGAATAATGATGGGGACAGTATTTGGTAGGAATAATGTTCAAGCCTGTCCATGACTGTAGACTTCTGAAGGGTGAAAAATTCTGGCATCATGAACTTTTCCAGGGCAGCCCACATTGATGTTTATAAATCAGCTTCTCTGGTCCATGAGGGCCAGCATAACAATGGAGTGGTACTCTTTAAAGTTTATGTACTCATGTGCTCCTTGAAGAGGGCATGATATGGGCAGATGAGTACCATCCATGGCCACAGTACAGTTAGGAAACCCTATTCTCTCAAAGTCAGCAGTTACCTCAGGAATACCCTTTATGCCCAGGACTTGGGGAAAATCACATGCCTAATTGACTCAGAAACTTTTGTCACTACTTTACCCACAGTTGACTTTCCAACACCAATGTGTTTGGCAATGGACCTATAGCAGTCAGGGTAGCCAGCTTCCAGACAGTAATAGCAGCCCACTTCTGGGCCAGCATGGCCACCTCATGCATGTGTCTTCATATTGGACGGTCAGGGCAAGCTGCTCACAGAGCTCCACGAATGTAGCTTTTTTCATGCAGAATTTCTGGACACATTGCTTGTCATCCAGGGTCTGCAAGACAAAGTGGTCTCACCAGTCTGTGTTACTGGCCCTGTGCTAGAACCACCGGTCTACACAGGGGACATCAGTGGCTACACTGAGTGTCGTGAGCAGGATCAGCCAGTTTGAGTGGCCATGTCTGCTTCCTTCTCCTCTTCCTCCTTCTGCTCTATCATTAGCTCTGTCAGGTGCAGAAAATGCTGCCAAAATGTCCACCAGCAGCTCACGGAAAGCTCTGCCCATTTTCTGAAACAGGAGTGAAAGTGCAAGGGAGAGAAGGTCTTCAAATGGTTCCTCCTCCATGTTGCCGGCTCCGATTGCTAGTAGTGTGCAGAGCAAAGTGACAGCTCGGCAGGCTGTGCTGGGGGGCTGTTCGAACTTCTTGTAACATGCGGGTTGGACAGCCAAGATTTTCCACACTGCACCAGCAACAAAGGGTTAAAGCAGCCACGTTTCAGGAGGGCTCTGGGAAGTCCAGGATATCATTGATTGCATTTTGGTCCGTGTACTGTAACGTGGACACTGGAGCCCTGGGTTTCGCCTGGGGTAATACATTCTTAACCTAGGTTTGGCAATTAGTTTAGACATTCAAGTCCTGGGTTCTCAAACCAAGGATCCACTGACTCTAGTCCCGCTAAACCTGGGCTTACACTGCAGTGTAGACATACCTGTGGGGTATCTCTATACTGCCAAAAAAAAAATCTGGGGCTGGCCCAGGTCAGCTGACTCAGCCTTGCCTGGCTCGGGCTGTGGGGTTATAAAATTACAGGCTCGGGCTGGAGCCTGGGCTCTGGGACCCTCTCTCTACTTGTGGGGTCTCAGGGCCCAGGCTTTAGCCCGAACATGAACATCTATGCTGCAATGCAGGTAGCTCATGCAAAGGGATAAAAAAGGAAATAAGATGCTCCCCCCCACACACACCCTTACTCCTCCCCTTGCCTCATAAATCCAGCCAAAGCCTCTGAGGCCTCAGTTAAAGAATAAACGAACTAAACTCCGCACCTGGTTACAATAACATAACTCCAGAGTCACTCCTTTGAAGTTACTGCTAATTTACACAACTATACTGCAACTGGCAGAGAAATAGGGAGTGTTGACTTTAGCCATTGAGAAATAGGTTAGAGTATGTACATACACCTGCACAGAATTGCAGTACAAAAGACAAATTAGAAAACTATTATATCAACCACTGTTACAGGGCCATGTATCAAGACAGAATCAGGAATCAAATCTTCAACCTCCTTCTGGCATCTTTCTGCAGCTCGGCGTTTTGGCTTGGCCGAGCATAAAGAGACATGGATCAGTAGCAATATTTAGCTTTGGAGCCAGATTGTTTCCAAGTTCAGGGTTAGTGAAGCTGGGTGAAAATTTTCAGGCAGTTCTGATTCACTGAAACATATAGGTTTCAGAGTAACAGCCATGTTAGTCTGTATTCGCAAAAAGAAAAGGAGTACTTGTGGCACCTTAGAGACTAACCAATTTATTTGAGCATAAGCTTTCGTGAGCTACAGCTCACTTCAGCGGATGCATACTGTGGAAAGTACAGAAGACATTTTTATACACACAAACCATGAAAAAATGGGTGTTTACCACTACAAAACGTTTTCTCTTCCCCCACCCCACTCTCCTGCTGGTAATAGCTTATGTAAAGTGATCACTCTCCTTACAATGTGTATGATAATCAAGTTGGGCCATTTCCAGCACAAATCCAGGGTTTAACAAGAACGTCTTGGGGGGGGGGCGGGGTAGGAAAAAACAAGGGGAAATAGGTTACCTTGCATAATGACTGAGCCACTCCCAGTCTCTATTCAAGCCTAAGTTAATTGTATCCAATTTGCAAATGAATTCCAATTCAACAGTCTCTCGCTGGAGTCTGGGTTTGAAGTTTTTCTGTTGTAATATCGCAACTTTCATGTCTGTAATCGTGTGACCAGAGAGATTGAAGTGTTCTCTGACTGGTTTATGAATGTTATAATTCTTGATATCTGATTTGTGTCCATTTATTCTTTTATGTAGAGACTGTCCAGTTTGACCAATGTACATGGCAGAGGGGCATTGCTGGCACATGATGGCATATATCACATTGGTGGATGTGCAGGTGAACGAGCCTCTGATAGTGTGGCTGATGTTATTAGGCCCTGTGATGGTGTCCCCTGAATAGATATGTGGGCACAGTTGGCAACGGGCTTTGTTGCAAGAACAGGTTCCTGGATTAGTGGTTCTGTTGTGTGGTGTGTGGTTGCTGGTGAGTATTTGCTTCAGGTTGGGGGGCTGTCTGTAGGCGAGGACTGGCCTGTCTCCCAAGATTTGTGAGAGTGTTGGGTCATCCTTCAGGATAGGTTGTAGATCCTTAATAATGCGTTGGAGGGGTTTTAGTTGGGGACTGAAGGTGACGGCTAGTGGCGTTCTGTTATTTTCTTTGTTGGGCCTGTCCTGTAGTAGGTGACTTCTGGGAACTCTTCTGGCTCTATCAATCTGTTTCTTCACTTCCACAGGTGGGTATTGTAGTTGTAAGAATGCTTGATAGAGATCTTGTAGGTGTTTGTCTCTGTCTGAGGGGATGGAGCAAATGCGGTTGTATCGCAGAGCTTGGCTGTAGACAATGGATCGTGTGGTGTGGTCAGGGTGAAAGCTGGAGGCATGTAGGTAGGAATAGCGATCAGTAGGTTTCCGGTATAGGGTGGTGTTTATGTGACCATCGTTTATTAGCACTGTAGTGTCCAGGAAGTGGATCTCTTGTGTGGACTGGACCAGGCTGAGGCTGATGGTGGAATGGAAATTGTTGAAATCATGGTGGAATTCCTCAAGGGCTTCTTTTCCATGGGTCCAGATGATGAAGATGTCATCAATATAGCGCAAGTAGAGTAGGGGCGTTAGGGGACGAGAGCTGAGGAAGCGTTGTTCTAAGTCAGCCATAAAAATGTTGGCATACTGTGGGGCCATGTGGGTACCCATAGCAGTGCCGCTGATTTGAAGGTATACATTGTCCTGAAATGTAAAATAGTTATGGGCAAGGACAAAGTCACAAAGTTCAGCCACCAGGTTAGTCGTGACATTATCGGGGATAGTGTTCTTGATGGCTTGTAGTCCATCTTTGTGTGGAATATTGGTGTAGAGGGCTTCTACATCCATAGTGGCCAGGATGGTGTTATCAGGAAGATCACCGATGGATTGTAGTTTCCTCAGGAAGTCAGTGGTGTCTCGAAGGTAGCTGGGAGTGCTGGTAGCATAGGGCCTGAGGAAGGAGTCTACATAGCCACACAATCCTGCTGTCAGGGTGCCAATGCCTGAGATGATGGGGCGCCCAGGATTTCCAGGTTTATGGACCTTGGGTAGTAGATAGAATATCCAAGGTTGGGGTTCCAGGGGTGTGTCTGTGCGGATTTGATCTTGTGCTTTTTCAGGGAGTTTCTTGAGCAAATGCTGTAGTTTCTTTTGGTAACTCTCAGTGGGATAAGAGGGTAATGCCTTGTAGAAAGTGGTGTTGGAGAGCTGCCGAGCAGCCTCTTGTTCATATTCCAACCTATTCATGATGACAACAGCACCTCCTTTGTCAGCCTTTTTGATTATGATGTCAGAGTTGTTTCTGAGGCTGTGGATGGCATTGTGTTCTGCACGGCTGAGGTTGTGGGGCAAGTGATGCTGCTTATCCACAATATCAGCCCGTGCACGTCGGCAGAAGCACTCTGTGTAGAAGTTCAGTCTGCTGTCTCGACCTTCAGGAGGAGTCTACCTAGAATCTTTCTTTTTGTAGTGTTGGTAGGGAGGTCTCTGTGGATTTGTATGTTGTTCAGAGGTGTGTTGGAAATATTCCTTGAGTCGGAGACGTCGAAAATAGGATTCTAGGTCACCACAGAACTGTTTCATGTTCATGGGGGTGGCGGGGCAGAAGGAGAGGCCCTGTGATAGGACAGCTGCTTCTGTTGGGCTAAGAGTATAGTTGGATAGGTTAACAATATTGCTGGGTGGGTTGACGGAACCATTGCTGTGACCCCTTGTGGCATGTAGTAGTTTAGAAAGTTTAGTGTCCTTTTTCTTTTGTAGAGAAGCAAAGTGTGTGTTGTAAATGGCTTGTCTAGTTTTAGTAAAGTCCAGCCACGAGGAAGTTTGTGTGGAAGGTTGGTTTTTTATGAGAGTATCCATTTTTGAGAGCTCATTCTTTATCTTTCCCTGTTTGCTGTAGAGGATGTTGATCAGGTGGACACAAATCAGATGTCAAGAATTATAACATTCATAAACCAGTCAGAGAACACTTCAATCTCTCTGGTCACGCAATTACAGACATGAAAGTTGCGATACTACAACAGAAAAACTTCAAACCCAGACTCCAGCAAGAGACTGTTGAACTGGAATTCATTTGCAAATTGGATACAATTAACTTAGGCTTGAATAGAGACTGGGAGTGGCTCAGTCATTATGCAAGGTAACCTATTTCCCCTTGTTTTTTCCTACTCCCCCCCCCCCAAGACGTTCTTGTTAAACCCTGGATTTGTGCTGGAAATGGCCCAACTTGATTGTCATACACATTGTAAGGAGAGTGATCACTTTACATAAGCTATTACCAGCAGGAGAGTGGGGTGGGAGGAGAGAAAACGTTTTGTAGTGGTAAACACCCATTTTTTCATGGTTTGTGTGTATAAAAATGTCTTCTGTACTTTCCACAGTATGCATCCGCTGAAGTGAGCTGTAGCTCACGAAAGCTTATGCTCAGATAAATTGGTTAGTCTCTAAGGTGCCACAAGTACTCTTTTTCTTTTTGTGAAACATTTAGCGAATTTATGGCAATTTTAGCAATTTGTATTGGTCAAAACAAAAAAAGAGAACATCAGAAATGTTGAAGTGATTGTTCTTACATTATGAGAACAAAATATTTTGATTTTTTCAGACTAGATTCACCATGGGGCTTAAGATTCATTTGGGGGCATCCCTCTCTTATAATCTTTACTCTAGTTGTTAAAGCATTCTCTGGTTTTGCAAAAGGGATTGAGAAAGCCCCATCTTAGAAGAGCCAATAGCCCAGTGGCTAGGGCACTCACCAGGGAAAAGGGAGACTTGAATTCAAGTCCCTGTTCTGTAATGGGGATTGTACCTAGCTCTCTTACATCTCAGGTGAAAGTGAAATACTTAGTTTTGGGTTCCACAAAATGTTTTGGTCAATCCAAAACAAAATTTTACTGACTCCTTCAATGTGCTGACATTTCTACAAACTATCTGTTTTGGTTCAACCTAAAACAGGGTTTTTTCCCCCAGAACTTCCAATGAATTGAAAAATCAATTATGTGCACAGTTCTATTCAGAGTGCTTCAATCCTAGATTTTGATATGGATCACTCTCCAGTTGCACCTGAGGAATAATTATCCTTAGGAGAGGTGGCTGAATTTTTTTTCAGCAAATAGTAAATTCTCCCCAAAAATGCATGGTTGGGGTGCACATAAGCTATCCTTGAATTCCCTTAGAATTTGGTGAACAGTTCAGGCTGAAATAGGAGAGATTCTTTTTAAAAAATTAAAATGGTTCATTTCAAAGAAACATTTTGACTCTTCATTTCAAAATACAGATACATGTGTTTTTAAAAATCCAAAATGGGAAAAAACAGCCCAAAACAAAATGAAAAACCGGGACAACAATTTTTCTGAACAGAACCATTTTTGTGGGGTGAGGGGGATTTTTCACTTTGGCTCTTGAACTGAAGAATCAGTTATTTGCTCATCTCTAATCGTTAGAGTCATTAGCAAGCCCATGCACAGCATATACAAACACACTGTAAAACTCCGAGATGCAAATCCACATGGGCAAAGCATGAAGTTTTACAAGAGGTGAAAAATTAGAACACAGGATTTTGAGAATGTCTCAGTATTCGATTGCAATCTGGTAAATGTAATGCAAACAGTGTGCATCCAAAAAAGAGCAGTACTCACTGATATTTGTTTCTTCCTATTTCTTAATCATCATGATTAGTATCAGTACATGTGTTAGCGATTTAAAGAGATAAAAATCTATGGGCCTGACCTAGGTGTCCTTACTCAGGCAAAACGTTGCTCTTCTTCCACTTCACTGAGACTTCATTGCAAGTCATGACTGAATACATACTGCAGTATCTGGCCTTGCACCGTGAGAAGCAGCCTGAAAGAAGTAAACCTAATCCAAAAGAATGGCTTGCTTTCCTTTAACTGTAAAGTATAGGTTGTGTCAGATCCTGAGCTGCTGTAAACTATGTATTTGAAGTTATCTTGAGTTACACTAGCTGAAGATCAAGCCCTTTATGTTATCTAGAAGTCTGTTGTTAATAGGGATAAGAGATCAGGTACACACAAAAAGAGAACTGACAGAGATGTTTGCCCTAAACTCAAATGACCGGTCAGGAGTCAGAGTAGCAGATGTGTTCGTCTGTATCCGCAAAAAGAAAAGGAGGACTTGTTTATTTGATAAATTTATTAGTCTCTAAGGTGCCACAAGTCCTCCTTTTCTTTTTTTTGGTCAGGAGTGTTTCGTCTAACTGTTTTTTCATTGGCAAATGTGGATTCACCAGAACGGAAACTTTTTGTGGAAATGTAGCAGTGTCAGCAAAACTTTTGTCAGGTCCAGGATGAATTTTTGAGGGGAGGAGGGATGAGCGGGGAAGAGAGAACCCCAGAATAGCCAATAGCCAGTGGTTAGGGCACTCCGGCTCTAGCCATTAGGCATGACTATCCACAGCCCGGTAATGACATTCCCTGCTGCTCTCACGATTGAGAATGACTTCAAGGTGTTTTAGGAGCAATGTTGCTCTCCTCTCCATTTAGCATTGAACCCAAACCTTTGCCCATCCCAAACTGTTAACAATTTGCAGTATGCGCTGTTATACCAACATGTCTGACAAATGGGAAGTGACTCCTGTAGAATATGTGAACCTTCACCATAAAGAATTATGCAGAAGAATCCAGCTCTCTCGTACCTTTCAACAGAGAAATGTGTCTGTCCTGATTAAATCAGTTTTAGCCAATCCCATGGGAAACTTCCACAGAGAGTTAGAAATGGGTGAGGAAGACTTATGCCTCCCTCCATTCCCCCAAAACCTTTTAACCACCTTCACCAGCCACATGGAATAGGTTAAAATCATCATGGGAAAGAGCCTGGAAGTGACTGTTAGCAGAGCCCTTTAATATAAAGCCTGTGTGTTTCTCCTTAAAAAAATATCTGCTGGAGGGTTATTTTTATCAGTTACCCTTCAAGATAATCCTCCATATGTGGATGCCGGGATTGTATTCTCCCAGCATATGTTCAGTTTGCTCATTTCATTGGTCTGTTATCTATTTGGGCTATATTCTAGGCATGAGATCGCTGCATTTTTATTAGTCAGCGGTGTAAATAAAAGTCTGACTGCTCACTCTGTCAGTGATGTCAAGAAATAGTTTTTCTTCTAAATCATGCTTAATTTCTACTCCTCTTAAGATGCAGAGTATGGCTGGTTATTTTTATGCAATTACAGGTATGGCTGGTTATTTTTAAACAATCGTGGAAGTTTCTGAAACAGCTTCATTCCATTCATTTTCTAAATGGACTAGTTTGGGGCTTTATGAAATTTTTGATGGAAACTTGATTTTTCTCCCCGATTTTTAAAGTCAGTAATTGTTCAAAAAAGACAAATATTCAGTTTAGGAAAAAGTCCTACCATGAGCCTAAACTGACCAGTCAAAATCGGCCAAAACCAACCAAAGAATAAAAAGAAAACAAAAACTGAAATGGCAATTAAACCAAGCAATAAATTTGAGCAAACTATGGACATTTTTGAAGAAATTACAATGGGGCCACAAAAATATCCAGTTAAAGAAACAGGCCTTCCTTTGTCTTCAAAAATTTTTGAATTAAAAATTTTACTCAGTCAGACTTAGAAGGAACTAAATGAAAGCTATGTGGAAGAGATGTTTACGTGAATAAGAACTAAGCAAAGTGATACACACTTGATCCCAGTCTGTGGAAAGTGGGTATCTTTCTTTCACCTATGGGAAATATATAAAGTAAAGCTCAGCTCATTTTAGAACCAATTCAGAAACAGCAGGTTCTTGATTTAGAACAAAATTTGAAATTAGTTTTCCACTTGGCTCTGGCAAAATGCAAGTGGGCCTATGCGTGGTGTCTACGTTATTCCCTGGGAATCCTAGAAGAAGGGGAAGACTTGTTTTCAAACTAGAATGAAAAACAGACATTCAGCTCCTGTAAAAAATATTTTGCAAAAGTTGAAAGATTCTAAAAACCTACAGAAAAAGCCTGAAAGTTTTTGCAAGACTCAGTTCCCCCAGGATCTCCCATTGCCAATGGGCAGCCACACATTCTCATCCTGATCCAGAATGTTGCTAAGCATTTCCTGCCATGTGCTGAGCACCCTCAACTCTCACGAGGATATGAAGGTACAGGACATCTTGCTCCTTTACATACACAACCCCAATTTTTTAGTATGAGTAAGAAGGGGCTGCTAAAGTTTGAACAAGGGGCTCCCTCTTAGCCTGTGGCAAATCCCATGTCACTGGGATACATGAGTTCATGGGCCATAATTGAAAAAAGCACATTCTTGAGGCATCAGTGAGAATAGGGATACTTTCCTGAATCAGAGCCATAGGGAGAAATGTAGGAGGTCTCAGGAAACTATTTGTTTTCCTGTTAAAATGAATAAGCTTTCTGACAGCCATAACCGAGGAGGTAGTCAACACAATAGGGCACACAAACAAAGTGGACTTGATGGAAATGTTTATAGTGTTATGGAAACATATACTAAGTACACTGGTGGGATAACATAGTGATCAGCTTGTGTAGTCTGCAGTCTCTGTGGGTGAAAATAGGATGGGAAGGTTTGGATATAGTCTCTACCATGACTTTTTCTTTTTTTTCTCTCTTTTTTTTTTTTTTGGAGAGAGAGTTGGTGAAATCTGGTCTATTTCAAAGGCAAAGCATTTGCTCAGCAAAACCCCAGGAACAAATCTTCTCTGAGAGGGATAACTGAGCAGTGTCCAGTGAAGGAGAAAGCCATTAGAGCAGGGGTGGCCAACCTGAGCCTGAGAAGGAGCCAGAATTTATCAGTGTACATTGCCAAAGAGCCAGAGTAATACGTCAGCAGCCTCCCATCAGCTCCCCCACCTCGCTCCCAGCGCCTCCCACCCACCGGCAGCCCCACCGATGTGTGCCTCCCCCTCCCATCCCGCACCTCCTGATCAGCTGTTTTGTGGCGTGACAGAGACTCTGGGGGGGAAGAGGGGAGGAGGAGGGCACGGCAGGCTCAGGAGGGGGCGGGAAGGGGTGGAGTGGGGGCAGGGCCTGTGGCAGAGCCACGGGTTGAGCAGCGAGCATCCCCGGCACATTAGCAAGTTGGCACCTGTAGCTCCAGCCCCGAAGGAGTCAGTGCCTATACAAGGAGCCGCATATTAACTTCTGAAGAGCCACATGTGGCTCCGGAGCCACAGGTTGGCCACCCCTGCATTAGAAGAAGAGAAACTATTCCAAAAATCTCTTCACTTTGGTAGCCATAATTTCAAACACAGGAATTCAGGGATTTTGAGCTCATCCCCCTCCAGCACATCTCTGTGCAATGATTTTTTTTTTTTTTTTTTTTTGCTGCCATGTATTACCTGCAAAGAATTCCCTGCCACTGTTACTATAAAATACTGTATCGTTCTGAGGTTTGCAAGAACCCAGTACAATAACAATGAATGCTACAACAGTAGTGTAGCTACAAAGCTGCAGCTTCTTAACAAGGTCTGAACTTCTAAAATTTCAGACTCATTTGGAAATTGCCAACTCAGGATTTATGTGGGTAGAAATTCCCGGTTTGATTTTCACCTGTGGTAGCCCTCATTGAACCATAGAAAATTGTTTATTATAATGCAGGGCAATCTCAGCAAACTTTTAGACTGGGATTTTCTAAGAAATGTAAGGGGGGTAGGAGTCCAAATCCCTTTAACATCAATGGAATTTAGGTGCCTAATTCCATTAGGCAACTGATAATCTCATCCCTAAAGAGCGAATTTGCCTGAGCTCAGTATGTTGAGTATTTTTTTCCACACATCCCTGCTAGAAAGAACGTTTGTTGCAGCCAGATAAGAAATAATCCTTTGGCTCTGGTTCAGATGGATTTGAAAAGTATGATTTTCTTGGAAGAAAAACAAACCCCTTAACTGTTTTCTCCTGCCACCACAGCACAACTACTGATTTACGGCAGCATGAGGTCTAGTTTTCCATCTGCATAATATTTGGGGAAAGCTTATGGCATTGTAATGTGTAAATGAATATAAGCAGAATTTGTTTGCTTGCCTGCCTGCCTGTGTATACAAAGATGACTCCTGCAGTATCAATTCTATACTGGACACCAAGCCAGGGATTTTTTTATAGTGGTGATTATATTGTGGGCAATCTTTATTCATCTTTTTGGAATAAAGGGTGTAGCTTGAACCCTCATGAACCCATAGAGGCAGCTGCACCAGAAGAAGCATTCATTCCCAGGGGACAGCAGGCAGCAAAATTGCCTCCAGCCTCACCATGGATGTTTACCAGGGGAAGGCTGCTTTAAGTCCTGGACAAGGTTCAAGTGTATTAAAGGCCTGAGTTTTCTTCATTAAAGCATCCTGAAGTCTGTCCTTGATCTCTTGTGCTGCTATGGTGTACAAGTGACTATGAAGACTGGTTGGCCCCAGAATCTTTATAGAGGCCTCTTTGAAGAAACAAAAACAAGGAACTCCAATAAAACTTTCAGACATGCTGAGACTCAAGATGTGAATCTACTCAATAAACTGTGTCCTGAAGAAACAGAAATATTTTGGTATGAAATATCCCACTAATTATTGGGAATGATGATTTTTTCTTTGTTGTTTAGCTTTTTGAATGTTATATATGAAGCTGTTAAATCACCTCATGAATTCCAGCCATATGAATTACTTTAGATGACACTGTGCTAACTCCTTAAGGTTCATGAAAGCTTGCAAGCCTTCATGTTTCCCCAATGACATCAATTTGACTTTTAAAGAAAACAGGGCTGAAAATGACCTCATTGGTTAAATTAAAACAATGATTAAACATCTCACGTGAAAGGGTCTCATTCAGGAAATATTTGCACAGTCTTTAGTGATGAACTTGCTCTGTGGTGGTTTTGTTTTTAAGTCATCTACCAAACCTCAGATCTGATTCATGCTATTTCTATTTATTTGAAACTCCAATAATTCTAGCATCACCTCCTTTCTGGCCAAACTCTTCTTGATGGCTCAGTTCTGACCTCTCTGTGAAAGAAATGAATAACTGGGAAAAATGTGCATATCTTTGTCCACTGAAAGGACATTTCTGGGTTTGCTCACTACAGGGAGGAAGAGTTCTTTGGTAATTAAGGATCTAATACAACTCCCACAGAAGTATTGGGGTGCCCTAAATTAAGTACTGGGATGCAGAAAGCCTGGAGTCTAGTTCCAAGTTTACTGCTGGGACTGATTGTGTGACTCTATGCAAGCAATTTATTCTCTCTGTAATTCAATTTACCTATCTGTAAAATGGATACAACAGCTCATAGCAGTGAGAAATATTTTCTCCTTTAAAAAATTCCCCCGTTCAGTCTGGCTAGCAGTTGATGATCCACTGTGCTGAAGGCAGAGGAGAATGATTACAGATTAGAAGCCTGGATAAGATCATTAGTAACTTTGGCGAGTGCAGTTTCAGGAGATAGGAGGGAGCAAAAAGCCAGAATGAAATACACACAGTGGAGAGCTGGCAGACAGAAAGCCAGGGCTTCAGTCAAAGTGTTTAGAGAAGGGAAATTACAGCAGTAACTGGAGAGGCAGGAGGGTGCAGGGAGAGTGTATTTAGGATTAGGGAACAAACACATGGTTGGATGCTGAGTGAAATGTGCCAGAGGGCACATGGCAGTTTGATTATACTTTAATCAAAGTGGGTTATGTTTCCCTACGATTTGCATGATAAAGTTGCAATATCTAAAGAAGAGAGATTACCAAATAGGGCATCTTCTATTAAAAGCTACACAGTCATTTTGTTTTCTCAGAACACAAAATCTCCTCCTTGTAAATTCACAAAGCTTAGAGGAGATGTTGAAATATGCCCATTTCCACTCCAGAGCTGGGTCTAACTGAAGCTCCAACTTTCCTTGAAATTTAGGTTGGGGGGGTAGGTAGATTTATTGACAAAGGCAATATAATGCCTGCGTTATTACAATACAAACACTGGGGCTGTGTTTAGGAATGAAGACCCACCACTTTAAAATATGCCTTTTCTCAATTCGCTTCTGGGTGCCTACTCTCAATCTGCTTCAAAGCAGCCCAGGGGCAGGAGTGATCATATTTTTATTTGACAGGTCTAAAGAGGCTCAGTATTCCAATGAAATCATCACTTTGTGGACCCAATGGCCTAGCTAGATGCCTTGTAATTCTGTCTCTTTCAATTAAGTTCTCTCACTCAACAGGTTATCTCAAGCTCCAAAGGTTACTTTCAGTAAAACCCAGCTTTCAAGATGGCATCAAAGGGAGAAGTCGGCTCTGGATGCAGCCTCAAAGCAGTGACTTAGTAAACATCACTTTAAACCAAGGTAAAATAATCTGGGCTAGAGCCTAGCAGGTGAATGAAAGGTTGAACCTGCCGTTACTTTGTCACTGGAGCTGGAATTGCTAGTGATTAGGGCATTTTTCTGATGGCTGCATTTTCTTCTTGCTATTAAAAAAAACCTTTTTAGATGAACTCAGACCCATAGGGCTGAATCCCCAGCTGCTGTGATTCAACATAGTGTCATTGAAGTCAACTCAAATTTGCTATTGAGCCCTCAACACTCAGCTCTGATCAGCCCATGATGCTGACATTGTCCACTTGTTACATTTTCAAAGAACAACCTTTGTGCTTTCTCCCATGCTGCTCCTCACACCTGGGAGGATCTCCCTATAAACCTCCACAAAGCTACCCCATTATCCTCATTCAAATCCCTCCTCAAAATTCTCCTTTGCCATAAAGTAAGTGTAATATTGATGCAATTGCCATCACAGAAACTTGGTTGCATGAGGATACTCAATGGGACACGGTAACACCAGGATACAAAATATACAGGAATGACAAAGTAGGTCATGCTGCTGCGGGAGTGTCAATATACATGAAAGAAAGCACAGAGTTAAATACAGTAAAAAATCTTAAATGAATCGAACTGTACTATAGAATCTCTATCGATAGAAATTCCATGCTTGAATAACAAGAGTATAGCAGGAGGAATAGACTACCGACTACCTGACCAGGATGGTGATGTAATTGTGAAATGCTCTGGGACATTAGAGAGGCTATGAAAATAGAAAACTCAGTAATAATGGGAGATTTCAACTATTCCCATAATGAGTGGGTACATGTCACTCAGGATGGGATGCAGAGATAAAGTTTCTTGACACCGTAAATGACTGCTTCTTGGAGCAGCTAGTCCTAGAACCCACAAAGGGAGAGGTAATTCTTCATTTAGTATTAAGTGAAGCACAGGATCTGATCCAAGAGGTGAATATAGCTGAAATGTTCAGTAATAGCAACCATAATATAATTAAATTTAACATATTTGTGTGGGGGAAAACACCAAAGAAGCCCTCCACAGTAACATTTAACTTCAGAAAGGTAAACTACACAAAAATGAAGAAGCTAGCTAAACAAAAATTATAAAGTACACTTTCACAAAAGTGAAATGCCTCAAAGCTGCATGGAAACTTTTAAAAAGCACCATAATAGAGGCTCAAATTAAATGTATACCTCAAATTAAAAAATACAGTAAGAGAACCAAAAAATTACTAAACAAGAATGTAAAAGAAACAGGGGCCAAAAAAGGCATCATTTAAAAATTGGAAGTTAAATCCTACTGAGGAAAATAGAAAGGAGCATAAACGCTGAAAAGTCGAGAGTAAATATGTAATTAGGCAGGCCAAAAAAGAATTTGAAGAGCAACTAGCCAAAGACTCAAAAATTAACAGCAAAAAAAAATAGCCATTGATCTTCATGAATTTATCTAATTTTTTTTTAAACCCCGTTATTATTTTGGCTTTCACAACATCCCCTGGCAACAAGTTCCACAGGTTGACTGTGTTGTGTGAAGAAGTACTTCCTTTTGCTTGTTTTAACCCTGCTGCCTGTTAATTTCATAGGGTAACCTCTGGTTTTTGTGTTAAATGAAGGTGTAAATAACACTTCCTTATTCACTTTCTCCACACTAGTCTTGATTTTATAGATCTCAATCATATCCCCCCTTAGTCATCTCTTTTCCAAGCTAAAAAGTCCAGTCTAATTAATCTCTCCTCATATGGAAGCTGTTCCATATCACTAATAATTTTTGTTGCCCTTCTCTGTACCTTTTTCAATTCTAATATATCGTTTTTGAGATGCGGTGATCAGAACTGCATGCAATATTTCAGGTGTGGGAGTAACACAGATTTATATAGTGGCATGATATTTTTTATCTTCTTATCTTTCCCTTTTCTAATGAGTCTCAACATTCTGTTAGCTTTTTTGACTGCCAGTACACAGTGAGCAGATGTTTTCAGACAATTATCCACAATGACTGCAAGATCTCTTTCCTGAGTGGTAACAGCTAAATTAGACCCCATCATTTTGTACATATAGTTGGGATTATGTTTTCCAATGTGCATTACTTTGCACTTATTAATATTGAATTTCATCTGCCATTTTGTTGCACAGTCACCCAGTTTTGTGAGATCCATTTGTAACTCTTCACAGTCAGTTTTGAACTTAACTATTTTGAGTACTTTAGTATTATCTGCAAATTTTGTCACCTCGCTGTTTAGCCCCTTCTCAAATCATATATGAATACGTTGAACAGGACAGGTCCCAGTACAAATCCTTAGAGGACACCATTATTTACTTCTCTCCATTATGAAAACTGACCATTTATTCTTACTTCTTGTTTCCTACTTTTTAACCATTACTGATACATTAGAGAACCTTCTCTCTTATCCCAAGACTACTTAGTTTACTTGAGAGCCTTTGGTGAGGGACCTTGTCAAAGACTTTCTGAAAGTCCACATACACTTTATCCAGTGGATCACCTTTGTGTACATGCTTCTTGATACACTCAAAGAATTCTAATAGACTGGTGAGGCATGATTTCCCTTTACAAAAGCCAAGTTGAGCCATCCCCAACATATCATGTTCATCTGTGTATTTGATAATTGCCAGGATTGACTCCAGAGGCTTTTTAAAATAATCAGTGTTACATTAGTTATCCTCCAGTCAATTGGTAATGAGGCAGATTTAAGCAATAGGTTACCTCTAACAGTTAGCAATTCTTCAATTTCATATTTGAGTTCCTTCAGACCTCTTGGATGAATACAATTCAGTCCTGGTCACTTATTACTGTTTAATATGTCCATATGTTCCAAAACCTCCTCTATCAACAACTCAGTATGCGACAGTTCCTCAGATTTTTCATTTTGAAAGAATGGCTCAGCTGTAGGCTCAGCTCACTCACACCCTCTGCAGTGAAGACAGATGCAAAGAATTAATTTAGCTACTCTTCAAAGGCCTTGTGTTCCTTCAGTGCTCCTTTAGCACCCTGATCATCTGATCATCCAGTGGCCCCATTGATTTTTTGGCAGGCTTCCTCCTTCTGATAAACTTTAAAAAATTCTATTTGTTTTTGTGTCTTTTACTAGTTGTTCTTCAAATTATTTTTTGCATGTTTAATTATACATTTAAACTCAACTTGCCAGACTTAATGTTCCTTTCTATTTTCCTCAATAGGATTCATCTTCCCTTTTTAAAAGGATACTTTTTTGTCTCTCACTACCTCTTTTACTCTACTGTTTAGCCAAGGTGGCATTTTTTGGTTGTCTTACTGTTTTTATTTAGTATGGGGTATACATTTACTTTGAGCCTCTATTATGGAGTTCTTAAATTGTTTCCATGAAGCTTGCAAGCATTTCACTCTTCTGACTGATAGGACATTAAGATACCCCTTATTTACCCTGGCACATACTTCTTTTTATAACACTTTATATATTAAATGTTTCATCTAAAAGTAAATTTGACACTGATACAATTCCATATCCCCCTTCTTTGCTCACACAGGTATTCTCATAGTGTTTGATAATAGCAAAAGTCTGATGGCTCTTAGTAGTTGACCTGAAAACCTATAATTTTATTTTATTTATATAAAAGATGGCTTCACAAAAGAGTGGGAGTAAAGGGACCTGGGTTCTCATTCAGGGTCTGCTACTTGGGAAAGTCAACGCAATTCAACTTCAGGCATTGACCCTATTTTGTAATCCACTCGGAGATACATGGATGAAATACTCAGTACTATTATTTGCACTTCCTCTAAGAGGTACTGTATATAAATGTTATTAATGTAGAAATCCAAATCCACATGGTAGCTCCAGCTATCCTATTTGAAGAAGCATGCCAAATCACACAACAAACCCCAAACTCAAGATTTTCCTACCAAGGAAGAATAGTTATGGTAAAAGTAATCACAGCTCCAGTGAATATCTTGTTGATCTGCAAAGAACACACACAGATGAAATAATGCCATTTCCACTGATTCATAATTAAAAACATTGGTGCAATCACCCCTAAATGGCCTGTAACACGAGCGGGTCTCATTTGCTGAACCATGGCATTTTATGTTTCCTTCGTCCCCAGCCTCTGCAGTAATTTATTATTGCCCATACATTGATTTTACTATGGTGACACAAGTCAGTTAGTATTGGTTTAGCAATCTTCAACATCTAGTTCATATTACCTGGCACAGGTAGCAGGATATTTTTCCAACTTTCCAGAAGACAATATGTTGATAACTGTAGAAATTTACCCATCAGCTCATCTCAAAGGGAAATTTATAGCTGGTAGCACTTGGCCTGTCATGGTAAACTCTTGATATAATCCCCAAACCAATAAAAATGACAGACTGATTTTCTACCCGATCCAACAGTATGTCTTAATTAAAACAAGCAACTTGTGATAACATGCAAAAAGGCTCGGTTTGTAAGAGCTTGCTCAAATGCACTTCCATATTGAATTTCAGAGACTAAGATTTCTCCAGACTGCCTGATCTGTTTGTAGTTTAACATTTCTGGACCTGACAGACCTGGAACTTTGGGCTTTTTGTATCCTTACAACTCCAACAGACTTTGTTAGTTACATATTTATTTGTGTTTGAAAAGTTAAAAAGTATTTTCCTCTTTTATTTTATTGTGTGCCAAGATACCACCGTGCTGGATGCCTTATAAATAAAATATATTGTAGATTCCAGATGATAAGAGAATTACCTCTATACCCACTTCTTCATAATCTGGGAAGCTATGAGAGAGTGTCTGTGGTCAAGAGATTGCTTCTCTGAAAGAAACAGTTGTTAGGCTCTTGCTCAAGAAGCTATCACCTGGCTATCCCACAGGGATGCATTAATTATGTCTCCACCAATAGCTGTAGGATCCTCCTGTTTAATTTTATAACCTGTGTCCAAGTTACAGATACCCTGCGTAAGTTTCCCTGTTGCTTCTAACCTTAGATACCAAAACTGCCTGAAATTCAGACAGAAAACGCACTTTTTATTTCCCCTTCTCTAGATTTTAAACTCTCTATGAAGACCTCCAATCCAATCCAAATTCAGTCAGTCTTGACCATGATGTAGATCAGGGATCGGCAACCTTTGGCACGCAGCCCACCAGGGTAAGCCCCCCCGGCGGGCTGAGTCAGTTTGTTTACCTGCTGCATCCGCAGGTTCGAATGATGGCAGCTCCCACTGGCCGCAGTTTGCCATTCCAGGCCAAATGGGGGCTGCGGGAAGCAGCAGACAGAACATCCCTCAGCCCACACCACACCGCTGGAATGGTGAACTACAGCCAGTGGGAGCTGCGATCGGCCGAACCTGCGGACGCGGCAGGTAAATAAACCGGCCTGGCCCAGCCTGCCAGGGGGCTTACCCTAGTGGGCCACGTGCCAAAGGCTGCTGATCCCTGATGTAGATTGAAAATTCTTCACAGTGCCAAAAATTTGGCATGGTCTGCGGACCCAGCAAAGCTGTTCACAATCCAGAAGAGCACCAGCAGATAAAACTCTGCAGATATAGTGGTGGAAGAGCAAATTATTTTCGTCGTCTTCTCTATAACCACAGTATGGAATGCAAAACATATTTCCTAGGCTAGAGGCATTTTATCAAAAGATTTTCTGCTGGCATAAACCAAGTTAGCTCTTATTGCTGTCAGTGGTTGTCTGGTTATCAGCTGAGAATTTGGTCCAGTTAATGTCCTACCAAGTGATAAATAAAAGGGTCAACCAGCTGCGAAGTATTCTCCCTTAGAGAAATCTGAAGCCCAGTTGGACCGACCAGGCCCTGTGGGTGAGCCAATAAAATAGGTCCTCTTCCTCAACAGTAGCAAAGGTGAACCCTGACCACACGCTGTAGGAGTTATTAATCTGGTCATGATGAACTGTCATCTCCTTCTCCACATTCACCAAACCCTGCCCAAAATCAAAATCCAGAGTGCTCCCAGCTCAGTATGTAGGGCCTGAAGTCACCCGAATGAGGCCTGTGATTATCATGGTAGACATGAGACATCAAGTCTAGCTAGAAAAAAAACAACGTCCCATCTGTATAGGTATTGAATTCAGCCACAACTGTAAAGTAGGCCTAAACACAAAATTTGAGCAGCTTAGCTACGAGCTTATCGGTGGCCAATCCAACAGAGTTGTTTCCTTTTTAACCTCTTCTCTGACTCCCAGACAAGGTGAACACACTCAAACACGTCATTTTTTTCCTGAACCCTCAAAAATGTTCCTGTTTGGACTGGGGTTCAGGATGGCTGTTATTTTTGCCAAACTGATTTGTTCATCCTGATCTCGTTCATAAATGTATATCCCCACATCGTCTGTAAAGTCAGAATCTATGGAGGTGTATACTTAAGGATACATATCCAGCTATCTCATCGAGCTAAGGGCTGTCTTTAGCACTCCCCATGTAGTGAGTAAGAGTCTGAGATCAGAAATGGGCTCTTAATGTAGTTTCACTGTTGTCTTTTTTCTGCTGTGCTACTGGGATAAACAAAGCAAGATTAAATCTGACCTACTTATAATTATTGTTCCCAACTACAAATTAGTAGTACAGCCCTTCTACGGTGTACAAGTGACACTGAATAGTACAGAATTTAAATGAGGAAATGATTAGAGAAAGTGAGGATCTGATTAGCGAAATCCCAAAAGGGAATGGAAAAGGCTGCAGCTACTCTGCAGCAGTCCCCTTATATCATGTAAGTATTATTAAAAGTAATTGTTGGCATGTTATGTTACAGAATATGTAAACATAGGTCCTGAAAAGTTTTTAAGCCACTGAGTCCTAGAAAAATATGAAGGTTATTTATTTCGATATGAACTTTGGAAAACCGAGTGTTAGCATGTTTGCTCAGTCAATAGGCCTCTGTCTCACTAACTGAGGGCATACAGGGGCTGAACATGTAGCAAAGATACTGGGCTTGACCTTCAAGATGACCTAGTCCTCTGCATCACAGGAAATCCCTTGACAGGCTATTTCAGCAATAGGTTTAGAACTACTGCAGCAGCCAAAGGGAGTGGAGCTATATAAAGGTGATATAAGGAGCAAACTGCAGCCAGCGTTAAAGGGTCACTGAAAAGGTAATGTGCTTTATATCATGGAGTCAAAATTGTCCTCCCATGGGATGGAGGTCTCCTGGCATACAGACATTACTACTGCCATTGAGGGGACCAGCCTGCTCTAAATCTTCAAACTTTAGGGGGAGCTTGAAATAAAATATATCATGCCCAAGATAGTTTGACTTCCTGTCCCAAGGGCACCTTAGCACATGTTTGGAAGGAACCCTTTAAATAATGTCTTTTCCATGTTTTGTCCTTATCTGTCCTGCACGCTTCACTTTGTGGCTTGCTCCGAGCAACAACTTGACTGATTTTCCTTTGATTTGGTTTTGTTATATGCTTCTTTTCACTGCTAGTTTCTTGAAGCTGAATGGCCATTTGCACTGCATCGCAGCTCTGGCAGCATAAAATTGGTTCCGCTTATTTGTAGTCTTTGAAGTTTGACTCAGCACAGAGAGTGCACTTCAAATGGGAGCCTCTAGCTCAATTCCCCTACCCAGTTCTGATGTGCACAGATTGTGTCCAGTAACTTGGAAATCTACCAAACTTGTCTGGTCCTTTATGAAAGAAGCAGACTACTCAAAACAAAAACAGAATACATACATTAAAATGTATACATTGTTTTGTTTCTTCTCTTGTACCTTTCTATATTTGATGCATCACTGTGAACCAATAATTCTGAGACATAACACACTGAAGCCACATAATTTATGTTAATTCGATTCTAGTTAATAATGTTAAACAACTGAAGTCATTTCTGGGGAGGAAGTGGGATCATATGCATTGTAATGATCCAATACAATACACAGTTTTCTAAGAGAATATTCAGTGTATATTAGGGTCTATTCTCCACAGTATACATGCTGATGGATTATTGTTATATAGTAGATGATGAGGCCAGCATACTTCTTTGATGAGCATTTTTCTGCTGAAGGGGTGGAGTCTCACACTCTCGCAATGAGGAAAGAACTAATGGTCGACAAGGGATATTGCTGTTGCATGTGAGATAAGGTCACAGAGTTTAAGTGGAGTGGAACCCATGCTATACAAGCGAATACTGTAATTAGAATCATGCTAACTGGAGCACCATCCTTCGAAGCCAACTGTAGGTTCCAAACTAGCTGCAAAATCTTGGAGGTATTTTTTTCTGCACAGGGTCATGTATAATTTTATTCATGGTGTGTGCGTTGAGGAGTAGGTTCATTCTTTACTTTATTATCTATCTTTTTACCATGAGGTTAAAGTTGGCAAGATCGTTACAAAAATGATTAGGGGGCTGGAGCACATGATTTATGAGGAGAGGCTGAGGGAACAGGGATTATTTCGTCTGCAGAAGAGAAGAATGAGGGGGGGATTGATAGCTGCTTTCAAGTACCTGAAAGGGGGTTCCAAAGAGGATGGATCTAGACTGTTCTCAGTGGTAGCTGATGACAGAACAAGGAGTAATGGTCTCAAGTTGCAGTGGGGGAGGTTTAGGCTGCATATTAGGAAAAACTAGGAGAGTGGTGAAGCACTGGAATGAGTTACATAGGGAGGTGGTGGAATCTCCTTCCTTAGAGGTTTTTAAAGTCAGGCTTGACAAAGCCCTGGCTGGGATGATTTAGTTGGGGATTGGTCCTGCTTTGAGCAGGGGATTGGACTAGATGATCTCCTGAGATCCCCTCCAACCCTGATATTCTATGATCTCACAGCCCAGCTTGAAAAACAGGGGTTGAATGGAAACTACAGAGTAACAGACCCTGGTAACAAATCTGACAAAAAAAGAATAGCACAGGGATAGGGGGTCAGTAAAAGAGAGATCCAGCTGAGAATGACAGGTTTCAGAGTAGCAGCCGTGTTAGTCTGTATCCGCAAAAAGAAAAGGAGGACTTGTGGCACCTTAGAGACTAACCAATTTATTTGAGCATAAGCTTTCGTGAGCTACAGCTCACTTCATTGGATGCATTCAGTGGAAAACACAGTGGGGAGATTTATATACACAGAGAACATGAAACAAATGGGTGTTACCATATACACTGTAACTAGAGTGATCAGGTCAGGTGAGCTATTACCAGCAGGAGAGCGGGGGAGGGGGGCGGGGGGAACTTTTTGTAGTCGCTGTCGCTGCATCTGTGCATTGAGTCTAAGGGCTAGGAAAGGGGTTCTGTGTCCTCTCAACTGAGGCTAGTACATCCATGCAAAGCAGCCATAAGCTGCCTAGTAATGATCATACTTGTGATTAGAATTTTAGGTTAAGCACAAGTTTTAGTGTGAACTTTGTACTACTCTCCTACTTCACATGTAACTGTACTCGCTCTTTAACATTCAGAATAGTTATAATGTGGCTTTGACTTCCCTGTTAACATGTGTGGCTGTCTAATAATGACAACTGACGCTAGGCCAGATCCTCAGTTGATGTGAATTGGCTTGGCTCCATTGGATTCACTAGAGTTCGGTCAGTTTAAAGCAACTAAACATCTAGCCTATGTATTTGTGTCAACTATGTCAACATACAGCAGAATGAGCTAAAAGGGTCACAAAGAAATCTTTTAAACTGATGTTTAGAATAAAATGGGTGGTTGGACAAAAGCAGAACTTGTCCAGCATATTGCCTCCTTTCTGCTTCATGTTTATAAACACCCTCCTTTGACGTTCAAACTCACTTTGATTTCATATTGATGTGAGTAAAGGAAGTCTCTTTTGGGGACCTTTTGGTGTATATTTATCAAGACTGATTCCCATGATATGGCCACATCAACAGCTCTTTGCCAGGACTTTTTAATTCACATGCCCTCCTCTCTACTCTAATCCTGTTTATTCTGTGACATTATTGGGCTTGAGGTTTTGGATGCCTCATGCCTGGTTTTATGACTTGTTTATAAGGTTCTTATTAGTTGCATATATTCTAATGCAAGTTTATTACAGTGAACTTTTAATAGAGTTATGCAGGGCCAGGGTCTGCCACACCTATTTCTGCTGCACAGTGCCTTCCTCTACAATTGGTGCCAGATCAAATTGCCATAGCTCCATTATCCCAGAGAGGATCTGGCAATGATTGTCCACAAGTAATGATTTCAATGGAACTACTTATGACACAAGTTACTACTCAGCATACTTGGCAGTCAGACCCTTAAGGTCAATAGGTCAATACAGCTAGCTCACCACTGACCACTTTCAAAATGGATCCTATTCTCTCAGCTTACAACAGTGACAGCTAAATTGAGTGGAGATATTGCAACAAGGGTTTTGTCCTTCCATTAAAAGATTGAAAAAAGCATTCCCCTCTGCCTCACGGAGCACAAAATGATGAAGAAAAATTGGTTCATTTTAGCTGAGTGAGTTCTCCCTTTTGGTCCTATACTGTACTTGCTGTATGGTGGTATCAGTCTCACTGTCAGGATCGTGAGCTTGGACATAAGAATGGCCATACTGGGTCAGACCAAAGGTCCATTGAGCCCAGTGTCCTGTCTTCTGACAGTAGCCAATACCAGGTGCCCCAGAGGGAATGAACAGAACAGGTAATCAACAAGTGATCCATCCCCTGTTGCCCATTCCCAGCTTATAGCAAACAGGCTAGGGACACCATCCCTGCCCATCCTGGCTCATAGCCATTGATGGACATTTCCTCCATGAACTTATCTAGTTCTTTTTTTAATCCTGTTATAGACTTGGCCTTCACAACAGCCTCTGGCAAGGAGTTCCACAGGTTGACTGTGCATTGTGTGAAAAAATATTTCCTTTTGTTTGTTTTAAACCTGCTGCCTATTAATTTCATTTGATGACCCCTAGTTCTTGTGTTAAGGAAGTGTTATTTACTCCTTCTCATGTTTACTTTCTCCACACCAGTCATGATTTTATAGACCTCTATCATATCCCCCTTTAGTTGTCTCTTTTCCAAGCTGAAAAGACCCAGTCTTATTAATCTCTCCTCATATGGCAGCTGTTCCATACCCCTAATCATTTTCGTTGTCCTTTTCTCGTTCCAATATATCTTTTTTGAGATGGGGCTACCACATCTTCATGCAGTATTCAAGATGTGGGCAAAACATAGATTTATAGAGGCAATATGATATTTTCTCTCTTATTATCTATACCTTTTTAATGATTCCCAACATACTGCTAGTTTTTTTGACTGCTGCTGCACACTGAGTGGATGTTTCCAGAGAACTATCCACAATGACTCCAAAATCTCTTTCTTGAGTGACAACAACCAATTGAGACCCCCATCATTTTGTATGTATAGTTGAGATTATGTTTTCCAATGTGCATTACTTTGCATTTATCAACATTGAATTTCATCTGCCATTTTGTTGCCCAGTCACCCAGTTTTGAGAGATCCTTTTGTAGCTCTTCGCAGTCTGCCTGGGACTTAACTTTCTTGAACAATTTTGTATCATCTGCAAACTTTGCCACCTCACAGTTTACTCCTTTTCCCAGTTCATTTATGAATATATTGAATAGGACTGGGCCCAATACAAACCCCTGTGGGACACCACTATATACCTCTCTCCATTCTGAGAACTGAACATTTATTCCTACCTTTTGTTTCCTATCTTTTAACCAGTTACCAGTCCATGAAAGAACCTTCCCTCTTATGCATGACAGCTTATTTTGCTTAAGAGTCTTTGGTAAGGGACCTTCTCGAAGGCTTTCTGAAAATCCCAGTACACTATATCCACTGGATCCCCTTTGTCCACATGCTTGTTGACCCCCTCAAACAATTCTAGCAGATTGGTGAGGCATGATTTCCCTTTACAAAAACCACATTGACTCTTCCCCAACAAATGATGTTCATCTATGTGTCTGACACTTTTGTTCTTTACTATAGTTTCAACCAGTTTGCCCGTTACTGAAGTCAGGCTTACTGGCCTGTAATTGCCAGGATCGCCTCTGGAGCACTTTTTAAAAATTGGAATTTAAAATTATAGGTTACAGAATACAGTTAGCAGTTCTGCAATTTCATATTTGAGCTCCTTCAGAACTCTTGGGTGAATACCATCTGGTCCTGGTGACTTATTACTGTTTAGTTTATCCATTTTTTATGGACATATTTGCAGCTGGAGAACTCTTATTTCCTTGCAATCACCTGACAAGAAATGCATTGGTCCACCTCTGGCTCTGAATATGAAATTATAATTATACATTAGGAGTAAATCAGAAGGTTAGACCATTTACATTGATATCTCAGCAATAGGCCAGGTTTGCTAGAAGAAGCCTCTAGCTTCTTTGCACTACTCAAGAGATGTGCAGTAGCAGGTTGACCAGACAAACCATTTTTCCAGGTGCTTGATGAAGCCAAAGTATACAAGTGAATCTTGCCATGTGAGAGAGAATGAGAGAGAGATGCTCATCAACACCAACAAAGCAACAGACACTAATGAAGACAACAATTGAGAAAAAGATGAGAAAAATAAAGAGTCACAGGCTTTTTAGATATCTTTCTGTCCATCTCTCTCTGGCAACAGTCCCCTTTATCATGGACATTACAGCTTGACTGATAATATTATGTCTTGAAAATCAAAAGCATCCAAACCAAAGTAGAGATGTGGTCTCAAAAACAAATAAAAGGTGATGGTCATTATTAGCAACTCTCTCACACCTTTATCTAGGCAAGGGCAAAAGTATAACAAACAGAATTATAGGATGTTGAATATGAATGCGGTAAGCTGTATTATCAAGGCTCCTAGCTCAAAATGTGACTGATTTTTTGTTTTTTAAACCTGTTTGCAACATCCAAGGATTTGTAAAGGTTTATTTTTCTTCCCTCCTCCCCCCCCAGGAATACAAGCAATTGGTGCCAGCAGCCCAGCTGTCAAATTATAAGTCTCTGTGTGGGTGTGTGGGGGTGTGGGTGTGTATAAGAGAGAGACGAATGGAAAGAATTCAGAAGGAAACATTTTCATTTCAAGGTTTCCAAGTGGTTTTTATTAATAACAAAGGGAAGGGTAAAAGTCACTTGAAATTATCAATACCTGGCTAATGTTACTTGCAAAATTCAAGATTATTAAATAGACTGTACGGAGTATCACATTTCTATGGCTTTAGGTGAAAAGGGGCTACTCTCTGCCACAGTTTACAGGATAATAAATGGAAATAAAATAAAAAGTGAATATATTTTTGCACTGTCTATGTAAAAAACTAGAAGAACACATGAGACTCTGCATTGGTATAAGCATAGGAAGGTCTCATTAACCTAAAGTAAAATAGGTATATGGGCTTGTGCATAGAATTATAGACTATCAGGGTTGAAAAGGACCTCAGGAGGTCATCTAGTCCAATCCCTTGTTTAAAGAAGGACCAATCCCCAACTAAATCATCCCAGCCAGGGCTTTGTCAAGCCTGACCTTAAAAACCTCTAAGGAAGGAGATTCCACCACCCCGCTAGGTAACGCATTCCAGTACTTCACTACACTCCTAGTGAAAAAGTTTTTCCTAATATCCAACATAAACCTCCCCCACTGCAACTTGAGACCATTACTCCTTCTTCTGTCATCTGCTACCACTGAGAACAGTCTAGATCCAATCTCTTTGGAACCCCCTTTCAGGTACTTGAAAGCAGCTATCAAATCCCCACTCACTCTTCTCTTCTGCAGACTAAATAATCCCAGTTCTCTCAGCCTCTCCTCATAAATCATGTACTCCAGCCCCTCTAATCATTTTTGTTGCCCTCTGCTGGACTGTTTGCAACTTTTCCATATCCTTCTTGTAATGTGGGGCCCCAAACTGAAGTGAGCTGTAGCTCACGAAAGCTTATGCTCAAATAAATTTGTTAGTCTCTAAGGTGCCACAAGTACTCCTTTTCTTTTTGCGAATACAGACTAACACGGCTGTTACTCTGAAAGAACTCCAGATGAGGCCTCACCAATGCCGAATAGAGGGGAATGATCATGTCCCTCGATCTGCTGGCAATGCTCCTACTTATACAGCCCAAAAAGCCGTTAGCCTTCTTGGCAACAAGGGCACACTGTTGACTCATATCCAGCTTCTCATCCACTGTAACCCCTAGGTCCTTTTCTGAGGAACTGCTGCCTAGCCACTCATTCCCTAGTCTGAAGCAGCGCCTGGGATTCTTCCGTCCTAAGTGCAGGACTCTGCACTTGTCCTTATTGAACCTCATCAGATTTCTTTTGGCCCAATCCTCTAATTTGTCTAGGTCCCTCTGTATCCTATCTGTACCCTCCAGCGTATCTACCTCTCCTCCCAGTTTAGTGTCATCTGCAAACTTTCTGAGAGTGCAATCCACGCCATCCTCCAGATAATTAATAAAGATATTGAACAAAACCAGCCCCAGGACCGACCCTTTGGGGCACTCCACTTGATACCGGCTACCAACTTGATGTGGAACCATTGTTGAACCCGATGATCTAGCCAGCTTTCTATCCACCTTATAGTCCATTCATCCAGCCCATACTACTTTAACTTGCTGGCAAGAATACTGTGGGAGACTGCATCAAAAGCTTTGCTAAAGTCAAGGAATAATGTGTCCACTGCTTTCCCCTCATCCACAGAGCCAGTTATCTCATCATAGAAGGCAATTAGGTTAGTCAGGCATCACTTGCCCTTGGTAAATCCATGCTGACTGTTCAAGCACTTTAAGGAGAAGAAAGTGATCAGGATTTCTTGAGGACCTGCTCCATGATTTTTCCAGGGACTGAGGTGAGGCTGACTGGCCTGTAGTTCCCTGGATCCTCCTTCTTCCCCTTTTTTAAAGATGGGCACTACATTAGCCTTTTTCCAGTCATCCGGGACTTCCCCAGATCGCCATGAGTTTTCAAAGATGATGGCCAATGACTCTGCAATCACATCCGCCAACTCCTTTAGCACTCTCGGATGCAGTGCATCCGGCCCCATGGACTTGTGCTCGTCCAGCTTTTCTAAATAGTCCCAAACCACTTCTTTCTCCACAGAGGGCTGGTCACCTCCTCCCCATGCTGTGCTGCCCAGTGCAGTAGTCTGGGAGCTGACCTTGTTCATGAAGACAGAGGCAAAAAAAGCATTGAGTACATTAGCTTTTTCCACATCCTCTGTCACTAGGTTGCCTCCCCCATTCATTAAGGGGCCCACACTTTCCTTGACCTTCTTCTTGTTGCTAACATACCTGTAGAAACCCTTCTTGTTACTCTTAACATCCCTTCCTAGTTGCAACTCCAGTTGTGATTTGGCCTTCCTGATTTCACTCCTGCATGCCTGAGCAATATTTTTATACTCCTTCCTGGACATTTGTCCAATCTTCCACTTCTTGTAAGCTTCTTTTTTGTTTTGAAGATCAGCAAGGATTTCACTGTTAAGCCAAGCTGGTCGCCTGCCATATTTACTATTCTTTCTACACATTGGGATGGTGTGTTCCTGCAACCTCAATAAGGATTATTTAAAATACAGCCAGCTCTCCTGGACTCCTTTCCCCCTCATGTTATTCTCCCAGGGGATCCTGCCCATCAGTTCCCTGAGGAAGTCAAAGTCTGCTTTTCTGAAGTCCAGGGTCTATATTCTGCTACTCTCCTTTCTTCCTTGTGTCAGGATCCTGAACTCGACTATCTCATGGTCACTGTCTCCCAGGTTCCCATCCACTTTAGCTTCCCCTCCTAATTCTTCATGGTTTGTGAGCAGCAAGTCAAGAAGAGCTCTGCCCCTAGCTGGTTCCTCCAGCACTTGCACCAGGAAATTGTCCCCTACACTTTCCAAAAACTTCCTGGATTATCTGTGCACTGCTGTATTGCTCTCCCAGCAGATATTGGGGTGATTGAAGTCCCCCATGAGAACCAGGGCCTGTGATCTAGTAACTTCTGTTAGTTGCCTGAAGAAAGCCTTGTCCACCTCATTCCCCTGGTCTGGTGATCTATAGCAGACTGCCACCACGACATCACCCTTGTTGCTCACACTTCTATACTTAATCCAGAGACTCTCAGGTTTTTCTGTGGAGCTCTGAGCAGTCATACTGCTCTCTTACATACAATGCAACTCCCCCACCTTTTCTGCCCTGCCTGTCCTTTCTGAACAGTTTATATCCATCCATGACAGTACTCCAGTCATGTGAGTTATCCCACCAAGTCTCTCCCTCCAATGACACATTGGAGAATAAGGGATTTAAATGAAATGGAAAAAGGCTGAATGATAATCTGATAACATCTGCTAAATCAGCAGTCTACTAAAATAAAGTTATGATAATGCTCACATGTGCTGTCAGATCTGCCATGTTCCAGTTATTCATTAAGAATGGTTGATGATTTTGGATAATTTATTTACAAGGGCTGGGTTGCTTTCCAAATAGACACTTAATTGATGTAAACAAACAGTCATAAAAATAGCCATAAAAAAATTCATCATAAAATTATTTTCTTTAAACTATAGGCATTTGGCACTTGGGGCTAGCAATGAGATCTCTAATTGCATAATGTCAGTCCTTAATCTCTCTAAATCTCTATTGTTTTCCCACCCGTTAAAGAGGAATCAGCTTCTATAAACCTACTTCTCCTACAAGCCACAATGATTGCACAGTATCATATAACCCTGTTACAACATGTTGTCTTATGACACAAGACTCATGATTATGCCCCCCAGGCCAATTAAAGAGGTGATTCATCAATTCATACAGGATGGCCAAGATTTTCAAAACTTGATACCAACATTTGGACACTGACGTCCATATTTAGGCAGCTAAATAAGTGGCCTGATTCTTAGAAAAGTTAGGCATCCTGCAGGTCTCCCGGAAGTGCAGTACTTTTAAAAATCAGGCCAGATGTTTTAATAGCTTCATAGATTACAAGGCCAGAAGGGACCATTGGATTATCTAGTCTGACCTTCTGTATAAAATAGGCCAGAGAACTCCCCGAAAATAATTCCCAGGGCAGATCTTTTAGAAAAGCATCCAGTCTTGATTTAACAATTCTCAGTGATGGAGAATCCACCACCACCCTTGTTCCAATGGTTAATTACACTTACCATTAAAAATGTACACCTTATTTCCAGTCTGAATTTGTCTCGCTTCAATTTCCAGCCATTGGCTCATCTTATACCATTCTCTGCTAAACTACAGTGCTCATTATTAAATATTTGTTCCCCATGTAAATATTTATAGACCGTAATCAAGTCACCCCTTAACTTTCCCTTTGTTAAGCTAAATAGATTGAGCTTTTCAGTCTGTCACTATAAGGCAGGTTTTCTAATCCTTCAATCATTCCCATGACTCATCTCTGAACCCCCCTCCAATTTATCAACTTCCTTCCTGAATGGTGAATTATGGACACCAGAACTTAACTCAGTATTCAGAAGCAACCACACCAATGCCAAATATAGATGTAAAATAACCTCTTCTCCCACTCAAGATTCTCATTTGTGCATCCTAGCATTGCATCAGCCTTTTTGGCCACACTGTCACACTGGGATCTCATGTTTAGCTGATTATACACCAAAACCTCCAAATCTTTTTCAGTCACTGCTTCTCACCCTGCATTCTTTGTTCCTAGATGCGTACATTTACATTTAGCCATATTAAAATGCATATTGAGTGCTTGTACCCAGTTTACAAGCAATCCAGATCACTCTGAATCAGAGACCTGTCCTATTTATTCTTTGCCACTCCCCAATTTGTGTCATCTGCAAAATTAATCAGTGATGATTTTATGTTTTCTTCCAGCTCACTGATAAAAATGTTAAATAGTGTAGGGCCAAGAACTTATCCCAATAGGGCCCCACCAGACACACCCATTTGATTCAAGGAATCAATTCTGAAGCACTTAGAGGAGACGAAAGTGATCAGGAACAGTCAGCATGGATTCACCAAGGGCAAGTCATGCCTGATTAATCTAATTGCCTTCTATGACGAGAAAACTGGCTCTGTGGATGAGGGGAAAGCAGTGGACACATTATTCCTTGACTTTAGCAAAGCTTTTGACATGGTCTCCCACAGTATTCTTGCCAGCAAGTTAAAGAAGTATGGGCTGGATGAATGGACTATAAGGTGGATAGAAAGTTGGCTAGATTGTCTGGCTCAACGGGTAGTGATTAATGGCTCCATGTCTAGTTGGCAGCCAGTATCAAGCGGAGTGCCCCAAGGGTCAGTCCTGGGGCCGGTTTTGTTCAATATCTTCATTAATGATCTGGAGGATGGTGTGGATTGCACCCTCAGAAAGTTTGCAGATGACATTAAACTGGGAGGAGAGGTAGATATGCTGGAGGGTAGATATAGAATACAGAGGGACCTAAACAAATTAGAGGATTGGGCCAAAAGAAATCTGATGAGGTTCAACAAGGACAAGTGTAGACTCCTGCACTTAGGACGGAAGAATCCCATGCACGGCTACAGACTAGGGATGGAATGGCTAGGCAACAGTTCCTCAGAAAAGGACTAGGGGTTACAGTGGATGAGAAGCTGGATGAGAGTCAACAGTGTGCCCTTGTTGCCAAGAAGGCCAATGGCATTTTGGGATCTATAAGTAGGGGCACTGCCAGCAGATCAAGGGACGTGATCCTTCCTCTCTATTGGACATTGGTGAGGCCTCATCTGGAGTACTGTGTCCAGTTTTGGGCCCCACACTACAAGAAGGATGTGGAAAAATTGTAAAGCGTCCAGCGGAGGGCAACAAAAATGATTAGGGGATTGGAACACATGACTTATGAGAAGAGGCTGAGGGAACTGGGATTAGTTAGTTTGCGGAAGAGAAGAATGAGGGGGGATTTGATAGCTGCTTTCAACTACCTGAAAGGGTGTTCCAAAGAAGATGGATCTAAACTGTTCTCAGTGGTAGCAGATGACAGAACGAGGAGTAATGGTCTCAAGTTGCAGTGGGGGAGGTTCAGGTTGCATATTAGGAAAAACATTTTCACTAGGAGGGTGGTGAAACACTGGAATGCATTACCTAAGGAGGTGGTGGAATCTCCTTCCTTAGAAGTTTTTAAGGTCAGGCTTGACAAAGCCCCGGCTGGGATGATTTAGTTGGGGATTGGTCCTGCTTTGAGTAGGGGATTGGACTAGATGACCTCCTGAGGTCCCTTCCAACCCTGATATTCTAGGATTCTATGATGACAATTTTCTGTTTACAGTTAGGTCTCAAAATGTATCAGTTAGCCAGCTTTCAATCCATTTCATGTTTGCCATGTTAATTTTATATCATTCTAGATTTTTAATCAGAATGTGCAGTACCATGTCAAATGCCTTGCAGAAATCTAAGTATATTACACAAACATTATTACCTTTATCCATTAACTTGTAATGTCATCAAAAAAGGTAACAAGTTAGTTTGACAGGATCTATTTCCATAAGCCCAATTTTTATTTACATTAATTACATTACCCTCCTTTAATTTCATGTACCCAGACTTTCAGCTGAATGATTACAATTGGTTCATAATATGAGGCAGCATGCTGGAGAATAGGTGTACTCCTTGATTTTGATATTCCCTGCACCTATGACTTGCTGTGTGTCCTTGTACAAATTATTTAATCTCTTTAGGCTTGATTAACTGTTGCCCTGCATCTCGTGTAACCATTTGCACCAATGCAACCTGGGTGTAAAACTCCATTGTTCTGATTTTTTCAGCATTTTGCATTAACTTTGCAGTGACAGAGCAAATGTGAATCAGACCCTGAGTCTGTTTTCCATCTGTAAAATGGTGCTCATGCTTATGTGTTTTGAATGTGTTTGCACAGCACCTTGCAGAACATTAAGTGGTAATTTATAGCAAGAGTCGTGTTAATTCCAAGGTCAATCTAGTGTGCCTTATTAAAATGGATGCATAGCATAAAATGAATTACACCCAGGCAGACATAACTATAGCCGTAGCAATATTTTCATCTGTAACGCATCTTGGTGGTAAAGATCAATGGGCTGAAGAACTTTATGCACTGTACCCTTACCAAACCTTTGATTCCTTCTCCAGTGTTTGAGGCAGCAATCTCAGGAGGGGAAAATAGTAGCCAGAATGACAGTAAATTAGTTTAACAGCAAACATGCAGCAAAAGATTCCTGGATTATACCATGGCTTTTCTGTTGCTGAACTCTGCAAGTGTAGTCACGAAAGCTACTTGGAAGCAGTCAGAAAATGTCCCAAACTGTGCTGGAATCCAGTAACTGAAGATTGACTTTTGCACTTAGTATTTTTGGAGCAATGAAGAATTAGAAGAAAGTGAATGTAAAACAGATCTGAGAGAGAATCATGAGTACAATCAGAAACATAGATGCAGTGCAAACCACAGTTCACACTCTGGCAGGCACTGTGCTGCTATCTCATTGGCTAGCCAAAAAGAACTCATCTAAAACATATGGAAGTTATGGATTACCATTGATATAGCACAGATGGCGATTAAACAACACATAATGTAAGGCAGCTATACTAAAAATGGGCCAGATCCTCAGCTGGTTTAAACTGGTGTTGAGCTGTGGAAGTCAGAGATTCAATAATTCATATTAGCTAAGGATCTGCCCCTATGTGTTAGCTTCTGAGCTGTGCTCAGTTTGGACTCATTGTAACTGAGGCGTGGAATAGAGATGGCTCTAAGAACCTTTCCCTTATCCTGGGCAGTCTGGGAACCAAAATGGCCCCCAACCTAATTTAGAGCAGTTTACAGGTTGCTGAAGCTCTGACAGGTGCAGCAGTCCCATAGAACTCAGATCAATAATGTAGGGAGGAGCTTGGGGTAATGCAGTTGTGCAGTGGTTCAACTACAAAGTAAAGTTGGAAAAAGAGATTAGGAAGGCTGGTCTTGTGATGAAGGCGGAGGAGCAGCTTTCAGGAAATTTGGGTGCTATTTTAAGTTTTGCTATAGACTTTCCATGGGACAGTGGACAAATGCTATCAGAATCTATTAGCCAAACTTTTTCAAGATGTTCAGCTAACTTTGGGAGTCTGTTCTGGGTTCCCATCTGAGTCACTAAGGGCATTATTTATAGAGGTGCCATTTTGTTCACTCATCTTTCTCCATTGCTGCCACTGTCAAAAACATCAATCCAGCCTTGCTGCCCCATTACATCTTGAGTTCATCATATGATATAAAGTCCCATTAGGTCTCTGTGAAGGGAAACTTTCACTGCCAACACTGCCCATGATCAGACAAGGCCATGGCAGGCTTTTTTCCTTCAAGGCACTCCCCTTTTTACAGCTGCTCTAGATCTGTGCCGTCAGTGACTCAGCCCTCCAGCCAGGTCATATGTTCAAGCCCACATGTCACAAGGTATATGAAAGGAGTCCAACAACCGAGGTGGCTTTGGGGCTAGGCAGGGGATCCCAGGATTCTCCTTGAGTCAGGATCTCAGGAGTGGGTGGGTGAGGTCAGATAAGATGATCATGGTGGTCTCTTCCAGCCTTACTGTCTGAGAGCATGGAGTTGGCCTGCCCTCTGCTAGAGTCTCCACACAAGAGATAACATTGAGTAATCAGCTCCTCTTTAGGAGTAGATAAGGAAGCTCTGGCCCACCCTCTCCCCCAGGTTCTGATCCAGGGCCCAGTGGTAAGCAGCTAAGTCCTACACCCCAGAGTGCTATGTAGCTGCCTCCCTGGATGACTTCCTACCTGTCTGCTCTCTTCCCAACAGGATCTCAAAGAACTGGACACAAAGATAAAGCCTCTGACCTTCAGAGAGTCATAGGTCCCTTCTTTGTCCACTTGGTAAGGTCACTACCTTCAGGCAGCAAGAGCTCCTGCTGTGTTCCTTCCCAGGAGCTCAGAACATAGGTCAGCTCAACTCCACCGCCTGTCTGCTCCTGACCTACTCTGCTCCCCTTTTAAGCTCCTCCTCCAGCCTGTGCAAGCTTTGCAGATGTGGCAGGGTGGAGCCACAGGGGCTCAGAGCAGCTCTTTAACCTGTTCCTTCCCAGTGTTGGGTTTATACACCCCATCTGAGTCTCCAAGCTCTAGCACCTCTTTCTTCATGACTGGAAATCTAATTCAATTTTATCAAGTGTTTGGACTCCTTTCTCTTCACTGATGTCTGAACATTGGACTTTCAGGATTTTTTTTTAATAGTTTTCACCAGCAGTTGATATCAAAATAGTCTGCCAGGCTTTTGTTTGTTTGTTTTTGGTTGGTTGGTTTTTGTTTGTTTGTTTTACTTTTCACTGTATTTGCCAGGCATCTTCTCCCCTGTGGTAGGGAGCTCCTAAGGTCATAGAACACCTTTATTTATCTAATTCATATTTTTCCTTAGAAAGAGGTTCCCTATTCCGGGTGAGCTGTTGATGTTACAGATTTCTCATTTTTATAGAAGCCTTTTTCCAGCTGTCAATATCGATGCAACTTGTCAGATTCTGCTGCGTCACCTCCAGTCTTGTTTCACAGCACACGTATCCTGAAACAAATGGATCTGCAAACTATTGGGAAAACAAAATGTTTATTTCACCTGTTGGAATTCACATCTTCATAAGGAATTCATGTAATATAATATATTCCTTTTCTGCTGTACATGATCAACAGAACAGAGTCTTTTTCTAAAGCCCATCAAAATCAATAGGCATTTTTCCATTGGCTTCAGTGGGTTTTGGATGAGCCCCAGCTGGGAAACTTGACTGTAAGTGCATCATTAATATGTCTCAACAACCAATCTGAAGGCAAAACAGTCTATTTTTCATCATTCAGTCCTGGTTAGTAATCAAATGGGTTCAATATGATTTCCCCATGGATTTTATTTGTATGATGTGAGGTTTTACACTAGAGATAAGCTACTTAATTACATCCATATGTAAGTTCCTGGCAATAAAATACAAGGGTCCAAGTGCTTTGGGTAGCTGCGGTTGTTCTGCATACGTTGACAGTAAGTTGCCATCTCCATCTTGTGTTATGACATTCTGGACAGTATTGTCCTAGCAAGATTGATTTGTCTGTCACATTATCCAGAAAAACTTGAAACAAGAAGAGCATCTGATGATGGGGGAGGAGGCTGCCTGCAGGATTTATATCATGTCCCATCTCCAGTTTGATCTTTTTTTTTTTTTAAACGGCGGATATGTGGGATTTCAAAGACAATGTGCACAACTCCCATTAAAATCAATGGTAGCTATTTCTGTGGGAACTGCATGTATTAATCAGAAAGCAGAATTTAACTCAATACGTTTTACATATGTACCGATCATCTTACCAAAAATGGCAGACAATTTGCATATACTCTAATCACTATAGACAGGGAGTCTCCAAAAGTTTCAGAAATGGGCCAGATCCTCAGCTTGGGTAAATAAATGTTGCTCTATTGACATCAACAGAATTATACCAGTTTATGCAAGCCAATGATCTGACCCTCGGTGTTCGAGGACATTCTTACCTACTATCAAGTCTGCAAAACTAGCCTGGAAAATCTGACAATATCAGCATCCTTGTTTCCAGTTAGGCTGTAATTGCTATGAGAACAAGATCTCTAGCTATTTTGGTGTTTCTGCTTCTGATCCTGCCTGGAAAAAAGAATGGGGGTGAAAATTTAGCTCAACTTCTTCAAACTTAAAAGCTTGATTTTTCCTCTGCTGACCTGTCCCAAGGTCAGTAGCAAAGGATACCGTCTGGGACTCCCTGAGTGAAATTCTAGCCTCTTTGAAGTCAATGGATCCAGATTTCACCCCGTGACTTGTGTGTTACCCCCTTGACTATGTTCTCTTCCTTAGAAGGAATCTCATGGGAGATGGAAGGAGACATTTTATTAGATGTATTTTGCCTTTAGTATTCTGAAATTTTAAGGGCCAAATCCTGCTTTAAATCCAAATAATCCCACTGAAATCAGTGGACTTGCATAGTTGTAAATGACAGCAGAAGTTGGCTCTCTGAATGTGGTTCAGATAAAGACTGCCATCCTAAAACATGCATTCAAAGAAGGAGACACTGAGTACATACAATGTGAAAACACTTTTACGAGCATTTCTTCCAGTGTCTACACATTAGAGGTCTAAAATATGCTGAGTTGTTTTAATGGTATGTTCTTAGATGCTGTGCACTGTTAGTCTAGGGGGACAGAAAAAGTAATAGGAAATATGTGCCAAACATATGCAGAAATAAAAACATTTCCAGACTGGAGCTTCCTTATTTTTTTAGCATCAGTCCTAGAAAAATATATATTTTGGCCAGCAGTCTTTGATTGAACCCACATCTAGGGTAGACTTTATTGCCATAACATAGGGCCAAATGTAAGCTGCTGCAATGCCATTTGACTGCATCGGCTTATGCCTGTCACAAAGATGGCCAATGGCAAATACGACACCGCACAATTAATGGCAGCATAAATTAAACAATAAAGTGCACTCAATTGAACAGCAAGTGTCAAGTCAGTGGAAGCCTTGTAAAAAGTTTAACGTTAGGCTGAGGTCTGAAACCAGCCACAGATTTCCATTTGTGTAACGACTTTAAAACAGAAAGTATTTCTCACTCCTAGGTAACACAGTAGATTTTTTTTTTAAAACGTGTAAAAGCTACAACATACATTGGCCATGCTACATACACTTTAACTTAATATATATATAAAACAGCATGCAGGTCTGGATTCCATATAAATCTTTAGTGCTCTGCTATGGAGAAATATACACATGATCTAACACAGTATTTCAAAAATACATGGGTTGATAGGCACTATAATAACTATCCAGCCTGATTCTCTTTAAAAAAACATTATTTTCACCATGCAAACAGAATGTAATTTTCTGTTACGTTTCTGACTAGTATGCAGCCATTTGTGAATAATTAAACTCATATTTTAAATGTGCCAACTTTCACTTACAAGAATGTGCAATCATTGTCTAGAGAAGGGACGTGTTTGAGCACTTATCTGTAAAATAAATTGTTGGGAAGAAATGCGAACATTTGTGGAAATGGGCATAATGCCTTCCACCCTGAAGGCACATTCTGATATCAGGGGCACCATTTTGTAGTGCTGAACAGCAGCTACTGTGCATGTCACTATGTGCCTTGATGTCATATCTGAGATCAAAATTAGATCCTGACGGTTAAACAGTGGACTATCAGGTGTTACTGAAAACACAATCTCTATGAGGCCATTGTTGGGATTCTATGATTGTATATTTTTCCAGTAATCCAGATGGCATTTATTACAAATTGGCCTATTGTGGCAATATGAAAACATGATCTTTTTTCCTTAAAATATTCTGCTTTCTTAACTCTTTGCACTGTGAATACTATATTGTTTCTTTTTCTTTTTTTTAAATTACAAGTGAGTTTGTGGTGGAAAAAGTATGGTCAAGTGCTGTATGGTCCAGGGGCGTACGGGCCTTAGAATCATTAGATCCAAATTTTAGCCTTGGCTCTGACAGTGACTTTCTCTGTGGCCTCAGATCGCTCACTGTTCATCAGCATGTCTATATAAAGGCTTTACAAGTCCGTGCCTCAGTTTCCCTATTTGTAAAATGGGGATCAAAACACCTACTTCATAAGATTGGCTCTTTAAGATGCTTTGGGCACAGAAAGCATTATTATAATGCCGAGGTTTTTCAGGTTTAAATATAACACCACACTTAACTGTATATCTTTGCACATTGGAGAGACTCCCACAAGGGAGTAACTAAAAAGCACATCACATGTAAGAAAGAGTGTTGCTGTTTTCACACACACAAGCTTACTGAGTTTGTGTAACCCCCTTTTCTTTTTTCATGGTGTTCAGGCAAAAATTGCTTATTGCTGTAATTAAAGCTGCTGTTTCTACTTGCTCAGGGTTGATATGGAAATGTTCCCAGACAAGATGGCAGTGTAGAGCCTTGAGTGACTGCAGAGAAGTATGACAGGTTTCAGAGTAACAGCCGTGTTAGTCTGTATTCACAAAAAGAAAAGGAGTACTTGTGGCACCTTAGAGACTAACCAATTTATTTGAGCATAAGCTTTCATGAGCTACAGCTCACTTCATCGGATGCATACTGTGGAAAATACAGAAGATGTTTTTATACACAGACCATGAAAAAATGGGTGTTTATCACTACAAAAGGTTTGCTCTCCCCCCACCCCACTCTCCTGCTGGTAAAAGCTTATGTAAAGTGATCACTCTCCTTACAATGTGTATGATAATCAAGGTGGGCCATTTCCAGCACAAATCCAGGGTTTAACAAGAACGTCTGAGGAACAGTGGGGGGGGGGGGCGCGGCGGAAGGAATAAACAAGGGGAAATAGGTTACTTTTTATAATGAATCAACCATTCCCAGTCTCTATTCAAGCCTAAGTTAATTGTATCCAGTTTGCAAATTAATTCCAATTCAGCAGTCTCTCGTTGGAGTCTGTTTTCGAAGATTTTTGTTGAAGGATAGTCACTTTGAGATCAGAAATCGAGTGACCAGAGAGATTGAAGTGTTCTCCGACTGGTTTATGAATATTATAATTCTTGACATCTGTAGTTGCTCTTTCAGACGGAGGGCAGGAAGTTATTAACCATGCTCAGTAGCTATTTTGAAGCGGGTATGGGAAGCTTCATTAAGGGCAAACATTCCTGCATGTACACAAATACACTGCCCCCCTCACCCGTTCCAGTTAAGAGCTAGAAGCCCATGGGAAATCCATAGTGAGTTCTGCACCAGTCAGATCCAGCCCAGTCCTACTGAAGAAGATAGCGCTGCCTGGAGTAACCTAAACTGAATCTGTGGATTGAATCTCAATACAGTTTCCTGGAATTTTACAGAAGTCAGTGGGATTGAGACTGGAAAAAACACCATAAAGGAGGAATCACAGACTGGAGGCCAAATGTCTTCATGAACTCAGTTGAACATCATTGAACCAAAGACAGTGTGTGAGCCAAACAGCCACATTAATTCTCAAGTTCTTTTTCTGTCTTATTTGAAGTTGTGTATGTGCTCAATAATGTGGATGCTGAAACAACTGATTATGTGGTACAGCTAAATGTTTTATTGAATTGTCAAGATAACACCCAGGGTGAGCCTACATAAAAGCAGAAGATCTCTGTCAGATGTCCCAATCCCTGTATTTAATTTGTAAAGTATTATAAATAAATATATATTTGGGTTTGAGCCCTGTGTTATATTCTTCATTTTAAATGAAATAGCAAATCTGTAGTTACTGCTGTTAGTCTAGCTAGGGTGCATTGTAACTGCTGTGCTGAAAGGTTTATCTTTAGAGTGCTATTCATAAAAGAAATTTGAAATGTATTAATTGTGCATGTCTGTGTGTGTGAGCGCATAATTGTCTTATTGTAAAAACTGGCACTGGATTTCTGAGAGGAGAATGAAAGTGAATACTATTATAATTTCCACTTTTTGTATTTAGAGAATTTCTATAGAAAATCCAGCTGTAGCCTCTTGCAAGGATAGGAATTCAAGGTCTATGCAAATACTTTGTCAGATAGAGGAATTCTGTATTAAGTGAATTGACCTCCTTCCCTTCTACATAGGTTATATTTGCACCAGGAGCTATCAAGTACTGCCCTAAGTAAGAATTCAGAATAGCTCTTGATGTGCTAAATCATTCCGCTGTGCTGTCCATGATTCCAAATTGACGGTGAAGTGCTAAGAATGATGAGTGTTCTAAGCAGACAAGAAACCTAAGTTGTTCCAAAGAAATAAAAGGTCACATTTACTATTATTAAAAAGATATGTGGCATGGAGGTATTTAGCCCCATATAATGAGATCCTCAGCTAGTGTAAACTATAGTTTCATAGACTTCAGTACAACTGACCAGCTAAGCCAATTTACACCAGGTAAGGATCTTTTCTGCTACACTGGATGGCTGAAGAAAGTGATCGTGAGATAAAGAATTCTTTGACATAAGGTGACTTATCCAATTGAAGGCCACACAAGTGGTAACTCAGGTGGTCAGCTTGTGATGGTTGATTGATAGATCATGAAATGGTTTGGTGGTCCAAACTTTCTAGTCCTTAATGGACAGGTACTCATATCACTAGACTGGGTTGGGAATTTTTTGATTAACCTTTTTTTGCCAAAAAAAAAAAAGAACTTCATTGAAACCAAAACTGTTCTTGAAGCAGCATCAGTTTCGAGTCTCCTGACCGAGATGAATTTTTGGAAAAAAAAGTTCTGAAATTGACAAAAGTCCTGTTCAATATTTTCAAACCCAAAATTTTCAGGTTTTTTTTTTTAAGTCAAAATGACTTTATGGTTTGAAATGTTAGTAAATTTAGATGAAAAAAGGTTTTGTTTGTTTTTAAAAAAGTCAAAATCAAAATAAAATATTTGAAATAATCAAAACATTTTGACAGACCCAAACCCAGAATTTTCAATTTGTGAAAATTTTTAATAGTTCAACTTTTTGTCCTGATTCAGGAGTACTAGTGGCACCTTAGAGACTAACCAATTTATTTGAGCATAAGCTTTTGTGAGCTACAGCTCACTTCATTGGATGCACTGAGCTGTAGCTCATGAAAGCTTACGCTCAAATAAATTGGTTAGTCTCTAAGGTGCCACTAGTACTCCTTTACTTTTTGCGAATACAGACTAACATGGCTGCTACTCTGAAACCTGTCCTGATTCAGTAAGGCAAAATTTTGGGAGATCTCAAAAATTTTCACAGAAAGAGAAAGCCATTTCCCACCTAGCTGTACTCAATACAAAAGTCATGATTACAAGTGACCCTCTTGTTGACAGTAGGGGGAGTGAGAGCTGAATGGGTATGGTAACTGCAAAACTCGAAGTCAGGTGAAGACACAATTTAATAGCAGTACTGAGATGCATTGATGCTGCCTATGCTAATGATCAGTGTTTCTCCACTGCTGGGTCCCATCTCCTGTAGAGGGCCACCTAAGGCAATCATGGGCGCCATGAGGCAGTGAAAATGTAAATACAATCTATAGGAAAGAAAATCTTACTCCCACACAGCCTTACCCTTCAAGGTCAAGTGTTCTTTCTCAACCGCTTGAAATACAAACTAATTCTAGAAGCTTAGCATTATTATCATTGATTTTTTTTTTACTTCTACAGTATATGTTAGGAGGTCATAATTATTATTATTTTTTTTTACTTTGACTAGGCAGTTGCCTATAGATAAATAGGACATCAGTCTCAAGCTGGCAACTGGATGCCATTCATAGCACTGGCTTCACAAATGAACATTGCTAACGCAAACCTTTAATTATAGCAAACAAACCTGCTGTCTCTTTGGGAGTTTATTGTGCTTGTTCTCACCGTTTACTATATAGATTTACTCTAACACACAATCTGGGTGAAATTCTACACTTGTTTACACTGCTATAAATCTGAAGAAACTCAAGTTATACCTAAATAGCCAAAATCGAAACATGGCCCTTACGAAGGAATTTAAGGCATTTCCCCAGAAATTATCATCATAGTGAAGATATAGTGAGTTCTAATCCTGGTGCTGACAATGACTTCCTATTCTATGCTTAAATAATAATAATTTTAAACCGTAAACCATCCTTTGGAACAGCTTACCAAGGGCTGTGGTAAATTCCCATCATGGGGAGTTTATAAATCAGGATTGGATATTTTCTGAAGAAGTTAGTCCAATAAATCCTATTGCCTCACTCACCTAGTGTCTCTGGAAGATGTGCTATAGTTTAATCACAAGGTTTTATGTATTTTGGGAGAAATTCTATGCCCATGTTATGAACAATCTAGATTATTATAATAATCCCTTCGGACCCTAAAATTTATTGGAGCTCTTCCCTGCCTCTCCCGCCCCTACATTCAGAGTAAAAGGATTGGAACAGTGTATAGGGCCTTAAATGCCCCAGTTTGGGCTGGAGATGTATTACCTTGGTGCAGGCAGTAAGGTGCCATCTGAGGACCCCTGGCACATGGAGTGTGTAGACATGTGGAGCTGAAGAAGGTAGACATATGTCAGGGTTGGGTCTGCAATGCCTTGGAGTTTCCCGGCAGTGCCATGGCCCATAGAATAGCCTGAGGAGGCTGCTATAATTTAGACAGGCCTTCAGAAATGTCTAAATTGGGGTGTAGGGTTCTGCAGCCCGCTGGTGCAGGACTGGGAGGGGCAAAGGTGAGTTACACTTTCTGTACTGTACTTCTTAAAAGCACAGAACTGACTCTTTCCCTATGGATCTATAAGACACTTGTGGACTTATTGTGGACACCTATAAGTTGTTCAAACACATTTCCAACTAGATGCTCTAAATTTCTTGGAACCAGCCTGTCAGTTAAATGCATACTTGCAAATTGTTTTTAAAAATGTATATTTTGCTGCTATCCTGCTCCATAGGAACAGTACATATTCAGGCAATTTAAGTTGTGGGTATATTGCTAGGGTCCCTACTTATTTAAATTACACAAACATATGTCCAACATACAGAGCATGTAAGAGACTGGAACCACTCCAGAAGAGCCATATCTGAGCTATCTGGTAAACAGAGTATATACATGGTATTTGTTAAATGTATATTATTTACTTAGTTAAGTCTTCTGATCCGCCTTGTAAATCGATGTTTATAGAGACATTTAAAATGCACGTTTACCCACATGCCAGTAGAAAAATATCTGTCACGTGAATACCACACATCTACGTAGGCACATGTGAAAAATTCATGTGAGACATCTTTGAAGTGCAGTTGCTGAGGACATGCCAGAGCCACTTTTCAAAGTGAGAAATACGAAATGTCAACATTTTTTTTTCCAATGAGCAGCAGTGATCATTTAGGGCCTATACTGAAGTGATCTCTTACTTGACTCATACTATTAAAATCAAAGTCTTTTTGAAGTAATACAAACAGGAAAAGTACCCAAAGAAAATAAATGTCTATTTTATTTGTACTTCAAAGTTGAATTTTTGGAGCCAGAAGAGCAAGTTTACCCAGGTTTCAGAGCTTGCTCAAGCCACACTTAAGCTTGTAACAAAATGTAAGATATAGTCTTATCTAGCTAGACACTTCTATAGTGCCTGTCTCGGTAGGATCTGAGCTCTTCACAAAGATAAATGGATTTAACCTGACGACACTGGAGTGAGCTTGGAAAGAAGCTCCCCATTTTAGCCATATTTTACAGAAGAGGATCTGAAGCACAGAGATACTAGCCCAGATCCCCAAAAGTTGTTAGGCACGTAACTCCCATTGAAATCAATGGGAGTTAGGGGCCTTAATGCTTTTGAAGATCTGGGTCTGAGTGACTTTCCAGTGTCAAAAAGGAACATCTGTGGCAGAGCCAGATCTCTTGAGTTCTAGTCCAATGCCTCAACCACAAGACCACCCTTCCTTTCTCAGTGATGTAAAGCTTTGATGTCAAAGAAATTCCACTTGTGTAAAACTGATATAAAGGATTGTAAAAATCAGGTCCTTGAGGCTTAAAACTCCCACTGTCCTTCAGGTGGTGTCTTGCCCTGCAAGGTGAATTCCATTAAAGAACACTGAGTTCCTGTAAATAGGATTCCTCTTCCTGAAGAACATGTGGAATTTTAAGGCTATGGAGCCAGGCATCTCAAACTTTGGAGAGATTTGAAAGTTGAATGCAGATACAAATTTTGCAAATGCCTCTATCTTTATAATGGGCTGAGCCAATGCCCCATTTCCAAACATCTGTAAATATTGGGGTATTTGAAATCCAAAAAGAAATCTTGCAGCTTGAGCCATGCTCTAATATAAACAGAAGTCTGTCAGAATAGGGGTTATAAACAAATGTGGGTACTTTAACAATATGGTTGCAAGGACTCTTGGAATATAAGGTCATTTCCCTGAGTCTGACAATGGGTTTTCCTCTTAGGAACAATAATTAAAAACCAGTATGTACGGATTATGGATCAGATGGAGAAAATATTGAATTATTGGAGCCAAGAAGATTATACGGAAAATAAATTGAGCCTTGACCCATTGACTTCATGCCGTCATTGCTGTGGTATGTTATATCACTTAAGTTGTAATATTGTATTCGCATGTGTCACAGCAACAATGTAGGTATAGCTGTAGAAGGGAAGGAATGCATATGAAGGAAAACAGAGATAAGTATTATCACATTGTGCTAGACTTGAAACCAGAGTTGCCAACTTTCACGTGGTAAATAAGCACCCTGACTTTCACAATAAGCCAAAAATCATGCTAATCCTATTTCAAAACAAGGCCAAAGTAAGCCAGTCCCTAAGAACCCCAACACTCTGTGTGTCTATATCCCCCTCGGTGTGCAGTCTGGGACTGTGGTGGGCCCACTGTGCACCCCTGACTCTCTCCCCCCTTTGCCCCTTGCCCCTGCTTATCCCCCCTTGCCCGAGCTGATAAAAAAAAGCAACAAGCTACAACAAGCAACAAGCCAAAAAGCAACTCACAAGGCAATTAAGCCAAAAACAAGCCCAATTTCTGCTTTTTTTTTAAGTGGGTTTGGCATGTCTGCTTTAAACCCCCATCGACCTTGTGGAGTAAATAGTTATGGAGAAAGTTGTGTCTGTGTGACCAAAAGAATTAGAGATGAGAGAATCTCTTGAGCTGTGTTGTCCACTCTCTCTTCCTGTCAATGAAGACTTGTTCTCAAAAGCATATCCTCCGGTGCTGGGGCCTGCCTACATTTAAAGGCCTCAAGCAACAAGGCTTCCATGTTGGAAGATATTCTATAGCCAATGGTGGAAATATTTTCTTGTTCATCTTAAATCTCTCGTTAATTACATTCCATTATCCAAAGTTATTATCTCCTGAGACCACATTAAACAATTTCCTTTCCTCTCTTAGCATCCCTGCCTTTCAACTACTTAAAAAACGTTTTAACTTCCTCTGTAATAATTTATGCAAACTGTAAATATTTAAGTACTCCACTCCATCCCCACAAATCCAGCATTCTAGCGCCTTAATTATTTTATTTTGTTCTTATTTGATTTTCTTCCAGTTTGTTGTCAGCTGCCTGGTACTGAAGTGCCAAGAAACTGTATGTTATATTGAAGCTATAGCCGTAGCTGGGTTCCCAGGGCATACTGGGATCTCAGAGAATGAAACGGTGGACAAAGCAGCTAAAAACACTGGAAGAAATGGAAGGCTTGACATAGAAATACTTCTGAGTAAACAGAAGTTCAAAAGCCTCCTACAGAAAAATGTAAGCAAGGAATGGCAAAACATTTGGATTAATGAAAAAAAGAGGAAGATGATTTTTTGAATAGTGCCCTAGAGTTAAAGACAACAGCATACTTCAGGGCCTGGATAGGACTGATGAAATGCCTTTGTTTAGAATACTAACTGGCTATTGTAGTGCAAACAAAAATATTTTTTGAATAGCTAGACACAACGATGGAGAATGTGCGCTCCTTAAGGTGGAAGAAACAATTCATCACTTTTTATGGGTATGGAAGGGCTTTGATAAAGAAAGGGGGAAGGTTTCTAAAGAATTCAAACTTCTAAAAATAATACAAATTACATTATGTTATTTAGTAAAAACATTGGGGAAATGTAGTGATGTTATAAAGACATTGTTACATTATCTGAAAGACACAGGGCAGAGCAAGAGAATATAAACTACTAAGTACTGAGGAATGGTAGTTGGTGTCGGCTATAGACTACTCAGTCAAGTCTGCTTCACCATAAAGAAAAGAAGTGAGGGAGCTAGTGGAGGAGAGAAAGCTGTGTGAAAGGCTTTGTTTGCTGTAGGTCTGTGCGATGTCCTGTAATGTTTAGAAACTGCGGATAAAAGGGTCTCGTGGTGAAAAAGAAACAGGCTATGTGTGTTTGTGACTAGGAGACCATGAAATCAGGCCAGGCAGCGCTGTTCATGCCCTGTGACAGGGATGTGATGTTACATGTTGGTAAGTAGATGTGAAGCTAATGGGAGTCAAAGCTGATGATGCTGACAGGGCAGAAATATGGTCCACTGAGCTGAGCGGGAGCCTAAGCTGGCGTCACTGGTACACCAAGGTGCAGAAGAGAGTATAGGAAGCATGTAAGAAGGTGTAAGTTAAATCACATTACCCCAACTTTAGTTTTTTCTTATGCATTGATGTGTGTGGCACCAACTTACCCTCACTCACATGCTGCCGTGTGCAAGGAGATCTAAAGGAGTCTGGCCAAGAGTTTCCACTGCCATGAGCACAACTTCTCAGTATGGCTCACTGACTCTTTCCACTTCAGCTCAGCTGATCTCTCACTACAATGGTCAATTCTTAAATGTTGCACCATGTATGATGTTTGTCCTTTATGAAGAGTTCTTCCCACTTGGGAAAAACTGAAGAAAAAAGACAGGTTTCAGAGTAACAGCTGTGTTAGTCTGTATTCACAAAAAGAAAAGGAGTACTTGTGGCACCTTAGAGACTAACCAATTTATTTGAGCATAAGCTTTCATGAGCTACAGCTCACTTCATCGGATGCATACTGTGGAAAATACAGAAGATGTTTTTATACACACAGACCATGAAAAAATGGGTGTTTACCACTACAAAAGGTTTTCTCTCCCCCCACCCCACTCTCCTGCTGGTAATAGCTTATGTAAAGTGATCACTCTGCTTACAATGTGTATGATAATCAAGGTGGGCCGGAATAGAGACTGGGAGTGGATAAGTCATTATGCAAGGTAACCTATTTCCCCTTGTTTTCCTAACACCCTCCCCCCCACACCCCGTTTCTCAGACGTTCTTGTTAAACCCTGGATTTGTGCTGGAAATGGCCCAACTTGATTATCATACACATTGTAAGGAGAGTGATCACTTTACATAAGCTATTACCAGCAGGAGAGTGGGGTGGGGGGGAGAGAAAACCTTTTGTAGTGATAAACACCCATTTTTTCATGGTCTGTGTGTATAAAAACATCTGTATTTTTCACAGTATGCATCCGATGAAGAGAGCTGTAGCTCACGAAAGCTTATGCTCAAATAAATTGGTTAGTCTCTAAGGTGCCACAAGTACTCCTTTTCTTTTTGAAGAAAAAAAGAGCCCATCAAGAGAGATTTCAATTTTGGGTTTTAAGGAGATTTTTTTCCCCACATGATTGTGAGACACATTTTCATCTAGGAACATAGGACTTGCGAGGCTGGATCAGAACTGTCATCCATCTAGTTCTGCAATTTCTCTCTGACAGTGGCCAATACTAGATGCTTTAGATGATGGTGTAAGAACACCACAGTAGGCAGATAGCGGGATAATCTCCCTCCTACATTGGTCTTATTCTGATCTCTAACAGTTAGAGATTGCTTTATTTCCTGCAGCACAAGGGAATCTGAATCAATGGCTCTCTTTGCAACATGAAGTTAGGTTGCTACATAAAGGCCTGTTCTTTGATTGCCAGAAACTGTGAGCTTGAAATTCTGATGCTATGTTTTAATGCTGGGTGCTCGGTTCAATGCTGCATGCACAACTGTTTGTTTTAAAATGGTTAATTTATCAGAGTGACGTCAATATGTGGATTCCTGTTTTATGTTCAATCTTCAGCATTAATGAATTATGAATACAACCTCTAATTGCTGTGAAGTACACATGGAAACAATCTTATGGAATTATAAATAATTATCACCCTCTTGATTACAAAAAGTGGGATCTGAGCTTGCTATTTGATCTCAGAAGTTTAATTAAGTGTTCTATGAAGGATTCTGAATAAGCCAAATGGCTATATGCTATTCAAGCAAATAAAAACTCCAGAGATATAAGGGCAGTCTGCAGCCATATTTTTGCTGCTGATCCTGTTAATGCCAACACCCAGGTTTGGCATTCTGAAATGCTGCACATCTTACTTCTATGCTTCCCACATTTGGTACCCTGAATAAACACAGAGCCTGGTCTTGCAAACCATTACTCAGGTGTAACTCCAGTGGCTTCAGTGGGACTTCTCACCATTCTTGCGAGTTACAGGATCGCATCTGTAGTTTTTAAATTAATGGCTTATCATCATTGCTCTGTGTTATTGAGGCAGAGCATCAGGGTGACTGGAAATAGCATACTATTGCAGTGTGGCAGGCATCCTAGGGCAAGGTTTCAGCTTATGTGGTTATTTAGGGACATCAGGGGGCATAAGACTTCCTTCTATTCCTTGCAAGACCTTCTTGGATAGAGAAGGATGTGGAGTGGGCAGAGCCTTGTCTCCACCCATTCTCAGTGCCATGGCCAGCACTGCTGAACCAGCAAGGGCAGTAATAATCTGGTACTGATAAAAGTCATTAGCACTTACTACCACTCCTAAAGTAAAAAGAAAAGGAGGACTTGTGGCACCTTAGAGACTAACAAATTTATTTGAGCATAAGCTTTCGTGAGCTACAGCTCACTTCAATATAAATCTCCCCACTGTATTTTCCACTGAAAGCATCCGATGAAGTGAGCTGTAGCTCACGAAAGCTTATGCTCAAATAAATTTGTTAGTCTCTAAGGTGCCACAAGTCCTCCTTTTCTTTTTGTGACTACAGTCTAACACGGCTGCTACTCTGACTCCTAAAGTAGCCGCATTCCTTACAATGGGCAGGTTGCATAGCTGCAATCTAGCCCCTGGTGGTTAAGTGTTTTGCAGTAAGGGCCGGATTCTGCTTCCCTTACTCACACTGAGAAGCAACTCACTGTGTGGGTTGCCCCATTGGGTGTAAATAATCTTTCAGCATGAATAGGGGTGGCACAATCTGACCCCATACTGAAAAAGTTGTCAGGTAACATCTGTGGAGTTCTCTACTGGGTGCAATCAGATGCAGGCAAGTCCCAGAGTTACAACTAGATTGTGACTTGCACTGCATGCATGTGCGAGGGGAATAGTGGGAATAAAATAGCACCCCTTTCACCTCTACTGGGCCCTTGGGTATGGCTGTGCTGGAGTAAGCTGGGGGCTACCTACCCATTTACTTTCCCCAAGAGCGGCTGTGCATGAAATGGAATCCTGAGCTTACTCCTGTTGTCGAGTGGCTTCCATGTTCTTTGCAACATTCTCCTTTCAGCCCTCCTAAACATTCCCACTGTGCATAAATGCTGCATGTTATTTGCACTAGCAGTGTTGTTAATACATGCCACTAAGATACCGCTGCTGAAAAATTTCTCCCGTCAGAAGGTTTTTGGAGCCTAGCGCCTGAGATGTTAAACAACCCTGCAGTTCTATTTTTGTCAACCAATAAGATGGTTACATTACAGTATGTTTCTGCAGATCTCTCTCTTAAAGCTGCAGCATGTCTTTAAAAAAATATGGAAATAGTTATTTGTAATTACACAAAAGTACATTTACAAAGTTATTAAAAATAAATACAAAAGCCATCCTCTCCCATACTGTCTCCCCAGTATGCGTTGATAAAGCATCCCACAGTTGCATGGAATGCATTTGAAGCACACCTTAAGTATTTGTATTTGAAATGTTAACTCAGTTGCTGGGTGTAGCCCATCAGAGGAGGGTTTGGAAGCAGTACAAAAAAATAAAGGAGGAAGCTGGGAGGTTGGAATTACTATGAAAGATCATATTTTCAGATCTGCCTTGCAGGATATTTGGTGATTTGTTTCCTCTGTAATAGTGGCTAAATAATGAAAGTACAAAGTTGCTTTGATCTAAAAAAATCGCTGTGGGATTTAATAATTTATAGCTGAATTTAACAGCACAGTGGAAATCCTTTTATATAGTGGAATTATTTTGTTTCCCCTTGGCAGATCAACTGCTCTTGAAGCAGAGGTCTACTATAAATCGAACTATACTATGCATATTTCAATGCACTGAAATTATGGGGGGCTTTCATCCAACTACATTTTCCATATAAACAGGTTTTGTTCACTATGTCCCTGACTCCACAAAACTCTTAAGCATATGCTTAAATCCCTTAATTTCAATACAACTGAAGCATGTGTTTAAGTGGTTTGCTGAATCAGGGCCAGTACATGGGTTCCTCTCTATAAGGTGTTTGAAGAAGTAAATCATACAGGGCCAGATACTGTCATCTTTACTCATCTTGAGTAGCATCTGACTCTAAAAGCAGTTCTGTTGATTTAAATATGGAAGAAGGTACCAACACAAAGGAGTAAAGTTGGCAGAATCTGGTCAATAAATATAAGGGCCAGTTTTTGCCATCCTCATTCACATAAATAGTTGCAATGATTTCTATGGTACTACTCATGAGAGTAAGGTTTGCACGGTCAGGTCTTCGAGAAAAGAGTAAAGAGAAAAATCAACAATTGCAAAGGAACTAGTCTTCATTAGTATGAAATCCTCACACTAACATAATGCCATATAGTGCAAAGACTACACAGACCCAGAACCTTTATTAATCACTGTGAAGTTCACCTGGTCTAATTGATTCATCTTTTATCAATATAGTTCACATAAAATTAGGGTTGTGAATAAATTGTGTTTCAGCTGTTGCAAAAAGTATTCAGAAAAAAATAACTAAATACGGTCAGGTAAATTTCTTCCATCTCCATCTTTAAACATGTAACATTCAAATTTGATGGTAAAGGCATGAGGACTCGGGAAATGGTGTCCTTCACTTGTGTGTTGATTGGCGCAAACCATCTATGTTTGGCAGTGACTTAATCTTCACTGCTTCTGCATGATGATTGTTTGGTGGCTCATGAAGGAATGAGTTGGTGGGCTCAGTCCAATGTCTAGTGGGGAAAAAACATTATTATTAACTAGCAGACTTAGTAGAGAAGTAAAGGACTGAATAAATGTGAATGTACTTAATATTCCTGGAGGTGGTCCTTGTGAGCCTGAGTTGAGACTCCAGCATGAGATAGCAAATCTTGTTCATTGTTTTTGTTGGTATTACTCGGCCACCTAAAAGTCCTGACCAGGGCTGGAGTCCCATCATGCCTGGCACTGTACAAACACATAGTAAGTGGTAGTCCTTGCCAGTGTTCCCTCTAAATTTTCCCATCCATGCGCAGAATGAATTTTGTTATGTGCACCAATATGGAGTCACCTGGGCTGGGGAAAGGGGCACCTCTCCCCGCCACGGCAGCTCTGGGGCCGGGACCATCGGGATAGGTGCCTCTCCCCACCACAGCAGGTCCGGGATGGGGCTTGGTTGGGGCCGAGGGAGGAGTGCCTCTCCCACAGCTGTGGCAGGTCTGTGCCGGGACTGGTTAGAGCCAGGGAAGGGGTGCCTCTCCCCCTCTCTCTTGGCCACAGCAGGTCCGTGCCAGGGCTAGGGCGCTTCTCCCACAGCAGGTTCGGGCCGGGGCATCTCTTCCCCTGCCCAGTCCATGCCAGGGTGGTGCCAGGGGAGGGGCACCTCTCCCCTGGCCATGGCAGGTCCAGGCCAGACTGGGTTGGGGCTGGGTGAGGGGCACCTCTTCCACTGCCCAGTCCAGGCCAGGGCGGTGCTGGGGGAGGGGCACCTCTCCCCCAGCCGCAGCAGGTCCATGGGTGAGGAATCTCTCCCCGCCGTACCCCTGAGTGCCTGCATGGCACTTAATAGGCTGCTGCGTGGGTGCACAGCTTAGAGGGGACTTAGGTCCTTGCCCCAAGAGCTTTCGAGTATCAATAGACAACACCAACAACGAATGCAAGGGAAACAAAGACTATGTGATTTGTCCGGGGTCACCCAGCAAAGCCACGGTAGAAACAGGAACAGAACCCATGTCTCTAGCATCCCAATGCAGTGGCTTCACCGTTGGAACAAGCTGCCTCTTGTGGTGGGGTACAAATTGTGTGGGATCAGTGTCTCAGTTTCCAGTGTATTTTATGAACATCTAATTTAATAAAATGCTCACACAAAGAAATACACGTTTGGCATTTAGATAATTCAATAAATTCTGTTGTAAGTTCCAAGAAATTAAATGTAATTGAGTGAGCATGGAGTAGTGCTTGAAGATTTTGTTGCGCATTTTTCTTGTAAATCTACAGAATAAAATTATAGCCTAGGCTTACAGCCCCCCAAACTCTAACTTTTAATAATGAAATTAGACTTCAGTGGATCTCTTTGGAGAGTGAAACCCAAAGGACTGGTACCTTTAATAGGCAAACAGGTGCAATGATATAATAATCTAACAGAAAATGTCTCCCTCTGCTCATGTGTGGTACAGGTTCAAGTAACAGCAGGTTGAGTTCTAAAATCATCCAGATATGCAGGGCTCCATCATTCCCGCAAGGGATGGGGAGTGGTGTGAGGCAGAGCTGTTGACACTGAGGGAAATTCCCTTACAGAATAGCATCTGAAAGGGCCAGTTGGAGGCCATGCTAACTTTTGGCAGCAGGCTAGGGCCAGCCATAACAACCAGTAGCTTTAGAGATGCACTCTGAATAAAGGCCTGTTTTGTATGGGCAAGGCTGTGAATCCCTTACTCTTACTGATGACATAATAGTCATGTTGTCTTCAGTGGGACTAATTCTGTGAATACCCATGGCAGCAAGGGGTTCACAAATTGGCTCAATGAGTCTGTAAATTCATATGTGCACATGTGGGAACTCTCCATGCAAACCACAACATTTGCACATACACATCCAAGCTGAAATTATTATGGCATTGCTGTAATGTATGCCTTCCCCTATATAGGTGTGTATGATGGTTTCATAGAGCTTAAGGCCAGAAGGGAACCTTTAGATCATCTAGTCTGATCTCCTGTATACCCAGACTCCCATATATCAAGCCCAAAGACTTTTGTTTGACTAAAGGATTGTATGATAAGTTATCAGTGTAACCCTTCTGCCCGTCAGAGATGGCAACAACAGGGGCCAGGTTCAGTATCTAGGGGTTCCGTTCCAATAACGGAATGCAAAACTGGCTCGAGCCCCCACCCAGTGACCTGGCACAAATATATACCATCCCCGTGGGCGCCTCTAAGAGGCAATGCTTCCCCTCTCGCAAGCACAGAGTCTGAGTGTAGCAAAAGCCTTTTAATAACAGAGAGAAACAATGTGGCATTATGTCAGAGAAACACCACCAACAGGATTCATAACACAACCCATGAGTCAAAACCCATCCCAAGCAAATTGGGCCATGTCCTTTCCCTTTGTTTCTTGAGTCCAGCAACCCAAAAGTCACCCAAAGTCCCAAAAGTCTAACAACCCCGAAGTCCAGCAACCCAAAAGTCTCTGTCCTTGGTCAGTGCAGCCAGAGTTCAAAAGTTTATCTGCAGAGTCTTACCTTCCAGCCTGGGTGAAAATGGGGGTGTTAAGGGGCACTTTACATGGTCCAGGGTCGACAGCTCAACCTCTCCGTGGAGTTCTGCTGCAGCCTTCACCATGAGCCGCTCCACCAAGCGCTTCACTCCACCAGCCGTCCCATGAGCCACTCCACAAACTGCTCCGCCAGCTGCTCTGCCAGCCGTCCCATGAGCCACTCCAGCCGTCCCGCAAACTGCTCTGCTCTGCCAGCCTGTCAGCAATATATCTTCAGGCCCCCACTACTTAACACAGCACTCAGTGATTTCAGCTCTTAGTAACTTTAGCTCTTTAATGATTCTAGCTTTTAGCAGGGGAGCCTCAGTGCTGGTGCACCATCAGCCTAAAGTGAATTCAGCACAGCAGCCTCTAACTGGTGGTGCAAACTTCCCTACATTGTTCTGCCAAAGGGCTATATTATTCCTTATGTAATTATGGAAGTTGACCTCATTGCTCCTTGATGCTCTTCTGGCTGTGCCAACTGTAAACGTAAGAGACTAGTCCAGCTGGTTGGAAGTTTGGCCTTTCTCGCCAGACAGTGGGGTGACTGCAATAGAAACCTCATTAGCAGAAATGGGACGGAAGACAGCTACTCTTCTCAGTTCACACAGGCCAGTAATAAATGGTAACAATTTACAGTCACTACCACCTGGGCTGGACTCAGATATGTGACTGCCATCGGGTGTTTATTTGCAGCTCCGCCAGTGATAGCAATGGCGCAGATAGCCCCATGTCAGACAGAGTCAGGACTTTCAGAAACAAATGATACTAGGTTGAATGGCCAAAGCGTTCAAATTTGCCTGCCTAAAGTTGAGCATCTTTACTTATGAAACTAGGTTTTCATAGGTGCTGGGCACCCACAACACTTATGTGAAATCAGGCTACCTATTTAGGTTCCAAATGGCCAGACTGCATTACCTTTACTCACACAGAGTAACTCCATGAGTAACTCCCACTGAGATATTTAGTGCTACCTGTGGCCTCAGGCGCTGCTAATCTGCAATAACAGTACGAGAATCTGCATTTAGGTCTCTACCATTAGACATCCAAATTAAACTATTTTGGCCTATATGGGCAACACTTTGCCTTTAGCTATTACTTGTGTGATGACTACCCTTGTAACTGGCACACTGGGGTTTGAACCAAGGCTAAATGCAGAAACCACCATCAATTGAGTTAAAGAGGCAAGGCACTATAAATGGGGGTGTAGCAACTCCACTCTGTAGAGTAGCCAGGGGAGAGGCTGCAACGTGCTCTCACCAGTGGGATATATTGCTTGAAGTTTGCTTATATCATGTGAAAGCTTAGTAAAATCAGCTTGCACATTTTAAATACAGTGTACTGTAAGTATTACACTACTACATTGAATGAGGATGGTGTCATGAGAAGAAGCTGGAAAAATCTCCTGGGCTTGCTTCTCCAATAATGCTTCTGTTTTGCTTTCAGTCCCTGAGGGCTCTGGCTTATCAGATGCAGACAAAGTGAAGAGAAACAGTAGAAATGAAAACTGTTATTGATCCATACAGAGTGTGATGCAGTGCGGATTGAGATTTGAACGTATTCTTTAATAGTGGGCGGAAAAGTCAAGACTGGTAATGGTAACGGGAGACACTGAGTTTTCCTTTCATTTGAGGGTCAAGAGTTAATGTCAAATCTCAGCTTGGCAGCTTAGACATACAGTGTTCCGTTTATTACCACTGGAGTGTGTCAGAGGCCTCCAGAAAGGATACTGCCTGGTGGAATTTCATGAAGGACAGACACTTGAAAATACACGGTTATTTCTCAAGTAGAATTGTCCACAATTATATCTAAGATAGAATTAACCATTAAATGTGGTTGCTGCCCCCTCCCAGCTCTTGATCTTGATGATCAGACTTTCTTCCTTCCCCTCATTTGCACATCTCATCTATTTAACTCTGAACAATTACAGGCAAGGGGCTGTCTCTTTCTTTGTGTATGTACAGCAGACAACAAAATGGGTCTCCAGTCTTGTGAAGCTACTGTAATGTAAATCAATAATGATAATAGACCCACTGGTGAAAACTCATGTAAAGTTTAAGTTTTAACATGCAGATCTTTGTGGAGTGCAAACTCACAGTTTCAGCACTGGTTGGCAAAAAGAAAAGGAGGACTTGTGGCACCTTAGAGACTAACCAATTTATTTGAGCATAAGCTTTCGTGAACTACAGCTCACTTCTGAGAGCTAGATCGCTAGCCTATATAGACTAACACGGTTGCTACACTGAAGCACTGGTTGGGTATATGTATGGAACAACACACATGCTGTAGCTCAGTCTGTATGGAACAACACACATGCTGTAGCTCACGAAAGCTTATGCTCAAATAAATTGGTTAGTCTCTAAGGTGCCACAAGTCCTCCTTTCCTTTTTACACATGCTATTGTATGTGCTGTATCGGTCTTGTAGGAAAACATACTACGTGGGACTGTCTCTCTTCTTCTGTTTTCAACACCAGCTGTGCATCGTCAGTGTTTTCATGCAGCAAAAAGAGAAAGGGCATTTTTTTCCAGACCACTCTGAATAACGCATATAGTTATTAACTCTAAGTTGGCCAAGGCATTCTTTATAAGGTCAAATATGGTTTATGCTCAGAGGGGCAAATTCTGATCCACTTTTATGCATCCTTCACCAGTGCAGAGGTCTTGGTTTCAGCAGAATTGGAATGATACCAGTGCATAATGGGTGAGATCCCATCGGCCTGCAAAAGAGCTGGCAACCATGGAACATGGATGCTTTTTATTTTAAAGGTTTCAGAGTAACAGCCGTGTTAGTCTGTATTCGCAAAAAGAAAAGGAGTACTTGTGGCACCTTAGAGACTAACCAATTTATCTGAGCATAAGCTTTCGTGAGCTACAGCTCTATGCATCCGATGAAGTGAGCTGTAGCTCACGAAAGCTTATGCTCAGATAAATTGGTTAGTCGCTAAGGTGCCACAAGTACTCCTTTTCTTTTTCATTTTAAAGTAAGGATGAATATTAAGGGTATGGCAGGCTAGTGATTTGTCTTTCTATCTTAGCACTTATAGGGGATCTCAATGACTTACAGTCTTTAATGTATTTATCCTCACAACACACCTGAGAGAAGTTGCATAAATGGGGAACTGAGAGACTAAATGAATTGCCTGGGGTTACTCAGAAATCTGAGGGAACAAGGACTTGAACCTAGGTCCCAGGCTAGGACTCTAGCCACAACAATGTGAATCTACCTGTCACATGTAGCAGCTCTGCAGACCTGGGGCTAAGGCAACATAACAGCTCTGCCATCATTCTAGGGCGGTGGAGAAGAAGATACCATCCCCATGCCTTAACACACAACTTGTTTACTGTGAGCCAGAACTAGGATTTGCCCCATCATGGCTGCTTGCAAGAGTTCTGCAATAACCAGCATAGCCATGAACAGAAATTGATTTCCCTGAACTTAAGTTCAACTCTTTCATGGAGATGGATGGCCATTCTTTGTAGTCCTTTAGACGAAGTTATTAAATAGAATGGGAATGGAATGCGGCCAAAGTTCTCACTGAGCTCCCTACAGTTGTGTTCTGTCATTTCTCCTGCGTTGCAGTAGCCTTTATATTACCCAGTAAGTGCATTTCATAAATAGCCTGCACAGTTATTGAGTGCAGTGACATGCAATAAATTAAACTGAGGCCTGTAAAGAGGGCAAGGAAACCCATGAATATGCTTCAGCAGCATCTGTTGAGCTGATATCAAAGAACATGATAGAAAGAGACATTTTGATTTGTACATCTCATTCTTGTCACAACTTTGATAGAAACATGTCCTTGCTGTTGCAACCTAAAAGTAGGTTAAGAGGGGCATATAATGTACTGTGGGAAAGATATTCAGCTGCTCTAAATTGCATTGCTGATAGGAATATAGGAATTACAATAGTGGGTAAGACCCATGATCCATCTAGTTTAGTGGCCTGGTCGGGAATTTTCCATCAAAACATTTTTCCAATGGAGAATGCAATTTTCACAAAACTGAAATTTTCCATACGAAAATTGGAAACTCTTTTTCATTTTCCCTTGGGAAAATCAAAACAAAATATTTTGTGTGATGCGGTGTTGACCCGAACTGAAATGTTTCCTTTTATCAAACTGTATTGAAATATTTAATTTCTGAGCAGTTTAACATTAATCTGTGGTCACCTGATCTGCTCTCGTGCCTCTTGCGAGCTAGATTTCAAGTGCCCCGTTCCCCCGTTCTCCTCTATGGTTGGGTTTGCTGACTGAACTATAGCTCCCATGATGCACAGCAGTCCACCCTGTTGAGCTGACGCAGTGCATCATGAGAGTCATATGACTGAGATTGTCTTAAACCCTGAAGCATGAGATTAATATCCCCTTTTAATTTTTATTGATAGTATTAGCTATTATATCTTTGGATACTCTCATTATCCAGTTCCCCCCTTGTATCTTGCGATGTTCTTGACCACATCCACTTTGTGTGGGTTTGAGTTCCATATTCTATGTAGGCATTGTCTGAAGTGACTTCAGTACTGATTTAAGACAGCTGAGGGTCTAACTTTGTATTTTGTGGCACTATCAAAGATATATGTTTCTGTTAAGATCATACCTCTCAACAAGTTAACCATGTTGGACGAGATACAATGTGTAAAAAAAATTCCCAGTTTGGATCTATTAAGTTGGTATCCCACCTCTGACAATGTTCATTTCCAGATGCTTCAGAGGATGGGACTAATAAATCCCTCAATGTACAACTATAGAATAACCTTCCTTAATCCCCTCAGTGGGTGGGTTTTTTTCCTGAAGGTTGAGGTTGTGGAAGAAAACACAGTCTTCACTCTTAGGTTGTTTGCAACAAGTCATACACAGTTTCTTCTCAAGCAATTGCAAGGGGGAGAGTGTGCACAGACAGAGATTCCCTCTTTCTAGGCAGGTCTCTGCCAGATAAACAATTAGGGCAAACATTTATACCTTTTGTTACATACAATAATGATCAACTGCTGCATCTTGTTTATGCATGTTCCTTCCTAATATCTTACTTTTTCTCAGCAGTTCCTGCTACAATCTGCGTTCCATTCTTATCTAACACAAGGTCAAAACAGCATCTCTTACAGTTTTCCCACTCGCTTCCCACTCGCCCAGGCTCTGCCTTAAAGTCTCATGTTATTAGAGTTAGAGTTAGCCTGACTCTTCCTCTATTCCTAAGAAAACTAAGATGTCTGCATTCAAATTCCCTTTATCCACTTCCACACTTCCTGCTTTTGTGCTTCCATCAAACCTTGAATTTCTGATTCTAGATCAAATGGTTCAGCCTCATGGGCTTTGGTTGGATGCAGTGACAATGCGTGGTTAGTATGAACATGAAAGATGTTATTATTTCATCCTTTACAACAACAATAACATAATCCTAAACTGAACAACAACAATAAAAGCATTAACATTCCCATTGTAATAATATGATGGGGTTGTTTTATAGCCTTAGTTACATAGCACAATGCATCATAATTAGTACATAACGTGGACACTCTATAGGCTGTATGAAAGGCATATTTTTCAATTTGGTATATATTTTGAAGCATAGGAATTTGCCCTTGTAATTCAGAGATTTTCTGGACCTCTGGTAGGAGTGAAAGCAAATTTTGGAACCAGTCAGGTTCTAAGGCAGTCCCATTAAAGGGTATCTGAAACCTAAGGGCTGATTGTAGGATTCTATCTACAGGCCAATGAATAATATAATTTCCTGCAGCAGTGGTGAGATTAAAATGTATGTCTTGAAAAGTGGTGGCCTTAACATGCACACAGCTGTCATTAGCTTGGAAAAGCAGGTGTCCTGTCAGGGTAGTTCCTTGTCCCATACCCTCCCAACGAACGTTGTCATGAACAGTGACAACTTCCCCTGGCTTCAGTTTATGTACACACTGAAGCTGTGGGGGTTCTAACAGCCGGAGCGTCCATTGACTCCCTATCCTTATCCAAATGTTGGGTGTTATTCCAGGAGCACTGACGATAAGTTGGTTAGGCATACCAGGTAGTTTAATTTCCCAAATGTCTCGGTGAATTATCCAATCCCACATGCATCCTCCCCACAGACCTGGCAGGATTCGGTATCTGGGAGCCCACATCCCTCCAATCGGTCCGTATGTTTGGAAGGAGCACTGCGAACCTCTGCACTTCCACCCAGAAAATCTCCAAATACATCTCCATGGCCACAGATCAGATGATACTCCTGAAGTATCTGTAAGGGCAGTGGAGCAAGCCTGATGCTCAAGATCACTCCGAATGGCCATTAGCTGGTCATTTAGGAAATCCTGAATTTCTGAACAAGCCAGATCCCACTGCAATACCTTCCCAGCCTCAGTGATATTTAGTACCATCGTTGTCAGAAGTTTCTGGGTCATTGAACTAAGGGCGGAGATAACATGTAATTCACCAACTCCAGCCTGTACTTGGGTTAACTGTGCTCCAGTAATAAGACCTGTGGCTTTTTCCAACTGTCTTAATTTTTCTTCATGTTGCTGGCCTTTATAAATATTCCAAATTACAGCTGCACTATTGGCACCATCCCATAGGTGTCCAGCCAAGTCCCTCTTCTTTCTAGAGGAAACCCAGGCCCTTTGCTGTGCAGCCCCTTTTAAGCAATATGCAGAGGTGACCTAAAAACTGGATAAGGGCAGTGTGAATTTTATAGTCCCTAGTGTAGTACTAATCACAGTCCATCAATATCCTAACACATCTCTCTTTGGTGAAGTACCATATCAAATCTGTTGGCTAAACACCTCCACATACTTCTGAGAGACATTAGCATTAATAGCATAGGAAGGGGCATATTGCAATATGGTGCAGGTTAAATTATTAATTACAGGGATTATTTCAGTACAGGTAAAATTTCCGGTGGCAGAACAGACTCTTTGGGTATAGTTTGATTATTCACTAATTGGGTGACCAAATAACAATAAGGGCCTCTTTCATCTAACATATTGCAGACTCCAGGAACGGCCATCCGATCTACTTCGCTATAGAACCCATTAATCTCAATTTCCGATTCTTGGGGCTCATTTGTAGTGATATCATATATTTCTATTCCCACCGACCCAGTTCTTTTCCACTCAATTATTCGCTCATATGAACTATTCTGAATCTTAAAAAATAATTTTTCTGAACAAATTTTCAGTAAATCACTAAGATGTGAAGGCTTTGGGCATTGGATTTCCTTAGAATATACAGTATTGTCTGTATTTGGGTAAATTACAGGGGTGGTGGCAAAGGTGGAGTGCATGGGGGGGGGGTAATGTTCGTGGCAGCAAGGCATCTTTGGTATTCGTCATCGGGAAGCCAATTAGGGAGGGCAGTACATTCTAATGGTACTTGTCCGTAAGCACAAAGCCCAGACCCTGAAAGAAATCCAAACCACCACGCAACACCACATTCCCAAGAACGGTCCCTGTAGTTCCCTCCCTGTCAATATACAATACAATAGCACTTCACCTTGTCCTGTTCTCCTGCTGTCCAGAAAGAACAGCAGCACCAGAAGGAGAGAGAGACCACTCATCAGTCGGAGAGTCATCTCAAGGTGGAGGAGCCTTTTTGCAGTGAGAAGCATGGGTCCAGGCAGTCAGTCCTTGGCACTTCACAGCGGTGTTGGTAGTTAACAGGACTTGGTAAGGGCCTTTCCAACGTGGGGTCAGGGCGGTCTTTTGTTTATGGACCTTTATGTAGACCCAGTCTCCTGGTTCCAGCGAGTGGCAGGGTTGCTCAGGATCCTTGGGTAGTGCTTCTTTCACCTGTGTATAAAGAGACCTAACACATTTCATTAGTGCCTGACAATAATTAAGCATTGTGTCATCCATTAAATGAATGTCCATCTGGGCGAGGGTCAGTGGAGGCGCTGCCAGAAGTCGCATCGGGTACCTTTGCAGGATCTCATGAGGGCTGAGTCCAGTCTTTCAATTGGGAGTGGCCCTCATGCTCATCAATGCTAATGGAAGGGCAACTGGCCACGTTAAGTTTGTCTCCACACAGATCTTAGCCAGTTTATTTTTCAGGATCCCATTCTGATGTTCCACTGTCCCAGCAGACTGCAGGTGGTGGGGACAATGGGGTTGTGTTGGATCTGCAAGGCTGCACATAATTCTTTTATATGTCCGGTTTTATGGAAGTTAGAAACATGGACGGGAAGGATCATATGGGAGGAAGTGTCCTTTATTTCATGTCATTGGTGGAAATGGTCAAAATAAAGAACTTCATCACTAATGTCAAATACAGTGCAGGACATGGTCACCTGTAGAAGAGGCTGTAGAAATGAGAGTCTGCATGGTCATGTACAACATAATCAAATATGAGACCAGATCCTCAGCTAATGAAAAGTGGCATGACTGCAGGGGAACTATGTCAGTTTACACTAGCTGAGGATCTGGCTCCTGATATTTACAGAAACCAATATCATTATACTAAACATGACTCCTGGTGAATGTTCCAGGTTGAATTTACTCCTGTGCCTCTGAGTGTACCAAATGCATCTTGATATACTATTGAGTTCACCAACATCAGACACAGGGGAATGACCAGCAGTGACTGTGTTAAAATAACACTGTGGATCTAAGTTTGGATCCAGAAAAGCAAGGGAACACCAGAAATGTTAAGAAACAGGAAAGGGCCCCCCTGGGTTGACATGCCTGTCCTGATTTGGTTTTTTGTACCGTATTCTTCAAATCCTCCTTTCTGGAAATAGAGCTAGGTGTCTCTTTAGTTCATTTAGACTCTGTGTCAGTCACCTTCTCCAGTAACTAATTCCATGTGTTTCTTTCTCTAGAGTGAAACAGTCCTTCCCACATTCTCTATTTACTCATTGTTACCTTATATTTCAATTATGTCCCCAAGTTTTCCATTTAAAGTAATTATAACAAAACTCCATCTCCCTGCCTACTTTATAAGTTCCCTTTATTGTCTCCCTTTCCTTTATTGAAAACATCTATCATGCCACCTCAAAGATTCTCCTTTTCCAAGGAGAATGAGATCAGCTCCCACAGCCTTTCCTCAACTTATATAAAAATAAACAAACTCTGCAATTAAGAATAAAAAAATCCACATGGGAAAATGCAGACTTTTCCTTTATCCCACTGTAAAGACCTGATCCTGTAATCTCAACTTTTGATCAAGTGACTAGCCCCATCAACATAACAGAAATACCACTAGGGTAGAAGGCAAAACTTAGTGCTGCTCCTGGCATTAGCTTGAAGGATTGGGGAAATAGGACACATGCACACAATGGGGAGTCAATTGCAGACAGATGCTTCAATGTGCCATACTGCCAGGGATGGGGGGGTTCAGAACTGAAAAGCACAGAAAAACAAATCCTTCTTGCAAATGTCTTGGGTTTGTGGAGCTGACACCCAGTTCTCCACTCATCCACAGGTTTCAGTTAATTTAAGGAGGATGTAGTCTGTCCCCTGAAAGACACCTCAGGTTAAATTCCACCTTGCAGAATTTCTGAGCCCCTTTTCCCTCCTGCTGTTTATTCCTTGGGAAAGGAGCACATAATGTAAACTCCTTTCCTTCCCTCCACCAAATTCTAGTGCTAATGGCAAAATTTCAACTGCTTTTATATTTGACTATTGAATTACAATGAAACTCTAAAACAGATAATCACTAAAACTAATGGTTTTGAAGGAGAGATGGCATTTGATAAGATTAGCAGGGGAGGGACTGGAAATAGTATAGAATGCACAAAAAAGTAAAAATAAATAAAATAAAACGTTTACAGCCTGATTCTCCTCTCATATGACATTCACATTGGAGTAACACCATTGAGTTACAGATGATTTATATCACTGCAAGCAAGCTGAATTTGTGAAAAGATGACTGGTGGTGTGGTTAAGGCATTGGCTGACAATTCAGGAGATCTGTGTTTAATTTCCAACTATGCCACAAACTTCCTAGTTGCTGTTGGTAAAATTTTCATAAGTGACTTAGGATCCTCATTCTTATTTTCATAAGTGACTTGGGCATTTTGTGCCCTTGACTTTCACTGAGACTTAGGTTTCTAAGTCACTTTTGAAAATGGGGCACTATTAGGCACTATTGAAAATGTTACCTTAATCTCTCTGTGTCGCAGATCCACGTCTATAGTATGGGAATAATACTTTCTGTCTCCCACCTCTCGTCTGTTTAGATTATAAAGGGCCTGGGAATGGGGCTGTTTGTTAATATGTGCCTAACACTGATATTGGTTGGGGCCTCTAGCTGCTGCTGTAATAGGAAAAATAACAGGATCAACTCCTTGAAAAGTTTGTGTAGAAAACCTATAGTGAAAGATCAATTACTGTCTCCACATTATGTTGTGGTAGGCGGCCTCCCAGGCCTGAACTATGTAATAAACAGATTTTCCATCATAGCTTTCACCTAATGTGGCAACAGCTGTTAAAATGTGATTATGTACTATGACATGTTACTGTTATAAAATGTCACTGTAGCACCTTTACGCAACAAAACCTTAGCTTGCTCTTGTTGATTTCATAGTACCATGAATTATGTGACACATTTGCTTTCCATTATCAGCCAGGTCCAGGACTTCCAATTATTCGCCTTATTAATCAGACCTGTAAAAAGGAGCACAACGGGCCTACACAAAACACAGAATACAACATGGCATTCGTTATGGAAAGCACAGAATTTTAAGATGGAATTTATAGCCAAATTACTTCTTGATATTTTCACCATTACTGTGCTTACTGTTGATGTCCAGTTTATTCTAAATTTACTGCAAGCGATGGAAATTCCTGCTTGCTTTTCTGAATTGGCCTGCTTTATCAACTAGAGAGATATTTCATCTTCTCATATTGAATTCAATTGCATCACAGTGTGTGACATGGTACCACAAAATCTCTTACCTTAACTCGGTATAGCCAACATAGAGAGTTAGGATATTTTAACTTCTAATAGGGCATCAGAGTCCTCTGAGCTAGGTAAAGTGATACTTTTATGCACATATTTTTTTCTGGACCCTGAAACCTTAATTTAATCATTGTATTGACCCACGGCCCATGAACCAGGTAATAGACAACGAGGATCCGATTCTCAGCTAGTGTAAGCTGGTGTAGCTCCACTGAATGCAATGGAGCTGGGTTGATTGACACCAGCTGAAAAAGTGACTCAAATACTGTGACTATGCCTTTGAAAATGAAATAATTTGTGATTATGAGAGTACGTAACACAGAAAAGAGGGACATTTTTATATTGAGTCTTAGGGCTTGATTCCTCTCCTTTTCTTTGGAGTAAATCAGAAGTAATTCCACTGAAATCATAATGAAGTCAACTGAGTTATAGCAATGTAAATTAGTGTAAACCAGGATCTCCTCCTGCCATCTATTGATGAACCGGGGTGGGGGAAGACCCCAGGAGCAGAGTGTATTTGCACAACCTCACTTATTTTACCGTGGGGATCAACAAACAGACCTGTTTCACCAAAGTGATCAATTTCGGCTATTTTGGGTTAAAATTCACATTAGTCTTGAATTGGGGTAATTAAATGATTAAAGGGCAGCAGAACAGCACTTCATGTGCACCAGTTACCCTAACCTTAACCTCACTCACTAAAGAGGGGAGTAGAGATGCCAAAGGCCACTGAATTTTGTGGGGGAGGGGCGTGCAGCAGGAGTTTTTACCTGGTGGTGTAAGGAGTCCTAAATACCATTTAGAATCATAGAATATCAGGGGTGGAAGAGACCTCAGGAGGTCATCTAGTCCAACCCTCTGCTCAAAGCAGGACCAATCCCCAACTAAATCATCCCAGCCAGGACTTTGTCAAGCCTGACCTTAAAAATATCTAAGGAAGGAGATTCCACCACCTCCCTAGGTAACGCATTCCAGTGTTTTACCACCCTCCTAGTGAAAAAGCTTTTCCTAATAGCCAACCTAAACCGTCCCCACTGCAACTTGAGACCATTACTCCTTGTTCTGTCATCAGCTACCACTGAGAACAGTCTAGATCCATCCTCTTTGGAACCCCCTTTCAGGTAGTTGAAAGCAGCTATCAAATCCCCCCTCATTCTTCTCTTCCCCAGACTAAACAATCCCAGTTCCCTCAACCTCTCCTCATAAGTCATGTATTACAGTCCCCAAATCATTTTTGTTGCCCTCCGCTGGACTCTTTCCAATTTTTCCACATCCTTCTTGTAGTGTGGGGCCCAAAACTGGACACAGTACTCCAGATGAGGCCTCACCAATGTCGAATAGAGGGGAACGATCACGTCCCTTGATCTGCTGGCAATGCCCCTACTTATACAGCCCAAAATGACATTGGCCTTCTTGGCAACAAGGGCACACTGTTGACTCATATCCAGCTTCTTGTCTATTGTAACCCCTAGGTCCTTTTCTGCAGAACTGCTGCCGAGCCATTCGGACCCTAGTCTGTAGCGGTGCATGGGATTCTTCCGTCCTAAGTGCAGGACTCTGCACTTGTCCTTGTTGAACCTCATCAGATTTCTTTTGGCCCAATCCTCCAATTTGTCTAGGTCCCTCTGTATCCTATCCCTACCCTCCAGGGTATCTATCACTCCTCCCAGTTTAGTGTCATCTGCAAACTTGCTGAGGATGCAATCCACACCATCCTCCAGATCATTTATGAAGATATTGAACAAAACCGGCCCCAGGACCGACCCTTGGGGCACTCCACTTGATACCGGCTGCCAACTAGACATGGAGCCATTGATCATTGCCCGTTGAGCCCGACAATCTAGCCAACTTTCTATCCACCTTATAGTCCAGCCCATACTTCTTTAACTTGCTGGCAAGAATACTGTGGGAGACTGTGTCAAAAGCTTTGCTAAACTCAAGGAACAACACGTCCACTGCTTTCCCCTCATCCACAGAGCTAGTTATCTCGTCATAGAAGGCAATTAGATTAGTCAGGCATGACTTGCCCTTGGTTAATCCATGCTGACTGTTCCTGATCACTTTCCTCTACTCTAAGTGCTTCAGAATTGATTCCTTGAGGACCTGTTCCATGATTTTTCCAGGGACTGAAGTGAGGCTGACTGGTCTGTAGTTCCCAGGATCCTCCTTCTTCCCTTTTTTAAAGATGGGCACTACATTAGCCTTTTTTCAGTCGTCCGGGACCTCCCCCGATCGCCATGAGTTTTCAAAGATAATGGCCAATGGCTCTGCAATCACATCCGCCAACTCCTTTAGCACTCTCGGATGCAGTGCATCCGGCCCCATGGACTTGTGCTCGTCCAGCTTTCCTAAATAATCCCAAATCACTTCTTTCTCCACAGAGCCCTGGTCACCTCCTCCCCATGCTGTGCTGCCCAGTGCAGTAGTCTGGGAGCTGACCTTGTTTGTGAAGACAGAGGCAAAAAAAGCATTGAGTACATTAGCTTTTTCCACATCCTCTGTCACTAGGTTGCCTCCCTCATTCAGTAAGGGGCCCACACTTTCCATGACTTTCTTCTTGTTGCTAACATACCTGAAGAAACCCTTCTTGTTACTCTTAACATCTCTTGCTAGCTGCAACTCCAAGTATTATTTGGCCTTCCTGATTTCACTCCTGCATGCCTGAGCAATATTTTTATACTCCTCCTTGGTCATTTGTCCAATCTTCCACTTCTTGTAAGCTTCTTTTTTGTGTTTAAGATCAGCAAGGATTTCACTGTTAAGCCAAGCTGGTCGCCTGCCATATGTACTATTCTTTCTACACATCGGGATGGTTTGTCCCTGTAATCTCAATAAGGATTCTTTAAAATACAGCCAGCTCTCCTGGACTCCTTTCCCCCTCATGTTATTCTCCCAAGGGATCCTTCCCATCAGTTCCCTGAGGGAGTCAAAGTCTGCTTTTCTGAAGTCCAGGCTCCGTATTCTGCTGCTCTCCTTTCTTCCCTGTGTCAGGATCCTGAACTCAACCATCTCATGGTCACTGCCTCCCAGGTTCCCATCCACTTTAGCTTACCCTACTAATTCTTCCCGGTTTATGAGCAGCAGGTCAAGAAGAGCTCTGCCCCTAGTTGGTTCCTCCAGCACTTGCACCAGAAAATTTCCCCTACATTTTCCAAAAACTTCCTGGATTGCCTGTGCACTGCCGTATTGCTCTCCCAGCAGATATCAGGGTGATTGAAGTCTCCCATGAGAACCAGGGCCTGTGATTTAGTAACTTCCGTGAGTTGCCGGAATAAAGCCTTGTCCACCTCATCCACCTGGTCCGGTGGTCTATAGCAGACTCCCACCACGACATCACCCTTGTTGCTCACGCTTCTAAACTTAATCCAGAGACACTCAGGTTTTTCTGCAGTTTCATACTTGAGCTCTGAGCAGTCATACTGCTCCCTTACATACAGTGCAACTCCCCCACCTTTTCTGCCCTGCCTGTAATTCCTGAACAGTTTATATCCCTCCGTTGGACCCGACTCCTCCAGGTTTAAAGATGAAGCTAATCAGATTCAACTGAAAGTCCTTGTTTCTGCCCAGTGATCGCTGGAGCTCAAACCACTGGTGAGCAGGCCTAGGAGGCTGAACCTTAGAGCTGCTGTGGAGATGGTGTTGTAATGAATGAGAGAGCAAAGGATGCAACAGCAGTGAGAGTCGCCACTAGCATGAAAACACTAAAGGCTGAAATCATGAAGAGCTGGGCTAAGCGGCAGAATCTCAGAATGTGGCATCACAGCCGAGGCAGCAAGTAGTGGCAGAGACAGCAGTGAGTAGAAACAGAGGCATTGCTTGACCCACCCAGTCCACAGTGGGAGATTAACCCATGAGAAGGCACCCCTGAATTCTGGGACATCCCTGACTTAAGGCAATCAACTGTGAGGGGACACAGTGAAGGGAAGAGGGAGTGGCATGTTAAGGAGATGGAAACTAAGGCAAAGAACAGTGCCTGGTGTACCCCGGGAGGGGTGTTTAACTTCTGGTTTGCATCCTTTTGAATAATTGTGGTGTTTTCCCAAAATAATGTTGAGTTCCCACTCTCTTTTAAAAAAATATTTCTTTTGTGATACTCAGACTCAGTACTTGTGAATGGGGAATTATTGCCTGTTGGGGTATGTCTACACAGCAAAGGAAAACCCGTGGCTGGCCCATGCCAGCTGACTCCAGCTCATGGGTCTCAGGCTGTGGGGCTGTTTCATTGCTGTGAAGACTTCCAGACTTGGGCTGGGGACACTGAAAGGTGGGAGGGTCCCAGAGCTCAGGCTCCAGCCTGAGCCCAGAAGTCTACACAGCAAAGAAACAGCCCTGCAAGCCTGAATCAGCTGGACTGGGCCAGATGTGGGTTTTTCTTTGCTGTGTAGACTTACCCTTAGAGGTGACCGGGGGAGTGTTTAATTTTCCCAGTATTCTGGGTGGGAGCTGAAGCTGATTCTGTTTTGAAATGAGGAGGAACCCCTGGATATTGAAACCGGTTCTTCTTGTTTCCAACGCCATTGGGAACAAGAGATACAGAGTTTCCTCCAAATTACCACTTTCTAGAGGCCAAAGAAATAATGGACCACGGATGATACTCAATGCCGAATGAATGGGAAGTGTCCTTTTGACTTCCATGAGCATTACTTAAGGCCCTAAGATGGCATTCTTCACTATGGAGACTCCATAGATAAGGTTTTTAAGATAGTTTATATAAAGTATGATTTTGACTCTGTTCTAGCTTTCTCACTAAGCATTTCCTTTCTGCCTGATATTTGATGTGTGGTCGCTGGCCAGAGGAGATAACTTGTCCGCTCATAACTCAGAAATGTCATCATGTAATACATTGTTGTTTGCAGTGTTGTTGTAACCATGTTGGTCCCAGGATAGTAAAGAGAGAAGGTGGGTGAGGTAATATCTTTTATTGGACCAGTTTTGGCTGGTGAAAGAGACACATTTTCGAGCTACACAGAGCTCAAAAGCTTGTCTCTTTCACCAACAGAAGTTGGTCTAATACAAGATATGATCTCACCCACCTTATCTCTCTGATGTAATACAGTGCATTAGTCACTAATAAAAATTAGCAAATTAATGCAATGGACGGAGCAGCAATTTTTATTAAGGTTGAGTAGAAAAGTTTGGAGTTATACCTGGTCAGATATTGACTTTCTGGGCATTAACTGAAGGTCTCTGGGGACTGTTGAGCTTCTGTGAGTGGCCTTACAGAAGTAGTTAACATGGAGAGAATCTGAAGGGAAAAAAAAAAAAGTCCTACAAGACATGCTTAGGCACCTGGTAGAACTTTACAGGCCAGATCTTCAGTTGGTAGAAATTTACATAGCTCTATTGACTTCAGTGAAGGTAGGCCAATTTATGACAGCCATGGTTCTGGCCCTATGTAAGTTCCATACAAAAACTTGTTAGGGTTCATAAAGCTTACAAGCCACACCAGCTGCCCCAGCAGAACACGTAATATCTAAGAGACAAAGAGGCAGGGCTCAGTATGTATAGCCTCTGCTGGCACAGCTGAAAGAGTTTTTAAATTCCCTGAGGCACAGCTGGAGAAGTTAGGATTCACTGCCTTTTCTAAGGCAGCCCTAGGCACAGATCAGCTGCTGGTATAAATTGGCAGCTCCAATGGCATCAGCAGTGGTAGCATTTTATACCAACTTTGCACTATACAAGGAGAAAGGCTGAGGACTGGGCCCACTGAATTTATAGCTTGTTTCCAAAAGCTTTCTGGCCTCCAAATGAAATAACTAAATACACACTTTCCAAGTTGGAGCATATCCTTTTAAAAGTTTAGACGCAGTGTGTTTCCATTAATCCCAGTCAGTCTATTTCATCCTTTCTTCTCTGTGCCTGGATCCCACATGGCTTTTTGCTTTCCACCAGTTACACTTACCCTAAGCACAGATGCAAAGGATTCGGAGAGTTTCCCTAAATGCTTTATTCCTTAGCACTGAGCCTTTTGCCTTCCCACACTGCATGCTGTGCTCAGACCTCCCTGCTTTTTGCTATGCCGTTAAGAAGACTTCCTTTCATTTTAAACCATGCTGAATGCAGCGCTTGAAGGGCATGATCCAGCTCATGTTGAAGTCTTTCAAGGTTTAGAGGTTGCTCCTCTGTAGAGAATGTATCACTTAGGCAGTGTTTCCTTTGTGGGGCTGGAGAAGAAGAGATTTAGCTGTGGGCTGGATAAGAAGATGGTGATTCCTTATGAGATTGAAGCATGATTAGGGGTGGATGGCAGTGTTGCACTTTTTTTGTCATTTTGGAGTTCCTGAGGTGGGCCAGACTCACTGTATGGGAAAACAAAGTCTCCCCTGGTGGCCTGCTTTTCAGTCGATTAAACAAAGGTCAGGGGGTCACAGTGCTGTGGGAAAGACCATCTCCCCTACGCACCTTCTATTCTGCCGCCCAGCTGGTGCAAAGGGAGCTGAAGCCACTCACAAGTCCCCTTGTGGGGGCAGTTCCCAGCAATCTTGTATCTGGCATAGTTAATTCCTTCACCTGCCTCCCCACTGCTTCTGGCACCAGTGTCATATTGGGGGTAAAGAGAGGGAGCAGCTGGGCTGGGCTGCACTCCGGCTATCCTCAGGTGGTGTCTTGGGGACCATTGCCAGCTGGCACAAGTTAGAACAGCCCTTAGGGAGCCATTACTGACTGATGTTTCATGGCTTTTCTCTTCTCCCCATTCCTAGGTTGCCCTGGGTAGCATGGGGCTTCACTGCAATCCCCTAGACAGGCTTCTCCTTGGTTTAGGCGTTTAAATGGGGCAATGAGGTATTGGTGAAAAGGGTGTTTTTCCAGACTCTGGGGCCATGTCTACACTACAAAATGAAGCTGACTTAACTTACGTTGGCATTCAGCCACCGCACTAATTACATCACTTGTGCATGGCTACATTTTGCTTCTGTAAGCAGAGTCAGGATGAGCTCCACCCTGACATCTGGTGGTGAGGTGTGGCAAGTTGTGGAAAAGAACTTCAGGGGCTGATCTCATTTGCATAGGCACACCCACCCCGCCTAGAATGAGGCCATAACTGTCCAAATGGTCACTTTGGCTGTTGTGGGATCCCCAGTGTCTCTGTTATTGGGGCGGGAAGAATAAATTGTTATTACCCTGATTATGGGAACTGTGCTTGGAACTGTACTTGGCCTTTTGTTATGATGGAGGGACTCACCATCAACTAAGTAGCACTCGCTAGGCAAGGGACATGGGTTCCAAAACTCTGTGAATTGAGAGAGGCTTGAGACAGGTATTTGTACCTGGTGGTGTGGGCCCCTTTATGAGGGCCTAAAACACCAATTGCACCTCTGTCTCTCTCCACTGTAGAATGTCTAGAGCTAATTTTGGGTCTATTAAGAGTCTTGCTACAGGTACTGTGCTGAATTCACTTGGGCCTTATGGTGCACCAGCACTAAGGCTCCCACTACTATGAGCTGAAATCACTGAGCACTGTGTCAAGTAGCAGGGAGCCAGAAGAACTAGCGTGCAGTGGTGCTGTTCGTGGATAGGCTGGCGGAGTGTTCGTGAGATGGCGAGGCGAGCTGTGCAGGGTGGAGTTGTTAGTGAGATGGCGAGCAGAGCTGTTCGTGAGATGGTGGAGTGAAGTGTTCGTGAGACGGCAAGCTGTGCAGAGCGGAGCCGGTCGTGAGACAGCGGAGCAGAGCAGAGCCCTGTGGGGCAGTCAGCTTCAGGACACGTAAGGTGCCCCTTACCTCTTTCCCCCCACACCCAGGCACATTTTAGCCAGACTGGGGAGCAACACTCTGCAGATGAACTTTTGAACTCTGGGGCTGGACTTTTGAACTTTGGGTGATTTGTGGATTGCTGGACTCAAGAGACGTTTGGGTTCTGGGACTCAAGAATTTGAGGGAAAGGATGTGGCCCAATTTTCTGGGGTGGGTCTTTGCTCATGGTTTGGTTAATGAACACTAGTTGTGGTGTTTCCCCAATTTAATGCTGATGTCGTTTACCTCATGTTATTAAAGATTCTCTGCTACCCCAAGACTCTGTGCTTGCGAGAGGGGAAGTATTGCCTCTTTGAGGCGCCCAGGGGGTGTGTAAGATTTTCCCAGGTCACTGGGTGGGGGCTTGAGCTAGTTTTGCATTTGCTTTGATGAGAGGGAACCCCTGTGTGCTGAACCCGGCCCTTGCTGCTATCAACTTGGCCTGGCAGAAGGGTTACACTTCTAGTGGCAGTGGTGCGTGTTCTCATCAGGAGCGCTTCTGTTGATTGCGCTGTCAGTGTGGGGCACTGTGGGAAGGCTCCTGAAAGCCAGTAACAGTCAACATAAGCAACACAGTGTCTACACTGATGCTGTGTCGACCTAATTAAATCGACCTTGACTCTATGCTGCTCGTGGAAGTGGAGCTATTAAGTCGGCGTAGCAGGGTGGTTACATTGGCAGGAGCGAAATTGAAGTGTAGACGCTTCCATAGCGAAGTTGCTGTAAGCTGCCTTGCATCAGCCTAACTCTGTAGTGCAGAGCAGCCCTGGGCAGTAGCAGAGCAAACTTCTCATGTTCCTCCACCAACAACTTGCCTAACCCTGCCATGGCTGGACTGGTCCCTCCAGAAAGGACAGCAGGGTCAGGCTCAGTGGCCCTTTCAATCCTTTGCTTCTGTTAGATCTGCCCAGCCACCCCATGCCTCCATCCCACCAGGAGTGAAACTCTGTTCATTTCAGTAAGCCAAGCCGACAGCCATTAGGACTGGGGGAAGGGAGCAGGAGCACAGCTTCCTGGATGGTCTGCGAACAGCAGAGAGAAGCTCCCCCATCCTCCCTGAAGGGAACTTTCCTTGTTGGGCAGTGTCCCAGGCCAAGTCAGAGCCAACTGAGCTCTTATCTTGCTCTCCCTGGGGCTTCTACAGCCTAGCAGGGAGGCAGTCAAAGGAAAATTCTCCTTGACTTGCCATGCGAGCAGTTGACCAGTGGGATAGCTGCAAAAAAGAAGTGACAGCAGCAGCTGCTCAGAGCACTCCCAGCTCGTACCAGAGCAGCTGCTGGGGCTGCAGGGAGATGGTGGGAGGCATATTGGGAGACCCTAGCCCCCCAAATCCCTGCCTGTAGTGACAAAGTTTCTGTTTAAAAGTCACAGGATGCAGCTCAACGAACAAACACATTCAGCTCAGACCAAATACACATTTTCTTCTTAACCTAGTTGTCCGCAAGGACCAAAGTTTAGCAGGCCTCCCCAGGCCACCATCCCTGAGCTTCAGCATGGACAGTGCAAGCTTCCTCACCCTACTTCAGCCACCTAAAGGCTTGATTCTGAGTTGCTTCTGCTGCAGCCACAGTTCCCAGGTAATTCTTGTGTGACCGGCTAACGCTCCAACCCTGCAACTCGTTGCACACAGTCATACCCTGTGTGCCCACATAGCGCCCCAATGAAGTCAATGTGGTTCTGTCCATGCTCAATAGGCTGTAAGATAAGGGTCTTAATCAGCTACACTCTCCTGATTCACCAGTACTTTTAACACCAAAAATGCAAGAGTGGGTAATGGAAAGAGCCAGGCAGCCAGACATCTGGCCATAAACTGGCCCTGCAGGGTTTGGATGAGATGGTTTGGTTGAGATCCATCTGTAATGAAAACACTAAATGACAGTGTGGAAAATAAATGAGCAAATTGCACTTTGAGTTATTACTATTATTGGGTATGTTCAATTCCTGATGAAAGCCAACATTTTCAAAAGTGACTAGGAACCTGGGATTCCTCACCTGCTAGTGACTCAATCCTACCCCTTAGCTACCCTGCTGTAGGGTTGCCTCACTTTCCTATATCCCTGGGAATCTCAGGACATTTCAAGAAGAATTCTGCATCTTGCAGGATCAGGTGTCATTCAGTTCTGCCAACCTCAAGGATTCAAAACCCATGAGCCAGGCCCCCAAAACTCACGCAGTTGAATTACAAATCATGAGTTCTGTAGAAGAATACATGTTGGGTTATTTTTCTTTTTCTTATGATGTTTGAACTTTTAAGGTTCATCGTTTCTAGCTTCTGTCTGCTACCAGGAGGGCCAGAAACAAACCAAGATTCTTATATAATAACCTGACTCCAAAAGCTGGGGCTTTAAGGAATAACACAAGACTCATGATAAACTCCAAAGTGTGTGCAACACTGCTCAGTAACTTGCAAAATTCCATCATTTTCAGTGGGTTTCATGGTCATTAGTGTGATTTACCAAAGCTCTGCAATGCTCATGTTCCAGGCATTTAGCTTGATTTGCATTTGTTGACCCATGGAACATTCCCACATATTTTCCAACCTATAATGATAAAAACCTGAAACAAGCACTCAGCAATATCATATTAAAGAAAATACCTAGATGAGCATTGATGGAATGTGATTTGAGCTCTCCAAAAATATATGGCATCACTGTCTTTCAGAGCCTCTAACTCTGAGCTAGTTCATCAGCTGGTGTAAATCAGTTTCACGAGGGCCAGATTTTGCTACCCTTACACAGGATTTGACCCTCTGACTTCATTATTTAAAGGATATGATTTGAAAGTATAAGGCTTGCAAGCAAAATAATTTTAAATCATTGTTATAATTCTCTCATACCTCTTACCCACAGTTCTGAAAGCTTTGTTTTCAGTTAATGGCATGCAGTAAATATTTGATGAAATATGGAACATTTTTGTGGCTTGTATAGCGGGACACTCAGCAATTCCCGAAGGACTTACCCTTGATTCTCTTTAATGAATAAGAAGTGTTGATCATAAATCTGAAATGTAGGATTCTAAATTTTGCAATGATAATACAACACCTTTTGCCAAACTCCTGTTTTTAACAATGATTGCAAAAAAGGAAACAAAAACAAAAAAACAAGCCATGGCTTGTCATATTGTACCTCATCAGTCATTTGTATCTCAACAAAATTAATGGTTTTGAAATATTTCTGATCCAAAACACAAATGAAAGTACAACGGTGTCCATTTTTAAGATGAGCAATGGTATTGCAAAAATCAGTAATGAGAGAGAAATTTGAGTCTTTTAAACAAAACACAAAAGGAAGATCTCAAATTCTTGTAGCAATGGGTAGCAATATAGGTATAAATGAAAGCACTGACTTCATCATTCCTTTCTTATTTAAATAAGGAAGGAGTAAAGGGCTCCTTTAAGAACTATCACTCAAGATACAAAGGGGAACTGGATCTGTCAAAGCAGAATGCCAGATTCTGTTCCCTTTACACTGAGTAACACCATACTCTTCTAACAGCCCTGTTGATTTCATTGGGACTATGTGTGCAGCCAGAAACTATCCAATATGGGTAATGATGGCCAAATCTGGGCTTGAGAATATATTTATCATAGGTATTAAATCATAACACATTATGCCTGGGGACTGTTTCACTGGTCTATATGCAATCCAGTGCTGCTGAGGAGCCACGCCCCACAGATCAACAGTGTGAACAGGCCAGCACTTCACCCTCGAAACCCTCATTGGCTAGGGAACTGTCAGAAAATCCCACCCCTAATCCCTACTGCCAGATCTCCTCTGATTGGAGGAGGGGGCAGCACTTGAGAAGGGACTGCATGGGCTGTCAGACAGAACACATGCAATAGCTGCAGGGACGCAGCAGGCTTAAAGTAATACTTGGCTAGTATGAGCTGCTTTGCAAGGCATGTGAGAATCAGCTGGAGCCCAAAGGGGAGCAAGCCCCTGATCAGTGACTTTGGGACTGACACTGGGGGGCACTGCAGCTGTTTGTTGCTGATGAAGGCGACTCTTGCTAATAAAGACGTTGGAGTGACTTGGGGGGTGAATTCCTGCCTCCCAAAGGCTGTTGGAGGGGTCTCCACCCCAAACCAAGGGGTGGGAATTTGGAACTTACTAACAGAGAGGAAGCCACCATCAGAATTCTGAAGTCAAGGGAGTTACACCACCATACAACTGGGGTAACACAGCAGTGTAGGAGGTCCCATGCCTGAACTATGAGGCTGGTTTTAGGCTACCCGTGACACACACACATGCTACCACTCACTTCACTTTTCCATTCACAAAAGCCCATTATAAATACAATTGCCCATAATAAAGCACGTTGGAATTCTCACTAAATCAGATTCTGTGGCTCCCAAACTCAGCCTTAGTATTATTATTATTATTTGTATTTCAGTGGCACCCAAGAGCCCCAGTCAGGGCCCAGGAGCCCATTATGCTACGCACTGTACAAACATGGAACAAAGGGACAGCCGCTGTCCTGAACAGCTCACAATCTAAGACCAAAGGAGCTCGGAAGGTTGTCTCTTTCACTAGCAGAAGTTTGTCTAATAAAAGATATTACCGCACCCACCTTGTCTCTCTCACAATGGATGCTGGTAGCGAGTGCTGCAATGAGAGTTACACATTCATGTTACGCCAGTAGGAAGAAGAAAGAACTTGAAGCCAAACAAAACCCATATCAAAGTACTGCAATAAAAAACCTATAGCTGACTAAGGGGCTGTTCCATAAGCGCAGAGTTTCTAATATGCTGATGGGGGGGAGTGGTGCTCTCTTTCGGTTTGGGCCCTGGGCCCTGCCCCACTCTGGCCCTGTCCCACCTCTTCTCCGCCTCTTCCCGCCCCATTCCACCCCCCTCCCCTGAGTGCGCCTGGACCCCGCTCTTCCCTCCTCCACCCTAGCGCTTCCTGCACACTGCAGAACAGCTGATTGCAGTGGGTGGGGAGTTGCTGGGGGGGGCGAGAGGTGCTGATAGGGGGACTGCCGGTGGGTGCTAAGCACCCACCATGTTTTTTATGGATGCTGCCCTGCTGGCCCCTGAATCCAAAACAGGGACTGATGGGAGCCAGCTGCACCCTCCCAGCCAGGATCACAAAGTGACCGTTTTAATGAAACCAGTGCCAGAGCAGGCTGTGGATCAGGATCAACAGCAAACTCTCAGGCCCTGTTTGATCCCCCCAGGAACAGCTCGCTGCCGAGGCTGCAGAAAACTGGGTAGGGACAGAAGCTGCGCCAGAGCCCAGTAAGTGTATGATTCAAATTAAAAAATTATTATTACAGTAAAGTAAGAAGCAATCCAAAAATGGCAAACCCCGGCTACCAGCATGTAACTACTAATGGTGGATTGTATCACAGCATCTAGGTGTCCCCCACCTTCTCCTCCCCTCCCCACCACATGCAGTTCAAAATGGCAACTTGAAATTTCAGACTTTCATACACAAGTGTAAAGGTTATTGAAACTCTTAAATCACAGAGGTTTGCTATGGTCATTCTTGTTTTTCCTTTCAGTGATTAGAAATTTGCCACTCTGCAATCACTCCTCCTGGGTCTATGCCTGTAAAAAGTGAACTGAGTGTGTGTGTGTGTTTGGGAAACAGGACTCCGTTTCCAAATCTAGTCCATTTCCATTAGCGGTAATCCATGCAGGGGTGGAGTAAAGTATCAGATTTCAGAGCGTTTTGCATGCAGCCGTAACAGGATAAGCCATGTGTGCGCTAACACAGCATCATTATTCCATCATGGATTAAGACCCAGTCCTGGCTGCTGTTAGCCGCAACCTTTTCCTGAAGCAGGAACTCCAGATAGTTTGTCACATTGACGGGACGAGCGTATTTTCCAGCCTCCCCTGTGCAGCTGACTAGTCCACTCCACTCACAAATGTGCTGTTCAGTCACTATCCGTTTGAATATTTCTGCTGCATACACTGCAGGTTTCCCTCCAGCCACGTGGCATAACATCTCTCTCTGCCAACAGGGCACCACAAGAACTGTTATGTCTTCCAAAGTATGAGAGGCCTGAAATGAGAGAACAAGTATTTTGCTGCAAGGGCACTATACCCCTCCCAGCATATGACACTGAGTTAGGAAATTTTTATGAAGCAGAAAAAAGGTTTTAATTTTAAACTGACCATTGACTCTGCACTTCTGTAACTACGTCTGTGTTTGAAGAGACAGTCTGAGGACTGAAGCATCCCCCTCACAATAGGAGTAAGTTCCCTTTAGAACTGTTACATTTTATGTCCTTGAGATTCCACAATCATTAATGCTGTGCTCCCCACAGGGCTACTTTCCACAATAACCCTCTTGTTTCTTGTCCTGTAACAGGACCTCAACCTATACAGCCTGCTGTTCTTCATTCACTCGATCTCTGGCCCAATGTACCCCCATGGACCATTCCAAAAGGAAGCACTTCAGTGATGAAGTGATGGTCAGTGTTTTCGAGAGGACAGACCAGCAGGTCCAGCACCAGAAGAAGAGGGGCGAAAGACTGGAACAGCATGCTGACAGGCAGGCACAAAGGCTGAGGCTCGCCACTCAGGTGGAGCATCGTGTTTCAGCACAGAAGCTGGCACTTGCAAAGCCGTTCCTGGAACAGGAACGGCAGCTAAGAAAGGGGGACAGAGATTAACAGAGAGAACCGTTCCAGCAACAACTGTCTATTGGGTTCCAGAGCACAGGTTCCTGCTGCCTCCCATACGCCATGATGCCCCAGCAATGTACCCTCAGCCCAGCAGTAGCTTGGACAACTTCACCCCATCTCCTCTGCTGCCAAATGACGGCTAAATGTCTAAAGAAGGGAGAGGACGACTTGGGGCCACAGGACATACTGTGGTTGCAGGGATTGTGTTGGGTATTAACTATTTCCTGTTGGCCTCAGAAAATTTCTTTCAGTGATGAATTATTTCAAACCTATTTAAAGCGCATATGAGGACTGGGTGAGATTTTTGGTATAAAGCGAAGAAAACTCAAAGTGAATTCCATCTGCACTTACTACTTTTACTATAAAAAGGTACTTTTACAGCTTTTATGGCCTGACCAAACCCAGGAAATACTGGAAATCTCTCCAAAAATCTTCACATCACAACATTTCTAAAATGATTTCAGCATCAAAGATTCAGACAATCATCCACATTTTCAAACGGAAGGCCAGATCCTCCATTGGTGTAAACTGGCATATTGCCATTACTTCAGTGAAGCTGGAGTTATGCAAATTTATGCCAGTAGAAGATTTTGCCTTGAATTTCCAAACCTTTTTCAAGCTTTCTTTGTATGATTGACCATCCTTTTAGGAGCTTCCATTTTAATTATTTGCATTATACATGTTCTGTTCAGGGCCAGTCTTCCTCAATCTTTTTTTAGTAGTCCAATGCTGTCCCAAGTTACTCTAAATGTAAATTGAGACCGAATTTGCCCTTTTGGCCATAAGCTCCGAAGGGGAAGAACCTATATAAATGCACCAATAGTGCTAAAAAATAACAAACTTTTAACCATCATTCACTTATAATGTTCTAAAACCTTACAGAAGATGTTGGTATTTATTAAGTCCCAGATGCATACCTACTATTGAATTTCCAGACTGCTACACCACAGTGCCATAGAACCCATCGGGCCTTGCCATAGATTTTAGGTCTGGCTTGCTGTGGAGTAGAGAGGCTTGGATCATAACCATAATAAGCTATGCAGAACCCCATTTGCACTGCTATGCTCTCAATAAAAATTGGCCCAGTTTACAGATATACTGTGTCTGTATGATGGTCTGGTCAAAAATTTTCTACCTGAACATTTTTTCCAATGGGAAATTGGATTTTTGATTAATCTTTCTGCAGAAAGTGTCTGCTTCCCTTGAAAACGTTTGATTGTGTTGGAAAATCCCAAACCGACAAATTTCACCAAAAAGTCCAATAAACAAACAAAAAAATCAGTTTCTTAACAAAAAGTTGAAATTTATTCCTGAAAAAAAAATCCAACTATCTGTCACTTATGCTTGGTTGACATAAGGTTTCCTTCAGAGTGTAGAGCAACCTCATTCTCACGGACTGTAAAGAGAAACATTCAGCTTGTTACTCTTCAGCTTCATGCTTGGATCTCCACAATATTATGGAATGGCTGCAAAATTTCAAATCTCGTTTATTTTAAAACCAAAATCTACAATGTGATTTGTTTCTCTCATCATGGAATATTTTGTGGCCTCAGTTTGGTTCATGTGACGCAGCCAAGGACAATCTCCTGTTAGAACAGCTTATCTTCAATAGCCTAAATTATAAAGGCCTTGCAGCCAGAGTAACCATATATGTATTGATTGCTGCCTTGTGGATTAGCAAAATATATACGGTAACAAGCAACAGTTAGTGGGTGAGGTTGTAATTATGAGTGTCCAAGAATCATTCATTTGGTTCAGCATAAAATAAAGGGAAATATGAAAGAGGGTATTAAGAAATCCTGGCCAGTCAACCACTGAAATAAACATCTTATGTGAAAGTTTAAACAGGGCTTGGCCTAGTGAAAAGAACAAAACACATGGGATCGTAATGGCTTCAAATGAAAACTCCTGTAACAGAAGGCAACACCATAAGTCAGTCCTCTTGTCAGTCCTAAAATCTGTTTCAGGTTAGTATATTTGTATATCAATAAGAACCCATGGGGGAGGATTACATACCTCAACCTGAAGCTCACTGGTTTAACACATGTACAACACGTTCTTGCTCACCATTGAGTTAGCTGCCACAGGAGTTCTGTTTCAGAGTAGCAGCCGTGTTAGTCTGTATCCGCAAAAAGAAAAGGAGGACTTGTGGCCCCTTAGAGACTAACAAATTTTTTTGAGCATAAGCTTTCATGAGCTACAGCTCACTTCATCGGATGCGTGCATTGGAAAATACAGTAGGGAGATTTTATATACACAGAGACACATGAAACAATAGGTGTTACCATACACACTGTAATGAGAGTGATCAGGTAAGGTGAGCTATTACCAACAGGAGAGAAAAAAAACCTTTTGTAGTGATAATCAAGGTGGGCCATTTCCAGCAGTTGATAAGAATGTGTGAGCAACAGTAGGGGGGAAAAACGTTCTGTTGTGGGTGAAGAAAACATAAATTGGTCTTTTTTTTAGGATTAAATTTTTAATAATTGTCTCCATCAAGACTTTAACGCTTTTCTGTCATACAGTTAATTTTCTTTTTTTTCCCCTAAGGAAAATCAAAAGGTGTTGTAAAGCTTATTCAAATTATGAGATGGTAAAAAATTTGGTCTGACTACTAAGGAGCAGCACAGAAACCACATGTTAAGAATGCCCATGGGATATTTATTTTGTTACATCCAGCAACACTGAGGGTATGTATACATTGCAGTGTAAGCCTGGAATCAGGGGGACTCGAGTCAGCTGATTCACATCCAGGAACCTTGGGCTGAACGTCTACATTTTATTTTCACCCTAATAAAGAATTTTCTGACCTATGCTCGAACTTAGGGCTCTAGCATCCACACTGCAGTGCACAGACCTGAGTCAAAGTAACCCTATCCCAGAGTTTCTAGCGCCCTCCTACCTCCCTCCCCCCACAATTCTAAAAACCCTGAGGGTGAGATTTTCCAAGGAGCTGTAGGAAGTAAGGTGCCCAAATCTCACTAACATTCAATGGGAGTTGGCACCTAATTCCCTTAGGGCTTGTCTGCACGATGCCGAAGTGTGAACTAGAGAGAGGTGTGAATCGTGGAGCATCCTAACGTGTTCTGCTCTAACTGCCCTCTATAAATCCTGCAGGCATGCTCTAAAAGGTACCGAGTTCATGCTGATGTTGTCGTGTTTCAAACAGGACTAGGTTGACCAGTCTTGGGTATCTTTTAGAGCATGCCAACAGGATCCGATGAAGTGAGCTGTTGCGCACAAAAGCTTATGCTCAAAGAAATGTATTAGTCTCTAAGGTGCCACAAGTCCTCCTTTTCTTTTTATAGGACAGCTAGAGTACAATATGTTAGAGCACTCTAGAAGTCACATCCCTCTAGTCTGCGGTCTGATGCCATGAAGAAAAGCTTTTAGTTGCCTTTGACTATTCCATCCTTCTGTTTCAGATCTTAATAGTTATGAAAATGATGGTTTCTGGCCATCTTCATCATAAAATAGTTCTATACAGGCTAGCATGTCTTCTGCCGCACGCCTGTCCTCATTTCCTGATTCCATCCACATGGCTTTCACCAGCACACGAAGCCAAATCAAACAGTGCAATATGGAACCAAGGGTTATAGACTGTACAGTCTGTTAGGCTTCGATCCAGACCTCTAGATTAGATCACTCATGGAATATATACCTGCATCACTTGTTTATTTCCCAGCTTTAACAACCACAGAGGGACGAGGCTGCAGTAGGCAAGACTCAAATCTCTCTCTTTCCCGTTGCAGTTTCTGTTTGTATTCACAAATGCTTGTAGGATTCTTTCCTGTAGGAAATTTCAGCTTTTCGTTTTGACTTGGCAACAAAAACAAATGTCAAAATGTTGGAATTTTTCATGGAATGGAAATTCAGGTTTTCAATCATCTCTACACATCATAGCTTAGATGTTTACTTGTCTTATCGCTGTACTGTACAATGCATCAAAAGCCAAAGCTTACATAGACTCTGATTCAGCCAGATACTGAAACATAAGTGTAACTTTAAGCCTGTTAAGAGTCTCATTGTCTTCAGTTGAAATACTCATATGGTAATATTACACATGGGCTTTTGTACCTTGAGGGTCACACTATGAAAAGGCAGATTGATCTAATGGACTAAGCATAAGGATAGTCATGTCCATCCTATTCCTAGTTCCGCTACAGTGTCAACTGAAGGGTTTGGAAAAGGCACCGGGCACCAAAATTTATTATTTTTGGGAATTGCTATAGCATGTGCTATACTGGAGATCAGACTAGATGATCACAATAGTCCCTTCTGGCCTCGGAATCTACTAATCTATTAAGTACATACAAAAATATTCCCATTGAGTGAAGATATTGAGATATATACATTGTTTCAATAGCAGATATTACCTCACCCACCTTGTGTCTCTAATTTGTTGTGACCAACATGGCTACAACAACACTGCATACATATTAACTTGGGTCAGTTAATCAAACGAGTCAGGGGTTTTTTTGGGGGGTGGGGGGTAGGGTAAGGAGTGGTTTAGTGACAAAATATTTTGCAGGCCTGGCAAAAACAATGGTAAGGGCACCTCCACATTTTTGTTGATAATTTATGATTTCTCATTGTGCTGACATTAGGATTATATGTGGAAGCTTTAAACGCCCATAGAAGCACTTGAAAATGTTGCATTCAATTTTGATAGTGGTCTTATTATGTTTATATATTAATTAAGTAACCAAACCGAAAAGACTTCTGCTTTGTTTCAGCCAAGATTCTGCAGGGGAAAAAAAGTAATTTCTTTTCTCAGCTACGGTGCCAAACAGCAAAATAAAATATATATGTATGTATGTTTCCCATTGTAATCCATTAATCTATGGCTCTCTTGTGCACTGTATCATAAGAGCATTGTTCAGGGATGACTTAATTTTGTTTTAGTATGTTTTTGGCTGGTTGGCACATTGATTTGAAAAAATACATGGCAGACTCAGGGCCAGTCATTAACCAGGGGTCACTACATAAAAATATCATTCACTTCCAGAACTGTATTACTAACAACATCTGTTCAACTGGACTATAAAGTACACGTGTCCGATATTGCTTATGCTGATCTGTGGACCACAGTAAAGTGAGCAGATGTCCAAGGTTCAGCTGAGCAGTCAAATTATGAATGGTTCATTTTGATGTTCTATAGATTTTTTTCTGTGACAAAAAACCTTGGTGATGGTGACCTGAAATTGTGTCAAGTATGTAATAGGGAGTGGGATTTCCTTATCATATTTCTCTAATTATAAGAAAGTGAGCAGCATTTCTGACATATTTCCCATTCAAGCAGTTAGTCGGAGAGAGAGACTTTTCTTAACAACATTCCTGTTTTTAAAAGGCCCTAGCATACTTCCAGGAATATATTAAAACCTTTAAAAGTAGAGAAATACATTTAGGGTGGTGATGAGCACAATGTAAATAATTACTTGGTAGGAAATGGATAGGTTAGATTGGATCAGTGTCAACTAAATAGAGAGAGACTCAAGGTCCCCAAAAATGGACTGCATGAAAGGTAAATAGGACTAGTAGAACTGCAAATAATATAGTTTTGTTGTATTCCTGCAGAAAATTTCAATTAAAATATACATGCTTTTGTCAAAATTTTCAATGGAAAATTTCAACTTTTAATTACAAACAAAAAATGTTTTGATTTTCCAATAAAAACTGAAACTTTTCAAGGACTGCAGATATACTTCCCATGACAATTTTTATTCTGTTAAAAAAAAACTTTTTTTTGGACCATCTCTAATATACCTCCCCCCTCCCCACCCCAACTTATCATACACCTGAATAAACAGTTTTCAAAGTGGTAGCCGTGTTAGTCTGCATCAGCAAAAACAACGAGGAGTCCTTGTGGCACCTTAGAGACTAACAAATTTATTTGGGCATAAGCTTTCGTGAGCTTCTGCTTACTGTATTTTTCACTCCATGCATCTGATGAAGTGGGTTTTAGCCCACGAAAGCTTATGCTGAAATAAATTTGTTAGTCTCTACGGTGCAACAAGGACTCCTCATTGTTTTTGCTGAATAAACAGATGTGGGCAGATCTCATCCACCCCAACCTTCCTTCCTTCCTTTAGTTCATCACACTCCTTGTTGCCTCTTTCTACATACTGGACTGTAAATTCATCTGGACAGGGACAGTCTCTTTGTGTATGTTTAGACAGCACCTAGCACAATGGAGCCCTAGTCCTGATAGGGGGTCTCAGAGAATTGCAAATAAAAACACTCAAGGACATTTTATCCGGAAACTGTCAAGGTGGGCTTTTGAAAAATACCCACGTGATTTATAAGCACCAATCAATGAAAATTCTACCCACAATTCATATTGCTACTGTAGAGCAATTGATTGAGAGCAGCAGCAGACAGAATGGGGTAAAAAGGGCACCTAGAACTATCCGTGACTATCTAAAGGGGTTACTGCAATTGTGCAAGGTGCTGTGTGCTGTTTTGGTTTCTGTTGCCTTTTGTAAAATAAAGAAATAAATAAAAGGTGGGAGTCCACCAAAATTACACCCCTTTCCTCACTGAGCCAATGCTAGGAAAGATGACCAGCCATTGCTGATTGTTGACAAACTTCCCTGAGGTTGATGGGAAATGGGACAGTCAGCCATTTCTTCTTTCAGGGATTATTTCAACTCACCAACACAAAAGGGTTCATGTAGTAAAGCTCCCTGCATTTCTGTCAGACTCAGCGAACACACTGCATTGTACTCCAGGCTCGGTGCTTGTTCCCCACAAAATGCTCAGGAATTGAAAATGTTGGCTTCACTAGCATGACAGAGGTAAATGCGGTGAAGACTGTATATGTTCAGAAAATCAAAAATCAAACACTGTGGTGTGAATCCTGCAAACACTTGCACAAGTGCTTACCTTTGCTCCCATGAATAATCCCATTTTCTTTTCATGTAGCATGCCTGATGTGGTCAAAGACAAGTTCATTGTACGTGGTTGTTGATTAGATCGGCCAGGTGTCTAGCAGATTAGCTGTGATGGAATCCTCAAAGGTAGAAGATTGGAGTTTTGGGGTAGACCTGTTGGACTCTGGATCAGATGGAGAGGAACTGACTGAAGGTTCCTGCCTTTTGGGTCAGTCTATTATAGCGATAGAGAACAGTTCCTATAGCTTTCCAATACTTGTATCTATTTGGATCCAGAGATTTTGGTTCAGGCTCATCTTTATATTGGAGTTTATACATACTTGAGGAAAAGGGTCTTTGCTCTGAGGATTACGTATTATTATCAAAGGGTCTTTGCTCTGAGGATTACGCATTATTATTACGCATTATTATTATTTTCCAGAGCCCTGGCTGATAATACACAGAGAACAGATCTGAATTCATTAATTTGTTATAGTGCATACGGGGCACTTAGTATATTACATTTGAGTGGCTATGCATTATTTCAAAGCCTAGATCTAGAACGTACTATAATTCAGTAGTCTGTAGTTAAAAGAAAAACTTCACAAATACCTGGGGAACTAAATCAAGGAATTGCTAAGATAACAGTGAAAAATTAAATAAAAAAAAGATGCTGACCTATGGCAAAGTGAAGCTATTTTTTCCTCCCCCCAAAAAATGTAAGTGCAATTTGATTTTGAGTCTTCCAAAGCTCACACGTTCCTCCTTTTCAGCTAAATCTTTTCAAGCCTTAAAACTGTTCTAATATTATTTGAGCCTTCCTGAACTCTACACAATGCAGAACCTTTGGCATTTTGGTTGACTAGCAGTTTAGATGAATGACCAGACAAAAATCTTTAGCTCGTTATCTTATTTCTATAGCTAAAGAGTCATAAACAATGTCAACAATAAAAATCAATCCCTATTTCTCGCTGTGGTTTTTCACTGCAAACTCGATTTCACCTTGAGCTCCAGCACTTTGTGTTGCATTGAAGAATTCCGGGGGAGGGAGGGAAGGATCTAATTAATTTGATGTGTAATTCATATGAAAGGGAAGATGGAGGTGCCTGAAGACATAATTGTCTCTGGTGATTACATTCTTGGGCCCCAGTTCTGCTTGAGCAGGAATAGTCCTGTTGAATTCAATAGACTGATTCACTGAACTCAATGAGGCTACTCACATGAGTAAAACTAAGCAGCTCAGTAATTGTTTGCAGGGTTAGGGCCTCAGATTCCTTTTTTCCCCCAGCAGCAGCATATTAGAAGAAATAATGTTCATTATAAAAACAAAAACCTTTTTAAAAAAAATGAAAAATAGGAGTATTTAAGTTTCCTATGTGGCTCTGGCTGAATAATTTAATTTAATTATATATGTTGTGAAAGCTGGCAAGATTTTAATAATTATTCATGAATATATTTGTCACCCTTCTGCCAGGTGGAGCAAGCAACAACCAGGGCTGGGTTCAATATCTAGGGGTTCCCTTCCATTGATACAACACAGAACCGACTCAAACCCTGACCCAGGAACCTGGAAAATTTAAACACTACCCTGGGCGCCTCTGAGAGGCAATACTTCCCCACTTGCAAGCACAGAGTCTGAGTGTAGAAAAGAAACTTTTAATAAAAGAAGGGCAGTAACTTGGCGTTAATTTGGGGAAACACCGCAAACAGGGTTCATAAACATGAGTAAAAGACCCACGCCCAAGTAGGTTGGGCAGTGTCTTTTTCCCCTCAGGTTCTTAAATCCAGCAACCCAAAAGTCCCTTCTCTGCACCCCACTTACAGGTGCTTTCCTTGGTCAGTGCAGTCCCAGAGTTCAGAGGTGCAGCTACAGAGTTCACCTCCCTCCCTGGGTGGGGTAAAGTGGTACCTTACTCACTCCACTGCTCCGGCGCTCACTCGCCGCCCCTCTCTGCCAGCCATCCTGCCGGCTGCCTGCTCTTGCTGTGCCTCTCAGTTGCCCCCTTGCTGGCTGCCTGCTCAGCATTCTCACTGTGCCTCTCCACCAGCCGCCCTGCTGGCTGCTCATCACGCCTCTCTGCCGCACCAGCCACTCATTCACCAGCTGTCAGTCGCCTTTTGCTGCCACCTGCCTTGACCTCTGCACATCAGCCTCTTACTAAATTTTATCTCTTTGCAGGCTGGGCAGAAACACTGTCCCATCTTAAGTGATTTCAGTTTTGACTGGACAAATAACATAATAAAGAGGCTCCTAATGAAGCCTATTTAGCTCTATTCTTTGAACAGCGGCGTGGAACAGGTCAAGCCAGCCTAGGGAGGACCTTTGAGGGTATGCAAACTTCCCCACCCCTCTTACTTTGACAGAGCTCTGATGTTCAATCCCTGCTTAATGAAGTTCTTTCAACTGAGGATGGCCCCCATTATTTGGGACAGGTTAAGCACAGTCCTGCTTTCCTGTATTCCTACAATAATTACAACATTGGTAACCATATTTCACTACCCCTGCATTCAGCACTAAGGTCATTTGTACCCAACACCAGCCAAAGTTGATTCTTTGACACAGTTGCATCTGATGAATATGTAAACAGAGCAGAAGCAAACTGTATTTACATAAATACACCCTCTTAGCTAGCTGTCAGGGAAGCATTCACTCAGACCCTGCTTACATATTTTAAATTATAAACCAATTATATATAATATTTAAACCAATTATAATTATAAATTATAAATTACAACTCAAACCTGTGCCATGAAAACTGCTCTAAAAGTTCATACCCAGTTTAAGGGCCCCAGTCCTGCAGTTTTGTACGTGCTTAACTTTATGTAATTAGAAATGGCCCATTTACATTGAATAGGGTAACTTGGAACTGGAAGCAAAAGGATTATTCACATGCACTATGTTACTGGGCTTTGCAGAATCAGAGACCATAGGAGGGTGTTTCAAATGGTGGTCCCATTTTTGTGTGAAAGATGGACAGTTTTACAGAAGTTTTGTAAACTCAAAAAGGGAATGTTGCAAGTAATTTCAATTTTGCAGTGAATAGTACTCTGCAGCAGTGCTGATCGCTTCAGACAAGGTGAAACAACATGGATCAATGTCATCGGAAGCAAAGGAAAACTGCTGCTTTGCATACTGAATTTACAGTATAGATCACTATTTTTCATACCTGTAATCTGCATTAGAGAACGAGAGAAAGTGGTTCTGTATTTTTTACTCTGTGTGTGGGGGTTGGAGAGCGGGGGATGGTAAAAACACAAACCCTCTCTCTAGCTGTATGCCCCTGACAACTATAATGCAGACATAAAATTGGGGTTTGCCATTTTTGGCTTATATCCATCTTTCTTCTAGCACTTTTTTTTAAACATTTTGCTTAAACATAAACTGTCTGCTAGTATCTAAACAGGAAAGAGACATTTACAAGTAAGAAGAACCTGTGTGCCAAGCTAAATAACATTTATTTTACTAGGCGAAAAAAGTCAGAACTAGAGAGATCAGTTTTTACATTTAGAATATATTATAAATGTTTGAAGGGTAGCAAGAGTAACCTCCTGTAGTTTTCTCTGAACAGCGTGCACTGTGTCACATGAATGCAGCAGTCAAGGGCAGTCATCTCCAGCTCGCCCCGTTGCCTAGTATTTCCCTTACTGGAGATGATTCGCAGACAAACCTGAGCAGCTATAAATCAATCAGACTGCAGCACATACCCAAAACCACAAGGTGCTGAGGGCCCTCCTGCTGGGTGCCGAGAGCTGAATACTGCTGAAAATCTAATTGCTTCTTTTGGGGCTTCAGTGGGAGCTGAACTCTTTTGCAAATCTGACTCTAAATGCATGCTTACAATGAAACTTACAACACTGCACCAATAAACTTTGAATGTTTGTTCTATCAGCAAAATTGTCCTATAACCTTAGTCCCCTGCTTTCCTTTTTCCATCTGAATTGTTTTGAACCAGAATGCCCTCCTGGATTTGTAAGAACCTGTACTCTAAGTAGGTATTAAAGTTTCCTGTTTAAATGTTTTTTCTCTGAAATAAAAAACAAACAAACGAACAAGGAGCATTCCATTTTCTGCAGAGTTGGTCTTTTTATCTGAAATGGATCATTTATTTTTAAGTGTATTTACTCTGCTATGCATTTTTAGGCAAGCTTCCCAAAAAAATCCATTGACACAATTTTCTTTAACTATTGTTAAAGAAACAGATATTTCATGATGGAGACATTAAAGAGCCTGTTAATTTTACATTTGACTTTAACATGTGGCTGCACTTGCATCTGTGTATAGTTTGGGTGTGTCCCCTGTGTGATAAATACACCATTTTTCCCCTTCAGTGTTGGGGGAGTTCAGTTATGCAAGAAACTGATAGCACCTTACAGCTTTTCCTTACTTCTAGCTCATAAATTGCCTGTCATTAGGCGTAATGATAGGATTCTTGCCAACTGAATATTTGTTTAAAATAAATACAGTATAATTCTTGGCACATTTACAGTATATGAATTTTATACAAATTGGACTCTTTCCCTCTCATTATTACTTTGTTGCTAGCCAGTTTGTCCTCCATTTGTTTTCTTGACTATTTCTCCTCCCGCCCCCCCAGAGTATTTAGCAATGAAAGAAATAATCAGTCAAAGTGATTAACATGGAGGAGTGTTGGATAACAAGCACTCTCAAAAAATTGATATTTTGAGGAATGGTCTTGTCTGGAATCCAGAGGTGCTGACCACCTGCAGCTCTCATGCGTGGTCAACACCTCAGAAAATTCAGACCATGTAGTTCTGGAAAAAATATTTCAAGAGGGAATTTTTATCCTGACTATTATATCAGGCACTCTTGATCCTTCTGTTCACCTTTTCCCACCTAAATGGCATGCCCAGTCTGCCACCAAGGAGCCATGTCCAACATCTCTAGGATTTGTCATCTCCTCTAGTATCTTACATACCTTGGTAAAGAACACAACATCAAAACATATTAAGATAGATACATATCTAATGAACACCATCAAGAGTTTTCACCAGAGATTGAACTCTGGACCTCCAGTGCCAAAAGTATGAGTTCCTACTACTTCACCTACAACAAATCACTAAGCTAGTAGCAGGAGTACACTCATATATAGAGCTTGGGGAAAATGGATTTTTCATTTTACAGGAAATTCAGCAATTTCAATTTTTTTTTCTACTCTGAAATGGAACAAAAACCAAAAATTTTGAAATTTCCCACAAAATAAAATTCTGGGGGGAAAAAACGGTTTCAGGTCAATCAAAACATTTCATTTTGATAAAATCAAAACATTTAATTCTGATATTGACTTTTTAAAGATGTCTATTATATTACATTTTAAAAATTGAAAGTCATTTTGAAATGGAAAATTGAAATGTTCCACTCCAAAAAGCTCCCATGCAACTGTTTATAGAAACAGTTTTGCTGAAATTGACAAGGACATCTTTCCTGAATTCCCCTCTTCTGGCCTTCAAACAACCCCAGCCTCTCCAAGCTCATCATTAGAAACAAGCTACCCACAAACCAAGACACACCAACTCAAAGCACCACCAGATACTTCCAGAACAACAGATGCAAAAACTGTAGACATGTCCCCACTGCTACAATGATCAAGACTACAACGCACCTTTCAAGATTCATGGGTTCTACACATGCCTATCACAACATGTGGAGTACCTCATCCAGTGCATTAAATGCCCCAGTAACAACTGTTTGATTGAAACCAGACAAGCACTATGCTCTCAAATAAATTCACAGGAAAATTATAAAAGACCAAAACACCACATCACCTCTTCAAAAGACAAGCCTGGGAGGTTAAATTCATAACTTTGCTAGACCCTAAAAAAGTTCATGGACTGAATAGACACATTGGATGTATGGCTTATTACAACAAATCTGTAGCCCACTAACAACCCCTGACCATCTCCAAGCTGCCTCCCTCACCCCCTTCCTTTCCTCTTTATAGATGAAGGTGTGGTAGTGGGCCACTTCACCTTGAATGATCCTTTGAAATATATGTTAACTACTTATGCTAAACAATCTGTTTCACCTTGCAGTTAGCTGTGATACTCTGAGTATGTCTCCCAGACTTGAAGAAGAGCTCTGTGTAAACTCAAAAGCTTTTCTCTCTCACCAATGGAAGTTAGTCCAAATAAAAGATATTTCCTCACCCACCTTGTCTCTCTACATTTCCACAAAATGTTTAGCCAAATTGATAAACTGGCATTTTCCAATGGAAACATATTTCATCTGAAAATTTGCAATTAGCTTTACTCATATCTTCTGTGGATTAGCCACTATAGGCAAATTCAAAACTGAAACTGAAATGGGAGTTACATATTGTCGGTCTGAAAAGATGTCTCTTTTAGACTGACATCAAGGGTACTCCCTGTCAGTCATCCAGGGAAAAGCTTTATGTAGTTATCTTCATGATGCCAATATCTGCAGCAGTTAGTACTAAAATGACCATCACGCTCTCCTGATTGGAATGCCCTGCATGGTATGTTTATGAGATAAATAAAAACATGCAGTATACAGAACATTTTTATCAACACTTTATCAACGTACGTTTATACTAGAAAATGCTGTACTATGGTCATAAAAACGAGAGCTTGATGCAACATTCAAGCATTTCCAGTTGGAAATCCTGTCATCTGCAATAGCTGTAGGACAATGACACACAATTGGGGCTTTTGAGCCCCAGGTAGCCCTTTGGAGCCATGAAGGAGACTCCTGTGGTGCCCACAGATTGGATCGGCGCTCCTCTCTGTCTGCTTGACTTCAAGCAGTCCTGAAATCCTTCAATAAGCCAGGAAGTGGGAGAGGAGAGAAACGTACTCTTCTCTTATCCTAGTACAAGGGCAGTCAACAGACAGACTGCAGGCCAAATCTGGACCGCCAGATGCTTTTCAGGGGGCTGCAGCTAAGCTGCTCTCGCTCCCCAGTGTAGGGCCCCCCAGCAGAAGCCAACAGCTGCCCAAGCTGCATGGCATAGTGCAGCCTCAGCCCCACCAGCAGCAGGGTCATAATGGGGGAGACGGGACATCTCCACGCTCCCCACCCCGCAGGCAGCCTAATGTGTCTCCACTACACCCTGCCCCTCCAATCAGGGAGTGATGGGGTGTCACGTGCTCACTCTGCAGCCCAATCAGAGGGCAGCACTGTCTGGGCCCTAATTCATATTCTTCTCTGCTAACCCTGGAGACGGTGGGCCTGTGACTCAGGGGCTCCGGGCCCTACCAGGCAACCCAGCTGGTAAGTGCCTGTTGGGGGTCCTGCAGTTTCGGCTTATGCCGGGGCACCAAGCACAGCCTGGCCCCGCCCCCAAGCAGTCCCCAGAGCCCATCCTGGCCTCAAGCCCCCCACCCCCAAATGGTCCCCAGAGCCCCCTCCACCCCAACCCAGCCTTGTGCTCTCCTCCCCTGAGCAGTCCCCAGAGCCCATCCCATCCTTCTGCCCTGAGCTCTTCCAACTGGCCTCTTTCCCTCCCCAGTCTGCCTCCAGTCACCAGCTTCTGCCAGTCCCAACCTGGAGCCTCTTTTCTGCCTCTTTGCTATCCCAGCCCCAAAAGGGGCATCACACCACAAGCTGGATCATAGTCCAATAGCTTCATCTCCTGACTCTGAGCTCAAAAGTACTCACACACACTCACACCCTGCTTTGCTGCCCAGATCCCAGCCCATAACGATTACTCTTCCCCTCTGCCCCCATTTCTACTACTTGGCTCAACTGGGGGCACGGGGAAACGTTTTTTGGGGGGAGTGGCAATGCCAGGTGGCTCGGGCCAGCTCTGTGTGTTCCGTTTTGAATTTAGGGAAATAAAGCCACCTTACTTTCTCTACTGGGGGGGTGGGGGGGGGCGCGGAGCTGGCAGACGATCAGGGCGTGGGGGGCGGGAATCAGGAGGTAAGGGGAGGGGAGCTGGGTTGGGGTCTGGCCCTTGACCACACCTTGACCAAGAAATATGGATCTTGACAAAAATAATTGACTACCCTGTTCTAGCAACATGGAGAAGGGTGTGAGACAGGGAAAACATGGCATTTGAACTTTAGGATTGCATCAATATAAGCTGAGGCGGAGTCACAGTGACAACGTGAGAATGCGAACCACACAATGTGATATCAGCAAGTCAAGGCACAATTATTTTGTGCTCTTCTGCGCCTCCATTTGATAAGTGGGTCTCCAACATGTTCGGGCTGAGAACCACTGTTGTGGAAAATGCATAAAGGAAACTGCAATAGGCCCAGAGCCGCAAAGCTATTTAGGCATCTAAGTCTGAGGATCTGGGCCATGGACCCTATGGTAAAAACGAGTATTAGAAAAACCTCTATACCGATAGGCTGCAGGAGGGATGTAACATTCTTGTTAAACCTCAGATGAAAGTCTTTCTGAAAAGTTGCACGAGCAACTAAAGCAGTGTTAATAATGCTTTATGTTTTTATAACCCCTTCCCTCCTAAAGGATCCCCAAAAATGTTGTGAACTCATAAACCACAATCACTTCACTGAGCACTGAAAGGCAGCCAAAACTAGGGTGAAACACAGCAGCTGTTTAACAGCACATGGCAACACCACACAACAAATTATGACAGAAAGTGAGGAAACTTAGGTGCCAGTCCAGGAATACACTCAAACGTGCTTAAATGCTTTCTTGGATCAGGGTCTTCAGCCTTAGTTTTCCAAAGGGGGGTGAAATTTGCACCTGCAATTAGGAAACCGGTACAAATCTGATTAGCTGCATCTCTACGTGACTGTGGGTGCCTATCAGGTAGTTAGAAGAGCAGGAATCCAGATTTACACCTGCAGTTCATTTTCTCAGGCTGCTTTCAAAAATTTACCCCAGAATGTCTCCCCTTGAAACTTCAGGGGTTTAGGTAGGTACTTTATATTATACGATTACCCACATTGCAATTTGGCCAGGATATTAGCGTCAACAACTTGGTCTTGAAAAATATATAATGGGATCTTTCATAGATACAAACGATCAAGGCTTTGGTCTTCCATGTTGTCTGAAAGATGGCACCACAGCTCTGTTGTGCTGGCAATGTGCAATACTTCCCCAGAAGGAAGAATGCCACTCACTGAATTGCTGGCAGTGCTCACTGCAGCACCTGGGTGTTCCTTGCAACTTTTCCAACCGTTTACACCACAGCCCCCAGGTTGCTTAGCTTGTGATCAAGAACAAGGTGGCAAAACTGCACCCAGACTAGAATGAAAGTACAAACATGCAATACTTAGGTGTTCTGACTACAGAGGTTTATTTATAGAACCAAGTAAAGTTCAGTGAAACCTTCCAAGCAAGATAACAATGAATCCATGCATTCTGGTGACTACATTGAAAGAGAAAATGCATTTCAAGCAATAAAGCTCTACATTAAAGTGAAAGCCAAGAGATTAGAAAAGCGAGACAAGCAATCACCTTCACAGATAAAAGAAGAAAAGGAATACTTGTGGCACCTTAGAGACTAACCAATTTATTTGAGCATAAGCTTTCGTGAGCTACAGCTCACTTCATCGGATGCACAGCTCACTTCATCGGATGCATACTGTGGAAAGTATAGAAGATCTTTTTATACACACAAAGCATGAAAAAATGGGTGTTTACCACTACAAAACGTTTTCTCTCCACCCACCCCACTCTCCTGCTGGTAATAGCTTATCTAAAGTGATCACTCTCCTTACAATGTGTATGATAATCAAATTGGGCCATTTCCAGCACAAATCCAGGGTTTAACAAGAACATCTGAGGGGGGAGGAGGGTAGGAAAAAACAAGGGGAAATAGGTTACCTTGCATAATAACTTAGTCACTCCCAGTCTCTATTCAAGCCTAAGTTAATTGTATCCAATTTGCAAATGAATTCCAATTCAACAGTCTCTTGCTAGAATCTGGTTTTGAAGTTTTTTTGTTGTAATATCGCAACTTTCATGTCTGTAATCCCATGACCAGAGAGATTGAAGTGTTCTCCGACTGGTTTATGAATGTTATAATTCTTGACATCTGATTTGTGTCCATTTATTCTTTTACGTAGAGACTGTCCAGTTTGACCAATGTACATGGCAGAGGGGCATTGCTGGCACATGATGGCATATATCACATTGGTGGATGTGCAGGTGAACGAGCCTCTGATAGTGTGGCTGATGTTATTAGGCCCTATGATGGTGTCCCCTGAATAGATATATGGGCACAGTTGGCAACGGGCTTTGTTGCAAGGATAGGTACCTGGGTTAGTGGTTCTGTTGTGTGGTATGTGGTTGCTGGTGAGTATTTGCTTCAGGTTGGGGGGCTGTCTGTAGGCAAGGACTGGCCTGTCTCCCAAGATTTGTGAGAGTGTTGGGTCATCCTTCAGGATAGGTTGTAGATCCTTAATAATGCGTTGGAGGGGTTTTAGTTGGGGCTGAGGGTGACGGCTGGTGGCGTTCTGTTATTTTCTTTGTTAGGCCTGTCCTGTAGTAGGTGACTTCTGGGAACTCTTCTGGCTCTATTAATCTGTTTCTTCACTTCCGCAGGTGGGTACTGTAGTTGTAAGAATGCTTGATAGAGATCTTGTAGGTGTTTGTCTCTGTCTGAGGGGTTGGAGCAAATGCGGTTGTATCACAGAGCTTGGCTGTAGACAATGGTGGTGTTGTCAGGGTGAAAGCTGGAGGCATGTAGGTAGGAATAGCGGTCAGTAGGTTTCCAGTATAGGGTGGTGTTTATGTGACCATCGTTTATTAGCACTGTAGTATCCTGGAAGTGGATCTTTTGTGTGGACTGGACCAGTCTGAGGTTGATGGTGGGATGGAAATTGCTGAAATCATGGTGGAATTCCTCAAGGGCTTCTTTTCCATGGGTCCAGATGATGAAGATGTCATCAATATAGCGCAAGTAGAGTAGGGGCGTTAGGGGACGAGAGCTGAGGAAGCGTTGTTCTAGGTCAGCCATAAAAATGTTGACATACTGTGGGGCCATGCGGGTACCCATAGCAGTGCCGCTGATTTGAAGGTATACATTGTCCCCAAATGTGAAATAGTTATGGGTAAGGACAAAGTCACAAAGTTCAGCCACCAGGTTAGTCGTGACATTATTGGGGATAGTTTTCTTGACGGCTTGTAGTCCATCTTTGTGTGGAATGTTGGTGTAGAGGGCTTCTACATCCATAGTGGCCAGGATGGTGTTATCAGGAAGATCACTGATGGATTGTAGTTTCCTCAGGAAGTCAGTGGTGTCTCGAAGGTAGCTGGGAGTGCTGGTAGCGTAGGGCCTGAGGAGGGAGTCTACATAGCCAGACAATCCTGCTGTCAGGGTGCCAATGCCTGAGATGATGGGGCACCCAGGATGTCCAGGTTTATGGATCTTGGGTAATAGATAGAATATCCCAGGTCGGGGTTCTAGGGGTGTGTCTGTGTGGATTTCATCTTGTGCTTTTTCAGGGATTTTCTTGAGCAAATGCTGTAGTTTCTTTTGGTAACTTTCAGTGGGATCAGAGGGTAATGGCTTGTAGAAAGTGGTGTTGGAGAGCTGCCGAGCAGCCTCTTGTTCATATTCCAACCTATTCATGATGACAACAGCACCTCCTTTGTCAGTCTTTTTGATTATTATGTCAGAGTTGTTTCTGAGGCTGTGGATGGCATTGTGTTCTGCACGGCTGAGGTTGTGGGGCAAGTGATATTGCTTTTCCACAATTTCAGCCCGTGCACGTCGGCGGAAGCACTCTATGTAGAAGTTCAGTCTGCTGTCTCGACCTTCAGGAGGAGTCCACCTAGAATCCTTCTTTTTGTAGTGTTGGTAGGGAGGTCTCTGTGGATTAGTATGTTGTTCAGAGGTGTTTTGGAAACATTCCTTGAGTCGGAAATAGGATGAAAATAGGATTCTAGGTCACCACAGAACTGTTTTATGTTCTTGGGGGTGGAGGGGCAGAAGGAGAGGCCCCGAGATAGGACAGCTGCTTCTGCTGGGCTAAGAGTATAGTTGGATAGGTTAACAATATTGCTGGGTGGGTTGAGGGAACCATTGCTGTGGCCCCTTGTGGCATGTAGTAGTTTAGAAAGTTTAGTGTCCTTTTTCTTTTGTAGAGAAGCAAAGTGTGTGTTGTAAATGGCTTGTCTAGTTTTAGTAAAGTCCAGCCACAAGGAAGTTTGTGTGGAAGATTGTTTTTTTATGAGAGTATCCATTTTTGAGAGCTCATTCTTTATCTTTCCCTGTTTTCTGTAGAGGATGTTGATCAGGTGGTTCCGCAGTTTCTTTGAGAGCGTGTGGCACAAGCTGTCAGCATAGTCTGTGTGGTATGTAGATTGTAATGGATTTTTTACCTTCAGTCCTTTTGGTACGATGTCCATCCGTTTGCATTTGGAAAGGAAGATGATGTCTGTCTGTATCTGTACAAGTTTTTTCATGCAATTGATAGATTTCCACTCCATACGACTAAATGCAGTGTCTTGCATAATGACAGGTTTCAGAGTAACAGCCGTGTTTGTCTGTATTTGCAAAAAGAAAAGGAGTACTTGTGGCACCTTAGAGACTAACCAATTTATTTGAGCATAAGCTTTTGTGAGCTACAGCTCACTTCATTGGATGCATACTGTGGAAAGTATAGAAGATCTTTTTATACACACAAAGCATGAAAAAATGGGTGTTTACCACTGCAAAAGGTTTTCTCTCCCCCCACCCCACTCTCTTGCTGGTAATAGCTTATCTAAAGTGATCACTCTCCTTACAATGTGTATGATAATCAAATTGGGCCATTTCCATAAAAGAAGAGCACTGAGAAACAAAACACTTTAATCGGTGAAATACCAAACAGAACCTAGTCATGCATGACAAAATCTTGCTCCCAGGGACATGGGTGCACTTTGGTGAGGTTCTTGTAAAACCAGTCCCTGCCCATGCCACAGCAAGTGCTTTGACCCCAAAGGGGAAATTTCACACACTTAAGCCTTTGCATTGTGTAGGGTCAGCATGAGGCCTATGCACCACTTAAGTACCTATTAAGCCCTCTTTTGAAGAGGTAAGTTATGCATAAGCCATTTGCTGGCCCACAAAGATGTATGTTATGCTAATATTGTAAATCCAGTTGTGATACATGTCTGCCTAGGGGTTTGAGCCAAGGATCATTCAAATAAATAGAAAGACTGTTGAGTTCAGATCCATGAACCTTTATACTACAAAATATAAGACAAAAGAGAAAAAAATAGAAACTTCACTTCGGATCCTATTCAGCAAGGTGCTTAAGAACATGCCTAACTTGTAAGTACATGAGGCATTGAAGTTAATGGGACTACTCATGTGCTTAAAGTTAGGCAGGTGTTTTATGTACCTTGTTGAATCAGTTCCAATTTCAAAAATTACGGGTCAAATTCTGACCCATAGACACATGTGGGACACAGATATCAATTGACTAAATCATTACCCATGTGAGTGGACATTCAGACCTTTAACATGCCAGCTAGACAGCCAATTAAAAGGCCGTTTGGTTTCTTGCTATTGGTTCACGGGCTAAGCTCAATCATTGCTTTCTAGGGAAAAAAGCTCATTCTTTCATGAGCTCTTTCATGAGCCCTACGTCCCTGTTCCATAACACTTTGCCTTTTGGCCATTAACACTGATTTAGTTCACAGCTGGGTTCTGAGGGAATGTGTCTGCCATTTAGTCTCATATTTTATCTTATTTTACTTGTTTAAATTTAACCTTGTTTTTTCCTGATAATACAGTTTGTAAATGAAATAAACATGGCCTGAAATAGCACACACTAAAATGCCATTTGACCCAGCTCCAAATTCAGGTGCTTATAAAAACAAATTTGAGGAGGAACACAAAGCCCAAGCCCTCCTAGGCTACTCACAGCAATTTAAAATTATGGAAAGACTTCCAACTTTACAGCCAATTTGGAGTGAAAGCGATCAGGGTCTGGGCATGTGCTCCATATATAGGGATTTTTCCAAACAGAAGTTCTTTTACAACTAAACTCCATGTGCTCCCATTTACTTGGTACTGTACATGATCCAAATGAAATCTGCACATTTATATTTTAAACTTCAAAATACTGCTTTTATTTAAACTTATAGCTAATAAAAAGAACATGTGTACTATAATTACAATCTGTCTGTTCAATTTATATAAATGTATGTATTGTGTAATAGATCTCAATATTTATTATTCTTTCCATTTCATAGTACACATATTACAATTTTTTTCAGCGGGAGGGGCTTAAGCCATAACATAATATATATAGACAGAGACACACAAAAGTCCTCCACTTAAGCCAATATAAACTATATGAGTACAAAATTCTGACCTGTAATGGGATATACCTGACCTTTATGGCCCTACAGGCCCCCCCGTCATACTACACCTTGCCCCAAGAAACAGTGAGCTTAGAGGAAAAGAGCAGAAAATGTGGGTCCTCCAAACTTGCCTAGAGAGGACTCTCTGGAGCATCCATTTTGGAAATTACAGAGATGTGGTCCTTCAAGGGTTAGAGGGGCTAGCAACAGCCAATCAGGGCCCTGCTGGCCATGATAATAGGAACTGCAGGTCCTTAGCAGTCTAATTCCTGGCTGGGACTAGGAATGTGGAGGAGGGTGCTGCTCCTCTCTGTTCAAAGGAGCCTGATGTCAGCCGGTGTCAAGTGGAGTGCCCCAGGGGTCGGTCCTGGGGCCGGTTTTGTTCAATATCTTCATAAATGATCTGGAGGATGGTGTAGATTGCACTCTCAGCAAATTTGCGGATGATACTAAACTGGGAGGAGTGGTAGATACGCTGGAGGGGAGGGATAGGATACAGAAGGACCTAGACAAATTGGAGGATTGGGCCAAAAGAAATCTGATGAGGTTCAATAAGGATGAGTGCCGGGTCCTGCACTTAGGACGGAAGAATCCAATGCACCGCTACAGACTAGGGACCGAATGGCTAGGCAGCAGTTCTGTGGAAAAGGACCTAGGGGTGACAGTGGATGAGAAGCTGGATATGAGTCAGCAGTGTGCCCTTGTTGCCAAGAAGGCCAATGGCATTTTGGGATGTATAAGTAGGGGCATAGCGAGCAGATCGAGGGACGTGATCATTCCCCTCTATTCGACATTGGTGAGGCCTCATCTGGAGTACTGTGTCCAGTTTTGGGCCCCACACTACAAGAAGGATGTGGATAAATTGGAGAGAGTCCAGAGAAGGGCAACAAAAATGATTAGGGGTCTAGAACACATGACTTATGAGGAGAGGCTGAGGGAACTGGGATTGTTTAGTCTGCAGAAGAGAAGAATGAAGGGGGATTTGATAGCTGCTTTCAACTACCTGAAAGGGGGTTCCAAAGAGGATGGCTCTAGACTGTTCTCAATGGTAGCAGATGACAGAACGAGGAGTAATGGTCTCAAGTTGCAGTGGGGGAGGTTTAGATTGGATATTAGGAAAAACTTTTTCACTATGAGGGTGGTGAAACACTGGAATGCGTTACCTAGGGAGGTGGTAGAATCTCCTTCCTTAGAGGTTTTTAAGATCAGGCTTGACAAAGCTCTGGCTGGGATGATTTGACTGGGAATTGGTCCTGCTTCGAGCAGGGGGTTGGACTAGATGACCTTCTGGGGTCCCTTCCAACCCTGATATTCTATGATTCTATGATAATTAGACAGTTTATGGCTGGTTTTCAGAGAGAGAAGGACCTAAGGATACTGGCCCTGAGATAGGGCTGGAGATAAAGGGCCCAGCAGGAAGAAGCCTAGGGAAATAGCAGAAAAGGATTGGCGTAAACAGTATGTGGCTGCTGTATGTAGGCTCCCTGGGTTGAACCTAAAGTAACTGGTAGGTCTAGGCTCCCCTACTAGCCACAGGTAAAGTGGTATAAAGAGGACAGGTGTTATTTGGGAATCTGAACAAAGAATTTAAAGGGCGAGGAGCCAGGGCTAAAGATTGCAGTGAGGGCAAATAGGCTGTTTATTTATGCAACTCTGTATTACCCTGGAAGGGGTTCCTTTGGCCTTTTGACATGGCTGGAGAGCCACACCACTGAAGACCCACCAAGGTGTGGCAGCAACCTGAAAAGGGCTCCAGGGGCAAGAAAAGGACTGTGGTACCACATGCAGCCACTTGCGGGTGCTCAAAAGATAAATGCTCCTTTACACATGCCCTCATTCCTCATACATATGTGCCTATTGTTCATTCCACATATACATGAAAACAAATCATGGTCCCATTATGATCATTGAGAACTTTCTCACAGATTTATGTGGGAGAAGGATCAAGCCCAACTGTGTCTGAACATCCAAAGTAGAAGTTAGCTTTCACTGTTTAAGTCCAAATTTTTAAGGACTGATTTTTATCCTTTAATTCTGTAATTTTCTCCTTTTTCCCCATCCAGCTCTAGTTACTGTACTTACAAAACTTATCTCAGAATGGAGCAGTTCATTGGCTTGAGTGATCATCGTTGTGTTATGCCTGCCTCACATTCTTTATGCTTCCTATAGGGCCTGATTCAGAGCCCATTAACTTCAGTGGGTGTCTTTTGACTGACTTCAGTGGGCTTTCAATTGGGCCCATAAAAAGCAGTTGACTTGGCCACATTCAAGACCTGATTCTTGTACCTTGTCTCATGCAGTATCCAATTTTATTTTCCACTATGGCCACTGAATTTAACAGGCAATCACACATTTCCTGTGGTGTGGAATGCACTCTATGCAAAGAGTCTTCAAATCCTAATGAAGTCAATGTAATGGATTCTGTTATCAGTTTATACTAGAATAGATTGGTGTAGCTTCAGTGAAGTCAATGAAGTGACTCCATGTTCACACTAAAGTGTTCTGGGAGCAGAATCAACTATACTGAGAGTAGAAGGCAATCATCACTTCCTAGGAGGTGCTCCGCATCTGGTTGATTTGGCCTGGATTCCACCAGTTTTTCCTCACATGGAGTATTAAATTACTCTACCAGTAAGAGCTGGTCAAAATGTTTTGAATGAGATGGTGGTGATTGTTGAAAAATAGCCTTTTTAAAAATTGGGGCTTTTTGGCCAAAAAACGGATGTTGAAATTATTAGTTTTGGGGGGAGTGGTGCCTTCTTTAAAATGTTTTTCCAGAAACTTTTATCAAAAATGGTTTTCCATAAACAAAAACTTGTCAACCCTTTCAACAATATTTTTGATAAACATTTTTTAAAATTGCAAAAAAAAGTTTGAAAATACAAAATATGGGTCTGTTCTGAACACTTCAAAATGAGAACTGCAAAATTTCAAAAGTTTCACATTTGTTATTTGACCAGCTGTTTTCATGAGTAATCTCACTGAAATAAATGGTCGTCTGGAGGAATTTACCCTAAGAACCATGAGATCCCCTCCCCCTACATACTTGCAAATGCATCATATACATGCAGGAAAGAAGAAAATATTTCATTTCAGCAAGTCTAAGTATTGGTATAGCTTGAACCACATCAGCCTGACTCTGTTCTTTATCAGTATGGATAACATTAAAATGGTACAGAGAGAACCAGTTCAGATAGTCCTCCCATTACTGTCTCACTAGGCACTGCATGGTTTTCTAAATCTCCTAGAACTCCGTGCTTCTGGTATCTACACTGAGAACTATTGGCTAGGGACACATAGACACATAGAGAACATAAATTGTTGCGCAAAAATCAACATGGTTTCTGTAAAGGGAGATCATGTCTTATTAATCTATTAGACTTCTTTGAGGGGGTCAACACACATGTGGACAAGGGAGATCCAGTGGACATAATGTACTTAGATTTCCAGAAAGCCTTTGACAAGGTCCCTCACCAAAGGCTCTTATGTAAATTAAGTTGTCATGGGATAAGAGGGAAGATCCTTTCATGCTTAAAAGACAGGGAACAAAGGGTAAGAATAAATGGTAAATTTTCAGAATGGAGAGGGGTAACTAGTGGTGTTCCCCAAGGGTCAGTCCTAGGACCCATCCTATTCAATTTATTCATAAATGATCTGGAGAAAGGGGTAAACAGTGAGGTGGCAAAGTTTGCAGACGATACTATACTGCTCAAGATAGTTAATCATAGAATCATAGAATATCAGGGTTGGAAGGGACCTCAGGAGGTCATCTAGTCCAACCCCCTGCTCAAAGCAGGACCAATCCCCAATTAAATCATCCCAGCCAGGGCTTTGTCAAGCCTGACCTTAAAAACTTCTAAGGAGGGAGATTCTACCACTTCCCTAGGTAACGCATTCCAGTGTTTCACCACCCTCTTAGTGAAAAAGTTTTTCCTAATATCCAACCTAAACCTCCCCCACTGCAACTTGAGACCATTACTCCTTGTCCTGTCCTCTTCTACCACTGAGAATAGTCTAGAACCATCTAGTTATGACCAAAGCGGACTGTGAAGAACTTCAAAACGATCTCACAAAACTAAGTGATTGGGCAACAAAATGGCAAATGAAATTTAATGTGAATAAATGTAAGGTAATGCACATTGAGAAAAATAACCCCAACTATACATACAATATGATGGGGGGCTAATTTAGCTCCAATGAATCAGGAGAAAGATCTTGGAGTCATCATGGATAATTCTCTGAAGACGTCCACGCAGTGTGCAGCGGCAGTCAAAAAAGCAAACAGGATGTTAAGAATCATTTAAAAAAGGATAGAGAATAAGACAGAGAATATCTTATTGCCCTTATATAAATCCATGGTATGCCCACATCTTGAATACTGCATACAGATGTGGTCCCCTCATCTCAAAAAAGATATTCTGGCATTAGAAAAGGTTCAGAAAAGGGAAACTAAAATGATTAGGGGTTTGGAACGGGTCCCATATGAGGAGAGATTAAAGAGGCTCGGACTTTTCAGCTTGGAAAAGAGGTGACTAAGGGGGGTATGATAGAGGTATATAAAATCATTAGTGGTGTGGAGAAAGTGAATAAGGAAAAGTTATTTACTTGATCCCATAATATAAGAACTAGGGGCCACCAAATGAAATTAATGGATAGCAGGTTTAAAAGAAATAAAGGAAGTTCTTCTTCACACAGTGCACAGTCAAACTGTGGAAATCCTTGCCTGAGGAGCTTGTGAAGGCTAGGACTATAACAGGGATTAAAAGAGAACTAGATAAATTCATGGAGGTTAAGTCCATTAATGGCTATTATCCAGAATGGGTAAGGAATGGTGTCCCTAGCCTCTGTTTGTCAGAGGGTGGAGATGGATGGCAGGAGAGAGATCACTTGATCATTACCTGTTAGGTTCACTCCCTCTGGGGCACCTGGCATTGGCCACTGTCAGTAGACAGGATAGTGGGCTGGATGGACCTTTGGGCTGAGCCAGTATGGCCAGTCTTATGTTCTGTCACTAATACAGTTTAGAGCAGTGTGAGCGTGGGCGCAGTAGTTCAGAACACAAATCGTTATGATCAGTGTAGATTAGTGGTTCTCAACCTTTCCAGACTACTGTGCCCCTTTCAGGAGTCTGATTTGTCTTGTGTACCCCCAAGTTTCACTGCACTTAAATTACTTGCTCACAAAATCAGACAGAAAAATACAAAAGTGTCACAGCACCCTACTACAGAACAATTGCTTTCTTTCTCATTTAATAATAAAATTAATGAATGGGAATATAAATATTGTATTTACATTTCAGTGTAGCGTGTACAGAGCTGTATCAACAAGTCATTGTCTGTATGAAATTGTAGTTTGTACTGACTTCACAACTGTTCTTTTATGCAGCCTGTTTAAAATGAGGTAACTATCTAGATGGGTTGATGTACCTTCTGGAAGACCACTGTGTACCCGCAGGGGTACATGAGCCACTGGCGTAGGTGAACTGAGGTCCCACTTCAGCAAGGTTCTTAAACACGTGCCTAACTGTTAGTGCATGAATAGTTCTGATGAAGTCAATGGCCCTGATTCTTATATACCCTCTTACCCCACTCTAAAGCCCATGTACACTTGCAGATGTACACTGTGGCCCCTTTACATTGCTCTGGTACACATGAGAATCAAGCCCCATTATGTTTTAAATTGGTTATGTGCTTGTCTGAACAGAGGTCTGAACCATTTGTGCATAAACTCATGCAATTACACCAGTTCAATTAGCAGTGGCTCAGAAACTGCCGTGAGCTGAAGCAAAACCTTGAATCCAAACACACAAATTCTTTGAAAACCCTGGCTCCATACACCTGCAAAGTTGTTTGCATTTTATTTCCTGTATTTATTATGTTTTTATTCTATTTGTTTTTGATTGCATGGCATTTATTTTTATTCAGTTGCTCAGTGCCCCAAGTGTCTTAGAGACGGGAGCAATATATACATAAATGTTTCATTATTATTATATCTGAGTCTGTAGGATCAGGAAGTGGTCTGTGGAACTTTTCCAGATGTTAAACACAGCTCTGTATCCGAGAAGGATGGAGCGGGGGAATTCTTATGGAATGAGAGTGACAAAAAGAGCAGCTAAAGAAAATGAGAAGCAAATGAGAACTATCCAAGGAATACATTTGCCACCTTCTGAAGGCAGAGCAGAACAGCACTAACATGGGGGAGTATAACATGGTGAAGGACAGTTTAATTTAGCTGCTGATTATAGTCCTAAATTTTAACTGTTGGCAGCCACTCCAAGATTCATTAACGTTATCAGGGAAGTGGGGGAGTAAAGGACACGTGTAAGAGCCATTTCTGCAGCTGACAGCCTCCACACATGATTCCCATTCTGGAGAAATATCATTTCCTAGGAACATGTTCAAAACAGCTGCTTCACTTGGAGTCTGCTTGTAAGATAGGGTGGTTTTATAGCAGTGGGAAGACTGGAAAAGACATGGAAAACATTAAATTAACTTGAAAGGAAGATTGATCATTTGGTGACATGAAAAAGGCCTCCAGAAAACATGTGCGCGCCTACTATGGGACAAGATGAGAAAATGGGGAAGGAATATTTGGGGGACCTGAATACAAACCTTTTTATTCCGAATGAACTTCTGGGTCACTGTTGTAAAGGATCACAGAGGTAAAATCTGGTGCATACTTAACAGTTCACTGTCAAAACCCTTTCAACAATAAGATCTGAGATTACATAGTGTGTTTACCCTGATGAAGTCAGTCTCCTAAGCACTTCTTCTGCGAGAGTTGGGCGGACAATTCATAATAAACTATTTTCTGAAATTAGCCTTTTCCCCCTATTCGTTGTCCACAAGCAATCTGCCTTCATGACTTCCATCAAAGAAATTGAGTGATGAATCTTTTGTACAAACAAATTGCAGTCTGTGGCCCCGATTCAGCAAGCTACTTAAGCATGTGTCTAACTTTAATCACACCAGTGTTAGTGGGATTCTTAATCACATGCTTAAAATGGTTAAGTACCTTGCTGAATCAGGATCTACTGGTTATGTATTGCTTCTGTGAGAAGCCCTCCAATTATCTGAGATCAGTACCATGTAACTGGTTAACTTAACCATATGGTATTGTTTCTGTTTATGTTTGGATGACCTAATATTTTTTAAACTGCTCCAGCCATAAATGAATGTTAATAATTCTCTAAATGAATCTTGCTTTCTAATTAAATGAATCTTGGTTAAGATCCCATGACTTGCTTTCCATGAAAACGTCACTCTAAGACGTTTGCATAAAAGCAAATAAAAGGTGCAAACGCTTCTACTCTGTTTCTCTTTCCCCCGTCTATGTATTCTCCAAAACGAGAAAACAACTCTACGAAAAAACTGACGTGTGAGTTGTTTTTAAGCAGTGAAACAGGCAGCACAGCAAAGAAGGATAAAGAAGCTGAATTCAGTTGGATTTCCCAAAATCTTTTAAGTCACCATTTATTCATATCTGGGAAACCACTTCCCTTCTGAGTGCTTTCCTAACATTAAGGCCAGAAACTCTGCTCAAAATTCTGTAAGTATGACTGCAACTGAGTAGAATTGTATTTATTGGATATGTTCAACCTCAAAGTATGGGACAGGAGATGGACTTGCTGCAGCTAAAGTTGAAAGGCAAAATCTTAATGGAAGATGAAATGTAGGTATGTTTTGTACAGAGATGGGCTTGAAATGCTACATTGGCAGCTGTTTGTATCCAAATACTTCCAAAGTTTAAAGGTAGGATTTTCAGCAGTGCTCAGCAGTGACCTAACCTTGTCCAGTTGAAGTTAATGGGAGTTTGTCATAGAAGTGGAGTTAGGCCACTACTGAGTAAAACTCAGCTTTTTGTAAATCTCTCCTTAAGTGTTAGTGTGGTGGGGTTGTTCTGCTCATTATAGACAGGCACCAGCCATGAACTTTGGATCTCAAAGCCAGTATCTCCAAAATACAGTTTTCACATCTAGGGTTTTAGCTGACCCAATCTCTAGTTCTGTGTGAATAATTTACTGTTCCTCAGTGACACACAGTATCCAGGGATCTTTGGGTAAACTAAGACCCAGACGGTCTTCACACAAAACTTGAACCAGATCAGAACTATACTCTTTTTTGCAACTAGATTTTATGGTCTTTCCTCCCACCCCGACATTTAATATTTGCAAGTTTCTGCGCTTTCAGGTTCAAGATGAAGAACTGAGACACCTCAAATGAAATGCTGCTGTCATAATATCTTCTGACGGAAGGCAGGACTGAAATCTCAGGGGGAAACCTGTTCTTATGATATTCGTAGTTCCTAGCTGTAGCAAGAAGTTCAGATAACTTGTATCAAAGTTTTTTTTTCTATGAGCAAAATGTGTTCTCATTCTCAAATTACTTTTTATTTCAGATTAAGTAAAACAAGAAGAAATAACACAAGTAAAGATGGTCATACTTTATTATAATGTTCCCTTTATAAATCGTGCATAAACAGTTAATGAATTATTAATGGTATAGAAGCATATTGAACACATGGGCAGTATGTATTAGATGGCTATAAGCATATCCATAGAAGTATAGAATAAGTGGTTTTAAGCAACGGTTATAAGCAACTTATTGATCTGTTGGACTCAGTAACAATTTTTAAACCATTTTAAAGTATTTATATTATTAATGTACCCTTAATATAAAATGTGACCATTAAGCCTCCTTGAGAGATAGCACAGTGTGTTTGTCTCTTCTCTATAACTGTCTATAGCAACGCTCACAGCATAAAGTCTGCTGTCTCTGCACTAACACTGGGCTCTTCCTCATTCAAAGGTGAGGTACATAGGAAACAGTTTCATTGCCACCGAAAAATACATGACAGTCTGAATAAACTTTGAACAAGCATCTCAACCTTTGAGTACTTATGCAAAGCCCTCAAGCCTTTTCAGTTTAGGTTTCACCCAGGGCTACCTTTAATCTTATTACATTGCTACAATCAAAAGTCAACAATTTCAGGATAAATTAATAAGATTCCATTTATTGGGGCCAGTCTTTGCAGTCCTCAGACAGCCAAGATTCCATCAGGGCTGCAAGATCATTACCACTATCTAAAGCGTAGAAAAATACATTTCACAATGAGCAGTGAAAGACCCAATTTTGTAAACTTGATTGTCATGTAGTTTTCTTTTCATATATTAGCCGGCTGCTATGTTTGGTGTGGAGAGCTTGTGTAATTAAACAGTGCAATTATTGTAATCTTTTAATATGTTTGGAATTACAGCTCCACGGCTGTTCAAAATTGTGTAGCTGCTGGGGCTTGCATAGCATATTACCTTAGAGTCAGCAAATGTATAACATATGAGCAACAAATGTAGAATGCTAAAATAAATTTGAAAGAAGAACTTTCAGCCCTGGGTACCCCTGGGACGGGGGCATGGCAAGTGACAGCTGTCTTCAACAGAAGAAAATAAATCTGAATATTGTTTTTCAAGGAGTTCCTCCAAATAGCAGAGATTTATTTTATCATGCACATGCCAGAAATGCCGTGATCTTAGAGAAAATATTAGTTACTTGAGACACAAGTCTCCCAGTACCACAAGTCAGTTATTGAAAAACAAACAAATGAATACTTCATTCTCCAGACTAAAAAAAAAGCAAAAAAAAAGCAGATCTGAGTTGACAGCACTGTCGACCCTGCATTTTCTCTTTCTGACTAAGTATATCTAGTACCAGATTAAATGGGACCAGATGATATCTTTACTCACACTGAAAGGCAGTTTACACTATTGCTAGTCTTTGGAAGTCAGTGGGACTATTTGCGGACTCAGGTACTACTCAGCGTGAGTAAAGCATTGAGAGATGATCCTGCTTCATCCACCTGTTCTGCCATCGAGGTCTTACACTGGGTTGTGTTGTGCTGGGCTGCACTTTGTCTGGTACCTTGCCTTTGACCTTACCTCCATGGATGAGCCTACTAGGAGTACTGGACTCCAGATGGCATCGCTTTTAGGGTCTTAAGTATACACAAGCTTCTCCACCACGTCAAGGTGGCAGCCCAAGAAGAAGGCAACAGCATCATTGAGATTAAAGCCCTTTTGGACCACAAGAGAAAAGCTCTCTGCAACTGGAAAAACCAACCACTATCCAGTCAGATGCAGGGCTCTTTCCATCAGCTCAAAGTTGAAGTTCAAAGGAGGATCTGAGAAATCAGAAACAAATGGTTGGAGGACAAAGCAAGAGAAATCCAAACATATGCTGAAAGACATGGTATGTGGAGCTTTTCTTGTGAGATAAAGACCCTGGATGGACCAAGCTCATGTGGCCTCACACCTCTGAGATCTGAAGATGGTAGTACCCTTCTTAAAGATAACAAATCCATCAAAGAGCGCTGGAAGGAACACTACCAAAAGCTTCTAAATCGAGAATCGACTGTGACTGATGACACCATCGACTCCATCCCTCAGCACCCAATCTGGGAAACACTTGCCAACCCACCAACACCTGAGGAGGTCAGCGAAGCAATTAAACAGATGAACAGTAAAGCAGGTCAATAAACAATAAACAATCAGTTCCTGATGGCATATCAGCTGAAGTACTGAAAGTGGCAGGGAGAAACACTGACTAACAAGCTTCACTTGCTGCTCCTCAAAATCCAGTGCACCAAAGAAATCCCTGCTGACTTACATAATGCCATCATTACCATTTTCAAAAAGGGAGACAGGGCTGACTGTGGCAACTATTGAGGCATTGCCCTCCTCTCTATCGCTGGGAAGATTCTTGCTAGAATCTTACTGAATCGCCTGCTCCCTTTTGCAGAGGAAGTACTTCCAGAGTCCCACTGCGGCTTCAGATCATCACAAGGCACAACCGACATGATTCCGCAGCCAGGCAGATCCCGAAAAAATGTCAAGGACAACACCAGGAGCTGTATATGGCCTTTATCGATCTGACCAAAGCTTTAGACTCTGTCAACCGTGAGGCTCTGTGGAAAATCATGTCAAAGTTTGGCTACCCAAGCAAATTCATCACCATTGTAAGACTCCTCCACGACCAGATGACTGCCTCCATCCTGTGCAGTGGCTCTATCTCTGAGCCCATTGTCATCTGAACTGGTGTAAAACAAGGTTGTGTCCTGGCACCCACCCTTTTCTCCATTTTCTTAGCAGCTATGAAAACATTCACCCAAGACCATCTACCACAGGGCATTGGCATCCAATATCGGATTGACAGCAACCTCTTCAACCTTTCTCGTCTCCATTCCTGAACTAAAGTAATATTGGCAACAAGAACCGAACTACAGCACGCAGATGACTGTGCTGTAATTGCACACTCAAAGGAGGCTCTACAAACAGCCCTTAATTGCTTCTCTGAAGCTTACGGACGCCTCGAGCTAACTCTGAACACTGGCAAAACAAAAGTTCTCCACCAGCCAGTCCCTGGTCAATGAGCAAGGAAGATATACATCAACGAAGAAGAACTGGAAAATGTAGTATACTTTGCCTATCTTGGCAGCCATCTCTCACAGAAGGCAGACATAGATGTTGAGATTCGGCACAGAATTCTCTGTGCCAGCCTTGTCTTTGGCAGACTGTCTCGCCGGGTGTTCAACAATCACAACATCAGAACACGTACTTGATTTTTAGTTTGTAAAGCGGTAGGAATCCCAACTGTCCTCTACATTTGTGAAACTTGGGTGACCTCAAGAAAAACCTGAAACGCCAGCACCAGTACTTTCTTCGGAAGATCCTCAACATAAAGCGGGAGGATCATCGCACTAACGTCAGTATCCTCACAGAGGCCGACATCTTCAGTGTTGAGGCCCTGATTATCCAGCACCAGCTGGGTGGAGCAGGCACTGTGTGCGCAGGTATGCGTACCAAAACAACTGCTGTACGTCCACCTCACCGCAGGAGAAAGGAAATGGGGAAGCCAAAAGAAACGCTTTAAAAAACACCCTCAAGATAAATATCAAGACGTGTGGTTTTGACAGCAACCCAGGATAGGGATAACTGGTGAAGCCTTGTCAGAGGGAACGTCCGCTTTTGAGGAAAATTGCCTTGCTCTGGTCGCAGAAAAATGCCAGGAAAGAAAGGACACAGAACTGTCATGCAGCAATCGTGGCCCAACCCTGTCTTCCAACACCACCTGCAATGTCTGCCAACGAGCCTGTGGCTCAAGGATCGGACTTCTCAGTCATCAAAGAACCCAAGAAAAAGAAAACCTGTGAAAAAGATCATCCTTGATCTTGAGGGGTCACTGACGAGTGAGAGTAAAGGTACTATAATTTTTACTGTAGTAATTAGAAAAAAATCTGTAGTAGGCATGATGGCTGTTTACAGAATACATACAGCCTGAGTTTTAATTCTGCATTTGTTTAATAAATGGTCTATCATTTAAGATATTGAAGTGTGGGGACATCTCTGTCCTAAAACCCCTTCTTTTTTGTCAAGTTCTCTAAGACTCAGTTGATGATGGCAATGTCCAACACTAAATAATTGTATGCACATGTAAAGATAGTCAGAGAAATAGATCACAGCCCAGTAAATACTCCTAGTTCAAATGCCTTGTCTGCATTAGCAGGAATCTAAGCCTATTTTGAATCTGTCTAACCGTATTAGTGAAACCACTTCCAAATCCAGGCTTTTTTTTTTAATGCTTCTATCCCTTATAAAGATTACCTTAAAAACATGACCTGAATATATCCAATACAGTGATGTCTGCCTGGCTCTACAGACAGCTTGAAACAAAACTGTGGGTGCATTAAATGCCACAGTCATTCATTTCAATCTAGTGTTTAAATCTGAAGAATAATTATGATAATGCAAATGTGATACATCCTTTGATCATCAGTGAGATTTCAATTGTCATAATTATTCTTCATAATTAACAATACATTAGAAGAGGGATAATCATGTATAAAGATCTACTGTGTGTGGCATCTCAAGTGGGCGAAGCTTGGTTTGTGAGTGTTTGAGTACTTTTTTTTGTTCTTCCAATTCAAATACTACAGAAATTGTGTTGGTTGCACTAATACTAATGCATGTGACTTTGCTCATGGAGGAATAGTGGACTGTGATACAGGCGTTCCATGGTAAAATCCACCTCTCCTTTTCCTGGCAGAGTTTGAGCACATTTCTGGACACAGATAAAGCTTGGCTTCAGAGCTGTATCATGATGAAATGGATGGTGTTAACCCTGTTAGGTCCATTAAAAGAGGTTAATACTGCAAGACTAAGTGGTCTTACAGAGGTGCTGAAAAGTTTTTTTCCACTGAAATTTTTTCTCAGTGGAAAATGGATCTTTGATTAAAATGAAATTTTCACTAAAATAACTCACATTTTTTTGAGTTTTTCTTGAAAAAGTAGAATAAAAAAGAAAAAAATAAATTTAAAATGTTTACTTTCTTCCAAAATGGTTATGGAAAAAATCATCTCCCAGCTTTCTCAAGGGCTTTCTGGTTCTCTCTTTTACCAAATTAGATAAGCGGCAGGGAGCAAACACAATATCATGCCAATGGGTAATCAGGTAGCGCACCCCCCACCCCCAAAAGGCTACAAATAAGGCATCTCTAATAGATTTAACATCTGGCAACAGAGCATAAATTCCAGAAAAGACACATTGTAAGAGTGTAATAAGACCAAAGACTTTTGTTTTTGCCGGTGAGTGCAGAGCTAAAGCAGCAGCCCCTCCCTGCAGCTCCCTCTCCACACAGAGGTAATGTAACACTGACAGACCCCAGTCGTTGGTGGGTGGGATTGAACCTGGGGCCTCTGGAGTTTAGTGCATGAGCCTCTACTGCATGAGCTCAAAGTCAACTGGCTGTTAGATAAGTCTGTAGAGTAGACTCATTTAACTCTCTCTAAGTGGTCTCGGTGCCACTAGATGGGACAGAACACCACACCCAGGAGGTGTGTGGGTTACACTAACACTTGGGAACTGCAGGGAGGGGCTGCTGAGTGTAAAAGGGGTGGCATGACTCAAGTGGGGGGACGACCTTTAAATTGTAGCCCCCTCTCTCAGCAGGCACCAGTTATCTCTAGCAGAAGCCCCTACCCCCACCACCCTGTCCCCTGCAAGGCAGAAGCCCCAAGCTCCCACCTCCACTTTGGTAGGCAGAGAATGGGAGGGAGGGGCTCCACAAGCCCCACTTGAAATGTAAAAGAGCTGCCTATGGCTTGCGAGCCATAGTTTGGCCACCTCTGATCTATGGTATTATGCTGCCACCCATCACCTTAATAGGTAAGCAGCTTCCATGTAAAATCAATATCAAAGTCCTACTTCATGGACTTTCTGGCATTTTGTTGGGAATTTGAAACACCCCTGTACATAGGCTGGGAAAAGATAAGAGAGAAAATGTGTCCAAACACTCATGGAGAAAGATCTATAACTTCACATAGGGTTTTGGGATCATACTCATAGATTTTAGGGTCAGAAGGGACCATCATGATCATCTAGTCTGACTTCCTACACCTTGCAGAACACAGAACCTCACCATCCACTCCGGAAATAGACCCATAACCTCTGGCTGAGTTACTGAAGTCCTCAAATCATGATTTAGAGACTTTATGTTACATAGAATTCATGATTTACACTAGTTTAAACTTGCAAGTGCCCCATGCCCCGTGTTGCAGGGGAAAGTGGAAAAATCCCCTGGGTCTCCACCAATCTGACCCAGGGGAAAATTTCTTCCCAACCTCAAATGTGGCCATCAGTTAGACCTTGAGCATGTGGGGAAGATCCACCAAGCAGATGCCTGGAAAAGAATTGTCTGTACCATTCTCTACAGAATCTGATTCTATGTCTGCTCTAGTGTTCTATCAGATGATTCAGAAACCTGCAGGAAAGGACATCCATTTTCTGTTTAATTCTGAATGGCCTTTGGAGAGGTTTCTATAGAATGCCCTTGCATTTCTATAGAACCTCACTAATTTAATAATCCCATAGGATTCTAAAGTAACCAAACCAAACCAAAATGATGCTGTTGAGTGTATAAGTCCTGTTTTCTAGTAATTAGTTCATCGAAATAACTATCATAGGATTGGAAAGAAAATAGTAAAGCAATTCCTTGAGCTTATGAAGACTCTGTTGCTAAGGATATACCAGTTACAACTTTGATTTGAAGTGAATTTCATCTTACAAAGGTTGTTCTAAATTAATTTCATTTCAGCTTCATGTATTTATGCTATATTTTAATAACATTTTTGTGTGAATTAAATGAGTATGAAAGTGAGAAGCTAATGGTAATGGATGCTGGTAGGTGCTAGGCAAGCAATCCACTCTGTTCTACTGACCCACACCAATTTCATCCTGGTACACCAGTCCTGAGCCTTTGTTAAGCAAAAAGTACTCAGTGTGTTATGTAAGATAAATGGGCAACCAGTAGGAGCTAGGATGAGCCCAACAAATTCATTTTCAACCTAAGTAGTCTGAAACTGAGTATGGGCTTTCGGGATTCACTCATTTAAAAAGTAAAGACAAAGTTTAGATAGTGAAGGGCGTCTGGGTTTGCATTTGGAGGCTGAGAGAGGCTGGAAACAGAAGGTTCATGAGGAGCCAAGAAGAAAAGACAGACCTATAAAGGTTTGGTGGTTTGCTTAAGCCTCGGAGGCTTATTCCAAAGCTCACTGAAGTCAATGGAAAGACTCCCCTTGGTTTCAGTGGCCCCCAGATGTATATCTGAACTTTAGGATGCTTAGCTGAATTAAACTGAAGCTCTTGAGACTCAGCTATTGCTCATTCTGGCAAGAGGTGCCACTAAATCCATTCAGCAACTAAAATGAAGCGTTGCTAAAATTTATTCAGCATGTAACTGATCCCTCATAGCTACTTTCTGAAACAATCAGTAACTGCATTTCGTTCCAGTCCATTCCTGAAGACTTGCGCTGAGGCATGGAGAGAGACAAAGTATGAGTCTGAGGGGATATTTGGCAAGTTGGAGGGAATGGAAAGAGAAAAGACAATTTTGGTAGTTCAAGGGCTTTTTAAATATACATACCCAGCACAAAGATAATAAGATTACTTTTATCCAGTTGTAATAAGTTTCTCTTCTCTGAAAATAAACCATTAAGCATGCTGCAAGTTTGCCAATCGCTGCCTTAAATAAAAAGAAGAAGAAATGGCATTGCTTCTCACCCCGCCAAAATAAACTCACCCCGATGGTTGAGATGTAGACCAATGGGGCACATGTGTGTGATAACCCTATTCCAGAATAAATCCAGCCACACTATTAAAGAGTAATCTGAGTAATGAGAAAGTTTCATTAACCATAAATCAAAACACATTTTATGCCTGGAAGGGAATTTTAGTTTTTCTCTTAATTACAATACAATCAATTAGATAAGGGCCTGAAGTAAAAGATTGGTGCCAAACACCCGTAAATTTTGTGGGGGATTTAAAGTCATAGGCACATCTCTGTGATAAATTCACAGAGGGGAAAATCTAACTAAAGTGGATCAGTATTTATATTCTATTTATCTGTGGTATGTATATCCCTCCCGCAATACCATAGTATCTGAACACCTCACTATCTTTAAGGTAGTGATCCTCACACTGTCCCTGTGAGGCAGGGAAATGCAGTTTTCCTTTGTTGATCAGACAGGGAATAAAGGAACAAGGGAATTGAGCCTAGGTGCTTTCACACAGGGAATTGAGCCTAGGTCTCCCAAGTCCCAAACGAGTCCCCTAACCACTGGACAGTCCTTCCCCTCAGTTCATATTCAGCCACCAGTTTACAAGCATGTTGAAAACATATAATGGACTCTTATTGGTATTAGGGAGATCAACTTCAGATAAAATAAAAATTGGCTCAAATCTTTGCCCAAACCTCAAATCTCCTTTGGGGTTTGAAAAAGATTAGTGTACTCTTTTTATTTTCTCTTATTTATTTCCCCTCAATGGCACTGCCTCATTTTGGCAGGGACAGAAAAGCCATGTGAGAAGCTGTGGTTTGCACAAGTTTGGCCAATGGTATCCACTATACATTGGAACTTTCTTTCTATCTATAAACAAAAAGTAACAAAATGAGAATTTAATAAAGAAAAGGAGGACTTGTGGCACCTTAGAGACTAACCAATTTATTTGAGCATGAGCTTTCGTGAGCTACAGCTCACTTCAAATAAATTGGTTAGTCTCTAAGGTGCCACAAGTCCTCCTTTTCTTTTTTGCGAATACAGACTAACACGGCTGTTACTCTGAAATTTAATAAAGATTAGTCATAAAGAAATGTTGCGGCAAATAAAATGGACACTTAGGGCCTGATTCCACAGACTTTAATGGGATCTGGATCAGGTCAATAGGCCCTTGATTAAGCATTCTAAGACCTATGGGTGGACTCTGGCCCCTAAACAGAATCTACTGACTTCCGTGGGACTCTAAGGAGCTCACCTCTCTGGATGAAATAGCAGAATTAGGACCTTACATATTACATTTTCACAGATATTCAGTGTACAGAAGTGGAGTGTACAGACCAAGAAATGGAGAAGAAAAGAGATAAGGAAGGAAAGCGATACCAGTAGAATCTGCACTTTTCAGATAGTCTTCTGTCACAAATTACTATACTTACACATATATTGGAAATGTTTTCTGACCTTTGGCGATGTCTGGATTTGAATCTGATTGTATGCCATTGGTCAGATGTTCCTTGTATTTAGTCTCAAAAATAGCTTAATAAAGCATGTGCTTGCACACCCACCCACCCACACCATTAAAGATGGTTTGTCAGTGGCAAACTGTTGTCATCATTACTGTTCTCCTGTGCATGCAGAAAGGAGAAGAGCTTCTTGTCCACAGTATCACAAGTGAAGCCTGGATGCAAGGACACAAGCATAAGCACTGGAAAACTGCAGTATGGATGATCCTCATGCCCTTGTGAATATCCTAAATTGGGCACTTTTCATTAGCTTGTGGTTTTAAAAATAGTATTAATGAATGAGATCTTTCAAAGGGGCAATGCGGGGAGCTCAGCAGCTTAGAGTATTGGCTACTGAGCTTTCTGTCTTTAGGTCATCCGTTCAGATTCAGCACAGGTTAGTAGGGTATTGAAGCGGTTAGGAGCTTCTGGGTGTTTGTGGGCCTCGGTTGTTAGTGTCTGTCCACCATCTAGCAGACAAGTATCAACCTCAGAAATTATATTTAGCTCTAACTGAAACCCTTATTTATAGTCTCAGTAGTGAGGCTAAAGAGTGAATGAGCATCAAGATGGAACTATTATCGTATCCTAGAATATGGATGAATATCAGGAAAGACGTCTTGACAGAGAGAGCTATTTGTTGTATAGTTTATCCAAAAATGCGGTGGAAGCCCTGTAGCTTGAACTATATCAAACAGGACTGGAAAAAGCATTAGGTAACTTACTAGAAAGAACAATTCCAAGCTAGTAGGGAGGTGGACTACATGCCCAATGATTCTTTCTAATACCTATATTTCAGAGGTGCTAGTTGTAGCTTTAGTCCAAACCTTGAGTTTCTATTATAGGGTTGGGTGTATTTGTAGGGCAGTGTGGGGAAGACTAAACTCTCGCTGATGGTCATATGGATAAAGAGAGAACATTAATTTCTGGACCCTGTGGTATGATGGAGCGACTGCAGACCTGGGGTATAGGAGATCGGGGTTCTAATCCTAGCTTTGCTACGGATCTGCTCAATGACCATGAGCATGTGTCAAGGTTCCTCCCCCACTCTGAACTCTAGGGTACAGATGTGGGGACCTGCATGAAAACCTCCTAAGCTTACTTTTACCAGCTTAGGTTAAAACTTCCCCAAGGTACAAATTAATTGTATCCTTTGTCCTTAGGATATCCACTGCCACCACCAAACTCTAACTGGGTTTACTGGGAAACGTAGTTTGGACACATCTTACCCCCCAAAATCCTCCCAACCCTTGCACCCCACTTCCTGGGAAAGGTTTGGTAAAAATCCTCACCAATTTGCATAGGTGACCACAGACCCAAACCCTTGGATCTGAGAACAATGAAAAGGCATTCAGTTTTCTTACAAGAAGACTTTTAATAGAAATAGAAGTAGATAGAAGTAAAGGAATCACCCCTGTAAAATCAGGATGGTAGGTACTTTACAGGGTAATTAGATTCAAAACATAGGTTTTCTCTAGGAGAAACCTTAAGTTACAAAAAAGACACACAGACAGAAATAGTCATTCTATTCAGCACAATTCTTTTCTCAGCCATTTAAAGAAATCATAATCTAATGCATACCTAGCTAGATTACTTACTAAAAGTTCTAAGACTCCATTCCTGTTCTATCCCCGGCAAAGCAGCATATAGACAGACACATAGACCCTTTGTTTCTCTCCCTCCTCCCAGCTTTTGAAAGTATCTTGTCTCCTCATTGGTCATTTTGGTCAGGTGCCAGCGAGGTTACCTTTAGCTTCTTAACCCTTTACAGGTGAGAGGATTTTTCCTCTGTCCAGGAGGGATTTTAAAGGGGTTTACCCTTCCCTTTATATTTATGACAGCATGTCACTTTGCCTTTCTGTGCATCTATTAGGCAGATAGGTCTCCTCAGTTCTGGCAGGCTGTCACCTTAGGAGTAGGAAAACTCTGCTTTCAAATAAAAAAATATCAGCCCTGACCAGCCAGTTTATGAAAATTTTTGCCAATTGCACTTGCTGTATGGGTCTGTGCTGCCAACCCTGGCAAATGGGACAGGATGAAGTCACTCAGTTCCAAGGCTGTTTCACCAGCTTTAAATTCAAGGAGAAGATGAAAATAAAAACAGGGTCAGTAAACATTTATTTCAGTATTTTAAAGCATCGTGCTGTACATGGTTATTCAGAAAGCTGGTTGCACAAACTAAATCACTTGTTGAACATCTGTCTGTGATGTGGAAAACTATGAGGCAATTACCTACCTCAAGATGTTTCTCAGACAAGGGAGTTTTTTATACTTTGAACACCTGTGTCAATGAGAGACACATCAGCAAATGAACAGCAAGGAATGGCTCTTCCCCAAAAGTGTTTGGGATCTGATCAAAAGGAAGGGTTGTGTTTGGGTAGATGTTCATTTTGGAATAGCCCAAAATCATATGCAAGTACATATGGGGTTTTGCACTAAATAGTAAAGAAAATATGTTTGAATGAAGGTCTATTCAACACACGTCATTAAAACCACACACTGGCTGAAGCCCATACATCTGCAATAATGCCAGTAGGCCTATTTCAAAAGCTTGGGCATCTGCAAACAAAAATATTTATGTGGAGTCAAATCCTTGAGTCCTTAAATCAGTCCTTAGCAGTAGTATTAGCAGAATGTCACGGCTACCACTGCAACAAAACACTGAGTGTCTGATCCAATAACCATTGGAGTCAGTGGAAAACCTCCTATTGACTTCAGTGGGAATTAAATCAGGCCCATAATGCAAATACATCCAATGAGACAAATTATGGTGAAAGGTACTGTGACATGACAACCCATATTCTTTATAGTAATATTATGATATGAATATGGAATAATTATGATGTATTTTGTGCAAGATAGGTCATGTAAGATATCATTGAAAAGGTTATGATTTACTGAATATGATTATCCTACTTGTATGCATGTATCATTTTGGTATCTGAAATTAGGAATATTGTCTATGTATCTATTACAAGTGTGTTTACACCTGGGGAACGCCCACTAGGCAAAAGACTGTCAGTCTAGATGGCTGACTGGGAAGAGCCCATTCAAATCAATGGACCACTAGGAAGAACAATAGGTGTTAGAAGAAGCTAATCTCCCATTAGGGAGCCTTCCTGAGGACGCTACAAACAGCCTCCGAGTCCGGGCTGCTATGACACTACAGGGGCATGTGACCAGATCACCTGGTATGGGACTCTATCTTGGAATACCAGTGTTTTTCCATTGACCAGGCATGGGAACCAAGCTTGGAAACAAAGGATTCCCTGTGTATGCAAAAGCTATTTAAGGTGTGGGGGGTGACATCATTGTGGTTCTTCACTGACTCCCCGCACACAGGAGATTCTTGGAAACACCTGAGGAACAAGGACTGAACTAAACGGAAGTGCTGGACCCAGGCTAGAGGGGTTTCTAGCCTGTGAAAGGAATACCTCAGGTTTTTAAGCTGCAAGCAAGGGCAGCTGGCCCCTTAAGAATCTCTGCAACCAGCTTAAATTGTCATTTAGGGTGAGAATTTGCTACTCATATTCAATCTCTTTAGTATATTAAGCTTAGATTGAATTTTTGTTTATTTGCTAGGTAACCTACTTTGATCTGTTTGCTATTCCTTATAATCACTTAAAAAAATCTTTTGTAGTTAATACATGTTTTGCTTTATCACAAACCAGTGTGTGGGAGAGTTATATCTTGGGGCAAAAAGCCGTTGTATATTCCTTCTCTACATTGAGGGAGGGGGTGAATTTCATGAGCTTATGTTGTACAGATCTCTGTGCAGTGCAAGACAGTATAATTTTAGGTTCACACTCCAGAGGGGGGTGTGCTCCTGAGCAGCTGGGGAGTTCCCTAGCCATAGCCTCCCCCTGCACAGCAGATCACAGTAGCCTGTAAATACTGCAGCTGGGTGTGTCCCTACCTGTGCGTATGCTGGTGAAAGAACAAGTTTTGAGAGCTTTGCAACTTGTCACAGCAGCACACTGAGAGAGGGAGCCCAGGCTGGTGGGCTCGGCCGTACCCCAGTTCCAAGTAGAACCCTGGGGGGAACCCGTTACAGGTACTATCCATCATGAATGATTGCAATAGAACTAGGCTCTTAGGTGTTACTCAAGCAAAACAAGTGCAGTAGACTTAGACTAGCTAAGGATCTGACCCTTTCTCTATAAATAAATAGATCAAAAGGGATCCACTCACACACTAAACAGATTAAAAACAGTGATGTGTATGTGCATATAGCATCAGGTGTGATTACATATCACCTGCTCTACAGGATGCTATAAAACTCGAAACTCCTAAAGTATAATTCTGAGGCTGTGATCCATCAAAACACTTGGAATCAATGGGAGTTAGATGCCTAAATACCTTTGAGGATCTAGTCCGGTGTACCTTTAAGCATGAGAGAACTACTGATGTCAAATGGAACAGCCAGGTGCTTAAAATTAGGCATGTGCTTAAGTGTTTTGTTGCATCAGGGCCTTAGTCTCACTCTTCAGCAATCTAGCTGATGTGAAGTCCCAGCAGTCTCGGATTTATACAGCAAGATAGAAATTGCTAAATTCCACAGCATCCTTTATCTTTTTATTGTTTCGTTTCTTTTATTCATTTATAAGGGTGACCATCAGAGAAGCTCAGATATAATGAAAGTGTTATAATAATCCCACCTTCTCAGCTTGGCAAGGCATTTAACATAGACCAATTTCACTAAACTGCCAAATAGCAGCATAATCTTGTGGTAGACAGAAACTATGATGTTGCAATAGCAAAATAATTGTGTACATGTGTATGTGGCCAGAGAGAATGAGGGGAATGCATTGTATAGGCAAACATGCATATACACACACTTTTAAATATTAAATGCCTCTTATAATAAATGCAGTCTAATAGTTTGTCTCAAAGCCTTTGTAAATCCGTCCAGTGCATCCAAAGTAAATGACATAACTGGATTTTAACAACAAGATGGAGAAACACATTTTAATTGAGTCCAGCTTCAGTGACAGTGCCAAGCCACAAAAGAATTAAGAAAAGCGTGTTAGGCTTATTTTTAGGATTTATCTTCAGTTGGAGCTGACTTAAGATGCTTCATCATCAGTCCTTCAAAATGAAATAATTCTGTCTCTCACATAATTGTTTCTCAAGAATCTAAAATAACTAGTAACTATGGTGAATGGCTACATTAGTAATACAGATTAGTAAACAAAAATAATTATTTGCATGTAACTGGCTGTGAATTCTTCTGTGGTGCTTTTGCATGAACAATGCCTTACAAAAATAAATTGCATTGCAATGTATGTTTATATAGTTCATTGACTGGAAATGGTTAAGGTACTAAGTCATTTTACTGAATGGCAATGAAAGGACCAGAAACTATAGTACAGAGAGGCCGAACTCACACCTATAAGCAGACACAGCTCCATTGACAACTGAAATGGTCCTCGCCTACAGCTACATTTGGACCATTGGGTCTTATTCTTCATACTGTTACTCCAGTTTTACCCTAATGTAACTCCATTGCTTTCGTTAAATGGAGCGTGTAATTTTCTTAATAAGTACCTGAGCCTGAAAAGACAACCAGGCGTAGTGCTCACTACTGTGAGTTGTGCTGCTGATCTTGATGGGACTATTAATGATAAAACACTTTGGTAATAAATGTGTTAATTACTGGGCACTAATGGACCAAACCTATTCCTATTCAAGTCAATGGCAAAAATACCATTGGGTACAATTCTGCTCTCTTAACACTTAAACAGATGTAACTCCGTTGACTCCAGTGAGAGTAGGACCAGGCCTTAGATTTTTAATGCAATACTTTAAGAATGAAAATTACCACATGTAAGGCCAAGACCAAGTTTGTTCTAATGTATATAGTGACGTGGTTGTTTGTAGAGCTAGCTAGACTTTTCCTTTCACATAAAACTCCTGAAGAGGGCCTTAGGACTGAAATATTGTTACTTATTTTGGTGTGTATTAAGTTCTATCAGAGGACATTGTTAACTCCTATTATAGATAATGAGTATATCATTATGTGAACAGATTTATTTATTTGCATATCTCACCACATATTGAATTAATAGTAAATATTTAATTCCATACCTAGATCAAATGAATATAATCTAAAGCAGCAAAAATTGCTGACTGAGACATTGGGCCTAATTTTGGTCTCATACTAGTTTTCAACTGGTGTAATGGAGTTACTCCTAACTTACACCAGAAAATGGGAGATCAGGATCAGGTGGGCTCATGGAAATTTAGTGCATGTCTAACATTTTTGCATTTGTATTGTGAATTAGATAGAAGGAAAATGTGGGGTTTTAGGTTACTCCATATCTTCCTGAAATAGTCAGTATTTACATAGCTTTCACTTCTGGATCTAATCCACTGGTTTCCATAACAAAACTGTTTCACTCATTGGCTGTCTCTTGTCTCCCCTGCTAACCCTGGGGGATTTTTGAAAGCCAGCATAGCTCCTCTCTTGTGTCAAATGCGGATTCATTAAGCTCAAAATCATCTGTATCAGATATGAGGGGAGGAATTCTTTGCAATATGAGGCTGAGGAGGGATGGATGTTGAACAAGTCTCTGAGTGGGAACTGTTCTCAGTTGTGATCTGCTGCAGAATGAATTCTTCCAAAAAGTGGCACTTTCTTCACTGTTTGGGGACCCACCCTTGTAATGAATTTAATGGGCCTGCTCCTGAAGTCAGTGGGAAGCATTCCATTGACTTTACTGGGAGTTTCATCAGGCCCTACATCACAGGTAATATCACCTATGACACGCAGGTAGAGCTGGCTGAAACTTGTGATTTCTGGTTGGCCAGAAACTTTGGCCTTTTGAAATTTGATTTTCAAAATTTCTTGTGAACCAGAAATTCTGAAAAAAAAAAAAAAATGGTTTAGGGAACACTGAAATGTTTAGGGAACATTTTCCTAAACAAAATTTGCTTCACAGGACCAATAGGTTGAGGGAAGTTGACGTTCTTGTCAGTTTCATTACTGCTATTTTAATGTTATTTTCACTCAGCACCTGCTGAGGCTCCCAGGATCTGCAGCTCTGGGATAGCTCCATATGCAGGTTACCCTGGGGCCACAGACTCCAGGATTTACAGGCTTCACAGCAGTAAGTCTGGAAGCCCCGAGACCCCCCTCTCCCCGAATCTCCCAGCTTAAGCCAGGAGCCAAGCCCCAGTTAGAGTTTGGGCTCCCAGCCCTTCCAAGCTCCTGTTGAAGCTGCTCCGGAGTTGTTGACCCTAGAAGCCTAGAGTTCATGGCCCCAGTCTGCATGACAGGGCTGCCAAGAAGCAAACAAGAGAGCTGATGGGATTCTGCTGGAACTGGGCAGACAGGGTTCCAATGGATTCCTGCCCGAAAATCAGTGAAAGTTTGTCAAACCCAACTTGCTTTCACAAAAAAATCAGGATTGACGAGCCAGCATTTTTTGACTGAATTGTTTCAAAGGAAAATTTCCAACCAGCTCTAATTGCAGGATATTGAAACAATGAAAGAAGCACTGATGGGCCCAGCCGCCCAAACCAAAACCTCAGATTTGAATCACTGCAAACTTGGGGAAAGTTCAGATCCAGCTGCAAACTTTGCGGGGGGTGGGGGAGAGGCTGTTTAGAAGCCATTGCAGTCGGTGGATCACAGATAAACAAGAATACAAACCTTCAACAAACATCTCAAGATCTAAGGCAAGACTCTGGGGTGGGGGAGGAGGAAGCTAGTCAATGATCATCCAGAAAATAAAGCAAGGGAAACAGAGAAATAGATCCAAGGCACAGATACATTTCAGAAAATAAACCAGGTCTCAAGGATTTGTGTTTAAATGCAGAAAGTATGAAAACAAAAAGTTGATACAAGCCAACTGATTGAATCCATCTCCCTCCCTCTTTCTGTCTCAGATACAGCATATATCTTTCCAGCAAAGTAATGCAACCACACTACAAATACAGCAAGATATAGTACTTAATTCAGGTTATACAACTGATGTGCTGTAATGTGGGTCTTAGAATTATAGAAGTGTAGGACTGGAAGGACCATCAATAGGTCATCTAGTCCAGTCCTCTTTACACTAAGTAATAACTAGACCATTCCCCAAAACTATTATTTTGTTGGAACACCACATGGTGGGGTTTGAGGATCTGTGCCTGCTGATAGTGGGGTGGGAGGAGGGGGGTTGGAGTGAGGGCAACCTGCTTCAGCAGTGTTACTGAGCATGCTCAGTCTGTTTTTCCTTCCCACCCGCAATATCTCTCAGAAGGGTACGTTTTCAATGCTCAGCCCCCTTGCTGCCCTCCTCCCCAAGTCACTCAGCTATGGCGTTCCTGGCCTGCAATGCAGAATGTTCGAAAATCTTCCCTAGCAACATTCCTTAATAACTCCACTATTGGGAGGGAGGGGTTTATGTATGCAAGACGTGTGTGTGTGTGTGTGTGTAGAGCTGATAGAGGATGCCATCTGCTCCAACAAGAAGGTATGTGTGTGTGTGTGTCTGTGTGTGTGTGTAGAGCTGATAGAAGATGCCATCTGCTCCAACAAGAAGTTTTGTTGGTACTACACAACCCCAGCAGCTATATGCTACGTATTCTTGAGTGCCATTTATTGGCACGTTTCAGAGTAGCAGCCGTGTTAGTCTGTATTCACAAAAAGAAAAGGAGTACTAGTGGCACTTTAGAGACTAACCAGTTTATTGGAGCATGAGCTTTCGTGAGCTACAGCTCACTTCATCGGATGCATGCAGTGGATGCAGCTCACGAAAGCTTATGCTCAAATAATTTGGTTAGTCTCTAAGGTGCACTAGTAGTCCATTTATTGGCACCTTATCTGTGACTGAACTCTTCACAATGTGACAGTTTATTTTCAGGACACTCCTATAATCAGCCTTGGGAGGCACAGAATCACAGACTGTTCCTCTAAGGAAGGGAGAGAAACCAGGTGGCCATAGATCAGGGTGGCTGTAGATCAACTTCACATGAGCGGTCCTCTCAATTCATTGACTCCGTACCTCTGGAACAGCGTAGTTAGGTTCTCGCTGAGATCTGAGCCAACTCAGCAGGAGGGTCCGGATTTTGCTCCATATAACTAAGCTGGAGAACTCACTGCCATAAGATATTAGTGAGGAAAGTAGCTTAGCAAAACTCAAAAAATGGTGTGATTCTTCTGTGAAGAATAGAAACGCCAATTTCAACCTCAGATGCTTAAAAAGGCCATCCCAGTCCAACATTCAGGTGCTCTAATATTCAGGTGCATTATATGAGTATTTATATAACTGAGGTTCTTTCCATCATTAATCAATTAGCACTAGGGTAGAGTTTGTGTTTCTCACTTACCTGATGTTGGTTTTTAAACTGTCACTCTATCCATACTGTCCCTATTGTTTATATATATAATTCGTTCCAGCTCCTGACTTCTGTTTCCCTTGTGGAAAGCTGCATATAGATCAACAATATAGAAAGGTAGCAGACAGTAGCTCTAATTAGTCTGTTGTACTACAGTAAACTAAGAATGAAGGTGAAAGTGGTGTTTACAGTCTTAATAGCTACAAAGTGCTGAATCCCCAAAGTGCTGCTTGTGAGATTGTGAGCTCTGGCAGTTGGAAGTTTTAGAGAAAACTTAGTTCATTTTTATAGCGTTATAAATATGTATGAATGACTCTCCTTGTCTCTTAAATGGATATTTGGTGCCATGATGCATTTATTTCAACTACATTTATTATGGCCATGTTTAGTCATGCTGGAGGGGTTTCCTGTCCCTAGTTCCCTCCTCCAATCTCCTACTTGCTAATTGCAAGTAAGTTTCCAGAAAAAGTTTTCTGTGATTAAAGATACAATAATTATTGCCTTCACTGGAAAGAACACTATCCAAAAATATCAAGTTTCCACTTAATTAAGGTTAGGTAATTTTGTCATTCACTGACAATGACCAACATACACATATTTCCACATAATTATAATTCAGCCACAGATTCGTTACTGTCTGGTTCATGTGCATTTGCCATTCAAAACTCATGTTCTCCTAAGTGTAATGTATCATTTTAATTAAATACAACTACTCTTAAAAATATGAAATGTAATAACTCCAGGCAGAAGGAGGTTATACAGTTTCGGGAAACTAGGTTATATGGAGATTTTGATCTTTTCTGCATTGATTTCAGACCATAAAAGCTTATAATGTAAGATTAAGAGATGTACAGTCATGACTAAGATCCAAATGGCTATAAAAATAACTGGCAAAACTCTCCTCTTAATTGTATGGGTGAATATTGTAACTAGGGCTGTCGATTAATCGCAGTTAACTCAAGCAATTCACTCAAAAAAGTTAATTGTGATTAAAAAAATAGTGATTAATCTCAATTTTAATTGCACTGTTAAACAATAGAATGCCAATTTAAATTTATTAAATATTTTGGATGTTTTTCTTCATTTTCATATATATTCTATTGTGTTGTAATTGAAATCAAAGTGTATATTTTATTACAAATATTTGCACTGTAAAATGATAAATAGTATTTTTCAATTTGTCTCATACAAGTACTATGGTGCAATCTGTCGTGAAAGTGCAATTTACAAATGTAGATTTTTTTTTTAACATTACTGCACTCAAAAAACAAAACAAGGTAAAACTTCAGAGCCTACAAATCCACTCAGTCCTACTTCTTGTTCAGCCAATCGCTAAGACAAACAAGTTTGTTTACATTTACAGGATATAATGCTGCCCTCTTCTTATTTACAAAGTTACCAGAAAGTGAGAACAGGTATTTGCACTTTTGTAGCTGGCATTGCAAGGTATTTACGTGCCATATATGTTAAACATTCATATGCCCCTTCTTGCTTCAGCCACCGTTCCAGAGGACATGCTTCCATGCTGATGACGCTCATTAAAAAGATAGAGTGTTAATTAAATTTGTGATTGAACACCTTGGGGGAGAAGTGTATGTCCCCTACTCTGATTTACCCACATTCTGCCATCTATTTCATGTTATAGCAGTCTCAGATGACCCAACACATGTTGTTCATTTTAAGAACACTTTCACTGCAGATTTTACAAAACGCAAAGAAGGTACCAAGGTGAGATTTCTAAAGATAACTACAGCACTTGACCCAAGGCTTAAGAATCTGAAGTGCCTTCCAAAATTTGAGAGAGATGAGGTGTGGAGCAGGTTTTCAGAAGTCTTAAAAGATCAACACTGATACAGAAACTATAGAATCCAAACCACCAAAAAGAAAATCAAACTTCTGCTGGTGGCATGTGACTCAGATAATGAAAATGCATTGGGTTGCACTGCTTTGGATTGTCATTGAGCAGAACCCGTCATCAGCATGGACACACACCCTCTGGAATGGTGGCTGAAGCATGAAGGGACACATGAATCTTTATGCATCTGGCATATAAATATCTTGTGACGTCAGCTACAACAGTGCCATGAGAAAGCCTGTTCTCACTTCAGATGACATTGTAAATGAGAAGTGGACAGCATTATCTCCCGCAAATGTAAACAAACTTGTTTGTCTGAGTGACTGGCTGAACAAGAAGTAGGACTGAGTGGACTTGCAGGCTCTAAAATTTTAGAGTGTTTTGTTGTTGAATGCAGTTTTTTGTTTTACATAATTCTACATTTGTAAATTCAACTTTCATGATAAAGAGATTACACTATAGTACTTGTATTAGGTGAAGTGAAAAATACTATTTCTTTTGTTTTTTCACAGTGCAAATACTTGTAATCAAATATAAAGTAAGCACTATACACTTGGTATTCTGTGTTGTAATTAAAATCAATATATTTGAAAATGTACAAAACATCCAAACATATTTAAATAAATGGTATTCTATTATTGTTTAACCGTGCGATTAATTTTTTTAACCGCTTGACAGCCCTAATTGTAACTCAGTTTAATGAGTCATTCAGGATTTACACCGAGAACTCACCTAAACTTTTACCAAAGAGTTATTTTGGTAATCCAAAAAAGTACTACTAACAAAAGACAGGAAAAAATAATGTTTAGCCCTTATTTCTCCATTAATAGCACTGATCTGAATGAATCAGAGCCTTTTAAACAAAAGCCAGTCACAGAACTAGGCTAGAGTAGATTTGCTGTGTCTGGGCTCCAGCTGAGCATATGTAAACTACTGAGAGTCAGAACCAGGTGGAAGCATGTCCCTATCAAATAAGGATCTTCAAATCCAGATTGGTAGCATAGCTGGTCAAATATGGGGTGAAATGTTCAAACTAACTTTTTTTTATCAAAAAGTTGAATTTTTGAAATTTGTTGACCAGTTCTTATTGACATACACTATGTCAAAATTCAATGAATGGCCATAATTACTTCACACTCATCTCAGTAAGCGCTACTGTATTTCTCCCAGTGTTAAATATGAAGATTTTTTTTTAAACTCTTTGTTTCAACAATGATCAACAGAGACCGACTCCCATTATACACTCTCACCTGACACGGTACATGGCGGTGAACTGTTCTGGCTGCACCTACGCTAGACTAGAAACTCCTTGAGGTGAGGATAGTGTCTAGTTATGTTTGGAAATTGCCCCGGATTACTGGGAACCCTTGAAATCAAGGCACTGAGACACAATAGCAAAATACAGAGCATCTGTGCACTGCATGAGAATTCCAATAGCACAGACTGCGTTTCCAGGCCGAGAATTTCAGATGTGCTGAAGGGATTTTGATACCTGATTTCCATTAACAGGAAATGGGCATTCATATCCCAAGGCAATTTTGAAAATATTAGCCCGAACATCCTGCCCCACCATGCACAGGGCTAAGTGTAAAACGTGGGAAGGATTCATTGGAGGCAGTCTCTTTGATTATTCCAAAATCCTGGTTAGAAACCTGAAGGTGGTATCTGTTAAATATATGGTTAATGCTCAGAAAATTATTAATTAATCCTAATAAAATAATGTGTCAAAGAAATGAGAGACTATTTTTACTTTTTTATGCCAATGATACAGAGAGAACATAGATCAGTTACCAAGCTGGCACTTGTTTCCAATAAAAGGTATACTTTACTGTCCATGCTCAGGAACTTTTTGAATAAAAAGGTCTCTTCCACTGTATTTCAAAGCATATTCTAAAATACTAAATATGATCATGCCAGAAGGAATTTGCTGTCCAGTGCAAGATTTCCAACATCCCTTGGGGGATACATTGAAATAAACGTTTGATTTCAGTTGGGCTGTATAAACTCATTGGGTGTAATTTTTCCCTAATGGTAAGACTAAATTGAAGGGCAAAACCCAACAGAAAACACACTTTAGTGTCTGTATGTGTTTTAATAGGAGCAAAAGGGATTAATTGCTAATTATGCTGTCTTTCTAATGACAGGTTTCAGAGTAGCAGCCGTGTTAGTCTGTATTCGCAAAAAGAAAAGGAGTACTTGTGGCACCTTAGAGACTAAGAAATTTATCTGAGCATAAACTTTCGTGAGCTACAGCTCACTTCATCGGATGCATAAGGTGCCACAAGTACTCCTTTTCTTTTTGTCTTTCTAATGAATCATTGCCATTTAATACTCTGGGGATCCCTGCCCTTTGACTCAATGTAAATATACTTCATAGGAGTTAAAAAATACGCATCCGATTAGCCAGCGGTTTTGAATAGTAACTGGTGAATATTGCACACAATTTAAGATTCTCACATGTCAAGTTATCAGCTTCATTCCATTTCAAAAGAAAACATTCTGAAAGCAATGGGGTTGAATTCAGTTAAAGATGGAAGCTTAGTTATTGTCAGTCACAGGATAAAATGTCTACGTGAACTCTTACTGTGTGGCAAGCTAGGGTGTAAACCTACAGCTCTCTATCATGGCGTGCCCTGACTAGTTGCATGGACCCTGCTGTGTGCACTGGAAGTTCCCCAGTGCACGCTGACATACTGCAATTTGAAACCGCATACTGGGAAGCTTGTGATGCACAGCGGCAGAATCCACAGGGACAGTTAGTGCACGGTATGGTGGAATGCTGCAGATTTACCCCCCCAGCTTGCTGTACAGGAAGTGTTCCTGTAGCCATGCCCACAGTTAGGTAATAATTATCTGTATGACTAATAGATCTACCAAAAGAATTGTTTGCTCCAATAACGTCTGCCAGATAAGGTAGCAGTCAGTGAATTGTGTTCAGCCCTGATAAAAATCTATTTGAAATAATCTGCCATTAGTATAAAAACTTCACCTTAAGATAGTTTTCAGAAGACACAGGAAGAAATTTGAATGGATTAGCAGGTGCATCTTAATTGTTTTAGAAGACCTGGGTTTTGTAAGTTTAAAATACATTAAGTGCCCAAAATAAAAGTCTAAATTCCCTTTTATTATTGTAATCCCAATTTTCAGAAGAGTCTGCCTGAATTGTGCATTCAGTCCCACATTTGGGCATGCAAATGAGCACTCAGTCATGCAAAACAGGACCACGTAAGTGCCAATTTTCATGATCAGAGGGATTTGCAGTCATATTTGCAGTGGACTCTTTTGAAATTCGGGTGCTGTATTGGCCCCAGTCATGAAAACGCTGATGCATATGCTTCGCTTTAAGCATGAGAGTAATCCCAACTGTGTCAGAGTTAGGTTAATCACATCTTAAATGCTTGGAGCATTTGCAACTTTGGTTTGAAGCTTTGGTCAGACTGTTGTAGGTCAGTCTTGTTACTCCCAGGATAGAAGTCTGAGGCAGAGTCACAAATGATACCCAGGTTCCTGCCTCCCTAACTCCTTCTCTCACCATTGGACATGCTACCTCCAGTGTTCCTTCATAACCTTTAACAAGGCAAATATGTAAAAACACCATTACTCCAATAACAGAGTTCATTCACTAAGGGGAATTCAGCAGAGACCCCAGAATGTACGCATTAATCAAGCCCTGTGATAGCTGCCTTGAAAAGGTTCTGCTTTTGGTATGTTGGGTTTGATTTGATTGGTAGGAACATGTTCTTGTAAACTGAGAGATCTGAATCACAGCTTGTCAAGGTTCCTTCCCCACTCTGAACTCTAGGGTACAGATGTGGGGACCTGCATGAAAACCTCCTAAGCTTACTTTTACCAGCTTAGGTTAAAACTTCCCCAAGGTACAAATTAATTTTACCCTTTGCCCTTGGATTTCCACTGCCACCACCAAACTTTATCTGGGTTTACTGGGAAACGTAGTTTGGACAAGTCTTTCCCCCCAAAATCCTCCCAACCCTTGCACCCCACTTCCTGGGGAAGGTTTGGTAAAAAATCCTCACCAATTTGCATAGGTGACCACAGACCCAAACCCTTGGATCTTAGAACAATGAAAAAGCATTCAGTTTTCTTACAAGAAGACTTTTAATAGAAGTAAAGGAATCACCTCTGTAAAATCAGGATGGTAGATACCTTACAGGGTAATTAAATTCAAAACAGAGAATCCCTCTAGGCAAAACCTTAAGTTACAAAAAAGACACACAGACAGGAATAGTCATTCTATTCAGCACAGCTCTTTTCTCAGCCATTTAAAGAAATCATAATCTAACATATACCTAGCTAGATTACTTACTAAAGTTCTAAGACTCCATTCCTGGTCTGTCCCTGGCAAAAGCAGCATACAGACAGACACAGACCCTTTTTTCCTCCCCTCCTCCCAGCTTTTGAAAGTATCTTGTCTCTTCATTGGTCATTTTGGTCAGGTGCCAGTGAGGTTACCTTTAGCTTCTTAACCCTTTACAGTTGAGAGGATTTTTCCTCTGGCCAGGAGGGATTTTAAAGGGGTTTACCCTTCCCTTTATATTTATGACACAGCTCTCCCAGGTGTCCTGCGTGAATTCAAAGCCTCTTAAAAGGTGCTTGTCAGAAACAGTCCACTAAGTGTGTAACGCCTTTCAATCCTTTCCTGGGTAATTCATTAAAGAGAGAAGGTGATGCCAATGGGTTAGTGCACGAAGTTAAAAACTTCCCTTCTGTGTTTGATGGTTGAATTTGATGGACAAGGGCCAAGGCTTGGAAGCACTGGGGTTACGCAGGATAGGTTGAGGTGGAATGGTGGGGGTAGGGGGTGAATGTAGGTCTATGAGTGCGTGCGCATACGTGCTCGGCATAGTTCCAGCCTCTGTATATCCACCCATAAACATTTTACAGCTTCCCCTCCATACCTGATCTGCAAAGACTGAGTCCACTGCAGCCCCAGCTAGATGATTGGGGGTTTTTTAGCTCAAGAGGCAGCAGCTGATGCTTTTAGCTCTGGAGTCCTGGATTCTGTCTCTGATGTGTCAACCAATAAGGCAGCCATCACACGACGCATTCCTCATTTTCAGTATACTCACATTTTAAGTAAAAAAACAATCAGAACTGCTGAGGTCTGGTCAGTCAGTATCTCTGAGGGCTTGTCTATACACTCAGTAGTGTGCAGCAAGCCAGGGTGTAAATCTACAGCACTCTGGTTTCCAATAGCAATATGTCAAAGCTCACTGACAAACTTCTACTGTGTGGTAGCAGGATCCACACAGCAAATTAGTGCACAGTAAGCAGACACGCTACACATTCACACTCTGGTTTGCTGCTCACTCAGTCTCCATGTGGAGAAGCCTTTATTTAAAATAAAACAAGCCTGTTTGTGTAGGTACCACATATCTCCTTAGATACTACATATCTCCTTGCCTATTTTGTATGTTTTTGATCATCTAGATAAAATAACTTGTAAAACAATTACAGTAAATCTTTCAATCACATATCCAATATATTTGTTTTAGGGTTTGTATCTTTTTCTCCACCTGCTTTCTGTCTGACTGGACAAGAGGTTATTTAATTCATTTCATTCTTAATAAGCAACAAACCATTTGTTAAACATAATTTAAAGTATCAGTTGATATATACTCATCAACTATCACAGGATTTCTCAGTTCTCAGAAACCAACATGAAAGGTGTTTTATGAGACATTTCTCTGACAATAACTTAAGCAATGATGACTGTGTGATATATCTCAATATGCCTTATTTTTAGAAGTAACCACAAGACTAGACTGACTGTACTTATGAAGGTGGAATACTTACTGCAAAGAATGTAAAGTATAAGGATTTAAAGTGCCAGTCCCCTATATTGAGTTTACTTTCTTTTGGAGTACAACATCAGTTTGGCTCTGGATCTGAATGTCCGTTCCAAGCTCAGCCCAGAAAATTCTGTATAATGTTTATTACAATATTCATCTACTCAGCCACATAAGAATGATCATACAGGGTCAAACCAATGGTCCATCTAGCTCAGTGTCGTGTCTTCTAACAGTGGCCAATGCCAGATGCTTCAAAGGGCAACCATCCAGTGATCCATCCCCTGTGGTCCAGTCCCAGCATGTGGCAGTCAGAGACTTAAGGATGGAGGACACTCCCTTTTTCACTTTCTCCACACCATTCATGATTTTATAGACTTCTATCATATCCCCCCTTGCTCATCTCTTTTCCAAGCTGAATAGTCCAGGTCTTTTTAATCTCTCCTCATATGGAAGCTGTTCCATACCCTTCATCATTTTTGTTGCCCTTCTCTGTACTTTTTCTAATTGTAATATCTTTAGCTAGTTTCTCTTCAAATTCTTTTTTGGCCTGCCTAATTATACTCTTACACTTGACTTGACAGAGTTTATGCTCCTTTCTATTTTCCTCAATAGGATTTGACTTCCAATTTTTAAAGGATGCCTTTTTGCCTCTAACCACTTCTCTCACTCGGTTATGTGTACTGAGCACTCAGAGGTTTCTTGGGTGACACTTGCAACTGAGAAGTAGTAACTGGAAAGATGTTTTGATTCTCATACTGTGGCCTATGATATTATTTTGGGGAGTTGGACTGCTGCAATCTGAATCAGCCCCATTGTGCTAGATACTGTACAAATACAGAACAACATAGTCCCTGCCCCAAAGAGGTAACCATTGAGAAATCCTCCCAGGACCAAATCTACTGGGTTTACTGCTGCTTTGTATTAATGGTGCAAAGCAGCTGGACAACAGACAAGCCCAAGTGGGTGAAACTAGGACCTATATCAGAATTCAAAACCAAATGAATCCTCTCTCCTTCCTTATCTTAGGTTGGGTGTAATTCTTTTGCTACTGTAAGCAAGTGTGCTGATGGCTTTATTTTAAAGTGTACAGTAGCTGCAATTTTGAACATCGGTTTATTTTGTCAGTACTAAAGGATATAAAGTTCTCCCTTCTGTCTACCTCATTGGAAGACCGTATAAATTGTCAAAGTTTGACTCAGACTCACAATTTATCAGACCACTCTGTTTTATTAGCAAAGCTGCTCTGCTAATACATTTAGAAGTGAGCCCCCCGAGTGGGGCTTGTGTCTTTTAATTTATACAGTTTTTTGGAGAAAAAGTTACAGAGAAGTTACAGCCAAAAGAAAAAAAGATTTTAGTCACCACCCTTCGAGATCCCTGAGACCAGTCACGTATCTTCAATTACCTGCCACCCTTAACAATCTCCTTCAACAGCTTCCAGTTAAGTTAACTAATTGCCCTTCACACCTTCCATTCAAAAGCTAACTGTCCCTACGTGTGCTCCCTCAGATACTTTGTAACATGTTTTGGCATGCCCTCTCATATACAATGGATCCAGCATGTCCCCTTATACAATGACAGGTTTCAGAGTAGCAGCCGTGTTAGTCTGTATTCACAAAAAGAAAAGGAGTACTTGTGGCACCTTAGAGACTAACCAATTTATTTGAGCATGAGCTTTCGTGAGCTACAGCTCACTTCATCAGATGCAGCTCATGCTCAAATAAATTGGTTAGTCTCTAAGGTGCCACAAGTCCTCCTTTTCTTTTTCCCTTATACAATGTTATACTTCCACAATGTTATACTTCCACAAAATCTTGCTCCCTGCGATAATCCTTTAAGGGAATTGTAGTCTAATAGATGTTGACTTTGGCTTTGTTAGCCTTTATGAGAGGAGTTCCAAATGGCTGTCATTTTAGATCTGTCCATCATAAATAAGGAAATCTAAGTAACAATTATGCTCTGGCTGGGGGAAGAGATTAAATTTATAAAGCAATACAGGTGTAGGTGTGTGCATATGCACTGTCGTTCACCGACAGAAGACATGGAACATTCTTTAAAAAGCTAATCTAAATGATCCGTGACACATGGAGAGATGGCAACACAGAAGGGAGAGCCTTTTCAATCTGTAATTTCTATGGTTCCATGATCAGATCTATTTTTAGAACAGGCTTTAACACTGTTTGCCTCCTGGGTGTGTTATGTGGTGGTTGTTCAATGAATGTATATGTACTGCTTTGATCTTCAGATAAAAGTCCCTGTTGATGTGCTAAGTGTTATCATTAATAATCCAATTACCACTAATTCCCTCAAGCAGAGTTAAATGAAATATATTTTTTGTTCCTAGTTGAATTATGGGGAGCTTATTTTTATTTCAAGGTCAGGCCCAAAATGTCAGCTTTTGCAATATCAAAAAGTCTATATAATATAAACCACTTCATTGTCCTTCAAACCCTCCTTAAAACTTCCCTTGGCGTGATGCCTACCAAAAACTTGACAATGATTGGGCAGCCAGTGTGCTGGTACTATCATGCCAAACTACATTGTCTCATGGTTTCCTCGTTCTTCCCATCTCGGTATCCTCTTGTCTGCTTAGGCCAGATTTACGCTACAGACCTATGTCAGCATAACTGCATTGCTCAGGGACGTGAAAAATCCACACCCCTGAACGACAGTTATACCGACCTTAATCCCCCATGTACACCGCACTATGGCAATGTGAGAGCTTCTCCTGTCAACATAGCTACTGCCTCTCAGGGAAGTGGATTAACTGTGCCGACTGGAGAGTTCTCGCCAACTGGTGTAGGAGCATCTTCACTGCTACAGCAGCACAGCTGATTCGGTGCAGCTCCAGGAGAGCGGTGTTTTTAGTGTAGACCTGCCCTTGGGCTGTAAAGTCTAAGGGGCAGAGACCGTCACTTTGGTTATGTTTTTACAGTGCTAGCACAATGGGACCCTAGCCCGTGACTGGAACTCCTAGATGCTCCTGTAATACAGATGAAGGAATTGGGGTACCTAGGGGGGTTTATGCTACAGTTGTTATACTTTAACCTGTGGCTCTCTGGGAATTTGCAGATCATGTCAACTGGGCCCATGAAGCTGTTGGATACAGTGGTGTAACGTCCATTACTCAATGCACGGTAATGCTGCTTGATACTGCTAGCCCAGTCCAGGTTTCTTTTAGGATTTCCAGAAGCCTATTTAACCAACTAAGAACTATACTGAAGAAAATTCTGTGTGCGTTCTGTGCACATGCTTTGTATTTTTTTACTCTGGTGTTTTATTGGTGTCAACTAAATGGTGATCAGACTTGTAGTTAACGCTACAACTAGAGGAGTACTGAATGCACAAGAGGACATAAGTAACACAGCAGATTAGCCAAGAGAGATGAGCACAGTGCAACGAGGAGAAGACCCAGAAATAAAGCTAGTCACACTTATTCTACTTAAATTCTTAAGCTATACCCAACATCATGGCACCAAGGACCTTGGTATGGTCCATTTAATTTTTCAAACAAAATAATTGTATGGATATTTCCCATTATGAACCAGCTGCATTCAGTAGTTATCAAAGTGAAGTCCTATAACCATGCAGATGCAACAAACAGCAGTGATGCAAAACAGGGAGGTGTAACCAAGTAGCCTCACTCATTGTAGTAAAGTTCGTTTGAAGAAATATAGGGATTGCCATGCTGTATCACATCAGTGAGCACTCTGGTCCAACATCCCCCGACAATGGCAAATGTCAGATTCTTCATTAGCAGGTGCTTGATCCTAAAGTAGGCAAAGAAGGAATGCCCTACCCAGCAGCAGAGTTTGTTCCTAACTCCCTCTCAGTGAAAGCGGTGGGGGGTGTCCAGAAGCATGAAGGTTTGTAGCTTTACCATTTGTAGCTTTACCATTTAAAAAGGTGGTAGGTTCCTATTTTTAACTGCCTCTTTTGTACTAGCCTAGTATTACTTTCTCAAAATCAAATATACAGAAGTTGTTGCAAATGAACAGCGTGCCATCAGAACTAGGAGCTGCTCTATGAGAGAACCACAACAGTCGGATATGAAAAAACCTGAGGGTCACTTAAGGTGCACCATAAATACATCCACCTCCTACCACAAGCTTTACATTATTTTAGTGGAAGTACTTTCCTCCCTTTGCTTTATACAAAGCTAATCCAGTGATTTGGTTTTACCCTCTTTTCCCAGCATACATTTCTATCAATGCCACTTGGCTTGCCCTCTTCAAATTCCAAAGAAAAGCTTGGACTTTTTCTAGTAGCCCCCACCTTCACAGAGCCAGAGCCATGCAAATAACCTGGTAAACATTAACAGCCAGATACTGCTAGCACCCTCTTGAAAATAAGTGGTTTACAAGACAAAGAATTTGATATTGCTAGGCATGTTATGTGTGTTACAAGTGGCAAAATAACTGGATGTGCGTGTGTGTTAGTTTTTATATACAAAATTTCATGTTTCTGGTATTCTATGTGCATGTCCGGGTAGCACTTATGACTTTAAAAGGTTTAGCTATGAGGCTTATTTTTTTTAAAAAAAATAAACCTCTTTTAGCTTTCCCATCTAGATGAGTCATATTGCCCCAGTCTTTTTTTTTTTCTTTTTCTTCTTTTTAAAAGAAAACAGTCCAGTTTTCTATATTGGAGAGTATGATAGGGTTCTCCACTCACCTCCAGGATGGCACCTCCTCCTGGTCACTCTGGGGAATAACTCACAAGGTCAACCCCTCTCCCCATGGTTACACACGGTCTCTCTGCCTTTTCTCTGGGTCCACGTCTCCTCTCTCACTCCACAAGCAACTGCTGCCTCTTTGTGACTTGGCCCTCTGGACAGGTCACCAAATCGTTTCCCCTTCTGGGGTTGGAAAGTCTCTTCCTACAAACAGACTCAGGCTGTCTCCCCATTCACTGCCTCATAGTGCCTCTCCCTCAGTGGCTGGCCGGGGAATCCAGGCGTGCCTTTTACTCTGGGTTCTGGCTCAGGGACCCTCTGGCCAACAGTCAAGGTTTATCCCCTCTTAGACCTTACTGCCTTTCCCTGAGCCCTGTCCTACCTTCCTGGCTTCCCCCTGCTCTGGATTTGCCAGCCCAAATGCACCTCCCTTCTCCCAAGGAGTGACTACAGACTTTCCCAGTAGCCCCCTTCTGCTACCAATTTCCTGCCTTTGTAAGTCCTAACCTAGCTCATTCCTCCTCAGCTGGACTTCCTCATTCAGTCAGGGGATTACTTAGCCAGCTGATTCCTCTTAGCTGTAGCCTGTTGGGTTAATTAGCCCCCTTCTTTGTCTTCATTAACCCTTTCAGGGCAAGCATGGGGTGAACATCCCATTGCAGAGAAGACATGCAGAGATTTTTATCCCTTATTTTGAAACCCAGATGGGAACCATATGGAGTCCTCTGGCTTTGTATCTTTCAGATGGGCTGGGCTTTGTTGTTCACTTTAACTTGTGCCACCAGGAGAAATGCTTTTGCTGATTGGTGTCTAGATTTATGGCTTTTTTCCTCAAGGGAATGGCAAGAAAGAAAGAAAGAAAGAAAATAAATAAATACATAGTTCCTATTAAAATAAATGCTCACTTTATCACTCTGATAAAGTGAATGTGCTGATTTTGGTAGACAGACTAGTACATTTTCATTTGGATTTAGCAAGGCTGCTATAGTGCATTCTTAAGATAGTGAGTTAAAGTAATAAGTGCACATGAGATCAAACTTTTCATTCAGAAGTCCCTGTAGGTATATTCATTGGATAATATATGTGCACACAACTAGAGCTGGTTGGGATTTTTTCTATGAATCTTTTGGCTTTTTGTCAAATATGCCAATTCTTTAATGTTGAGACTTTTCAGAGAAATGGCAATGATCAGTTTCCACAAATTTCTCAACTCAAAAATTTTTTGGTAAGTTTCAAAACTGTCAATATCCTTTTCAACTTTTTCACAAAAAAAACCCCTCTAGTTTTCCAGTATGAAATGACATTTCATTTAGAAATGTAAGCCAATTAAAGTAAAAAGTTTTTCTTTAAATGGTCAAAAAACACAAAACAGTTCAATTGACCCAAACTGTAACGGTTTTTGATTTTTGAGTTGAAAATTCTTGATTTTGACTTTCCCCCTCCCCTTCTATTTGAGATGAGGGAAAATGTTCAAAATCTTGAAAATGTTTTTCAGATTGGAAAACTTTCTGCCTAGCTGTACACACAACATGCATACAGCATTGGGACGCTTACTCTTAGTTGTCCATATTATCTTCCTTGAGGTGCTTGTTTGTTTATTTAAGCTACTCGTGTTTAGTACTGCTCTGACCTCTTGACACAGTATCTTGTGCATTTTGTAGGAGAGATGATTGTTCCTGTCCTTTTTGCACATGAATTTTTAATGTATATGGTAACTTCGTGTCTACAATACCAAGGTAGGGGGTTATGAGGTATGAAGCAGAGAAGTCCTTATCTTGGTATATTCAATAAAAATGCTGCCAGCTTGGAGAACAGGAAAAAAGTGTTAATAAAGTATGTGATACCATAAACATAGATGGTGCTAGGTTTCAGAGTAACAGCCGTGTTAGTCTGTATTCGCAAAAAGAAAAGGAGTACTTGTGGCACCTTAGAGACTAACCAATTTATTTGAGCATGAGCTTTCATGAGCTATAGCTCACTTCATCGGATGCATACCGTGGAAACTGCAGCAGACTTTATATATACACAGAGAATATGAAACAATACCTCCTCCCACCCCACTGTCCTGCTGGTAATAGCTTATCTAAAGTGATCAACAGGTTAGGCCATTTCCAGCACAAATCCAGGTTTTCTCACCCTCCACCCCCCCACACAAATTCACTCTCCTGCTGGTGATAGCCCATCCAAAGTGACAACTCTTTACACAATGTGCATGATAATCAAGTTAGGCCATTTCCTGCACAAATCCAGGTTCTCTCACTCCCTCACCCCCCTCCAAAAACCCACCCCCATACACACACAAACTCACTCTCCTGCTGGTAATAGCTCAGTATCCAATTTGCAAATGAATTCCAATTCAGCAGTTTCTCGCTGGAGTCTGGATTTGAAGTTTTTTTGTTTTAAGATAGCGACCTTCATGTCTGTGATTGCGTGACCAGAGAGATTGAAGTGTTCTCCGACTGGTTTATGAATGTTATAATTCTTGACATCTGATTTGTGTCCATTTATTCTTTTACGTAGAGACTGTCCAGTTTGACCAATGTACATGGCAGAGGGGCATTGCTGGCACATGATGGCATATATCACATTGGTGGATGTGCAGGTGAACGAGCCTCTGATAGTGTGGCTGATGTTATTAGGCCCTGTGATGGTGCTAGATGGCAGAAAGGGAGTGCCAGAGAATAGCTCCCTGCTCTGAAAGACTTACAAACAAAAGGCCCTGTCCTGCAAGGTGTTGAGCATTCTCAACTCCTGTTGACATCATTAAGACTCAAGCCACTCAGCACTTCACAGGAGTTGCATAGATTAAGGGACAGCTATGATCTAGTCTGACCTCCTACATAACACAGTCCAAAGAACCTCACCCAGTAATTTCTGCATCCAAACAATAATTTTGGTTCCAGCTATTGCCTATTTTTAGAACGATGTCAATTTTGATTTAAAGATTTCCAGTGACAGAGCATCCACCGTATCCATAGGTAACACTGTTCCGGTGGTTAATTACTCTCAATGTTAAACATTTGTACCTTATTATTAGTCTGAATTCATCTACCTTTAGCGTCCAACCACTGGATCTTATTATGCCTTTTTCTGCGAGATTAAAGACTGTCTACTCTCAGAAATCTTTCCAAATGGGACCTTGTAGTGTTGGATCTCTAGACAATGACATCCCTGGAAAATGGAGTTCTTTAACCCTGAAATAGGTATCCTTTCATACTCCTACTCTTGATGTGACTAAAGGTTGTCCAAAAGACAATTAGTACCTAGGTAGCACAATTACTTGCATTCTCGGTTGCTCATCTAGTGAGTGGACTAGCCCAGAAATCCTGAAGCCTCCCTTCTAACTGTGGGTTGTGACATTTAAAAGTGCTACTATTGTGAGTACTGTAGGAGGCCTGTGGGAGCTTTGCCTTGTTTGCTGGAACATAACTGAATGATCTCTGAACAATTCTGTCACTGGTAAAGTTCATCTAATTTTTAACTCACATCGCTCTTCAAACACATGCAGAAGCCACAAATGTTTTCTTCAGCTGAACAGCGGTTGTTCCTGATTGAACTATTGGCATGCAATGACTGACCAGCAACCACCCGGGGATGTGCACCCACGCACAGATGGCTTAATGAAGGGACATGAAAGAGGATTTGCCTGGCGAGGCTGAAGGCCCAGATGGGTGCCTACATTCACTGTCAAGCTAAGAAAAGAATGGAAAGAAGGGGACCTGACTCAAGCCACAAAACCAGACAGTGACCATCATCATGTTTTCAGAGGAGACTTGATCTGTGGGGGAAGCAAGGCTACAGCTTTATTACAAGACCAGGGAACAATGTTACACACAAGGGCGTACTAGCAATGAAGCCTTTGGACTGCACATGAAGGACCCAGTGTTGGTATTTTGGAGGAGACCTTACTTGATAACTTCCCTCAGATACTACCCTATGTGTCTGTGCACAGCTCTTACTGTCTAGAAGAGACCCAGAAAGGGTCAAAATTCTCCTTCCTGGTAAAGTCCAAATGTCAGCATAGCATTGCATGCCTGCAAGTGACCAGAGAGGTGTAGGGTGAAATCCACAGGACAGTGAGTGATGGAGAGGGGGTTTCTGACTGAGTGAGTGCCAAATCCTTGCAGTAGAGAGCCAAAGATGGATCCAGGCCCTGGTTGCATTGAACCTGTTTGTTCTCACACCCCATTGCTAAACTAAATAATCTTGCAGCACATACCCAGCTGTCCATGACCTACCTTTTTGTTAAACCTTTCCCACTAAAACTGAAGCTGCAGGCAGTAGGCATGCTGTGGCCGCTGCTTGCTGAATCTAGACTATCTTGTTTTCCTCTATCTGTTTTTTTCCCCCTGCAACCGTTGCCTCTTGTCATATGTTTAGATTGAAAACGCTCTTTACTGTGTGGGTACTGTGCTTGGAACAATGGGGCCCTTACTAGAGTTCACAGGTGCTACCACAATACAGTAACAAAACCAAAAAACTTCAAAAGATAAAAACAAGTCAAAGCCCCAAAAGGAACAAACTAAAACAAGCCAGTAACCCTGCTGGGAATGCTGCCTAGGACCTGGAAGTAGGAGACTAGAACCCTTGACAAAGGCCAATGGGAGCTGTGGGGGTGGTGCCTGCAGACAGGGCAGCATGCAGAGATGCCTGGCCATGCCTTCACGTAGAAGCCAGAGTGGGGAGATGCCACTGCTTCTGGGAGCTGCTTGAGGTAAGCGCCGGCCGGAGCCTGCACCCTGATCCCCTCCCATGCCACAACACTCGGCCTAGCCCTGTTCCCTCTCCAGCCCTCCAAATTCCTCAGCCCCAGCCCAGAGTCCCCTCCTGCAACCCAAATCCGTTATCCCTGGCCCCACACCAGAACCCGCACCCCCAGCTGGAGCCACACCCCTTCCCACACCCCTGCCCCAGCCTGGAGCCCCCTCCTGCCCTCTGAATCCCTCAGTCCCAGCCCAAAGCACCCTCCTACATCCCAACCCCCTCAATCTCAGCCCCACCCCAGAGTCTTCACCCCCAGATGGAGCCCTCACACCCCCCTGCACCCCAACACCATGCCCCACCCCGGAGACCCTCCTGCACCCCAAACCCCTCAGCCCCAGCCTGGAGCACCCTTCTGTACCCCAAATCACTCATCCCTGGTCCCACACCAGAGCCCGCACCCCCAGACAGAGCCCTCACCCCTCTTCTGCACCCCAAACCCCTGCCCCAGCCCAGAGCCCCCTCCCGCATCCTGAACCTCTCATTTCTGGCCCCACCCGAAACCCACACCCCCAGCCTAGAGCCCATATCCCCTCCCACACTCCAATCCTCTGCCTCAGCCCAGAACCCCTTCCCATACGCTGAACCCCTCGGCTCCACCCCCCAGCCCGGAGCCCCCTCCTGCATCCCAAACCCTTCATTCCTAGCCTCACCCCAAAGCCCATACCCCCAGCCAGAGCCCTCACCCCCTCCTACATCCCAACCCCCTGAGCCAGCCTGGTGAAAATGAGCAATTGAGTGAGGGTGGGGGGAGTGAACGACAGAGGGAGGGGGGTGGAATAAGAGAGGGCAGGGCCTCTGAGAAGGGGCAGGGCAAGGACAGGGCCTTGGGGGAGGGCTGGGGCAGAGGGCAGGGCAAGGGTGTTCAGTTTAGTGCAAGAAGATAGTTGGCAACCCTACATGGGAAAACCATGCCCTATGTCATAAAGCACAAGCCCTGTAAATATTTAAAAGCCTTGTTTGGAATGATATTGTGTCTTTAAAAGCATAATTAATCCACAACAAATTCTGCTCTCAGTGAAGTTCCACTTAGTGTCGTAGACTAGTGGCGTTTAGCAAGTGGTAAACACAGAAGGTCCGTAGGAGAATCTTTATCACTGCATGAGTCAACAGGCAGTGTAGCTGCTGGCACAGATATGGGCTCCCCCATGGAGTGCTGAGTCAGGGGAAGCATAGGAAAGGCAGCCTCTAGCCTGGCTTGTCTGATTGCACAGACATACACCTATACATTTTGGTGAGTCTAAGAAAAGAACAGAAGACCCGGCACGAGCCACAGAACTTCCCTGGTAAATGTAAACTCCCTGCATGACTTATATTAAACTGTATTAAATGAGTTCAAGGGATTACAGTGCAAATGGGTTTGCTTGAGTTTACAGCAGGCCCTTAGAGTGGAAGAAAATGTGTGCCCGGAGAGCAGAAAATATAAATATTCAAAGTGGTTATTGATTTGCTTTGTAACAGCTACAGTATGTTTATGTTTGTAGATTAATTTTACAAATTGAAAATGCTCCAATGTGCAATGCTTTCATAAACTAACGGTTCACTACACAGGTTTCACAATAGACGTTGAGTACAGTGGATGGATTTGCAGCCTCAAAATTTGCACAAATCACAAGAAGGCTTGGAAACACTGGATTCAATTGTGGCTGTTATGAGCCTTCTTTTATGTCAGAAAAACTCATCAACAGACAGAGCCCGGCCTAGGTCTTCCATCACAACAATACTTAGGTTTTATATATTGGATAGCACCTACAAAGTCCATTCATAGAACAGGACCCCATGGTGCTAGGTCCTGTACAAACACATAATAAAAATGTGGTCCCTGTCCCAAACTACTTGCAATTCACTACTTGCCATGTCTACACTTACTGGTAGATGGGCACTGCTGCGATCGATGCAGCATGTCTATTTAGCAGGTCTGGTGAAGATCCACTAAGTCAATGGCAGAGCGTTCTCCCGTCGACTCCAGTATTCCAGCTCCCCAAGAAGTGTAAGGGAAGCCAGCAGGAGAGCATCTCCCATCAACACAGTGCGGTGTAGACACTGCAGTAAGTCAACCTAAATTATGTCGACTTCAGTTACGTTATTTACGTAACTGGAGTAGCGTAACTTAGGTCAATTTACCACGGTAGTATAGACAAGGCCTGTGTATAAGATTAGGCAACAGATGGATATGGGTAGAAAGGAAAGCACAAAGAAACACCCCTGAAAGCTGCAAACTCTAACAGCATATAGGATCATTCTAGAGGCAATCTAAAGATTGGGACTGTGAAATATACATATTTTGCACTGACATTCACAGGCCAGATATAGCAATTAAGCATCCCCTCTCTCCAGCAGCTGTATTCTATACATACCTCTATAAGGGATAACCTTAATTCAGGATATGTGATGATGCATTGTCAGGCAAAATAAAGCTGCTTTTGCAGCACCAATGTCTCCTGTCTCTCCCCAGAATGGGTTCAGAACATACATTTTATGTATATTTAATGTAAGTATTGTTTAATTGTAGTTTATCATGTATAAATTACATTAGATTGGATTGTAAACTCATAGGGGTAGGGATAGCATGTGACACACACAGGATCTGACCCTCCAGTCAGAACAGTGTTAGGTAGATCCTGGTGTCCATGTAGAGTGCCATTGACTTTGGTGAGGCATTGTGTGAAGATCCTGAAGCAGGACTGGGGACACAGAATGAGAGATTTTCCATGCATTGAAGGGTTTACTTTTGAACAGCCTGCTCCTGTACATGTTGGCCATTTGAAGTAGGCCCAAGGAATGAGATCACTCATGAGTAAAAGCAGCTCATATAAGTGTGATGGCAAAATCAAGCCATAAGATCTTTGGACTGTGAATCAGTGATCAGCATTTTGTTAATACAAGCCTTACAATAACTTCATACAGCTTACATTGGATCAGAGGACTGGTGCATATTTGAAAGCTGCAGACCCTGTTTACAAGTAAGAGCCAACAACTCCCTTTTAGCCTCCAGCTTAGGAACATCAAGCTCATGTTAACTTTTTTATATATTTTTGAGTACATGGTGGCTCAAGGATACAGTTACATGTGAGACTGAGATAAAAATTCTGAGCCTGATCTTGGCTTCAGCTATTCCTGCTCTGGAGAGGCAAAGGGGCTGTGAAGGTGGCTGAATCTGAGAGCTGAATATTCTTCCAGCCTGGAGCGGCATAAATGGCACCCCACTCCTTGTAGTTCCATTGGTGCAGGGGATATGGTCAGATAGGGTGCATTAATACTAACCAGGTGCTGTAGAAACACATAGTGAAGACTATCCCTGCCCCTATGAGTTTACAATCCAAGTATAAGCTGAGACAACAGGTGCATAAGGAGCGGGCATGCTCCCCCTACATGGTCGGAAGCTCCAAGAAGAAACGTGCCTAAGGCAGGCTCTCACTGAGGCAGCGTGCCTGTGTCCCACCCTCAATATGGGCCCATGCCTATGCAGCTCATTCAGCCTTGTTTATAAACCAGCGGCCAAGACTCATTCTAAAACACATACATCATACCTTTCAGAAGCTGCATCATTCATAAGCAAACAAGCTTCATGTCAATGAGCATACTATACGCTGTATGAAAGTGTAGGTAAGCAACTCCTTCCCACTAACCCTGCCAAGCCAAAGGGCAAAATGTTGCTCTTGAAATTGGTGAGGTTGTCCTCAAAGTATTTTTACATATGTGAAATACCATAGTAGGAACCTCCTAAAAATGCAAAAAGAAAAGGAGTACTTGTGGCACCTTAGAGACTAACCAATTTATTTGAGCATAAGCTTTCGTGAGCTACAGCTCACCTAATCTGATGCATACTGTGGAAACTGCAGAAGACATTATATACATAGAGACCATGAAACAATACCTCCTCCCACCCCACTCTCCTGCTTGTTTCATGGTGTCTGTGTATATAATGTCTTCTGCAGTTTCCACAGTATGCATCCGATGAAGTGAGCTGTAGCTCACGAAAGCTTATGCTCAAATAAATTGGTTAGTCTCTAAGGTGCCACAAGTACTCCTTTTTTGCAAATACAGACTAACACGGCTGTTACTCTAAAACCTCCTAAAAATGAACACACATCTTGGGCCAAAGTCACTCTGATGTAACTCCATTGTGTTGCACCAGTGATGAGGTCTGTCCTTTAAAGCCGAAATTGTCCCACTTTCCCAAACAGGGCTGACAGCAAGTAACCTTTGCCATGCCTAGCACAGTACAACTTTAAAATCACTTGAATTACCTTTATATAAACACACATAGCTACATTCAGCCTTCACTTAGGCCATGTCTACACTTATCGGGAGATCGGCACTACTGTGATCAATGCATTGGGGGTCAATTTAGCGGATCTGGTGAAGACCCGCTAAATCGATTGCAGAGCACTCTCCCATCGACTCTGGTACTCCAGATCCCAGAGAAAAGTAAGGTAAGTCAGTGGGAGAGTGTATCCCGTCGATACAGCATGGTGTAGACACCACAGTAAGGTGACCTAAACTATGTCAACTTCAGTTACGTTGTTCACGTAACTGGAGTAGCCTAACTTAGGTTGACTTACCACAGTAGTATAGACCAGGCCTTACACTAATGGAAACTCTTTGTCTTCCACTTACATATATGTAACATTAAATATTTTACCTAAGTAACTAGCCATATCATATATTGGTTTAATGAGGCAAGTTATAGAAATGATCTCTGGCAATTTATGGACCAGTAGTGATTCATTTTTGAAGATTGTCTACTGTATTAATAAATGTATTGCACTTTTATGGGTTTTGGTATTCACAAACTCTTTGCAATCTTATTATGGGGAAACCAAATTCTCAAAGCTGTTAAGCTACAGTATTCTTTATACAGACTATCTCTGTCCTGCACAGGAGCACACACAGAAATTATTAATCTATATTTCCTTGGCACCATTGTAACTAAAACCAACACAACTTTTATTTTAATAAAAATAATATTTTATTTCAGTGTTTTTGCCCCCTCCATACTCCAGCATAGAACTTACCTGGCTGTATTGAGTGAGTCCTGATGTTCCAGTTTATTTTAGTGTTTTAATACAATAGCCACTAAAACAGTGGGACAAAATGCATTTTGTCCTACACCTGCTAGGATTATGAGTGATTTTCTGGCTGAGTCCAGTATGGAAGCTAGCAGCCATACAGCTATAATATTAAACAAGACATCTTATTGCTATCAGCTCCAGAAAGGAATGTGAGGAATAGTCAAAGGGACTCACAAACAGAAAACATATACTTTTGTTTACCTATGGTAAAATTATGTTGCCATTAAAAACATAAGAGCACAAAATATTCATTTCCAAAGTAATTGCATCCATTCCGCAAGGCGCTCAGTTTAATATACATCTACATCCTGAATTTTATTTACCTTCCAGAATTACTACAGTGCTACAGGGGCACCATTCATGATGCCATATTTAAGGTATGACAGTGCTTCCAATATAAACTTCAAATGTATATGACTCAGCTGTACAATTTGGCGAGGAGTCGAAAGTAAAGTAGACACATGAAATCCCAGCCTTGGTGGGATGTCTAAATAAACCCCTTGCAAAGCAACCACAGATCTGATTGTTTTACTGTTTGATTGATTTGATTTTGCTGTCTCCTGACTGATAAACATAATAAACATTTCTGGGTTTTTTAAATGGCAGTTCAGCTGTAAAATGTGAGCTTGTGGATAACTTTGTGGGGGCTGTGCATTTACAAATCCAGCCACCATAATCAATCTAGTCGCAAAAGTGACTTGAATAAAAAGGTGGCATTTTTACATATGAACCTGCTCACTGCACAGGTGTTGGAACTAGGAGTGCTGGGAACAGGTGTTGGAACTAGGAGTGCTGCACCCCCTGGCTTGAAGTGATTTCCATCATGTACAGACAGGGTTTACAGTTTGGTTCAATGGCTCTCAGCACCTCCACTACATAAATTGTTCCAGCGGCCCGGCTCACTGTGTGAATTTAGTGACTGAATTAAGTTTCTACTCATTTTTATTCCTACTAGCACAGATAAAAGAGAAAGCTGGATTGTATTCTCTTGCCCCACTGAAATCCTCCATCGACTTTAGTTGGGTTCCACCAGCATAAATGAGAAGAATTTGGCCATTAACATTGAAATAGCTTTCTTTGAATTTCATAATAAAACATACTATGTCCAGCCTTCCAGTTTAGTTCCAAACTTATAGATAAAGTGATGGTGAAGGAATGACATTAATCCTAATACAGAATATAAAAGCTGATTTAAAGGGCAAGACACAATATTTGTACTGAAATGAGTGGCATTGTGCAAATTGCTGTGCCCGCTGTCACAAATGTGGAAACAATAAAAAAGTTGTGATTACATTAAAGTTTTGACAACACTTTATTGGATAGAAAATAAATATAAAGCAAGTTCTGCATTCTGGATTAATGAGGTGGTCGTCAAATACTTAATGAGATGTTAGATGAAGTACAACTGACTGGTAAAATATATACGGGCTATTGCTTCTTATGGTATACTGTAAATTTAAGATACATACGTAAGCACGTAGAGGATAATAGGTTTATGAGGAATAGCCGGCATGGATTTGTGAGCTTACAGAAACTCACAACTCATGTCAAACCAACCTAATTTTCTTCTTTGGCAGGATTACTGGCCTGATGCATAGGGGAAGCAGTAGACCTGATACATGTTGATTTGCAGTAAAGTTAGTATAAGGTGGGTGCGCAAATGGTTGAAAGAACAGACTCAGAGTAGTTATGAAAGGTTCATTGTCAAGAGGAAGGGTGTATAGTGGGGTCCCACAGGGTCAGTCTTGGGTCTAGTACAACTCAATATTTTAATTAATGACTTAATGGAGTAGAGAGTGTGCTTATAAAATTTGCAGGTGACACTAAGCTTGGAGGAGTTACAAGTTCTTTGGAAGACAGGGTTACAGTTAACATGACCTTGATGAATTGGCGAATTGATCTGAATTCAGCAAGATAAAATTCAATAAAGACAAGTGTAAAGCACTTCACTTAGGAAGAAAAAATCAAATGCACGCCTACAAAATGGGAAATAATTGGCTAGGTGCTAATACTGTGGAAAGGATCTGGGGATTGCAGTGGATCACAAATTGAATGAGTCAACAGTGTGATGCAGTTGCAAAAAAAGGCTGATATGATTCTGGGGTGAATTAACAGGAATGTTATATGCATGACATCGGAGGTAATTGTCCTGCTCTATTTGGCATTGGTGAGGCCTCAGCTGGAGTACTGTGACCAATTCTGGACACCATACTTTAGGAAAGATATGGAGAGAGTCCAGAGGAGAGCAACAATGACATAAGTTTTAGAAAACCTGACCTATGAGGAAAGGTTAAAAAAACTGGGCATGTTTAGTCTTGAGAAAAGAAGACTGAGGGGGCACCTGATACCAGTCTTCAGATTTGCTGTTATAAAGAGGACAGTGATCAATTGTTCTTATGTGCAGATAGGACAGGACGTAATGAGCTTACTTTGCTGCAAAGGAGATTTAAGTTGGATATTATGAACAAACTTTCTAACTATAAGGGCAGTTAAGCATTGGAATAGGCTTCCAAGGGAGGTAGTGGAATCCCTGTCACAGATGCGTAGATTCCAAGGCCAGAAGAGACCACTATGATCTCAGTCTGACTTCCCATGTAACACAGGCCAGAAAACTTCCCAAAATAATTCCCAGAGCAGATCTTTTAGAAAAACATCCAGATGGTGCAATAGGCCTGATAACCATCCTCATCATGTCCGAGGTGCTCCTGGCTGCCTCGGTCAGGAGCGTCTGGGCAGATATGGGCACAGGGACTGAAATAGGAGTGACTCGACCAGGTCATTCTCTTCAGTCCTGCTGGCAGTCCTATTGCACCATCTTCTGCCGAGCAGGCAGGAGATGAGGATGGCTAGCAGTCCTACTGCACCATCTGCTGCCAGCCAAAGATGTAAAAGGTAGATGGAGTGGATCAAAACAAGAAATAGACCAGATTTTTTTTGTATTCATTTGCTCCCCCCTCCCTCCCTCCCTCTGTGAAATCAATGGCTGACAATCGTTTCGGTGAGGTCTGTCAGGGGCACCTTGAAAAGTTAAATGGAGATTCAGTCCTGCCTGAAATACCAGGGGGAGGGATAGCTCAGTGGGTTCAGCATTGGATTGAGCATTGGCCTGCTAAACCCAGGGTTTTTAATTCAATCCTTGAGGGGGCCATTCTGTGTGACAGTTGTTTTTGTTTCTCCTTGATGTAAAGCCACCCCCTTTGTTGATTTTAATTCCCTGTAAGCCAACCCTGTAAGCCATGTCGTCAGACACCCCTCCCTCCATCAGAGCAATGGCAGACAATCGTTCTGCGTCTTTTTTCTGTGCAGATGCCATACCACAGCAAGCATGGAGCCTGCTCAGATCACTTTGACAATTTGGAGCATATTAAACACCATGCACATTATCCAGCAGTATATGCAGCACCAGAATCTGGCAAAGCGAAATTGGGCTAGTAGGCGACATCAGCACAGTGACGAGAGTGATGAGGACATGGACACAGACTTCTCTCAAAGCACAGGCCCTGGCAATGTGGGCATCATGGTGCTAATGGGGCAGGTTCATGCTGTGGAACGCTGATTCTGGGCTTGGGAAACAAGCACAGACTGGTAGGACCGCATAGTGTTACAGGTCTGGGACGATTCCCAGTGGCTGAGAAACTTTTGCATGCGTAAGGGCACTTTCATGGAACTTTGTGACTTGCTTTCCCCTGCCCTGAAGCGCATGAATACCAAGATGAGAGCAGCCTCACAGTTGAGAAGCGAGTGGCGATAGCCCTGTGGAAGCTTGCAACGCCAGACAGCTACCGGTCAGTTGGGAATCAATTTGGAGTGGGCAAATCTACTGTGGGGGCTGCTGTGATGCAAGTAGCCAACGCAATCAAAGATCTGCTGATATCAAGGGTAGTGACCCTGGGAAATGTGCAGGTCATAGTGGATGGCTTTGCTGCAATGGGATTCCTTAACTGTGGTGGGGCCATAGACGGAACCCATATCCCTATCTTGGCACTGGAGCACCAAGCTGGTGAGTACATAAACCGCAAGGGGTACTTTTCAATAGTGCTGCAAGCTCTGGTGGATCACAAGGGACGTTTCACCAACATCAACGTGGGATGGCCGGGAAAGGTACATGAGGCTCGCATCTTCAGGAACTCTGGTCTGTTTCAAAAGCTGCAGGAAGGGACTTTATTCCCAGACCAGAAAATAACTGTTGGGGATGTTGAAAAACCTGTAGTAATCCTTGGGGACCCAGCCTACCCCTTAATGCTATGGCTCATGAAGCCATAGACAGGCAGCCTCGATAGTAGCAAGGAGCTGTTCAACTACAGGTTGAGCAAGTGCAGAACGGTGGTAGAATGTGCATTTGGATGTTTAAAAGCACACTGGCGTAGTTTACTGACTCGCTTACACTTCAGTGAAACCAATATTCCCATTGTTATTACTGCTTGCTGTGGGCTCCACAATATCTGTGAGAGTAAAGGGGAGACATTTATGGCAGGGCGGGAGGTTTAGGCAAATCGTCTGCCACTGGTTACGCGAAGCCAGACACCAGGGCAGTTAGAAGAGCACAAGAGGGCGCGGTGGGCATCAGAGAAGCTTTGAAAACCAGTTTAGTGACTGGCCAGGCTACAGTGTGAAAGTTCTGTTTGTTTCTCCTTGATGAAGCCCCCCGAGCCTCCTTGGTTCACTCTATTTCCCTGTAAGCTAACCACTCCCCCCCACCACCCGCATTCAATCACCATTTGCAGAGGCAATAAAGTCATTGTTGCTTCACATTCATGCATTCTTTATTAATTCATCACACAAATAGGGGGATAACTGCCAAGGTAGCCCGGGAGGAGTGGTGGAGGAGGGAAGCACTGGGTGGGGTGGTGGAGGAGGGAAGGACAAGGCCACACAGCACTTTAAAAGTTTAAAACATTAAAACTTATTGAATGCCATCCTTCTGTTGCTTGGGCAATCCTCTGGGGTGTAGTGGCTGGGTGGCCGGAGGCCCTCCCACCACGTTCTTGGGCATCTGGGTGAGGAGGCTATGGAACTTGGGGAGGAGGGCGGTTGGTTACACAGGGGCTGTAGCGGCGGTCTGTGCTCCTGCTGCCTTTCCTGCAGCTCAACCATATGCTGGAGCATATTAGTTTGATCCTCCAGCAGCCTCAGCATTGAATCCTGCCTCCTCTCATCATGCTGCCGCCACTTAGCTTCAGCCCTCTCTTCAGCCCTCCACCACTCCTCCCGGTCATTTTGTACTTTCCTGCACTCTGACATTGTCAGCCTCCACGCATTCGTCTGAGCTCTGCCAGTGTGGGAGGACAGCATGAGGTCAGAGAACATTTAATCGCAAGTGTGTTTTTTTCGCCTTCTAATCTTCGCTAGCCTCTGGGAAGGAGAAGATCCTGTGATCCTTGAAACACATGCAGCTGGTGGAGAAAAGAAAAGGGACAGTGATATTTAAAAAGACACATTTTATAGAACAATGGGTGCTCTTTCACGGTAAACCTTGCTGTCAACATTACATACATAGCACATGTGCTTTCACTACAAGGTCGCATGCATTTTGCCTCCCCCCACCACGTGGCTAACCCCTCCCCTTCACCCCTTCCTGTGGCTAACAGTGGGGAACATTTCAGCAGGAACGGGCACCTCTGAATGTCCTCTTAAGAAAAGCACCCTATTTCAACCAGGTGACCATGAATGGTATCACTTTCCTGAGGATAACACAGAGAGATAAAGAACGGTTGTTGTTTGAACACCAGCAAACATACGCTGCAATACTTTGTTCTGCAATGATTCCCGACTACGTGCTATAGCCTGGATTGGTAAAGTGTTCTACCATGAAGGACGCAATAAGGCTGCCCTCCCCAGAAACCTTTTGCAAAGTCTTTGGGAGTACATCCAGGAGAGCTTTATGGAGATGTCCCTGGAGGATTTCCGCTCCATCCCCAGACATGTTAACAGACTTTTCCAGTAGCTGTACTGGCCGTGAATGCCAGGGCAAATTAATCATTAAACACGCTTGCTTTTAAGCCATGTATACTATTTAAAAAGGTACACTCACAAGAGGACCCTTCTCCGCCTGGCAGGTCCAGGAGGCAGCCTTGGGTGGGTTCGGGGGGTACTGGCTCCAGGTCCAGGGTGAGAAACAGTTCCTGCCTCTCGGGAAAACTGGTTTCTCCGCTTGCTTGATGTGAGCTATCTACAACCTCATCATCATCTTCTTCCTCGTTCCCCAAACCTGCTTCGTGTTGCCTCCCTCTCCATTGGAGTCAAAGCACACAGTTGGGGTAGTGGTGGCTGAACCCCCTAAAATGGCATGCAGCTCATCACAAAAGCGGCATGTTTGGGGCTTTAACCCAGAGCAGCTGTTTGCCTCTCTGGTTTTCTGGTAGGCTTGCCTCAGCTCCTTAAGTTTCACGCCACACTGCTTTGGGTCCCTCTTATGGCCTCTGTCCGTCATGCCCTGGGTGATTTTGACAAATGCTTTGGCATTTCAAAAACTGAAACAGAGTTCTGATAGCACGGATTCCTCTCCTCATACAGCGATAAAATCCGTACCTCCTGTTCGGTCCATGCTGGAGCTCTTTTGCAATTCTGGGACTCCATCATGGTCACCTCTGCTGATGAGCTCTGCACTCACCTGCAGCTTGCCACGCTGGCCAAACAGGAAATGAAATTCAAAGGTTCGTGGGCCTTTTCCTGTCTACCTGGCCAGTGCATCTGAGTTGAGAGTGCTGTCCAGAGCGGTCACAGTGGAGCACTCTGGAATAGCTTCTGGAGGCCAAAACCGTCTAATTGCATCCACAGTACCCCAAATTCGACTTGGCAAGGCCGATTTCAGGGCGAATCCCCTTTTCGGGAGTGGAGTAAAGAAATTGATTTTAAGAGCTCTTTAAGTCGAAAAAAAGGGCTTCGTCGTGTGGACGAGTGCAGGGTTAAATCAATTTAATGCTGCTAAATTTGACCTCAACTCCTAGTGTAGACCAGGGCTATGATTCTATGAAATTGTTCTAATGGTTAATTATTCTCACTATTAAAAATGTATGCCTTATTTGCAGTCTGAATTTGTCTAGCTTCAACTTCCATCTATTGGATTGTGTTATAGCTTTCTCTGCTAGACTGAAGGGATCATTATTAAGTATTTGTTCCCCATGTAGATATGCATAGACTGTAATGAAGTCACATGATTGGAGGTTTTTAAGAGTAGGTTGGGCCTGGCAGTGATGGTCTAGATTTATTTGGTCATGCATTGGTGAAGAGGGTTGGACTTGATGACTCCTCAAGATCCCTTCCAGCCCTACATTTGTTTATATATAAAATGGAGTGCAAGTTTCATGGAATTTGGTTTAGAGTCTGCTTTAGGTCCTGTGCACAACTAAAAACTTTAACATCCTTGTTAGCATTCTGCCTGGGGTTTAATCAGTTCTTCCCTAGTGGAGTTTTTCTGTGAATAGAATGGCTTCATTTCAAAACAGCTTGCTTCAGTAAAAAATTAACACAGTGATGAAGATCCTGAAGATTATTGAACTGAGTCTCTCCTTTCCACATGTATTATAACACACTTATCTGCACTACACACACTGTGTTCTGTAGATTGTACCATGTTTATAGTCTAGTGAGACAGGGTAGCTTGCTTACAAGTGATATTTATGCCACTGTCCTGGCGTGGCCAAGTTGTCTTTTAATAGAAGATGACAGTGTTTGAGCAAACACCCTTTTCTGAGTTAGCTCATCTGCTGGGCTACCATGTGGGCGGGGAATGATGGGATGCTGACTAATGCTGTGTGGAAGCATGGAAAACACTAAGAAAACTGAAATAGGCTGTATCTAAGGCATTTCCTTTACTTCTATATTTTAGGAATTGTCTCCTCCAATCCATTCCATTGTCCAAACTTAGGTTTTCTTGCCTCTGCTCTTTACTGTTCCCTTTCATTTTGTGTATATATTATGTTCTGTGATTTTTTACTTGCTTTTCTTTACATTGATTTAAAACTAGAACCTTAAATGGCTTTAAAGCTGGAAAAATAATTTGAAAACGTCGAGTCCTGCACTGTCAGGGCATGTCTAAGTGATCTAACAGTTTTCCCCCTAACTTTTGTGCTTATCATGTTTGAGCAGAAAATACCCACAGGTTGGGCTGTTAAGGGCCTAATCCTTCTCCCACTGCAGTCAATGGGACTTTGGACACTGACGTCAATGAAGAAGAGACCCAGGTGCACTAGAAACCATACCTGCTTCATTTTACAGATCCATTGTGCAATATTCCCATTCAAAGTAGATCACGAAGATTACATGGCAACACGTGTTTCCTAATGTGTCTGTGTGGTTTTGTTTATATTTGTTTTCATTTAGCAATGGCTTGCTGGATGGTCCTCTACACTGCTGCACTCTTTTCTGCCCAGCTAGCCTGCTGCTGCACCAGGAGAATAGACACAAAGGCCGGAGATCAGCTGGGAAAACAATGAGATGGTGGTGCGAGTCTTTTGAGAAATGAAACAGCAGAAGATGGCATGATTTAATAGTAGTGCAATTGATATAACAATAAATTTCTCCCTTGTCTATGGCTAGTTCTCCTTATACTTTCTCTTCTCCTTCTTCTCTGGCTAGCTCTGTCCTGTCATCATAGTTTCTTCCTGCCTCCTTAGGTTAAAGATTCTTTTATAGGACTGAGGCATTGCTCCCTCCCATAGCACTCTTCTATGAAGCAGCAGATATTGTATTATTATATCTCATTGATTCCAATGCCCTCTAGTATGGGGCTACTCAGAGATTCTAGTATGCCCTCCTGTATAACACAGGCCAGAGAATGTCCAGAGAGTAATTCCTAATCTTTTAGAACAACATCCAATCTTGTCAGTGATTGTCCACTATGGTCCTTGGTAAATTGTTCTAGTGGCTAACTCTCGCTCTTAAAAATGCATGCCTTATTTCTAGTCTGAATTTGTCTAGCTTCAACTTTCAGTCATTGGATTATGTTACACCTTTCTTTGCTAGATTGAAGAGCCCATTACTAAATATTTGTTCCCTGTAATCAAGTCACACCTCAACCTTCTCACTTTTAAACTAAATTGATGGAGCTTCTTGAGTCCATCACAATAAGGCATTGTCAAGGTTCCTTAGAATCATAGAATCATCAAATATCAGGGTTGGAAGGGTTCTCAGGAGGTCATCTAGTCCAACCCCCTGCTCAAAGCAGGACCGATTCCCAATTAAATCATCCCAGCCAGGGCTTTGTCAAGCCTGACCTTAAAAACCTCTAAGGAAGGAGATTCCACCACCTCCCAAGGTAACGCATTCCAGTGTTTCACCACCCTCCTAGTGAAAAAGTTTTTCCTAATATCCAACCTAAAGCTCCCCCACTGTAACTTGAGACCATTACTCCTTGTTCTGTCATCTGCTAGCACTGAGAACAGTCTAGAGCCATCCTCTTTGGAACCCCCTTTCAGGTAGTTGAAAGCAGCTATCAAATCCCCCCTCCTTCTCTTCTGAAGACTAAACATCCCCAGTTCCCTCAGCCTCTCCTCATAACTCATGTGTTCCAGTCCCCTAATCATTTTTGTTGCCCTCCGCTGGACTCTTTTCAATTTTTCCACATCCTTCTTGTAGTGTGGGGCCCAAAATTGGACACAGTACTCCAGATGAGGCCTCACCAGTGTCGAATAGAGGGGAACAATCACGTCCCTCGATCTGCTGGCAATGCCTCAACTTATACATCCCAAAATGCCATTGGCCTTCTTGGCAACAAGAGCACACTGTTGACTCATATCCAGCTTCTCGTCCACTGTAACCCCTAGGTCCTTTTCTGCAGAACTGCTGCCGAGCCATTCCGTCCTTCCCCACTCTAGGGTACTGATGTGGGGACATGCATGAAGGACCCCCCTAAGCTTATTCTTACCAGCTTAGGTTAAAAGCTGCCACCACCAAAGTGTTACACAAAGAATAACAGGGGAAGTGCCCACTTGGAAACGTTTCCCCCCCAAAATATCCCCCCAAGCACTACACCCCCTTTCTTGGGGAAGGCTTGATAAAAATTCTCACCAATTTGCATTTAGTCATATTAAAATGAATATGTTTGCTTGGGCTTGCTTACCAAGAAACAGCTAAGTGTCCGCTGCATTATTTACCATTACATCAATTTTTTTTTCTCATCTGCAAACTTTATCAGTGATGATTTTAATGTTTTCTTCCAGGTCATTAATAAAAATGTTAAATAGCGTAGGGCCAAGAATGAATCCCTACAGAATCCACTAGAAACATGCCTGATCAATGGTGATTCCCCATGTACAACTGAATGTTGAAAGCTCTCAGTTAGCCAGCTTTTATACATTTAATGTGTGCCATGATAATTTTATACTGTTGTAGTTTTTTAATTAAAATGCTGTGTGACATCAAGTCAAATGCCTTACAGAATTCTAAGTACATTACATCAACACTGTTATCTTTATCAACCAAACTTATATTCCCATTAAAAAAAACCCTCAAGTTAGTTTGACATGATCTGTTTTCCATGAACCCATGTTGGTTGGTGTTAATTATATTACCTGCAGATAACCTCTCTCTGCTGCCGACTGGTGCTGTTCCTGCTGGCCACACCCACTTAGTAAGGAATCATAGGTAGCCACACTTCACCAAAGAGGTGGGGCTTCTGAGGGGTGAGGGTAAGGAGGAGTCAATGGGGCTTGGTCTCAGAGCCCTGTCTAGCTTTTTAAAGGTTCTCAATCATTCTAACTGCACTCTGCACACTTCGTGTAATGTTTTCCCACAACATGACTATTTCCATCTGTTCAGACTACAGAGGAACTGCCTGAATTCTTACACAGTGCTTCAGTCTAATCCATGACGATCCTGGTGCCGGCACTTCTGGGGCCTGGGAAGTTATTTCATCTCTGATGGTGCCATTGTGCACAGTTCTGGACTGTTAGTCATAAAGTGGACCCTCGGGGGAATTTGCAATGGAAACCAATCAATCTCACCACACTACCAAAAAGGGAACTGAAGTTGTAGTAGTTATGATTGCTCCTCACTTGTCCGATGGCACTGCTATTTTAACAGACTAGAGAGGCAATCTAGTGGCTTGGGTGCTGAACTTGGGCTCTGTTCCTGGCTCTCATTGACCTATTGTCTGACCTTGACCAAATAGCTTCACTGCTCTGTGACTCTGTTTTCCCTCCATTGGTCTATTTATACTGTAAACTCTACAGGAAAGCTCTCCTACTATGTATATGTACAGCATCGGGCACTACAGTGCTACCAGAATATAAATGAACCTAAAAGTGAGTGTGAGAAAAGATCCAGGAAACCTGCCTGACCTGGAAAGATCACCAGAACGATTGCAAGGGGCTCAAAAAGGGCTGCTTTCCTAGATACATAATCTTGCAGGAGACACTGCATTTAGTTTGACACTTTTGTTTAATTCTCCTTCCTTTCTTGCTTTTGCCATCTTCTTTTGGAGAGGCATAATTTTCTTATCCTTCAAATATCTGGAAACTTTCTTTAGAGGCGGGTTAAATTTGTAGAAGGCAGAATACTGAATAGCATAATTATGGCTTCCCTTTTTTTTTTTTTTTGGTCAGCATGTATTGCTCATGAAAGGAAGGGACTAGCTGTGTGGAGAAGCTGTTATTGCTGAGCAGAATGAGGTCGGAAGTTCCCTCTCTGTACTGGAAAGGAGGTCTCTGGGGTGCAGAGGAAATAGGTGCACGCTGCAGCCAGAGACAGGGGCTTGTTTGAGTGGTGTTATGTGAAGTATGGAAGTATGTGAAGTATGGATTAGAGCTGCTTTTTCTTTTTTTTTTTAATTCAAGCCTTTGGTTTTCGTGTGGAGAACACCACCCTTGTAGCTCGCAACTACACCCATTGTGCAATCTTGGGCTTTCCCTGAGCAGAGCTTCAGTCCTGCCAATTGTGCAGTGCAGTGTGGTTTAAAAGTGACTTTTAACCAATGTAGTGCTTATGAAAGATTCAGGCCTCTTAGCCCTAGAACCAGATGAAAACCAAACGGTAGAATAGTTCAAGTTCCTCACTCACCAATGAGCTTCAGCCAGAATACAGAAGGAACACTCTGGGGTGTGGGAGAGATATTTGGTCTCTACACCACTCCCTTTCTCTGGGTTATGTTCATTGTACTCGTAGCTTTGTGAAGAGGACACAACTGTCTATGAGATTTGGCCTGGTGTCTCACTCCCACTTATCTTTCACCGACGCATATCTTGCAGCCCTTAGACCAAAGTATCCAAAGCTGGACACCAAAAGATACTCACCTGAATCTGATTTTCAAAGGTGGTAAGCACCATTAACTCCCAGGAGGTTAATAAATGCAATCTGTGATCAGAAGCAACAGTTGTGGCTCTGATTGCTTACATGGAGACAGTACAACAGAAAGGAATGTCAAGAAACTGATTTAAGTCTCACTTCATAAAATCTAACAGTCTAGTCCAATAAATCAGTAGAACAGAAAAGTGGGGTGGGGGAAATAAGTATAGAGCCATGATGGAGCTAACGGATTTACACCAGCTGAGGATCTGCCCTGCAATCGTGAAAGAAATCAGATATGTGTAACTTGTTTTGCTTAGCAGGTATGCCAAAAAGAATAGACCAGGTGCTGATGGAAGCAAGTATGGAGGTGTTTGCATTCTTTCTCTGCTCCCAGGCCCTTCAGGCAGTACTTACGGAAGTAAAAGATCAAGTTCCCTTTTAGTTCAGGAAAAGGGGATTGTTTATGACTGTCCCTGGGGGTGAGTGCCACACATAGCTGAAAGCCAGGGTCCTAGGCTATGGAATTGGTGAGCCCTGTACTGTTCTTATCAACGAGAAGGACACAAAGGTATCAGAACTAACAGAATATTACCAGTTAATAAATAATAGTAATTGGCACTTGAATGATATCTTTTCACTTGAGGAAGTCAAAACACATTATCATAAAGCCATAGTTTTCAGTCTGGGTACCTAATCTTAGGTAGCTAACACCATATTATGGGCACCAAATAAATAGATGTTCAGACCTGCTGAGCATCCACAATTTTCATTGAAAACAATGGGAGCTGCAGGTGCTCAGCACCTATGTACAACCCACTTTTAAAGAGGTGCCTAAAATGTGGTTATAGTTGCTTAATGATAGGCACTCAAGTTGGGACAATTCTGACCTGAGTAATTAATACCCCGGCAAGATAGGTAATTATTTTATAGGTGGGTAAACTGATATGCACAAGAGAGGTTCAAGTGACTTGCACAAGGTCACATGAAAGCCAGTGACTGAGCAGTAAACTGGGATTAGAGCCCCAAAAACACTTCTCATGATTTGTATTTCTGTAGCACCTGCAGACCTGGTCCATGACTACAGCTACTGTGGTGCTAGATGCTGTACATTCACAGAATAAAAGACAGACCCCGTGCCAAAGAGCTTACAATCTAAGCATAAGACAAAAGGCAGCAGATGGATATGGGCAGATGGGGAGTACAAGGAAGCAAGAAGACAAAACTGGTCGTAACTGAATGATGCTATTCAGAGTCCTGATCCTGAGTAATTCAAGCAGTCCGTGCTCAGTTCTACTTTGAAGTATTGCAGGACATAGAAATATAATAGAAGAAGACTGAGGTCCACCAATGCATACCATTTACACTCCCACAGTCACTGGAAATGGCTCATATGGAATGTGCCAAGCTGACCCCAATGTCATCTAAATGCTACAGCTGAGAGTACAGAGTACTGGAGGAGGTCAGGCTAGAGGACAGTGGTTCTTTCTAGATTCTTGATTATGGCTCTCCCACCCTGATGCCAGTGGAAATACGGAATTTATTTATAAAATCTTTTCAGCTGAGGAAGAAAACTGACTCATAAGGATCTAAACATCTCATTTCTAAGGAAACCCCTCCCCCCTCCTTTCAGGATACTGGCGGGCCTTACTGACATAGGTACAGTATAATCATTGGTTAAACCTCTGACCCTTACAGGACATGGAGAGGGAATTTACTACCTTACAGATATTGTATCATACAATAAGCTGTGATGAGTCCAAAGAGAAACTTTGTATGCAGTACCCTTTCCCCAACTTTGGAAGGCAATAACTCCCTCCTGGTTGCATATTGCTAGGCTCACATATTCCCAAAGACAATAGAGACATGACTATGCAGTGGCTGAAGGTGCTACCATGTATCGGCATTAACTAAGGTCCTCCCTACCTCATTTCTATGGAACTTATTCAGTCTTGCTTTCTTTGGTATCATGCAGTTGAGGCTAACATAGCTAATAGAGAGTAATCCATTAGCTCACTGTGAGGGGGTGTTCACCCCACACCAGAAAGGAAGGAGTTAAAAAGCAGCCTAGGGAGGCTGCACAGGGAGTAGCCAGTTGGAGAGAGGCTGCATGGAAAAGCCATCAGGGCCCAGTGAGCTTACCTAAAAGGAGCTGTAGGGTCCGAGACAGGCAGTTGCTGCAGGGGGCCCAAGGAGGGAAGACTTCCCAGTGGACTACCAGACAGTAGCACCTTGGACAGAGCAGTTTCCAGCAGGGACTGGGGCAGAAAGAGGGAGCTCCTGGCTGGCTGCTGGGTCATGCTGGCTGAAGGCCCTGAGAAGGGGGTGAAGAAGATGCTGGGGATGCAAGAAAATGGCCCAGGGAACTGAAGCAGCACTGGTGGAGAAGTTAAAGAGAGGCAGCAGGAGGCTGCTATCTACTGGCTCCCTGGGCTGTGACCCGGAGTCGTGGATGGAATGGAGAACACACAGACAGTGGCACAACTGGAAGGCCGAGTCATGAAAATGACACTGTAGTTCCTGGGCTGATACACATCTGCAGGCAAAGAAGGGAGTGGGAGAGGCACCACCAAGAGAGCATGCGCTGGCTGAGAGAGCTAATCCCCAAGATGGCCTGCAGAGGTTACCTCTTTTGGGGGGAGGGATAGCTCAGCGGTTTGCTGAGCCTGGTCTGCTAAACCCAGGGTTTGTGAGTTCAATCCTTAAGGGGGCCATTTAGGGATCGGGGCAAAAATTGGGGATTGGTCCTGCTTTGAGCAGGGGGTTGGACTAGATGATCTCCTGAGGTCCCTTCCAACCCTGATATTCTATGATTCTTTTGTGAGTAGACCCCATCACACTCACCTAGTCTATTCTTCTGCAACTGAAGAATTGCTCCCAAGGGCACAGTCCCCATTGAATACACGTAGTCAAGTTTTAATTAACTAAAATAAAACATTCTAACCATAATCAAGTGACATTATCTATGGATCATATAAATATTAACTTTCCTTGCCTTCCCTCCAAGCTATAGAAATGGATCTCTTGACCAATCCATGGGTATGTTTCTCAGAAGTATAAAGAATTAAAACGCTCCTGTTCAAGCCAACTACTGTATACTGCTTCATCAACATAAACCAGCTGATTGAGATAGCCCAAAAGCAGCAGGACAAGAACAGGTTGATTGATTCACAGTGCTACAAATACAGAGGGGCAAACTCAGTAGAGCTAGTTGGGAATTTTTTAGTGAAATGTTTTTTGTTGGAAAATGTTGATTAATCAAAACCAACCGCATTTGCAGGAAAAAAAAGTCAGTTTTGAAGAATGTCCTATTTAAAAAAAATTGAAATGGGATTTTTGACATTTTTGAAACAAGTTCAATTTGGGAGTTCAAAACAACTTTTTCTTTCAAAATGTAAGGTGTTTTTTTAATAGCAAACTGCCCCCAAAATTGAAATGAAACATTTTAATTGAGCCCTGTTAGGATACAGATATTCAGGCCTGTCTGTAAAGGCCTATACTTTAAGAATTTAGGTATATGTTTATCATTTAGCTAGTTATAGAGGTATAAAAGAAAGAATCTGTGTAAGGGCCTTCTCTCACTGTGACAATCTGAGGCCCTGTTCTTAGGCTAATGCCTTTGGCCAAGCAGCAGAGGCAGCCACAAACTGAGATGCATATGGTCACACCCTCACATTCCAAACTAGTCATATTGAAATAAGGCAATCTGGGGCTGTTAGAAAGGTGATCCAGTCTATCACCTTCAGAGAAAGGGAAGAGCCTAGAAGTGGTAAAAGGAAATTTAGTTTGATAGTTTTCTGTTTGGTAAGAACTCACTTATCAATAGACACAGCTGGGAAACCCTTATGTCTTTATAGATGTAGTTGTGAAATCCTCACTTCTGTATTGTCTTGTCATTATAGTTCCCCCTTTGCTATTGTTTATTGGCATGGTCTCTGTCTGGTTCTGTGATTGTTTCTGTCTGCTGTATAATTAATTTTGCTGGGTATAAACTAATTAAGGTGGTGGGATATAATAGGTTAGCTAATCATGTTGCAATATGTTAGGTAAATTTTAGGAGAATGATTGGTTAAGGTTTAGCTAAGAATATTACTATATAAATTAGGGGCAAACAGGAAGTAAGTTCGGATTCGAAAATAAGGAAAAGGAACTTGGATTTAAGCTTGCTGGAAATTCACCCCAATAAACATCGAACTATTTGCACCTTTGGATTTTGGGTATTGTTGCTCTCTGTTCATGCAAGAAGGGCCAGGGAAGTGAGAGGTGAAGGAATAAGCTCTCTAACAAGCCCTTCCGAAGCTTCTTTGGATTTTTGGTTCACAGTTTTTTTGTTGTTGAGATTTTGACTTTTCATCCCAATTTGTGACGACACTTTAAAAAGAACACCTAAATATCTTGCAGGATGGGAAAACGCAGCTCTAATACTCAGACTTTTAAAAGTCTGTCAAGTAGCTCTCTGAAGCTCTGATTTATGAAAGCTTTGCCAAAGGTGGACAACACAACTCCGCTTGCTTGATTGATTTAAGGGGGTGTTCACAGGGAGACACTATGGAATACAGGATGTTATGGCATTTCCACCCCCTGCCAGGATGGAATCTGACACTCTCTGCTTTGCTAATGTTTTCTTCTCCCTCACCTCTAGCCCTGGCTTAAGTGATTGTTTATGGCTGATACTTTGAGCCATTATCACCTCCAGGGCCTCTGACTCATGCCACATGCTCTGTTTTTGCATCAGAGAAGCAGCTCTAATAATAGGGATGAAGTCCAAATGTTTATCTCGTGAGATGATAGTCAGAATGTCTCTCTTAATATTTAAACACAAACAGCAGTAGCTCATCTCTGTTTCAATGAATGTTTTCTAGCTTCTCATTTTTATCAGAAAAAGCTGGAGACAAAGCAATGATATTTGAGACTCTTTGCTGTCTAGTGTATCCCCTTAGAATGATACTTGCATGCAATTTATATATACAGCACCATAAACATGCATGGAACTTTAAAGAGAGACGGTAGAATAAAATATATGAACACATCATAAATAAATATTTTATATGTAATATGGGTGTTTATGATCAGTAGATCTCAAAGCACTTCACAATCTTTGATGCAGTTATCCTCAAAACACCTCTGTGAGGTAGGGAACTCCTGTTGTCCCCATTTTCAGAGATGAGGAACATAACACAGGAAATCTATGGCAGAGGAGGGAATAGAGTTTGCAAGGCCTAAGCTAGTGCCCTTACCACTGGGCCTTAGTGATTGCAAAGTCTGGGGCCTTGTGGGTTGTTCTACAGATGGGAAAGGAAATTGAAGGAGTCTGGTACCTCTGATGCAATCTTGTTTATTTACAAAGAGTGTACAAAGTCCTGTTTCCTATATCACAGGAGGTACCAAACAGGAGATAATTTCTTTGCTTTCAGCTCTTTTGCCTACTTTACCAGACCCAGAAGATCTGACTTGGCTTATCCCAGGGTCAGGGTCCCATATGATGGTTGTTCAGACTGTCTGTCTTTGACTGCCTCTGTATGTTCACTCTCTCTCTCATTCATATATAAATGTAGACTCATAGACTTGAGGACCAGAAGGGACCATCATGATCATCTAGTCTGACCTCCTGTGCATTGCAGGCCACAGAACCTCTCCCATTCACTCCTGTAATAGACCCATAACCTCTGGCTGAGTTACTGAAGTCATCAGATCATGGTTTAAAAACTTCAAATTACAGAGTATCCACCATTTACACTAGTTTATACCTGCAATTGACCTGTGCCCCATTCTGCAGATGAAGGCAAAAAAAATCCCTAAGGTCTCTGCCAATCTGACTTGGGGGGAAATTCCATCCTCACCCTAAATATGGCAATAAATTGGACCCTGAGCAATTCAGCAAGACGAAAAGCCAGACACCTGAGAAAGAATTCTCTGTAGTAACTCAGAGACGTGCCCTCCTTGTGTCCCATCACAGGCCATTAGGGATATTTGCTACTAGCAGTCGCAGATAGGTTGAAAGCAGCTATCAAATCCCCCCTCATTCTTCTCTTCTGCAGGCTAAACAATCCCAGCTCCCTCAGCCTCTCCTCATAAGTCATGTGTTCTAGACCCCTAATCATTTTTGTTGCCCTTCGCTGGACTCTCTCCAATTTATCCACATCCTTCTTGTAGTGTGGGGCCCAAAACTGGACACAGTACTCCAGATGAGGCCTCACCAATGTCGAATAGAGGGGAATGATCACGTCCCTCGATCTGCTCGCTATGCCCCTACTTATACATCCCAAAATGCCATTGGCCTTCTTGGCAACAAGGGCACACTGCTGACTCATATCCAGCTTCTCGTCCACTGTCACCCCTAGGTCCTTTTCCGCAGAACTGCTGCCTAGCCATTCGGTCCCTAGTCTGTAGCGGTGCATTGGATTCTTCCGTCCTAAGTGCAGGACCCTGCACTTATCCTTATTGAACCTCATCAGATTTCTTTTGGCCCAATCCTCCAATTTGTCTAGGTCCTTCTGTATCCTATCCCTCCCCTCCAGCGTATCTACCACTCCTCCCAGTTTAGTATCATCCGCAAATTTGCTGAGAGTGCAATCCACACCATCCTCCAGATCATTTATGAAGATATTGAACAAAACCGGCCCCAGGACCGACCCTTGGGGCACTCCACTTGATACCGGCTGCCAACTAGACATGGAGCCATTGATCACTACCCGTTGAGCCCGACAATCTAGCCAGCTTTCTACCCACCTTATAGTGCATTCATCCAGCCCATACTTCCTTAACTTGCTGACAAGAATACTGTGGGAGACCGTGTCAAAAGCTTTGCTAAAGTCAAGAAACAATACATCCACTGCTTTCCCTTCATCCACAGAACCAGTAATCTCATCATAAAAGGCGATTAGATTAGTCAGGCATGACCTTCCCTTGGTGAATCCATGCTGGCTGTTCCTGATCACTTTCCTCTCATGCAAGTGCATCAGGATTGATTCTTTGAGGACCTGCTCCATGATTTTTCCAGGGACTGAGGTGAGGCTGACTGGCCTCTAGTTCCCAGGATCCTCCTTCTTCCCCTTTTTAAAGATTGGCACTACATTAGCCTTTTTCCAGTCATCCGGGACTTCCCCGGTTCGCCACGAGTTTTCAAAGATAATGGCCAATGGCTCTGCAATCACAGCCGCCAATTCCTTTAGCACTCTCAGATGCAACTCGTCCGGCCCCATGGACTTGTGCACGTCCAGCTTTTCTAAATAGTCTCTAACCACCTCTATCTCCACAGAGGGCTGGCCATCTCTTCCCCATTTTGTGATGCCCAGCGCAGCAGTCTGGGAGCTGACCTTGTTAGTGAAAACAGAGGCAAAAAAAGCATTGAGTACATTAGCTTTTTCCACATCCTCTGTCACTAGGTTGCCTCCCTCATTCAGTAAGGGGCCTACACTTTCCTTGGCTTTCTTCTTGTTGCCAACATACCTGAAAAAACCCTTCTTGTTACTCTTGACATCTCTCGCTAGCTGCAGCTCCAGGTGCGATTTGGCCCTCCTGATTTCATTCCTACATGCCCGAGCAACATTTTTATACTCTTCCCTGGTCATATGTCCAACCTTCCACTTCTTGTAAGCTTCTTTTTTATGTTTAAGATCCGCTAGGGGGGTTCCAAAGAGGATGGCTCTAGACTGTTCTCAATGGTAGCAGATGACAGAACGAGGAGTAATGGTCTCAAGTTGCAGTGGGGGAGGTTTAGATTGGATATTAGGAAAAACTTTTTCACTAAGAGGGTGGTGAAACACTGGAATGCGTTACCTAGGGAGGTGGTAGAATCTCCTTCCTTAGAGGTTTTTAAGGTCAGGCTTGACAAAGCCCTGGCTGGGATGATTTAACTGGGAATTGGTCCTGCTTCGAGCAGGGGGTTGGACTAGATGACCTTCAGGGGTCCCTTCCAACCCTGATATTCTATGATTCTATGATTCTATGATAGGCTACGTACCATTGTAAGCAGTCTCATCGTACCATCCCCTCCATAAACTTATCAAGCTCAGTCTTGAAGCCAATTAGGTTTTTTGCCCCCCATTGTTCCCCTGGGAAGGCTGTTCCAGAACTTCACTGCTCTGATGGTTAGAAACCTTTCTCTAATTTCAAGCCTAAATTTGTTGATGGCCAGTTTATATCCATTTGTTCTTATGTCTACATTGGTCCCTAACTTAAATAACTCTTCTCCCTCTCTGCTATTTATCCCTCTAATGTATTTGTAGAGAGCAATCATATCTCCCCTCAACCTTTGTTTGGTTCGACTAAACAATCCAAGCTCTTTGAGTCTCCTCTCATAAAGACAGGTTTCAGAGTAGCAGCCATGTTAGTCTGTATCCACAAAAAGAAAAGGAGTACTTGTGGCACCTTAGAGAATAACAAATTTATTTGAACATAAACTTTCGTGAGCTACAGCTCACTTCATCGGATGCATACAGTGAAAAATACAGTGGGGAGATTTTATATACACAGAGAACATGAAACAATGGGTGTTACCATACACACTGTAAGGAGAGTGATCAGGTAAGGTGAGCTATTACCAGCAGGAGAGGAAAAAAAAAACTTTTGTAGTGATAATCAAGGTGGGCCATTTCCAGCAGTTGACAAGAACGTCTGAGGAACAATGGTGGGGTGGAGGGGGAATAAACATGGCGAAATAGTTTTACTTTGTGTAATGACACATGACACTCCCAGTCTTTTTTCAAGCCTAAGTTAATGGTGTCCAGTTTGCAAATTAATTCCAATTCAGCAGTCTCTCATTGGAATCTGTTTTTGAAGTTTTTTTGTTGAAGAATTGCCACTTCTAGGTCTGTAATCGAGTGACCAGAGAGATTGAAGTGTTCTCCGACTGGTTTATGAATGTTATCATTCTTGACATCTGATTTGTGTCCATTTATTCTTTTATGTAGAGACTGTCCAGTTTGGCCAGTGTACATGGCAGAAGGGCATTGCTGACACATGATGGCATATATCACACTGGTAGATGTGCAGGTGAACGAGCCTCTGATAGTGTGGCTGGTGTGATTAGGCCCTAAGATGATGTCCCCTGAATAGATATGTGGACACAGTTGGCAACAGACTTTGTTGCAAGGATAGGCTCCTGGGTTAGTGTTTTTGTTGTGTGGTGTGTGATTGCTGGTGAATATTTGCTTCAAGTTGGGGGGCTGTCTGTAAGCAAGGACTGGCCTGTCTCCCAGGATCTGTGAGAGAGATGGGTCGTCCTTCAGGATAGGTTGTACATCCTTGATGATGCGTTGGAGAGGTTTTAGTTGTGGGCTGAAGGTGACGGCTAGTGGCGTTCTGTTATTTTCTTTGTTGGGTCTGTCCTGTAGTAGGTAACTTCTGGGTACTCTTCTGGCTCTGCCTATTTCTCCTTCACTAGCAGGTCTTTTGCTCTGCCTGGTTCTCATAATCACATGCTTCCACAGGCCACTTTTCTCATCCAGTAGTCTACCCTCACAGTTCTCCAGTCCAGCTTGCATCTGCGAGTCTTAATTTTTCCCTTCAGACTCCTCTTGCCTTCCCTCCATCATTGCTCAAATCTTCAAAACTCAATGATAATTTCCACCTGCAACTCCAGAGCTTGAATCTTCTCTTCCATCAGCTCTTGCAGGTGGCACTTCATACAAAGTTCTTTTCAGGTACCCGCTCCAGGATAATGCACATCCCGTAGCTTCCCCATCCTTCCATCTTCATTGTCTCTTCCATTCCTTGGGTCACTACCACTGATGCCTCTACATCTGTCAGAGCTTTTGCACCTAAGCTCCAGTCAAGGAAAACAAAAATAAAAAAACCCCAAACAAGCACTAAAACAAAAACTGAACACCACATACTCCTTCCCCCAAACACCCCTTTCAAACTCCCCTTTTTTCAGTTTTGTTTACTGGCTCCTGTACTGCTGGCTGGCAGCTTTGCTGCCATTATAGGCACTCTAATCAGGGAAGGTCCACCCACTAATTAGGGCTCTGCTGTGATCAAAGGCTCTTCTCTCACAGCACGCTGCCCCCTACTAACCTCTGCAAAATGGAAAAGAAAAATAACCACACAAAACATGGGAGGAGCTCCTTGTAATGATGCCCTAGAAAGCTTACAATTAAAGAGCTTAAAAACTAAAGACCCATGCCTACTCCATGCTCAATAGGAGTTGAATGTCTTCACTGGGACAAATCTTGAGGTCCTCGGGTATTTAATTATTCATTACTCAGGCAACTGCTTAAATAAGAAGAATTTTGATCATTGTCAAATTTCATTGGGCAAATTCCTGAGCTGGGAGGCCTGAGACCTAAGGTGAGACTTCAGATTTGAGGTGGGATTTCAATGCGAGTTTGCCTGAGCAAGGACTGATAGTAGATGCATATACAGAAGGTGAAAAACTGGCTCCAATGACACTGATGGACTTTTTACCATTGACATCAGTGGAGCCAGGATTCCACCTACAGTATTAGATCTGAGGTTTTTGCTAAAGAAGTGGATGCTCATAATGTTTGTACTACTTGGGAAAGAAAAAAGTTAGTTTCATGGATATTAAAATTCTTCAAAGAGATGTTTTGCCTTCCAAAAACTTTAAATGTCAACAGAATGTTAATGGGTTAACATTTCTGGTTAACCATACAACTCAGCCATTACCTCACTGCTCTGTTAAATATGTTATAGGTTTAGTACATGAAACACTTCTGACATCTAAACCAAACCAAAACACTGGTAGCAGGGGTAAACAAATCTAAATAAAGAAATCCTGATTGTGGCTTTAAAAACCTCCTGCTGTTGTACTGCACTGAAAATATCCAGAGTTGTCCGCCCAACCAGTCCAAGGCTGATTGCACTGCCTGGATTCCCACCGAATGTCTTTAGCTGTGAGAGGAATTGCAGCTTGTCTTCTGTAACCAGAGCAAGGACAATTGTTTTGCCCATCATATTACGCTACTCACTGTGATGCTTTGTACCTCGGGGGAATGCACAGCACCCCCATCTTCATCTTTGTAAAATTATTGTGGGGTATCCAATGCAAAGTTTGTCATGCTGGGTGTCTTCGGAAGGCTCATGATGCACTGAGCATTGTTGTTATAGTGATGTTATAGTAATTGTTACAGTAATGTTATAGGTTATAATTTCACTTATGTAGTTATGAGGCTGAAAATGTATCCTCATGGCTTAAAATAAGCCCAGGCAAAAACTCTCCAAGACCAAAGAAGCAGTTCACACCTCATCAGGGGAGGTATGGGACAAACCCAGTCCAGCCTCACAGGAACAAAAGACGCTGGCCTAGACAGCAACAAAAGAATCTATTGGACTTTTGAGTGAATCACCCTACTTCCTTTGGCCAGTTTGGGACTAGGAGGAGGTAATGCTCACTTGACTCTGAAGGGCGGGGGGGGGGGGGCAAAGCCAAGAGGGAAGAAAGGACATGATAAAAGGGAGAGACATTTGCCATGCTCTTCCTCTCTCTTCCACCTACATCTACAGACACCACACCAAGTGACTGAAGCACTGATCAAAGGGGAGAGCCTGGCTGAAGAGCAACCAGCCATCCTGTGGTGAGAAGTATCTAAGTCTGCAAGGGCATTAAAAGTAATAAGATCAGGTTAGAATGTGTTTTGCTTTTATTTCATTTGACCAAATCTGACTTGTTATGTTTTGACTTATAATCACTTAAATCTATCTTTTTAGTTAAGAAATCTGTTTGTTTATTCTACCTGAAGCAGTGTGTTTGGTTTGAAGCATGTCAGAGACTCTCCTTGGGATAACAAGCCTGGTACATATCAATTTATTTGTTAAATTGATTAACTCATATCAGCTTGCAGCATCCAGTGTGCATAACTGGACACTGCAAGACAGGTGTTCCTAGGGTTGTGTCTGGGACTGGAGGTATTGGCGGTGTCATTCGGTTGCACAAATCAAGGAGCAGCTTACATGCCAGAGGCTGTGCATGAACAGCCCAGGAGTGGGGGTTCTCACAGCAGAGCAGGGTGAGGCTGGTTCCCACAGTCGAAGACTGGAGTGGCCTAGCAGATCACCGGTCCAGACAACACCAGAGGGGAACATCACACCCACCAACTATAATTGTCAGGCAGCAAGCTGTAGAAAGTATCAGTGTTACTGTTCACTTGGTTTCTATTATGTGAACCAAAGAGAGATGATGTGGATAAAAACTTTTTCTATAGTAATGGGCTGACAGTACTCTCTAGTGGTCAGTGCAAAGGTCTGGGAATCAGGGCTGGACTAAGACTTACTGTTAGGGTTGATGTGACTTGCATTATAGACCCTCAAAGCTTAGGCTCACCCACTTCTTCTGTCATTCTCTCCTACCCCTTACCTTTAATAATTGCTTCCTTTCCCTCTGTCTACACTCATGCTTTTCTAACCTCCCTTGACAGCCTTTCCTTAGTGTGACCCACCTCTCAAGCCACACTGTCCCTTTTGTCTCCAGACACTCAGTGCTTACTGGTGAACAGTCCTCTCGCTGTTTTTCATCCTCTCCAACCCAAGTTCTGGACTCTTCACTCTGCCAAAAACTGCCTTGACTAAGATCCCTAAAGAACTTCTTCATGTTAATTTTATAATTCTTATCCCCACTCTCCATGCCTTTAACACAACCTCTCACTTCAACCTCCCCTTTGCCTTCTCTCATCTTTGCTTCTGTGAATCTGCTGGCTGGTTCTTCTTCCATCTTACTGCCTACTGTGTCTCCTTTGGCTGCTCATCTTTCCCTCTCCTTCTATATCTTGATGTCTCTAGATTCCATACTGTGTCTTCCTCCTTCTTTTGTTCTTCTCTCTCCCTCTGACCTCCATGGTTTGAATGACTATTTCCTCAAATGTTATGAAGTCTGCCTATCTCCCCCTGACTATTCCCATTCTCTCCAGTCTCAGAGCTCAAGCTGCTTCTCTGCCATCTCTTCTTGGATGTCCCACTGTCACTTTAAACTTACTGAACCCTTGATATACTTTCCTCTTGATGCCTCTCTTACCTCCTTTCTCCACATCTGTGGATAGCACCACTCTTCTCTTTCCCTCGACTGGCAGTCTTAGAGTAATCATTGACTATTTTCTCTTCTTCTTTCCCACATTTCCAGTCTTCAACGAAAATCTATAATCTCATCCTCAATATTATTAAAATTCACACTTTACTCACTATCCAGCTGCTAAAATCATTGCCACACCTTGGTTTTCTTGCATCTTGATTAATATAACTGTCACTTTTCCAGGGTTCACTACAGATGTAGCTTTTTTTCAGTGTATCTTGTGGGGCCAAACTAACCCTTCCCCGGTATTTCAGTCCCAGGATAATAGAAAGGCTTCAGGAAGAGAGGATATCATGTTTCCTATGGCCCAAAAATGGGCCTTTGAGGCAGAAAAAAGACCATGTGGAGCAAACAGATACAGATATTTATGGATATTACTTTGATGACCTGGTTACCACGCCTTAACTAATGCCAACGGTTGTGTTGAGGAACATTTACCAGAAAGATTCAATTTGTTTTTGGGGATATCACTATGTATTCACTGCATCATACTGATCTGTGTAAGTCTAACGATACGTGAAGGAGGATATGTAATACAAGTATTAGTAGATTTCACCCGTTCACTGATTTTTCTCCTGGACTAATGTTTATCCCATCAGCAAAACAATTCTCTATTTTGGGGCTTAGTAAGCAGAAGAGAAACTTGCCAAAATGACCAGCCCTGAATTTAAATTCTCCTTCCAATGTGGCAAAAATATACACTAAGCCTGAAGCCTTCTTCCTAATTGGCAGGACATAAAAAAATAACTTAGAGGTCATTGTTTCAGGAGTTTCATACATCAGCCTTCTTCTGTTTAGTTCTTTGGCTTCTATCACAATCATTCCTTGTGAGCTTTCATTGCCCTAAGGAGGAGTTCTGCTTTAATTAAACCTTCATTTATAAAGTATTAATTGTGACAAGTGGGAAGGGGGGGGGAATAAGAGCTATCCTTTCAATTCTACCTTCAAGCTTGATGAGCAAATATTTTCCGCTAAATTCCGTTACATGGCTTTTCATTAAAAGAGACTTTAAGGCGCTTGATAGTGCAGAGATTAGAACATCAGCCTTTCATTTCTGGAGAGCAGCATTCAACCAGTTTTAGGTCATAAACCAAAATGAGCTGTTGATCTCCTCAGAGTACTCATTTGTTCACATCCTAAAACCACCACGTGGCATGGCACAGCATGTATCCTCTGTTAGGGAGCTAAGGCTACAATGGGTGTAGCAGGTCAGAGCTGAAGTGCATGCAGGGAAGACTGCATGCTTCCTAGTGTTATTTGTATGTGTATTAAAGTAATTCACAGTTGGATAGGATAAAGAACGCTTTAATGTTTGGGCTCTACCGTTAGTTTACCATCATTTCTCGATTTGTCTTGCTCCTCTTCCTGCATTCATTATGCTCCTTTTCATTTGCTATTATCTTTCATAAATACATCTTTATGAATGGGTTTCTTATTTTGTGCCAGTGCTGTGGAAACAGTCTAGCCACAGTGTCTCTGAGTCTGCTTGCTTTGCTGTTTGCACAGTTTACTAATAAACACAGCTGACACTGGCTTAGCCAGACAACTAAAATTTAAGCTTGATCTCCTAGCAAAGCGACCTGACCTTAGTGGTAATGATACCCTGGTCTAATGCATGGCCTCTCATGATTTTCTGAAATTAATGTTAAAGTGGATTTCGAAAAAAGGTTGAGTTTTAGCTCTTGTCCGTATGTAACCAGATACTAATGCAGATCTGTTGCATGCTAATTAACCTTTGCTCACTGGAAGCCAATGCACAATTATATTTTCTGTGTCAAAGGTTCAGCTTCTGAGGGGGAAGTGTTCAATTAATATTGTCAAGCTAATTGTAGACTTCCACCATATAGAAGAAAACCTTTGTTGACTCAGAGTCAAATAGTGTCAAAAGCAGGAAATTGTCATTAGCTGATCTGGACTTTCTCAACTTTCAGCTCCTCACAAGCCAATGGTTACGGAATGTAGAAGTGTAATTTAGAGAGCAACTCAATTGCATCCATTACTGTCTGTCAAGCTACCTATGACATATGACCAGAAATGGAATATTGCTTACACATTCCAACTCCTGGGCTTTTGCTTGATTCTTTCCTTCATCTGATATGCTAAAGAACAATGGATGAAAATGGGATACTGTTTTAATTGTGGAGGGAGAGGAGACCTCTAATGATTTAATTATTAACCTACAGTTTATTTATTTCTGTGATGACTCTGACAATACATATTCAGGTCTGTGATCTGGCATTTAAAGCTATTGCTATATTCAGAATATGTAGAGGGGTGGTAACTGCAGTCTTCTGAGGCACTGTCCACATAGGGAACTGTATCAGGCAGAATGCGCCGAAGGGAATTGTGAAAGCATGCTGATAAGAAGCATGCTGGAACCCCGACCTGGGATATTCTATCTACTACCCAAGATACATAAACCTGGAAATCCTGGGCACCCCATCATCTCAGGCATTGGCACCCTGACAGCAGGATTGTCTGGCTATGTAGACTCCCTCCTCAGGCCCTACGCTACCAGCACTCCCAGCTACCTTCGAGACACCACTGACTTCCTGAGGAAACTACAATCCATCGGTGATCTTCCTGATAACACAATCCTGGCCACTATGGATGTAGAAGCCCTCTACACCAACATTCCACACAAAGATGGACTACAAGCCGTCAAGAACATTATTCCCGATAATGTCACGGCTAACCTGGTGGCTGAACTTTGTGACTTTGTCCTTACCCATAACTATTTTACATTTGGGGACAATGTATACCTTCAGATCAGCGGCACAGGGTATGTATGGGTACCTGCATGGCCCCACAGCATGCCAACATTTTCATGGCTGACTTAGAACAACGCTTCCTCAGCTCTCGTCCCCTAACGCCCCTACTCTACTTGCGCTATATTGATGACATCTTCATCATCTGGACCCATGGAAAAGAAGCCCTTGAGGAATTCCACCATGATTTCAACAATTTCCATCCCACCATCAACCTCAGCCTGGTCCAGTCCACACAAGAGATCCACTTCCTGGACACTACGGTGCTAATAAACGATGGTCACATAAACACCACCCTATATCGGAAACCTACTGACCACTATTCCTACCTACATGCCTCCAGCTTTCATCCTGACCACACCACACGATCCATCGTCTACAGCCAAGCTCTGCGATACAACTGCATTTGCTCCATCCCCTCAGACAGAGACAAACACCTACAAGATCTCTATCAAGCATTCTTACAACTACAGTACCCATCTGCAGAAGTGAAGAAACAGATTGATAGAGCCAGAAGAGTTCCCAGAAGTCACCTACTAAAGGACAGGCCTAACAAAGAAAATAACAGAACACCACTAGCCGTCACCTTCAGCCCACAACTAAAACCCCTCCAATGCATTATTAAGGATCTACAACCTATCCTGAAGGATGACCCAACACTCTCACAAATCTTGGGAGACAGGCCAGTCCTTGCCTACAGACAGCCCCCCAACCTGAAGCAAATACTCACCAGCAACCACATACCACACAACAGAACCACTAACCCAGGAACCTATCCTTGCAACAAAGCCCGTTGCCAACTGTGCCCACATATCTATTCAGGGGACACCATCACAGGGCCTAATAACATCAGCCACACTATCAGAGGTTCGTTCACCTGCACATCCACCAATGTGATATATGCCATCATGTGCCAGCAATGCCCCTCTGCCATGTACATTGGTCAAACTGGACAGTCTCTACGTAAAAGAATAAATGGACACAAATCAGATGTCAAGAATGAGAACATTCATAAACCAGTCGGAGAACACTTCAATCTCTCTGGTCACGCGATTACAGACATGAAAGTTGCGATATTACAACAAAAAATCTTCAAATCCAGACTCCAGTGAGAAACTGTTGAATTGGAATTCATTTGCAAATTGGATACAATTAACTTAGGCTTGAATAGAGTCTGGGAGTGGCTAAGTCGTTATGCAAGGTAACCTATTTCCCCTTGTTTTTTCCTACCCCCACCCCCCAGACGTTCTTGTTAAACCCTGGATTTGTGCTGGAAATGGCCCATCTTGATTATCATACACATTGTAAGGAGAGTGGTCACTTTAGATAAGCTATTACCAGTAGGAGAGTGGGGTGGGGGGAGGTATTTTTTCATGCTTTGTGTGTATATAAAAAGATCTTCTACACTTTCCACAGTATGCATCCGATGAAGTGAGCTGTAGCTCACGAAAGCTTATGCTCAGATAAATTGGTTAGTCTCTAAGGTGCCACAAGTACTCCTTTTCTTTTTGCGAATACAGACTAACATGGCTGTTACTCTGAAACCTGTCATGCTGAGAAGTGGCTCCTACAATCCTTTTTTGGAGGTGTTATGTGCTTTCCTCCCTTCCCCTGCCTTTCCCCACCAAGGAAAGTGCTGGCCTGGACACTGGCTGTATTCAGAAAGTTTGAGGGCCTAGGTTCTGGCTACACACTTGGCAGCAGATGCTAAAGGGCTGTGGCAGAGGTGTACCTGTACTTTGCCTCCTTTATTCACCCACTTGGCAATCTAGTTCTCATATATATCCTGTAGAACTTAATAGAAAATAGTTTTCTTACAGCTATTTTCTTTAATCACCCAATGGAATTTAATGGAGAATTATATCCCTCCTATATAGAATCTATGGCTATTTTAGGCCTAATTGACTCAAACCAAATGGTCAAGCTCATAACAAGACAAAATTAAGGTTGACTTAGTCCTCCTCCAAAGCTGGGGAAAGCTATCAAGTTAGCTTGGACTCTGTCTCATGGAACTATTCCAGCTAACTGTGTCTAGGTATCACATATTAATATGATTCCACCCTTTTCTAATTTGCCTTTCTTCATGTGTTAAAATTTTCAGATCACATATAGTTTCTCTTACTTTGTCAAATTATGAAATGTAATAATCTAATACTGGAAATAACTACAAAAGCATGTATTAACATTTTTATTAAAAACTAAAGTCTTGAGAGAATGCTTATTTGAGATGTGCTAATGGATAGAACTATTATATCGGGGGAGGGATAGCTCAGTGGTTTGAACATTGGCCTGCTAAACCCAGGGTTGTGAGTTCAATCCTTGAGGGGGCCATTTAGGGATCTGGGGCAAAAATTGGGGATTGATCCTGCTTCAAGCAGGGGGTTGGACTAGATGACCTCCTGAGGTCCCTTCCAACCCTGATATCCTATGATTCTATTAGTAAACATTGAGGGGAAATGTAAACTCCCTCCTAAAACACACCATTTGGTCAACAGTCTTTCATCCTTTGGTATTATTTCATAAGTACCGTGTGCCTTGTTTAGACAATTGTGCATTCCTTCTCATTATAGAAACCTAGTATTATGATAGTATATTGAGTAGAATGTCTACAATAGCTGTACCATCATGAACACTGAATGTAGAATCAAATTTTCTCAGTATTGTATCCTTAAATGTGCCTTTAATAACTGCTGAATGCTAAAAGTAACTGTTCTCAAATTTTCATTGAATGTTTTTCAGTTAAATGGATGATGAATAATAGTCTTCTCTTACCTGAACAGCATATTTTGGATACTGACAAATTACTGGTGAGTTTTAGACTCGGTATGACTCAGTTAATTACAGTGACAAAATGTTGTAACTTCTTGAATCATATTTCAATCAACAATAGCACTGCATGCCATCTGTGAAATAGTGTAACACTGATTTTATCTTTCAGTCACATCAAGTACTATTCCATGATTAATTCACTAGTGGTAATCCCAAATTCCCTTACAAAAAGTTATCACAGTCACTTCATTTTAAAAGGTCTGATCCAAATTAGACTGAAGTCAATGGAACGACTCACTAATTTCCATGAGAGATAGAAGAACTCAAAGCATGCAAAGCAGAAACACATTTCCCCCTCCCAGTTCCATCCTATGCATTCTTTGGCTATAGTATTAAAAATCTGCAATTTTATCTTTCCGTCAGGTAAAATGCAGAATTGAAACTGTATTTGCAGTGCACATAAAAGGTGTACAATTCTGTCATCACAGGTGGAAAACATTTTAGCATATATTAACTATGCCCTGCCCATTATCATACGTTTATGTAGGTGAGTCAGATACATTCCATGTGATTGAAATTCTTTTTCAAAGGCTTCTCCCCTTTTCACTGGTCATTGCTTTCTCCCTGTCTGAGCAGAAAACATTGTAATTAAAGACCTGAACTCTAAAGGCTAATTTCAGTTTGTTGACAAAAATAAATAAATAAAAATGGATTGACTCCAGCATTACACACACAGCATATATTTAAACAGCCAGAGAAGGAAGTAACCCCACTGATAACTACAGTATGTGGCCTGCTGAGAAGTTCTTATAGTCTGTGACTTAAGAACTGGAATGTAAACCAATCTTTCATCTTAAAATAAATGTACAGTTGTTTATACCATCAATCTTTTCTAAACCCATATACAAATAAAAATGGCTATTTTCAGGTTGTTTGCATCATCATACTGGAGATGTGCACACACATCTGGCAAAAGCTATGTTCAGTCTCTCTATAGATTAGTGCAAACATAGGACTTTTTGTTTGCAGCTCTGTGTGGATTAGAATAGCATTTTTCTGTACAACAAATTTTTTGTCTGCGTCCGGTCCTCAGTGGATAAAGTGTCCACACACCATAAGTACGCACATTGCAGATGGTAACCTTGTTTAAAAGTTGGTATCTGAAATTAGCTGCTCTCTGAACCAGTTCCAGACCAGTTAGCTAGTTTTTCTGCACCTACCTATGCAATTGAAACTTCCCTGTATCCCATCAACTGGCGTAGCATAGGAGTTCAGGATAGATCATAGAATATCAGGGTTGGAAGGGATCACAGGAGATCATCTAGTCCAACCCCCTGCTCAAAGCAGGACCAATCCCTAATTTTTGGCCCCGATCCCTAAATGGCCCCCTCGAGGATTGAGCTCACAACCCTGGGTTTAGCAGGCCAATGCTCAAACCACTGAGCTAATGGAGCAGATATCGGGAGAAGATGACACATTAGACATAAGGAGCTGAAGTTAGAGGACAATGGAGGTTTATGACTCCAATATCTTCAACAGTGTCACAAATCCTTGTGGTGCCCCTTGGCACCGGGTTCTTTATTTTAATCTCTGATTTAGCTGAAAAATAAAACTTACAGCTCCCTATTGGCTATGCACTGGGTGAAGTTTGTGGCGGCTTATACCAACAAGAGAATGGGATCCGTTCTGTTTACCTACTCCTGTAGGAAGCTAACTTGTGTAACTTCCACTTCTAGTTAGCCTGCTCTCATGATTATTCTTGGGTCACGATGGGTGAAAGTCACCCAGATGTGGAGTGCTCCCAAAAGACCTTTTGCACTGCTTAATCCAGTTATCAATTGTTTGAGAAGGGCAATTCAAGGGAACTAGCTATGAAAGGGAGTTACACAAGGAGCTCTGTGCTTGCCTCAAGCCAGCCAGGCTGTGAGGCAGGTTTGGGGGAAGGCCAGGATATGGGGGATAGGAGACTGAAAATCCATTGTCCCTCATAATTTGCATATGAGATTCAGAGAAGCTATTCAAGCCTACCAGCTGGAGTTATGGTAAGCATCCACTGCAGCCGTATCTGTAGCCTACAAGTTGAGGAGTTTCTTTGCATCCCTTTTGAACCCTTGCCGAGTGATAGTCACAAAGGCTGATCACTCTGGCTTTGTGCAGAAGTTGAGGACTTCAGTAACTCAGCAAGAGGTTAGGGGTCTGTTACAGGAGTGTGTGGGCGAGGTTCTGTGGCCTGTGATGTGCAGGAGGTCAGACTAGATGATCACAATGGTCCCTTCTGACCTTAAAGTCTACGCGTCTATGAGAGGTGTCTGTCCCCCACGGTGCATTAGACATGAATGTCTGAACTAGTACACCAGATATTGGGATACTGAATGTCAGGGGATCTTAACTAATCCCTTAAAAGTAATTACCAAAACCCAAGTTAAGACAATCAATCTCAGGCACTTGTGCCTTGGTTTTGGAAACACCAGTAGAGCTAGATCTTCAAGTGTTCTGTGCCTACAATCAGGGCCAGATTTTCAAAAGAGCTCAGTACATTGGAAATCTGCCCTGCGGCAGCTCAACTTTCTCACCTCCTGCTGACGTCCATGGTTATGAAGGAGCTAGTACCTCCTTGCACCAGGCCTTAACAGCCTACGAATCTTTGCTTTTTAAAATTGCTTCATTTTTTAGTTAATAGCCTGAAAACTATTCCCAAACCAGTAGGATTCAGTGATATTTCATGTCCCTGTAACGAAATTAAAGCATTGGGAGCATGTAACTCTTTCTAATGCTTTCCTCAGCTAAAATGCCTTAAGCTACATCTGAGCCCACAACAGACTCTTAACAGCAGGGTTATAAACACCTGAAAAACAGGTTTATAAAGGACAGGCTTCCAGACACAGGCTTACAAGAATGATAACAGGCGCCATTATGTTGGACAAGTTGCTGATGCAGATAAGAGACCGGTTAAGTATTTTCTAATCTGAATACATTTAGGAATTTTAAAACCAGCTTCTGTGGATTTTTGGTTGACAGTAAGTGAAATATCATATGGATTTGCCCCCATCTGGCTATATAAAAATCCCCATGAGAACATTTTCTCCCCTGATGCCTTTCCACTTATTCACAGCCATTATTACCTACAAATATGGCTTGCATTTCCTTAAGCTTCAGGACAATCCTAATAATGTCTCTACTGAAGAGAACTCAAAAGCACAGCCAGCTCCTTCCATCCACATGATTTCATAAATTGCATACAGCTGCCATTTGCTCAATACCTACAGTTGTCTGGTTGGTCAGTATAATAATATCTCTGCACAGTGGGTCTGACCAAGAAAACCACCCCTACTAAATTTTAGTAATGGAAGCTTTAATCTTTCAGTTACTGTATACACAAGCACATGATGTTGCTACTGTTTAATTGGTAGGAATCTTGAGTGGTGAACAGCTTGGCAATGAAAAATCATATTTTTCTCATTTTCCCCCATAATGATCTTTAATACATGAGGCCTGGAAGTGAAGATAATCATCAGTTGTACAAGAGTGATAGTCATCTGTCTCATAGCAGACACTGAAAACTGCCTTCTCTCTTTTAATTATTCAACTAGGGTCAGGCTGCTCTGTGGCCACATTCCTGAAATTCAAAGCTTTTTTCTGTGGTCCCTGAGTAACTTAACATATTCGCTAGCACTTAATTTTTAGAGAAGCAAACTTGCATGGTAATAAGCACTTATAATTCCATGGAAATCATTGTGCATCACTCGTCCTATACTGTTAAAGACCCCGATCCTTCAATCTAAGCTTCAATCTAATTCATGCAGCTGTAAACCTTCTTGCCTGCACAGAGTCCTATTGAATTCAGTAGAGATCTCCCTGGGCAGATCTGATTGCAGGGTCAGGGCCTTAGATTTCCAGTTCTGCACCAATATTGTTCCAGACATAAGGGCCATCATGAAGAGCCATGGTGGTGTGAAATGGAGTAGGCTTTTGAGGGTCAGCGTTCATTTATCTGCTGTCTCTCTTTGGGCTGTGGAAACTCCGCCTCATGAAGGTTTGAAAGGCAGCAGGAGAGTTAATGACAGACTGGCTCCTGTAGCAACAGCACTGTTAGGGGGCAGGGCAGTTAGTGCGGGTGCACAGGCCAAGCACTTTTTGTCCTCTTGGGCTACATGGACCTCAGGAGTTCTGCAGGTCTTGAGCACTGCGTCTCCCTCCCCACCTCTAAGTGGAATAAAATGATGGAAGCTTGTAGGGCGTGACAAAGCCTTGGATTTTTTCATAGCTCATTATAACTCTTTTGCATCACCATTTCCTATTGCAAAACCCTAGTTGCTGTGCTGAACACTTTTAATTCCACATTATGGCCATCTCAGGCTCTGCCAGACAGCATAGTGGTTTCTTCTGTTTGTTTATTTGGTTTTCTGTGGTTGTGACTTAGACGTAAAAGTTTACAGATCTCAGTTTTTGAAACCTATTATTTGAAAATTATTTCTACTGAATGCAGTGCTCCTGGAAATGGGTTCAAAGATGGGCCTGGAGATGGAAATCTTCATTTCTCCACAGACAAGATACAGCATAGCAGCAGTAATGTAAGTTTTCTCACACCACCTCCATTTTATAATCTAGATTGACCACTTATGAGGTGAGAGAGGTTATCTTTATGTCTATTCAGTCTGGCCTTCCTACTAAGGCTGACAAGGTTCTAACTGTAGTGCTGGCTTGTTTCCTTAAGCAGATCCCCATTTATATATTGTCTGTGTTCAGCAATTGCTCATTGGGAACTGAAGTAAATCCATCATCTCCTTTTGCACTGACCACAGTCATCATGAGTTCTGGTGATTGTTGACCAGGGCTGGACTTGAACAGGTGACATGTGGTATACCCACACCTTGAATACTGCATGTAGTTCTGGTACCCCGGTCACAAAAACAAAGCTGGGGCCAGAGGAGTTCTGCACTCCTGCTGGTGATGTGGAAAAAGCTGAAGTACTCAATGCTTTTTTTACCTCAGTCTTCTCAGACAAGGTCAGCTCCCAGACTGCTGCACTGGGCACAGCATGGGGAGGAGGTGAGCAGCCCTCAGTGGTGAAATAACAGGTTAAGGACTATTTAGAAAAGCTGGACATGCACAAGTCCACGGGCCTGGATCTAATGCATCTGAGGGTGCTGAGGGAGTTGGCTGATATGATTGCAGAGCTATTGGCCATTATCTTTGAAAACTCATGGCTATTGGGGGAGGTCTGGATGACTGGAAAAAGGCAATGTAGTGCCCATCTTTAAAAAAGGGAAGAAGGAGAATCCAGGGAACTACAGACTGATCAGCCTCACCTCAGTCCCTGGAAAAATCATGGAGCAGGTCCTCAAAGAATCCATTTTGAAGACTTGGAGGAGAGGAAGGTGATCAGGAACAGTCAACATGGATTCACCAAGGGCAAGTCATGCCTGACCAACCTGATTGCCTTTTATGATGACATCACTGGCTCTGTCAATATAGGGAAAGCGGTGGTCATGATATACCTTGACTTTAGTAAAACTTTTGATACAGTCTCCCACAGTATTCTTGCCGGCAAGTTAAAGAAGTATGGATTGCATGAATGGACTATAAGGTGGATAGAAAGCTGGTTATATCGTCTGGCTCAATGGGTGTGATCATCGGCTCCATGTCTAGTTGGCAGCCATATCAAGCGGAGTGCCCCAGGGGTCGGTCCTGGGGCCGGTTTTGTTCAACATCTTCATTAATGATCTGAATGATGGGATGGAATGCACCCTCAGCAAGTTCGCGGATGACATTAAGCTGCAGGGAGAGGTAGATAGGCTGGAGGGTTGGGATAAGGTCCAGAGTGACCTAGACAAATTGGAGGATTGGGCCAAAAGAAATCTGCTGAGGTTCAACAAGGACAAGTGCAGAGTCCTGCACTTAGGAAAGAAGAATCCCATGTACCACTACAGGCTGGGGACCAACTGGCTAAGTGGCAGTTCTGCAGAAAAGGCCTGGAGATTACAGTGGATGACAAGCTGGATATGAGTCAACAATGTGCCTTTGTTGCAAAGAAGGCTAATGGTATATTGGGCTGGATTTGTAGGAACATTGCCAGAAGATCGAGGGAAGTGAGTATTCCCCTCTATTCAGCACTGGTGAGGCCACATTTGGAGTACTGCGTCCAGTTTTGGGCCCCCCACTACAGAAAGGATGTGGGCAAATTGGAGAGAGTCCAGTGGAGGGCAATGGAAATTATTAGAGGGCTGGGGCACATGACTTACAGTTTGAGCATTGGCCTGCTAAACCCAGGGTTGTGAGTTCAATCCTTGAGGGGGCCATTTAGGGATCTGGAGTAAAAATTGGGGATTGGTCCTGCTTTGAGCAGGGGGTTGGACTAGATGACCTCCTGAGGTCCCTTCTGTCAAGGTTCCTCCCCGACTCTGAACTCTAGGGTACAGATGTGGGGACCTGCATGAAAAACCTCCTAAGCTTATCTTTATCAGCTTAGGTCAAAACTTCCCCAAGGTACAAAATATTCCACTCGTTGTCCTTGGACTGGCCGCTACCACCACCAAACTAATACTGGTTACTGGGGAAGAGCTGTTTGGACGCGTCCTTCCCCCCAAAATACTTCCCAAAACCCTGCACCCCACTTCCTGGACAAGGTTTGGTAAAAAGCCTCACCAATTTGCCTAGGTGACTACAGACCCAGACCCTTGGATTTTAAGAACAATGAACAATCCTCCCAACACTTTCACCCCCCACCCCTTTCCTGGGAAATGTTGGATAAAAAGCCTCACCAATTTGCATAGGTGACCACAGACCCAAACCCTTGGATCTGAGAACAATGAAAAAGCATTCAGTTTTCTTATAAGAAGACTTTTAATAAAAATAGAAGTAAATAGAAATAAAGAAATCCCCCCTGTAAAATCAGGATGGTAGATATCTTACAGGGTAATTAGATTCAGAAACATAGAGGACCCCTCTAGGCAAAACCTTAAGTTACAAAAAAGATACACAGACAGAAATAGTTATTCTATTCAGCACAATTCTTTTCTCAGCCATTTAAAGAAATCATAATCTAACACATACCTAGCTAGATTACTTACTAAAAGTTCTAAGACTCCATTCCTGGTCTATCCCCGACAAAGACAGACTATAGACAGACACACAGACCCTTTGTTTCTCTCCCTCCTCCCAGCTTTTGAAAGTATCTTGTCTCCTCATTGGTCATTTTGGTCAGGTGCCAGCGAGGTTACCTTTAGCTTCTTAACCCTTTACAGGTGAGAGGAGCTTTCCCCTGGCCAGGAGGGATTTCAAAGGGGTTTACCCTTCCCTTTATATTTATGACACACCCCCCAAATCTCAGCTAGGGTGAAACACTGGCTGGGATTTCTTCCTGGAGCTCTAGGAAAAACAGAGTTAATAAGACACATGCATCTCTAAATATACTACCAAGTACATAAAGACTAACAATATTTTCCACATCTCAAGGACGATTTTAACCAGTTGATTCTGGGAAACTTTCACGGGAGAGTGCATCAGCCACTTTGTTAGAAGCTCCTGAGTTGTGTCGGATGTCAAAATCAAAATCTTGGAGAGCTAAACTCCACCGAAGAAGTTTTTTGTTAGTTTCTTTGACGGTGTGAAGCCACTTCAGTGCAGCATGGTCGGTTTGCAGGTGGAAATGCCGTCCCCAAACATATGGGCGTAGCTTTTCCAGAGCGTAGACAATGGCGTAACATTCTTTTTCAGTGACTGACCAGTTGCTTTCCCTCTCAGACAGTTTTTTGCTGAGAAACACTACAGGGTGGAATTCTTGATCAGGTCCTTTCTGCATTAAAACTGCTCCCACACCACGCTCGGATGCATCTGTGGTTACTAGGAACGGTTTGTCAAAGTCTGGGGCCCTTAGTACAGGGTCAGACATGAGTGTCGCTTTAAGCTTGTTAAAGGCCTTCTGACACTTTCCGGTCCACTGAACAGCATTTGGCTGTTTCTTTTTGGTTAGGTCTGTCAGTGGGGCGGCGATTTGGCTGTAGTGCGGTACAAATCGTCTGTAATAACCGGCCAAGCCTAAGAAGGATTGAACCTGTTTCTTTGACTTTGGGACAGGCCACTTTTGGATAGCATCCACTTTGGCCTGTAGGGGGCTGATAGTTCCTTGACCCACCTGGTGTCCAAGGTAAGTCACTCTGTTTAGGCCTATTTGACACTTCTTAGTCTTAACAGTTAGTCCTGCCTCCCTTATGCGCTCAAGGACTTTTTGTAGATGTTCCAGGTGGTCTGCCCAGGAATCCGAAAATATGGCCACATCGTCAAGGTAGGCGACTGCATATTCTCCTAATCCCGCTAGGAGACCATCTACAAGTCTTTGGAAAGTGGCTGGTGCATTTTGCAGCCCGAAAGGGAGTACATTAAATTCATACAGCCCGAGATGTGTGGTGAAGGCTGACCTTTCCTTGGCAGATTCATCTAGCGGTACCTGCCAGTACCCCTTGGTTAAGTCCAAGGTAGAGATGAACTGGGCCCGTCCCAGTTTCTCTAATAGTTCATCTGTGCGTGGCATTGGATAGTTGTCTGGGCGAGTTACAGCATTTAGCTTATGGTAGTCCACGCAAAAACGTATTTCCCCATCTGGTTTGGGAACTAGAACCACTGGAGATGCCCATGCACTTTCAGAGGGGCGGATTACACCCATCTCTAACATATCCTGGATCTCCCGTTCTATAGCAGTTTTAGCTTGAGGAGACACCCGGTAAGGTTGGACCCTAATTGGGTGAGCATTACCTGTGTCAATGGAGTGGTATGCCCGTTCAGTCAGACCTGGGGTGGCTGAGAACGTTGGCGCGTAGCTAGTGCACAGCTCCTGGATCTGCTGTCGCTGCATACACCCAAGGGTCATGGAGAGGTTCACCTCTTCCACACCACCACCCCATTTCCCTTCGTATGTAGACACCTTCGGGCCACTCAGTGTCATCTCCTCCGTGGGCTGTAAACTGACAAACCTTTAATTCTCTGGAATAAAAGGGCTTTAGAGAATTAATATGGTACACCTTAGGCTTTCGGTTGGAGGTGGGGAATGCTATGAGATAATTAACAGCTCCCAGGCGCTCCTGGACCGTGAATGGCCCTTCCCACGATGCTTCCATTTTATGGGCCTGGAGCGCCCTTAAGACCATGACCTGGTCTCCTACTTTGAAGGAACGCTCTCTGGCATGTTTATCATACCAGGCTTTTTGCTCTTTTTGAGCATCCTGTAAGTTTTCTCTAGCAAGGGCTAAAGAGGTTCGGAGGGTGTTTTGTAGGTTGGTTACAAAGTCCAGAATGTTAGTTCCTGGAGAAGGTGTAAATCCCTCCCATTGCTGCTTCACCAACTGCAATGGCCCCTTAACCTCACGGCCATATACAAGTTCAAATGGGGAAAACCCTAAACTGGGGTGTGGTACAGCTCTGTAGGCAAAGAGCAACTGCTGCAACACTAGGTCCCAATCATTGGAGTGCTCATTTACGAATTTACGTATCATGGCCCCCAAAGTTCCATTAAACTTCTCCACCATGCCATTTGTTTGATGGTGGTAAGGAGTGGCAACCAAGTGATTTACCCCATGAGCTTCCCAAAGGTTTTTCATAGTTCCTGCCAGGAAATTAGTCCCTGCATCTGTGAGGATGTCGGAGGGCCAACCTACCCTGGCAAAAATGTCTGCTAGTGCCTGGCACACACTTTTAGCCCTGGTGTTGCTTAGAGCTACTGCTTCCGGCCATCGGGTGGCAAAATCCATGAAAGTCAGTATGTACTGCTTTCCTCTGGCTGTCTTTTTCGGAAAAGGACCCAGAATATCCACAGCTACTCGCTGAAATGGAACTTCAATGATGGGGAGTGGCTGGAGAGGGGCTTTGACCTGGTCTTGGGGTTTTCCCACTCTTTGGCACACCTCACAAGACTGGACATAGGTAGAAACATCCTTGCCCATTCCCTCCCAGTGGAATGACCCCCCCAAACGGTCTTTGGTCCTGTTCACCCCAGCATGGCCACTAGGGTGATCGTGGGCTAAGCTCAAGAGCTTGGCCCGGTATTTAGTTGGAACTACCAACTGTCTCTGAGGATGCCAGTCTTCCTGGTGTCCACCAGAAAGAGTTTCCTTGTATAAAAGTCCTCTTTCTACAACAAACCTGGATCGATTAGAAGAGCTGAGAGGCGGTGGGTTGCTCCGTGCCGCCGTCCAAGCTCTCTGGAGGCTTTCATCTGCTTCCTGTTCAGTCTGGAACTGTTCCCTTGATGCTGGAGACATCAGTCCCTCATTGGATTGTGGACCTAGGCTTGGTCCCTCTGGAAGCAATATAGGGGATGGAGCTGTTTCTGCTGACTGTGTACCGCTCTCCGCTGGTGCACTATGTTGGGATTCAGGCTCCGGCTGAGCCTCTTGTGTAGGGTTATCGGCTGCTGACAGTTCAGGTTCGGTGGGGCCCTTTGGTGTTGAGGTTGCAAGTACTGGATTCAGTGCTGACACGGGGTCTGGTGTTGGTTGTTCGTCTGGTTCCAGTTCTGGGACTGGTTCCGTCTGGGTCTCTGGGACTGGATCCACTACTGCTGTTGCAGACATTGGCCTGGGGTCCGGGTCCATCACCTCTGACCGGGTCCTGATAGAAGTTTCCGGAACAGAGCTAGGCCTCACGGCTTGTTTAGCCTGGCTGCGGGTGACCGTTCCCACCCTCTTGGCCTGCTTCACATGATTGGCCAAGTCTTCCCCCAACAGCATGGGGATGGGATAATCATCATAGACTGCAAAAGTCCACATTCCTGACCAGCCCTTGTACTGGACAGGCAACTTGGCTGTAGGCAAATTGAAAGAGTTGGACTTGAAGGGTTGAATTGTCACTTGGATCTCTGGGTTGATTAAATTGGGGTCCACTAAGGAAGCATGGATAGCTGACACTTGTGCTCCGGTGTCCCTCCACGCGGTGACCTTCTTCCCGCCCACACTCACAGTTTCCCTCCAAGGGTATCTGGGAGGTATCTGGGCCTGTGGACCTCTGGTGTGATTCCGGTGCAATGAACTGTAATCTGTTGGGGTTCTTGGGGCAGTTGGCCTTTACATGCCCCAGCTCGTTACATTTAAAACATCGTCCAGCTGACGGGTCACTGGGGCGAGGAGGGTTGCTGGAGAACGGGGTGGTGGGACGATAAGGGGTCTGGAGGGTTCTTTGGAAGGTAGGTGGGGCTTTGGGCGGCCCCCGGTAATAGGGTGTGGTCTGGGGTGGTCCCTTCTGGTCTGCGCTCCAACTGTGACCAGTTTTCTTCTTCTCTGCCACCTCCACCCATCTGGCTCCAATCTCTCCTGCCTCGATTACAGTTTTGGGTTTCCCATCTAGGATGTATCTTTCTATTTCCTCAGGAACATCCTCTAAGAATTGTTCCATTTGCATTAGGAAGGGCAAATTTACTGGAGATTCAACACTTGCTCCTGATATCCAGGCATCCCAATGTTTCACAATGTGGTAGGCATGTCGGGTAAATGACATGTCTGGTTTCCACCTTAGGGCTTTGAACCTCCGACGAGACTGCTCGGGTGTTATCCCCATTCTGACTCTCGCCTTGGATTTAAACAGTTCATACTTGTTCATGGTCTCAAGTTGCAGTGGGAGAGGTTTAGATTGGATATTAGGAAAAACTTTTTCACTAAGAGGGTGGTGAAACACTGGAATGCGTTACCTAGGGAGGTGGTAGAATCTCCTTCCTTAGAGGTTTTTAAGGTCAGGCTTGACAAAGCCCTGGCTGGGATGATTTAATTGGGAATTGGTCCTGCTTCGAGCAGGGGGTTGGACTAGATGACCTTCAGGGGTCCCTTCCAACCCTGATATTCTATGATTCTATGATTCTAGGTGTTCTTTAGGCATTTCAGCTGCCACCTCAGCTAAGGGTCCACTGAGCTGCGGCCTCAGCTCTACCATGTATTGGTCAGTAGAGATGTTGTACCCAAGGCAGGCCCTTTTGAAGTTTTCTAAGAAGGCCTCAGTATCATCACCTGCCTTGTAGGTGGGGAACTTTCTGGGATGGGAAGTGTTACCTGGAGAAGGATTGCTAGGGTTTGTTGGTATATTCTGCTGGGCCTTTATCCTCTCCACCTCCTCCACATGCTTCCTCTCTTTTTCCTTCTCCTCCTCCACATGCTTCCTCTCTTTTTCCTTCTCCTCCTCCACATGCTTCCTTGCTTCCATTTCCCTCTTGTGGGCAGCCTCCTGTACCTCCTTCTCCAGCCGCATGAGTTCTATCTGTCTTTCATGTTCCCTTTGTTTTTCCTCAGCCTGAAATTTGCCTAATTCCAGCTGTAGTCGAGCTGCGGATTTGGTCATTCTAACCTCTCTGTTTTTAACTAACTTTACACCCGAGGTTTGGAAATAAACAAACAAAACTTGGCTGTAAAATTTTGCTGTGCTGGAATAGAATACCTCTTCTCTGATAGTGATTGTCAGCCTACAGAAAAAGACAATTCCCTTGTCTCTGCTCTGGGCCCAAATTAAAGCAAAAAACCTCCAACTACTTGGAAACCTGCTTACCCAGCCCAAAGAAAAAGCAAATGGGTAGAACACACACCCCCTATTTACTTTTAGGAAGAAAAGGAAAAAAAAAACAACCTCTGGGTTGGAAGACTGTGAATTTCCCTGCAGGAGTTAAGTACCCTGCCTCCAGGCAAAGAAAACCTGCAATTCACAAGATAATCCCCTTTTGTCTCTGCTTGGCCACAAAGCAGAGAAAAAAACAAGCTGCTTTCAGTTTCAGCTGCTTTCTGGACTTCCTTTCCACAGGAAAAAAAAAATTTCTTTTTAAAATCTGTATTTCTAGTTCAAAAAATCTCAACTGGATCTCAAAATGATTTCAGGTTAATCCCACCACTATGCCACCATGTCAAGGTTCCTCCCCGACTCTGAACTCTAGGGTACAGATGTGGGGACCTGCATGAAAAACCTCCTAAGCTTATCTTTACCAGCTTAGGTCAAAACTTCCCCAAGGTACAAAATATTCCACCCGTTGTCCTTGGACTGGCCGCTACCACCACCAAACTAATACTGGTTACTGGGGAAGAGCTGTTTGGACGCGTCCTTCCCCCCAAAATACTTCCCAAAACCTTGCACCCCACTTCCTGGACAAGGTTTGGTAAAAAGCCTCACCAATTTGCCTAGGTGACTACAGACCCAGACCCTTGGATTTTAAGAACAATGAACAATCCTCCCAACACTTGCACCCCCCCTTTCCTGGGAAATGTTGGATAAAAAGCCTCACCAATTTGCATAGGTGACCACAGACCCAAACCCTTGGATCTGAGAACAATGAAAAAGCATTCAGTTTCTTACAAGAAGACTTTTAATAAAAATAGAAGTAAATAGAAATAAAGAAATCCCCCCTGTAAAATCAGGATGGTAGATATCTTACAGGGTAATTAGATTCAAAAACATAGAGTACCCCTCTAGGCAAAACCTTAAGTTACAAAAAAGATACACAGACAGAAATAGTTATTCTATTCAGCACAATTCTTTTCTCAGCCATTTAAAGAAATCATAATCTAACACATACCTAGCTAGATTACTTACTAAACGTTCTAAGACTCCATTCCTGGTCTATCCCCGGCAGAAACCCAGCATATGACAGACACACAGACCCTTTGTTTCTCTCCCTCCTCCCAGCTTTTGAAAGTATCTTGTCTCCTCATTGGTCATTTTGGTCAGGTGCCAGCGAGGTTACCTTTAGCTTCTTAACCCTTTACAGGTGAGAGGAGCTTTCCCCTGGCCAGGAGGGATTTCAAAGGGGTTTACCCTTCCCTTTATATTTATGACACCTTCCAACCCTGATATTCTATGATTCTATGACTTACGAGGAGAGGCTGAGGTAGCTGGGCTTATTTAGTCTTCAGAAGAGAAGAAGGAGGGGGGATGATAGCACCCTTCAACTACCTGAAGAGGAGTTCCAAAGAGGACGGAGCTAGGCTGTTCTCAGTGGTGGCAGATGACAGAACAAGGAGCAACGGTCTCAAGTTGCAGTGTGGGAGGTCTAGGTTACATATTAGGAAAAACTATTTCACTAGGAGGGTGGGTGAAGCACTGGAATGGGTTACTTAGGGAGGTAGTGGAATCTCTGCCCTTAGAGGTTTTTAAGGCCCAGCTTGACAAAGCCCTGGCTGGGATGATTTAGTTGGGGTTGGTCCTGCTTTGAGCAGGGGGTTGGACTAGATGTTCTCCTGAGGTCTCTTCCAAACCTAATCTTCTGTGATTCTCTGATTTCTGCGGGTGGGGGCGTGTCCCTACTTGGCCCCTATTGTGCATGCCCCTCCCTTCACATAACACAAGAACCAGGGGTCACCCAATGAAATTAATAGGCAACAAGTTTAAAACAAACATAAGTACTTCTTCACACAGCACACTGTCAGACTGTGGAACTCGTTGCCAGGGGATATCGTGAAGGCCAAAAGTATAAATGGTTCAAAAAAGAATTAGATAAATTCATGGAGGATAGGTCCATCAATGGCTATTAGCCAAAATGGTCAGTAACACAAACCCATGCTCTGGGTGTCCCTAAACCTCTGACTACCAGAAGCTGTGATTGGATCACAGGGATGGATCACTCAACAATTCAGTCCCTTTGAAGCATTGACCCAGCCACTGTTGGAAGACAGGATACTGGCTAAATGGACCATTGATCTAACACAATATGGCCATTCCTATGTTTTAATGACCTAACAGTGACTGGCTACACATCCCATTACTGATACCCTAAACCCCATCTCATCCCCCAGATTTGCTCATTTCTTTTCTCTTAAAATATGTTCTTTATGTTCACTAAAAATAATATAGTCATTGACTACAGCAATCTGTTTTAAAACTTTTTAGGGTCACAAACTGATTTCTAGCATATTTCATCTTTCATGATAGCAGATTAATTTTCAATGCTTTCATGTTTATTTGATTGAAGATAGAACTTTTCTTGCAGATTTCCTTTGTGGTTTTAGGATACTTTTATTATTTTTTAATTGGTTGTCTTAAATGCAAGTATCAGGTGAACGTTGTAACCCCAGTTGCTGGCTGCTCCTTAAATCAAGATACTCTTACAAAGTACATAACTGTGGGCTTTATTGAACTGCATGAGTATTCTCACAGCACCAACTAAACTCCTCAGGAATCTGCAGGGGATATCCCCAGGACATGACTGCATACCTCCTACCTCATATTATCCTCTATTCCAGACTGCCCTTATATATATATATATATATAAGGTCTTTGAGTTCAACCTATATTTAAACCTGTCATTGTAGACCAACAGTTCTCAAACTATGTGTTGGGACCCCAAAGTGGGTCGTGACTGCATTTTAATGGGGTCGGCAGGGCTGGCATTAGACTTGCTGGGGCCCACAGCTAAAGCCTGAGCTCCACCGCCGAACGGCTTCAGCCCCAGCCAGTGGGGCTTGGGTTTGAGCTTCAGCCCTGGGCAGTGGGGCTCAGGTTACATGCCCCCTGCCCAGGGCTGAATTCCTTTGGCTTCTGCTTTGGCCCCCTACCTGGGGCAGTTGTGCTCGAACGGTTCCTTGCCTTGGGGTCATGTAGTAATTTTTGTTGTTAGAAAGGAGTCGCAATGCACTGAAGTTTGAGAACTGATTAATCTGTGTCATATTCGAGTATAAACATAATAACAGTTTAAAACATTGCTATGGAATAGGGTTATTTCTGTGTTGAAGCTTTTGTTTTTTACAGCTGATTTGCAGTTTTAGCCTTTTCCATTTGTACAGATTGCCTTTGAAAGGTGAAGGATTCTTGCTATAGAAAATGATTGTACTGAACTAGATCAAAGTCTATAAAGATCATATGTCCCCACTGGTGCTGTAACTCTCACTAATGCCCTTTGAAGGGAAAATATACACATTATACTTCACATCTTAAAGCACTCATGGTGTATTTTGGACACACCAGAGATATGTAGCATGACAGAAATACACATACTTAATGAGGTATCAATATATAAATTGCTTTTCTCTCCCCACTAAACAGAAGCTATTAATAGTTGTATTTATTTTGGATTTTGGGACAATATTTAGACTTGAATTCAAATATGAATATCACCTGGCTGTCAGCCTCTCCTTTCCCATTATGCTGAAAATAGAGCTGCTTGGAAAATGGTGGTGAGGTTTTGGTTTTTAATGGACATTTTTTTTAGACTGTTTGAAATTTTGAAAATGTTTTTCCAACATATTATGTGAAAAATATTTTAACAAAATTAACCCCCCACACCTTTAAAATTCTCACTTTGCAGTCATCTTATGTGTCCTGTTGCCTCCCACACCTTACCAGTTTTAAAATGGGGTGGGTGAGATGGGAGAACAAAACAAATGTCTTTATTTTTTCTCAAAAAATCTTAAATTGATCATTGGTGAGAGTTACACATGCAGACAGAAAGAGACTAATTATCCAGTACACCTGGAGCCATATAGTCTTACAGCTTTAGAGCTATTATTCTTACCATGAACCACTGTTTAGAAAAAGGCCATCTTTGATAAAATTGTGCCTGAATAAATAATCTTAGTATGCTGTAGCTGAAAACTAAGCCCAGCTCTGATCAGTCTGGGGGGGTCATACATTTATATTCATACTCAAACGATTAATTTAACCAACCAGTAATGTGATTGTTCCTTTTATGGACATGTAAAATAAAACAATCAATATTGACAAATCGACTAATAATAATTGTACCCATCTCTTATATAGCCCTCTTCATCAGTAGATTTTGAAGCACTTTACAAAGGTGGATACTGTTGTTTTCCCCATACTACGGATGGGGAAACTGAGGCACATATGATGAATGCATGGAAACTAGCAGAGTCTGCTGACTGAGTCCAGAAATTTCTTTCTCAGAAAACTTTCCCTAATTTGCAATGTTCTCTTGATATTCCAAAGAGGTGGAAATCTGACTTACCTTTCCTAGCAGGTGTAGCATTCTGTTTGTTGTCAACTGACTCAAAGAAAGTCCGACGCAAAATACCAGACTGCATCAAAACCAGCCTTGTTTGTCTGTCATACTCATATCAATATGACAATTTCATTCAATGTGGAATAAAAGATCAGGCTCTTGGTTTACTTGAGCAGCTAAAACTGCCATTGAAATAAATGAGTGATTGGGTACAATGAATTGCCCCATATCTAAGTCATCTATAATGGAAATGTGGGCTTAGATGCCCTGGTGATAAAGTTAGAGGTGTGTAAGGCTTCATTCTGCATGGGAAGATATACCCACCCCTACTATAAATGGAGGTTATGTCTACACAGCAGCTGGGAGGTGTCATTCGCAGTTCGGGTAGACGCATACCTAATAGCACTGCTTGAGCGAGCATGCTAAGTAAAATAGCAGTGTGGTGGTAGCGGGTCAGGCTAGCCACTTGAGTATAATCCCATCTGATCCTAGATATGTACATGGGTGGCTGGGCCAGGCTGCTGTCCATGTGACATGTATGTCTATGTGAACTGGGTATTACACCTCCCAGCTGTGGTCTTGACACACCCAGAGACAACCCTCAAGTTAAACTATGAGCCCAATATTGAGAGAACCATGTTTCTGCAGATATCTTGGTTTCTGTTGTAGCTAAACCTGCACATAGTACATTTATGTGTTGGTAACACAGTGGAGCTATAGCACAGTGGTTTGCCCCTTAGGGGTTGGAGGCCTGGGGCCAGCCAACCCTGCTTACTGAAAGAACTGCTCCAGCCTACCTGTGCCCTGTTAACAGCCTGGATGGGGCCTGATGGAGGACAGAGGATTCCCTTATAAAGGGCAGCAGGAATGGGGAAGCTCAGGAACCTGCAGGGAGTGAGAGGTTCCTGAAGGAAAGACCCGAGACTGGGTGAGTTGAGTAGTCAGACCCAGGAGGCTGAACTCCAGCCAGGCAACTCTGGGAGTGGTTGTGATAGGACCTAGCTCTGGGAAGGAGGGCTGGGAACTCTCTGCCTAAGGGGAAAGAGACAGTGAATGAGGGTAGGGGCCTGGAGGACTAGTGTGTACCCAGAAGACTAAATACACTGGGGCCCCAAAGGGGAGTAATTTAATTACCTTTGGAGTGAGAGTTCTTAAAGGACCTGAAGAGAGGGAAAAGAGAGGCAGGCTGCGTGTAGTGTGACCTTAGACCACGAGGGGGGCAATTTTACTGCAGACAGAAGTGGGCACCACTCAGTGGATTTTCTAATGGTCAGTTTGATCCATGGTATCCAGAGTCTTGACGAACTGTGTGCAGATGCCAAAGAGGACAGGGTTTGCCATCATTCCAGCATTAACTTGTGCTCATTTTGAGGGTTCAGGTCTGCAGTTCCATTGCATCTTACACTTTTCTGTGGTAGTGATCACACTCCATGTCCTTTTTCAGAGAGCATCTAAGGCACCTGCTCACAACTTGAGGAGATAGAGACCTGCTTGTTGTGGTAGGGGTGGGCATACCATAGAGCACCACAGAGGCTAAATTTGATATGGAACTTCCATCAGGGCTATCAATGCCTATACAGTGTCACTCTGAAGTAACATATGGCCCTAATTGTGTGTAACTGGGGCAAGATGATATTTAAACTTTCCTTTTCAAAGTATTTGAGCAGAGTGGTCATAACAAATTTGGAACCACCAATGTCAGGGAATGTGGAGACTTGAGAGCTATCCTTCTTAAGTTTACTCAGGCTGTGTCCTGCATGTACCAACCTACATGCTACACGTGTGTTGAAAGCTGCCTGCAAATCCATGCCATCTCTTGTGCCTATCCATGTGTTTGGTATTAGTAGAAATGAGATCCATGTTCATTACTTTATTATTTGTTCTTTCATACTAGGAAGGGAAATTTGGATCGCTTCTGTATTGATATAGTTTTAAAACCTCACCCACTGGATAAACATTTGTGTTACATCTCCAGTTTAGTATGTTTTTGTAGCCTGGAGAAAGAAGGCATCGCAAGCAAATGTCAGGGGAAAACAAAATGAACAGCCTGTCTGCTTTAAACAAAACAATTCTCATTACCATTACATTCCCCTTTTGCACATGCAGTGTGATAATATTTTACTAAGTGATCTCATTTTCTGCAGATCCCCTCGGTCCTTCCATACACATGATCACTGCATAGTGCGTGAGGCTGCTGTAAACTTTCTTTCTATTGTTGTCCTCCAGTGTGACCTTATACCTTACTAACTACACACAAGTCCAGTTCGGCACTAAGAAATCTTTTTCTTTTTTATATCTTTCCCCCCACTGCTGCTCATGCTAGTACTATCAGAACATGTCTCAGACAATGAACTAATCCTCAATACCCTTTTGAGGTAGTGAAGCATTATCCACATCTCTCATAGTCAACCTGAGAGATTAAGTAACTTGCCCAAAGTCACATAGGAAGTCTGTGGCAAAAGGAGGAAAAGACCCCAGATCTCCTGAGTCACAGTCCAGTGCCATAATCACTAGAGTGTTATATTTTTCAATGCACCCCCACCTAATTCTCTCTACACCATTCAGCTACAGTGAGGGTGGAAGGGCTAGTACTACCTGCCACTTCAACAGGGAAAGGTGTTCTGGGCTCCAGACCAGTCCCAATACAACATTCTCTGTCTAGCAAGCAAGCTGAGTGAGGCAGGGACCCTGTGGAAAGGATAATATGTGATCATGTAATAAGACCCTAGTGACAGAGTTAAGGTTCCTCTGGCAGCCTTAATCGTTGGTTCTGGACTGAGTGCTTCACTAAGCAAACTTAACTGTTTAATATATTTTAATGCAATTTCCTATGTTTTTAAAAACTAAAAATGAAGAAACAAAGTAATTCTACCATGTACAACTCTTTTCCAGGCAGTTATACGTAGTACCGTGCAGTCATAGAATCATATCATAGAATCATAGAATATTAGGGTTGGAAGAGACCTCAGGAGGTCATCTAGTCCAACTCCCAGCTCAAAGCAGGACCAAGCACAACTAAATCATCCCAGGCAGGGCTTTGTCAAGCTGGGCCTTAAAAACCTCTAAGGATGGAGATTCCACCCCCTCCCTAGGTAACGCATTCTAGTGCTTCACAATCTTCCTAGTGAAATAGATTTTCCTAATATGCAACCTAGACTGCCCCCACTGCAACTTGAGAGCGCTGCTCCTTGTTCTGTCAGCAACAAGTCAATGAGACAGAACTTTTGCTTCACTCTCTGCACACTTCTTATCACATGAAGAAAGGCAGTTTTTCTTTAGAGACCTTCCATACACATGCAAAACCTATTGTAAGGCAAAAGGGAGGATTTCTTTGGAACTGTGCTTCCTTCCTTTTGTAATTATTAGAGAAATGCTCAGAAGTGCCTGCAGTGTTTCCAAAGCTATGTGTGTACGCATAAAACCAACAGAGCACCATCAGACCTATAAAAATCACATTACACAATATAATGCACTTGCACAAAGTAAATTATAAAAGCCCTTCATAATGTGACAAATAGTCACTTCACATAGATTCCAAAAAAACACACCTGTGACTAAGGTATTATTTTCCTGAAAGACTTGAAATTTCTATCAACCACCATTTGCATCCCAGAGACATTTGAAATAAGGTAGCAAAAAAGTGCTTTAGTGCAAAATGTAATTTTTTGGTCACTCTTGGTTCTTGAAAAATGCTGAATCAATTCAGGCTTAAGCTTTCCGGAAAAATTCATATCTCGCTTGAGAACAAACCAGCTAAATTTCTGATGAAAAGGTAAGACAGAGTTACAAGCAACTGAAAAGGACCCCATAGGCATTGGTCCAACTGTAACTTCAGGTGGTGCCGTGCATTGTCTGCTGCAGCCAGTATAACTTGATATATGCTTAATGAATTATTTATGTATATGCACTGATACCATGGTCCTCATCGGAGACTGAATCTCATGAGTGAAATCCAGGTCCCATTGAAGTCAATGGCAAAGATACCACTGACATCAATGTTGGCAGGATTTTCCCTTCATGCCTTCAGAACCCCAAATCCAATCGCATCATAGTTAAAGGAATTGGCTGTTAAGGTGGTAGGTTGTTATAGTTGCTTGGGTCACTCTCTAGTGACTGATCTAATCACTTCACTCGAGCATAGGATTTTAAATGTAAATAGGCATGTGCTACCGAATTCTCCTCCTCTGAACATGGTTCAGGGTTAGGACTTGGAATCTGAGCAAGGCCTGGAACAGAGATTGGAGCAAAAGCAGCTGTTGTATCAGTGAACAGCATTGGTCTGTCAGGAGTAAAGCTAATTGGGGAATTTTTGACTTTTTTTGTCAGAAATTGTTGAAACAAACTACTGGCAAAAATGATCCGATGAAGTGAGCTGTAGCTCACGAAAGCTTATGCTCAAATAAATTTGTTAGTCTCTAAGGTGCCACAAGTCCTCCTTTTCTTTTTGCGGATACAGACTAACACGGCTACTATTCTGAATACTGGCAAAAATGTATCTCTTTTGATTCAACTTTCCTCAGGAAGGTTTCTCGGGTCCATGATGTAATTTAGAGAGAGATTAAAACCAGAGTAGCTCAGAAGGAGACCTGGGTTCAAGTCCTGACTCAAAATCAGGCAGATGTCCTAACCCCAGGGCTATTGAGTCAATCTCTGTGTCTCTAGCCAATGATGGTTTATACAAAATGGAAAAATCCCAACAGGAGAAATTGAGATTGACTCTCTGAATCAGAGCAGGGACTTGAACCAGTATCTCTTACATCCCTCTTGAATACCCTCGTCACCAGAGTATTTTCCTTTTTCACAAACATTTTTGAAAAATCTGTATTCATTCTGCATCAGGACTTTGAAAGCCCAATTTTTGGCAAAACAGAATTGTTGTTTTCCAACCAGCCCTATTTCAGAGAACATTAGCATGGTTATCACAGAACAGTGATTGTCGCATCCACAGCCAAGATCTGTTGTAGAGGGGAGAAAATAGGCTCAGTGACAAACCTCAGATTAAAAAGAGTTTTTAATTAAAAAGAAAATGTGTTAACTTCTGGAAGCAATAGCCAGAGGTTAAAAATCTGTTTCCTCATTTTCTATCTCTCTTCTGTTTCCTGTTAACTCATCTTGCAGCAATTGCATATTAAAATAAAATAAAATAAAATATGTCTTTCTGTTTTCTTGTTGCCAAAGATGCTGTTTTGCAGCAAACATCTGATCTCTCTTCCTGATACATAGGTCTAGCTCAGTAAAATTTATTTTCAAGGTGCCATTACCTGACTAACAAGAAGGCACTCATATCTCCTGCCTAGTCTTCTCCAGCAACTTCTGTATTAGTGAAAGTATGTGTTTGAATGGAAGTGGAATAGTATTTCATACCTTTTTGAACTGTTACCCTTTCAGATCTCACAAGGTAATCAGGGATGGTTTGGCTCATAGCTTGGAAGACCTCCAGCAACACATAGTTCCTTCAGGAAATGTTTAGCTGTTGAGTGTTGCAGAAGATTTTGCAGAGCTCTGGGAAAAAAAACAGAAGTAGGAGTCCCAATATGGTCCTGTTCCCTGATCCTTAGATCCATTCACATCGTTTCTGCATTTCATACCCCTCAGTAACTTACTTCTCCTTGCTTCCTCTTCTACTGTATCTGTAATCACCCCTTCTGCTTTCTGGGCCCCTGGCAGCTCCCTCCAGCATTAGCTCCATGCTACATGAGAAGCCAGTACTACAGCAGCATAGACTGGCTAACTGGTCATGTCAGTCCTGCCCCTTCCCAACTCCCCAAAACTGGACAACAGCCAGTCTAGGAATCTCTGGCTCTACTCATGGTTATCTGATAGCTGACAATGTGCTGAGGCCTGTGCAACACTTTAAGAACGTGAAATCCTTGCCCTAGTACATGCAGATTGGGCACATAACGCACCCCAAGTCCAGATAAGCTCTTATCTCAATATAACATTTTCCTTTGCTTACAGGCCCACACCCCAACTCTTCCCTCTGAATCAGTGCCACATAAATAGCACAGCAGGATACTCAGGACCACTGTTCTTCCAGAGGTGCTCTGTTTCCCTTACAACCAAGGCCTGGTTACAAGTGGTCATTAAAGACACCACACTAGAATGGGATTTGTGCCCCAATTCCAAACAAAACTTTACCTCTTGCCTACCTAAAAGGCAACCTAATTGTCTGAACTGGAATTTGACAGGATTCATCAGGTCTATTTAATGTCCCCAATATGCTTTACGTTGCATAAGGTATTCGCCACTTCCTGTCCTAAACTGCTGTGTGATATTGCTGAGCAGAGATGGCTGCATTTTGGTGGTGCAGGAAATGATTCCTGTGTGAAAATGTTTAGGGTGAAGGTTCTGTATGTTATAAGTGCAAGATAATATTCTACTGAGGGGTGAAAGTGTTATCACAGTGAGAATCCCTAATCCATGCACCCTGAACTCCAGGTAGTAGGATCCAAAATCTGGATCTGAACCTGCCTCTTCTTGCTGCCCGGACCCTCTCTAATCTTTCTAAACCAGCAATTGATGTGCTTAGCCAGGGCATGATATTTGTTTCAAAATAACTGAAAAGAACAAAGCTGTTTGGTTCTTTTTTCCCCCAGAGCCTGAGGAAATATACAGTATTACGATACATAAAGCAACTCTTACAGAACTTCTCAGTGTTCCTGTCTTCAGAATTCCTGTCTTCAGTTCATGCTTTGCCTTGTGTCTTCATTTCATCTACTGAGTATTTTTAGGATGACCAGAGGGCCAAGTACATTTGCAAAAACATATTTTACATAGCTGTGTTGGAAGCCTGCATAAAATGGCTGTTTCCTTAGCTGAAATAATTACCAGTGTTATCCATAGCTGCTCAGACTTCTGCTTAAATAAAATCCCAACTTGCTTCCATTATTGATCACCCAACCCTTTGGGTGCTACTCAGGCAGTGAGTTTAAGCCTTTTCCTGGGTTGCCTCGGCCATCCCGCTATTTAGAGGGTGCTACCTTGAGCAGAGCTAGTGCATGTATGCCTACTCAAGCTGGGAATGACACCTCCCATCTTCTGTGTAGACATAAGCACTGAGAGGTGAAGTGATCTGCTTCAGGTCACTAAGGGTCTGTTTACACAGCAGCTAGACACCCACAGCTGGCCTGTGCCAGACAGCTTGGATTTGCAGGGCTTGGGCTTCTGGCCTGTTTCATTCCTGTGGGGACTTCTGGGCTGTGGCTGGAGCCCAAGCTCTAGGACCCTGCAAGGTGGGATAGTCACAGAGCTCGGCCTCCCGCCCAAGACCAAATGTCTACACAGCAATTTTACAGCTCCACAGCCTGAGTCATGAAAGCCCACGTCAGTTGACTTGGGCTTTAATTGCTGTGTAGATATACCCCAATTGTTTAATTGCTGTGTAGATATACCCCAAATCAGACAAAAATAAGAGCCCACACTTAGTAACTGCAGGCCCTATGCTCTATAAACTATATCACATTACCTCCCAGGAGCTTTCCTGTAATAGAGACATGTTTCATACAAAAAGAAAAGGAGTACTTGTGGCACCTTAGTGACTAACAAATTTGTTTGAGCATAAGCTTTCGTGAGCTACAGCTCACTTTGAAAGCTTATGCTCAAATGAATTTGTTAGTCTCTAAGGTGCCACAAGTACTCCTTTTCTTTTTGCGAATACAGACTAACACAGCTGCCACTCTGAAACCCATGTTTCATACAGACCACAAGAAGGGCTTGCTGCACCCAGGAGAGAAACCCTGGCCCCATTCAAATAAATGGAAGTTTTGCCATTGATTTCAGTAGAGTCAGGACTTCTGGTTAGAAAAACACATGCCTCCACCTCTTGAGCAAAGGGAAAATCTCTGTTAACAGTCATTAGCAGTAGGGCTGTTATCTTTGGTGGTCCACCAACTGCAGAGCACCGTGAGGTAACTGTTCTGCTCTACTTGGCACTGGTGAGTTCTCAGTTGGAGTATTTTGTCCAGTTTGGGGCACCACACACCAAGGAGCTGTGGACAAATCGGATAGAGCCCAGAGGAGAGCAACAAAAATAAGATTAGAAAACATGACAGATGAGGAAAGGTTGAAAAAATTGGACATGTGTCGTCTAGAGCAGAGAAGACTGAGAGGGAACATGATTGCAATTTTCAGATATATAACGGGTTGTTTTAAAGAGTATGATGACTAGCTGTTCTCCATGTCCACTGAGTATAGCTTACTTTTTAGCAAGGGAGGTGTAGTTTCGATATTAAGGACAGTTGCTAACTAAGGATAGGTAAGCACTGGAACAGGTTACCTGGAGCACGAGTGCCTGGTTTGTATAATTTTTGGTGGTGCCGAGAAAAGGTCCAAGCAGAGCCATGCTGTCCATAGGAAGGACCGGGGCAACCGCCCCGGGCCCTGTGCTTTGGGGGGCCCTGTGCTTCAGGGGGATGTGGGGTCCAGGGCGGCTTGGGGAGTTAGCGATGGGCCTGGCGCCAGCAGCAGCAAGCAACCCAGCCACAGCAGCAGCGAGCAACCCAGCCCCAGCCCGCCCTGCCCAGCCCCACTGGCTTGAGGGAGGGGGCAGAAGCTGGGAAGAGGTAGGGCTGGGACTTGGGGGAAGGGGTGGAGTGGGGGCAGGGCAGAGGTGGACTGGGGCTGGGTTGCTCGCTGCTGCCGGGACCAGGCCACCCTGGAGCTGCATCCCCCTGAAGTGCAGGGGCCCCCAAAGCACAGGGCCTGGAGCTGTTGTCCAGGTCTGTCCTACGGACAGGAATGCACTGAAAATATAAGCCCCAACATTGGTGGAGCCAGGCCCACCTTCCTTAATATTGGTGGAGCATGGGCATCACGGGCCCATATAACTTGCCGCCTATGACCTGGAGAGATTGTATAATCCCTGTCTTTGGCGGGGTTTAAGAACAGGGTAGACAAACACGTGTTGGTGATGGTCTAGGCTAAGTATTTTTAATCTTCCCTCAGTATGAGGGGATGCACTAGGTGACTTGGGGTCCTTTCCAGACCTACATTTCTGATTCTCTGATCATGAACATGTAGTCATTACATCATAGTACACTGTGAGGTTGATTGTTTATAAAATACTCTGAGTAGTTTGAATGAAAGTACTGAAGTACAAGCCAAATCCAATTATTCTCTAATAATGTTTGCTTCATCTGTTTCTCCAATGTTCTTTTTTACATGTCTATTTCCAGGGTGCTGTGGTCCTAAAAGGGGTTCTTTATCTCTCTGCTTTTTAGCCCTCAGGATATACTCAACCCCCTTCTTTTGGAGCACACATTTTGGCTAGGTGAATCAAACAACTCTGCTAAAGCAAAACCAGCTAACATCCCTGAAGGGAAGCTGGTATCATAAATATCACTACAAATTGGCATAGTTGTCATCCTTGGCTCCAAAAAGGTCCTAATTAATCATGTTTACTGACCCATCCCTGGGGACACCTTTAAGATTTCTCTCTGCGGAGTGACAGAGCTAAATACAGAGATTTTTGACTATGAGTGTTTGTATCTCCTGTATGTTTTTGTTTCCACATTCCAAGTTTAATATTCCACAACTTAGTCATTGCCAGTAAAACTGGGCACTCTTAATACTGCAAAGTAAAAATCCAATACATTGTGTTTTTAACTATGTCTCAGGGTAAATATGTTATTGCCAAAGTTTATCAGTTATTAAATCTCCGGTTATTCCAGATACCATCTGTTTGCCCCAGAGTTACAACAAGAAAGAACATGTATTCCTTCCCATAAGCAAAAAAACCCTTAGCTTATACAGTTGGCAGGATCATTGGCTAAAGTATTCTACTGTGACCCACTTAAGGGTAGAGGCTTAGTTGGTAAATGAACTGGGGTAGGGTGACCAGATGTCCCGATATTATCGGGATCATCCTGATATTAGGGATTTTGTCTTATATAAGCAACTATTCCCCCCTCAACTCCTGTCCCTAAAGAAAAGTTTCCCAATTTTTTCACACTTGCTATCTGTTCACCCTAAGCTGGGGTCCCCCTAATGGGAAGGGCCAATGTGGGTTCAGGATGAAGGGGGGCTAGAGCAGCAGCCAGAATGAAAGGGGCACGGGATGTGGAGCAGTGGCAGTGAAAGATGGACCTAGTGGCAGAATGGGGTAAGGGAGAGCTGGAGCAGCCCGGGAGTGGCTAGAGAGGAGGATGTCAGTTCAGACAGTTTCAGAAGGTAAGGACTGAGACACCAGTGACAGCTGCTTCTAGAAAAAGAAGAGAGAAGCAGAGATAAGACTGAGTCTCTTAAAGGTGAGCAAAGGCTTCAGATGGGCCAGCACAGAGCCTACTCTGTATATGCTGATGCCACTGCTAAATCTGCCCCCTGGACTAACTTCCTCATGAGCCCTCTCCCCGACCAATCTTGCCAGGTGGCACGGGCCGCAGGGCTGATCTATTTGCAAGAGCATACAGCTAGGTTTTCCAAGGGAATTGGGGTGTGTGTGTCTATAATCCCAGTTTATTTCACAATTTGACACAAGGATTCTGGGTCTGGTGCTCAGCTGTGCCAATAGGCCTAGCTACCTTGACATCAGTAGCCCTATGAGACTTCTCACCAGCTGTGAGTCTGCTCCAGAGTTTTGACATGCCGTTAGAATAGAAATGTTCCCATTCTCTTCAGGACTTGAACTGGGCTCACTGTTGGTTTATCCCTTCAGACCCTAATTCTCTCCCATCTCTTCCCATTGCTGACTTAGCCACTGGAATTTTTCGGTCTGCCTTTATGACTGTTCTAATTGTATTACTTTTGATCAAAAGGCAAGAACAGTTGTTTTCTGGTAAGACAGTAATGAGTAAAGAAACCAATGACTTGAGTTCACATACAAGGAATGGCAAGCCCAGTCAGACTTGTGTCTCAGCTATTAATTGCTGGAATGTACTGTTGCATTGGCAGGAATCGTTACTTGTTTGGTGTCTGGAACTGACATTGATTTGTAAATTTGTATTACAGTACCTCCCTTCTTATATGTGCTAGGTGCCTGCTTCCTGTGAGGTGAATGAGTCACATGTTCATAAGGCCTGCAAGGACTGGACCCTAAGTTTTGTTCATGGTGATATTCAACAGGAAGACATATAGGATGAAACTCAGCCTTATGCAGAGGGCCAGAACATTTTTTGTAGGCTTAAGTGGTGTGTGTGACATACCAGGATATAGTCCAGACCAGTGGAGGGGCTGTGTCACCCCTGCCCTGCCACTTTGGGTGCCTTACAATGCCTTGCAGAAGTAGCTCCCACCTGGATTGCTCACAAACAGTCTTCCAGGATGCAAGCCACACCCTGAGTATCTGTATGTAACTGCAGCCTGCCAGCCACACTTGGGTTACACCCTGGCTCTCACCAGCTTTTGTTATACTGCAGGGTGACCCCAACAATTGCCCAGTCTCAGACTTCCCCTAGAAGTGTATGTCCTGTACTGCCCAGCCCTCTCCTAGACAGTACAAATATTTTAAATCTGTTATTCCCAGGGTTGGTTCGAGGTTTTTTGCTGCCCCAAGCAAAATATTTGCCGCCCCAAGCTCCAAGCGCAACTGTCCAAGCAAAAAAAAATAAAATAAAAAATGGGTGGCCAGAATGCTGCCCCTGGAATTGTGCCCCCCCCCCCCAAGAAAGTACGTGCCTTGCTGGTGCCTAGAGCCAGTCCTGGTTATTCCTTACGGGACTAATATGCCAGTTTATCATCTCAAATAGTTATTCAGACACTGTAGCTTCAACATACTGGATTAGATAAAACAGTAAAATAAATGCATTAATGACAAAGAGAGAGATTTTAAGTGAGTATAAGTAATGAAGCTTAAAAGTCAGAAATGGTTACAAGAAAATAAAGACAAGACGTTTACAAATGCCTAATTTAGCAAACTATATTAGATTCAGGTAAAGTTTCTCACCGCATGCTCCATCAGATTACTGATCAAACTCTTAGGTCAGGACCCCTTCCCCAGAGTCCAAGGACTGCTTCCTTTCTCCTTTTAGGTGCCGTGAATACTATGGCAAGAGAGAGGGGTACCTGGGGGTGTTTGTCCCTCCATGTTATCATTTCAGTCCTTCTCTTGAAAAATATTTCCAGCTGGGCACTAGCAGACATAGTCTATGTGGAAAGATGGTCCCTACTGGCTTTTTCTCACCTGCTTGAGCATCTGTGTCTCCCTTCCTGCTTGATGACTCTGTTTACTGCTTAAATGCAAATCACAGAATCATAGACTTTAAGGTCAGAAGCGACCATTATGATTGTCTAGTCTGACCTCCTGCACAACGCAGGCCACAGAATCTCACCCACTCACTCCTGTAAAAAACCCCTAACCTATGTCTGAGCTACTGAAGGCCTCAAATTGTGGTTTAAAGACTTCAAGGTGCAGAGAATCCTCCAGCAAGTGACCTGTGCCCCACACTGCAGAGGAAGGTGAAAAACCCCCTGGGCCTCTGACAATCCGCCCTGGAGGAAAATTCCTTCCCGACCCCAAATATGGCGATCAGCTAAATCCTGAGCATGTGGGCAAGATTCACCAGCCAGACACCCAGGAAATAATTCTCTTTTGTAACTCAGATCCCACCCCATCTAACATCCCATCACAGGCCATTGGGCATATTTACCGCTAATAGTCAAAGATCAATTACTTGCCAAAATTAGGCTGTCCCATCATACCTTCTCCTCCATAAACTTATCAAGCTTAGCCTTGAAGCCAGATATGTCTTTTGCCCCCCACTGCTCCCCTGGGAAGGCTGTTCCAGAACTTCACTCCTCTGATGGTTAGACACCTTCTTCTAATTTCAAGTCTAAACTTCCTGATGGCCAGTTTATATCCATTTGTTCTTGTGTCCACATTGGTACTGAGCTTAAATAGTTCCTCTCCCTCCCTGGTATTTATCCCTCTGATATATTTATAGAGAGAGATCATATCTCTTCTCAGCCTTCTTTTGGTTAGGCTAAACAAGCCAAGCTCTTTGAGTCTCCTTTCATAAGACAAGTTTTCCATTCCTCAGATCATCCTAGTAGCCCTTCTATGTACCTGTTCCAGTTTGAATTCATCCTTCTTAAACATGGGAGACCAGAACTGCACACAGTATTCCAGGTGAGATCTCACCAGTGCCTTGTATTACGGTACTAACACCTCTTTATCTCTACTGAAAATACCTCGCCTGATGCATCTCAAGACCGCATTAGCTTTTTTCACAGCCATATCACATTGGCAGCTCATAGTCATCCTGTGATCAACAAATACTCCAAGGTCTTCTCCTCCTCTGTTACTTCCAAGTGATGTGTCCCCAGCTTATAACAAATTTTTTTGTTATTAATCCCTAAATGCATGACCTTGCACTTTCACCATTAAATTTTATTCTATTACTATTACTCCAATGAAGCCGAGTGCACACTCTCTGGAGGACAGACCTGTTTGCCAACCTCAGTTTGGGCAGGGCTTTTGGGATTTGAAACGTGTTAATAACATCATACAGGGAAATCTTATAACTTCACATACAATGTTGCCACACATATTTTATGAGGACAATACTGACCTCATAATTATGAGTTTTCAGATGATACTTTACAAGACATGCCTTGTACAAAAATTATTACAATAGTGTTTAAACATAGTGCATCACCCGTAAGATCTAGAAATTACCTTGTTTCATGAGCAGCCTACAAAACTCTGGCCTCTTATGCTTAGAAGGGGACACATGTCTGATTTAAGATTATTCTACTCTTTCTGTAGGAGATTGTAGAGGCAATCCATAAAAACAGACCTCTGCCTGAAGAGCAGAAGCCATCCCTTTTGATCTCATGTTGCTCTGCTTTTGCTGTAGGCTTGCAGGAGGAACACATACAAAAATCTGAGCCTTTGCCAGGAGGACAAATCTGCCTGAACTGAAGATACCAGGAAATCCAGATCTTTGTCTAGATTCATCATTGCTTTGCCCTTGCTGCTCAGGGGATAGTGAAGGAGTCTGCTATGTCCCACTCCAAGTCAAGGAGTCCTAGTCATAGGGCTTGTCTAAATGGTGGGACAATGTGCCCTGCATGGGCATGATTTCTAAAACTCAGTAACATGCTGCACACCAGTTGGTCTGTGTAGACCTGACTATTTGTTTCTTTATTATTATTTATTTCTTGTTTTGATCTTCTGAAATGAATGTAATAACTAGTGAGTTCTGCGTCTCAATTATTCCAGGGCAGTTGAACACAACTTAAAAGCTTCAAATACATAATATTTGGGTCAATAGCATTACTAGTGTTAGAATTCAGTCCCTAAAAGGTCAACAAAACACTAAAGTTGAGAATCTAAATGCACAAATTTGACAATTTTAAATGTAACTTGTCTGTGTAGCTAAGTGTATAAAGCACTTTGGGAGTCTTAGTCTTTGTTCTCTGCAGAAAACTGACATTGATTCAGACATTTAAGGACTCTCCATTTATGTATGTTGTATCTTTGTGAAATGTTTATAGTTTCAAATAAATCTTGGATTGCCTCTGCTGGCAAAGACTTTTCTTATCGTTCCAGCCTCTTCAGCTAATGCTTTATCTGTATGATTTCAAGCTGTGGTTTTCAAAATCTGCTCTGCTCCAGGCAGACTGATAAAGGGAGGGAATCCATCTGTGTCAGGTGAGGCCTGAGCAATGGAGCAAAGCTCAGTGGATTACAATAACCATTTTGAAGATCAGATCTGAGCTCCACAGAACAGCTCTGAGTGTAACCATAGTAAAAAGTAATTTACAATTTATCTTTATACTAGGTTTTTATTGCTTCCTTATTTTGCTTTTTAAATAAGGTAATGGGCTGCTATATAATCCCCGGCTTACTTGAGAATTGTTCTTGATTCTTAAATCACTGCTGGACACTCAAGCTGGTCTTATGAGTGTGTTCTATATTCAGTCAGGGAGCAAAAGTTAGAATAGTGTACCAAAAACCTGCTGATTAATTCAGCTGGAGATCATCAAGCAGTAAAACATTTTGACTTCTTCTGTAGCCATCAATAGTGGATACTAAGAAGAGACCATCTTAACTTGGGGGTTATCTTTGGACTGAATCTTTATCTTCTAATCAGGATTTTGGATCCCCTTTTAAAGCTCCATTGCATCCTCTCCTATTCCATTCCCATGACCTTTAGAGCTCTGATACAATTCTTTGTCTTTTGGTCCTGTCCTGCTTTCCTCAGTGCATCCTTAGAGCGACTGATATCCAAAAATCCCAGAAGGGAAACTCAGATTTAGGCTCTTAAAAATGTGTGTTAAAAACAAAAATTACTTCAAGGCTACGCTTCAATGAAATAGCACTATTAGGCTCTGGCTACCTAATCCATTTAGATACCTTGGCCAGGAATTTTTGGGTCAGACAGAACATACACCTGATGAACTGTCTAGAGCTGGCTGAAAAATTGACTTTTTGTGGAAACAAAACTGGAACAAAAGAACTTTGCTGAAAATGTTTTCATGGAAACAGTTTTTTTTTTTAAGGTTTAAATTTTCTCACTACGAAAAATCTGAAAGTTTACTTTAAATCAAAATGTTTTGCAAAAGCTGTTTGGAATTTAACAACAGCATTTTTATGACTCAAAAGTAAATTTTGGTTAAAAATTGTTCAGCAGCTCTAAACCTGACATCTTGGTTATCAATACTTGAACCCACACTCTGCTCCCTGGCTTCTTTAATTTACACTGTGAACTAGGCAAGTCTCAGGCATGGCCAAGAATCTGGTAAATGAAAGAGTGACTTAAAGCTACCTTTGTTTCCTCCGCCCACTTGACTCCGCCAGGAACCAAATATGAGCCAGACAATCAGGGTCATTGTCGCTACACCATTTCATAAGAGGTCCTCACCCAATGCTTTCCTGATAGAGGGCACATGAGATACTCCTGCCCAATTGATTTGGACTATGGGATAAAATGTTGTTGGCTTCCTGAATGGGTTTTGACTAAGATGGTGGATACACTTGTCTGTTGTGCAGCCCAGGATATTGGCTTAACCACCAGGAAACATACAAAAAGTTCATTCATATTTCTTTTAGTTGCAAAAGGGGACATTGTCTCTTTAGAAACTTAATAAAGCCTCAGCTTCAAAGCCCAGCTTGTAAATGTTAGCATTTTGGCTCCAAGAACCGTGCTTCTTACTACAAGGCGTGGCTGTAGAATCCTTCAGGGGGTGGAGTCCTCTTCTGCCCTACTATGAACAAAAGAAAAGGATAATATTAGAACTGAGACAATCATCTATTCATCCTACAGGCTTAGCTTTGTTGTGCACTTTGAATACCATTCACGCAATGCAGGGGCCCTGTACAAAGCCTCATTTAAACCCAGGCAAAGGAGAATAAGGATTGGGTGGGCTATCTGTAATGGGATGACTCTGACATTGAAGTATGGCTAAAGTCTGTCTATGCCAGGGATTGGCAACCTTTGGCACGCAGCCCATCAGAGAAATCTGCTGCCGGGCTGGGCCGGTTTGTTTACCTGCAGCGTCCGCAGGTTCGGCCGATCACAGCTCCCATTGACCACGGTTCGCCGTTCCAGGCCAATGAGGGCTGTGGGAAGAGGTGGCCAGCACGTCCCTTGGCCCATGCCACTTCCCACAGTCCCAATTGGCCTGGAATGGCGAACCACAGCCAGTGGGAGCCACAATCGTCTGAACCTGTGGATGCTGCAAGTAAACAAAATGTCCCAGTCCTCCAGCAGATTTCCCTGATGGGCCGCGTGCCAAAGGTTGGTCTATCTCTGGTCTATGCCATCCACATTGTAGAGCTACTAATGTTCCTCATTAAGAGTGAAATGCACCCCACTGAGCACCGGTTCAAGGTGCCCCTACACTATATAAAGGATATATGCGTGGGGGAGGTGCTTATGCAGTGTGGGAAGGGTATCTGTCCCTGGATAGGCTGGCATAGCAGAGCTGTGGCAGCAATTTCAGCATCTTGCCCTGGCCCTGGGCTGAAGGGGGTGACTTCACCTCCCCAACCACCCTGCACTCCACTGCCTTGAAACCAATCATTTAGCCTTTGGCAGGTGGAGTGATTTTAAAGCTAACTGAAATCCTATTGCTCACTCAATTAGGACAGAAGAATTCTACATAGAAATTGCAATGCTGGATCAGACCAATGGTCCATGTAGTCCAGTATCCCATTGTGGGCAGTGACCAGCACAAGATGCTTGAAGAAGGGGCAAGACATGCTACAGTAGGCAACCTGCGTCCTAAGCAGGACCCCCAAATTCTTTGCATTTAGTGGGTTTTTGTTTAAACTGGAGGGTTACACACTGTTGCTTCTATAGGCTGATTTTTGCACCCAATGAGAGAGACATTTAGCTGTTGCCCATGATATGTGTAGGTAATAGCAGTGGGCGCCAGGCAGTGGGACTGATTTCCCTGTAACTCTGGTTTTCTAGTTTTCCAAATTTTCACCAGAATCAATAGAGTTATGACCTTCAGTGGTGTGTAGAACAACCTCTGAAATTTTGGTATAATTAATGAAATGTTCCAAAGTTATCTGATTGCTTACAGATGAAAAATGCCATCAAGCTGAATGAAGGCTTCTCTTCGCTTAGCCAGTATTAAAAACCAAAAAGAAATGCATTCCTGCTTAAAGTCACACACATGCAAAACATATTGTTATTCTGGGATACATTAAACTTCATGAGCTACCAATTTCTCATTGACGCTAAGACAAAAAACATCCCTCAAAGTGCAATAAACTGATCGTGACATAAACTTTTTGTCAAATAATCACATTTTTTTTGATGGGTATATAATCAGTGTGGTGTATCTATATAAATATTGCACACGGTTGCACTGGACAGTCAGTGAATAAACAATGGCTCTAAAGAATACCTTTGATTCTCTTGCTTCTCTAACAGGTTTTCAAGATGGACTTTACAGATGTTGTGAAGAAGAAAGCCTGGAGCTGTTTAAAAGACATGACAAACTGCTAAAAAGCAGATGCAGTTTTTGTTTATAAATCTTCTAGCCTTTTCCAGTAATTAAGACTTGAGTGGGTTTAGTGTGAAAATGAAAATCATTCCAACTACAGTATGTAAAAAAAAAGACAATTTCTCTAAAATGAAACCATCACTTAAACTGGCCTTTTATTTTTAAGGGAATTACATCCTGGCAGAGCCCAGTGGAATGTCTGGCTTTAGATGGAAATGTTATAAAAGGTGTAAAACACAGGAGTTTTCAAAAACTCCTAAATGCAGGGTTTATTTTTACTCTGTCTTGACAGATCCATACTAAGAGCAAGAAAAATGATAGTTAAACTTGGCACATACTAAGAACCCCACCTATGGCTCTTACAAAGCCAGTAAAGTCACTTTCTTAAATGAATACTCTCTTTTATACCTTATTCTGTCCCACCTACTATATAGAACTTAAACAATTCTGTCAACAATTAATCAAAAATGCAAATCACTGTAGTAGCTGATTAAATGTAATCAGGATGTATAAGAAACTGAATGGTAGTAAGTAGGAAAAGCTATCAGACCTGGGAGGCAAATAATCCTTTTATCATTGAAAAGTTTAAGGGAAAAAACATTATCTCTCACAAATGTAGTCTTTAATGGATTTCCCATCATCTCACTGCAAGTAAAGCAGTCTTCTCACACCGTGTAGATGGATCAGTAATGGAACATCTAAAATTGGGATCATATAACATGCAAAACTAGATTTCAACTTGTGATATAATAGCTGGCCAGTTAACCCTCATTTGGGGAGGGATTGCTGATCATTCTTGCCCAGAGAAGAAAAATCCGCTGGCATTAACCAGCTGTCGACAGTTATCCGCCCTGGGCTCGGTGCTTGATATGAAATTACTGATTCCAGATGTCCCAGTTTTGAGTAAAAGATTCTTACTCAGTTCAGAGACTGTGAGGGGGTAGGGGAAATGATTTCCTTTTTAGTGGCGCTAGGGGTGGAATTAGCTTGGTCAAAACTTTAAATCTGCCTGCCTAAAGTTAGGCACCTAGCTCCATATTCAGACTCCCAAATAAAGTGCTGATCACCTGCAGCTCCTGTTGATTAGGAACCTGGCCACCTTCCATACCCAACCTTATCAAAACATGTTCAAACGAACCTTGCAAGGAATGGGAAATTCCACTCCATTCAAATACGCATGCATCCATAGTAGCAACAGAACAAAAATCATTAGTATTGAAGTTATAACAAAAACTGGTACCAGTGTCCCAGGGGGGCTTGTTAAGTCCCTGCTGCCATCCAGGCTGCTGCAATTTCACTGCTTTTGTTATTCAAGCTAATTAGACCAAACCTCAAGTATGTCATCTTATCTCTCTCACCAACAGAAGTTGGCCCAATAAAAGATATGATCTCACCCCCTCGTCTCTCAGGTATGTCTACATACTTCTGATTGTATCATAGCCCAATTCTGCCAACACTTCTGAATGTAATTAAGCACTGGTTTACATTAGAAGAGTTGCACTGATTTAAGTAGATTTTAAAACTGATCTAATTAAACCAATGCAAAGGCTTAAGGTAGATGCATAAGTCAGTTTAGTTGAAATCTGTTATTTACTAATGCAAGCTAAACACAAGAGTTAAACTGGTTTAAGTAAGTCTACATTAGGCATTTTCGCTGGTTTAACCAGATAGATTTTTTTTAAACCTATTTAATTAAAGCAATGCAACTCTTCTAGTAGAGACAAGGTTTAATTTTACTCATGTGAGTCAACAAGTTGAAATTCACAGGACTATTCACAGCAATAAGCATAATGCTTGGTAGTGAATATATGCAGGACTGGGCACTTGAACAAATATTGTGGGTGGAGCATGTATTTACACTCAGTTAAAGTTGGCCAAAGGATTCCATTCGAAAGAGCTTTTTTAAAAGCCATTTATAGCTTTCTCAAATCTTCATCTTTCATGCTGAAATTTACCACGTATGAGATCTGTCCCTTGGTGCGGGGGGGGGGGGTTCTTGGGGAGGGACGTGGGGTGAGGGAGAAAGTTTAATCAGAACTGTTTCAGCTGTTTTAGTACAAAGAAAATGTAAAATAAATTTCTTATCTTCAAGGAAAGTTTTTTATTTAACTGTTTTTTGAATGGTACAAATGCTGCAACAGTTTGTGGTAGAAACTTGAAATTTTATTTATTTTATCTCTATATTATACATGTGCCTTTCAATCATCTGGTGAAAATCCATTTAGATTTGACAAATTGTCAAGGGTATAAATACCTCTAGACTCAAGCAGATAGTCCACGCTACCATGGTTTTACCGCTGTTCAAGCTGGCTAGATCTAAGCTAGCTTCAGCACATCTAGGCATTCTGCAATCACACCTTTGATTTGCAGTATAAACATACCCTAAGGCAGGTTTCAGAGTAACAGCCGTGTTAGTCTGTATTCGCAAAAAGAAAAGGAGTCCTTGTGGCACCTTAGAGACTAACCAATTTATTTGAGCATGAGCTTTCGTGAGCTACAGCTCACTTCATCAGATGCATACCGTGGAAACTGCAGCAGACTTTATATATACACAGAGAATATGAAACAATACCTCCTCCCACCCCACTGTCCTGCTGGTAATAGCTTATCTAAAGTGAGCAACAGGTTAGGCCATTTCCAGCACAAATCCAGGTTTTCTCACCCTCCACCCCCCCACACAAATTCACTCTCCTGCTGGTGATAGCCCATCCAAAGTGACAACTCTTTACACAATGTGCATGATAATGAAGTTAGGCCATTTCCTGCACAAATCCAGGTTCTCTCACTCCCTCACCCCCCTCCAAAAACCCACCCCCATACACACACAGACTCACTCTCCTGCTGGTAATAGCTCATCCAAACTGACCACTCTCCAAGTTTAAAACCAAGTTAAACCAGAACATCTCGGGGGGGGGGGGGGTAGGAAAAAACAAGAGGAAATAGGCTACCTTGCATAATGACTTAGCCACTCCCAGTCTCTATTTAAGCCTAAATTAATAGTATCCAATTTGCAAATGAATTCCAATTCAGCAGTTTCTCGCTGGAGTCTGGATTTGAAGTTTCTTTGTTTTAAGATAGCGACCTTCATGTCTGTGATTGCGTGACCAGAGAGATTTAGAACAACGCTTCCTCAGCTCTCGTCCCCTAAAGCCCCTACTCTACTTGCGCTACATTGATGACATCTTCATCATCTGGACCCATGGAAAAGAAGCCCTTGAAGAATTCCACCATGATTTCAACAATTTCCATCCCACCACCAACCTCAGCCTGGTCCAGTCCACACAAGAGATCCACTTCCTGGACACTACAGTGCTAATAAACAATGGTCACATAAACACCACCCTATACCGGAAACCTACTGACCGCTATTCCTACCTGCATGCCTCCAGCTTTCACCCTGACCACACCACACGATCCATCGTCTACAGCCAAGCTCTGCGATACAACCGCATTTGCTCCAACCCCTCAGACAGAGACAAACACCTACAAGATCTCTGTCAAGCTTTCTTACAACTACAATACCCACCTGCGGAAGTAAAGAAACAGATTGATAGAGCCAGAAGAGTTCCCAGAAGTTACCTACTACAGGACAGGCCTAACAAAGAAAATAACAGAACTCCACTAGCCGTCACCTTCAACCCCCAACTAAAACCCCTCCAACACATTATTAAGGATCTACAACCTATCCTAAAGGATGACCCAACACTCTCACAAATCTTGGGAGACAGGCCAGTCCTTGCCTACAGACAGCCCCGCAACCTGAAGCAAATACTCACCAACAACCACATACCACACAACAGAACCACTAACCCAGGAACTTATCCTTGCAACAAAGCCCGTTGCCAATTGTGCCCACATATCTATTCAGGGGACACCATCACAGGGCCTAATAACATCAGCCACACTATCAGAGGCTCGTTCACCTGCACATCCACCAATGTGATTTATGCCATCATGTGCCAGCAATGCCCCTCTGCCATGTACATTGGTCAAACTGGACAGTCTCTACGTAAAAGAATAAATGGACACAAATCAGATGTCAAGAATTATAACATTCATAAACCAGTCGGAGAACACTTCAATCTCTCTGGTCACGCAATCACAGACATGAAGGTCGCTATCTTAAAACAAAGAAACTTCAAATCCAGACTCCAGCGAGAAACTGCTGAATTGGAATTCATTTGCAAATTGGATACTATTAATTTAGGCTTAAATAGAGACTGGGAGTGGCTAAGTCATTATGCAAGGTAGCCTATTTCCTCTTGTTTTTTCCTACCCCCCCCCCCAGATGTTCTGGTTTAACTTGGTTTTAAACTTGGAGAGTGGTCAGTTTGGATGAGCTATTACCAGCAGGAGAGTGAGTCTGTGTGTGTATGGGGGTGGGTTTTTGGAGGGGGGTGAGGGAGTGAGAGAACCTGGATTTGTGCAGGAAATGGCCTAACTTCATTATCATGCACATTGTGTAAAGAGTTGTCACTTTGGATGGGCTATCACCAGCAGGAGAGTGAATTTGTGTGGGGGGGTGAAGGGTGAGAAAACCTGGATTTGTGCTGGAAATGGCCTAACCTGTTGCTCACTTTAGATAAGCTATTACCAGCAGGACAGTGGGGTGGGAGGAGGTATTGTTTCATATTCTCTGTGTATATATAAAGTCTGCTGCAGTTTCCACGGTATGCATCTGATGAAGTGAGCTGTAGCTCACGAAAGCTCATGCTCAAATAAATTGGTTAGTCTCTAAGGTGCCACAAGGACTCCTTTTCTTTATACCCTAAGGCAGTCAGACTTCAGTGCTTCAGGGGCCAAATTAAGTATCAACATTACCCAAAAGAGCCACAGTCCTGTGAATTTGTTGTTTCATTTACTATTCATATTTAAACAGTATGACAGGAGAAATATTTAGTGTATGTATATATAGATTAAGTGTGTGTGTGTGTGTGTATAAATATATATATATATATAATTAATTACTCTCACAGCAAATAAGTTAATAACTTAGTGCAAGTTGGTAACTTAATAGATTAATAACATAGTAAAAGCATCCTGACTGCTTAATAACTTAGCCAGGTTAAAAGTTAAATCACAACCTTGTGTCAATATCAGGTGCTGTAAAGGGCCACAGGAGACACACTAAAGAGCCCCTTGCGGCTCACCAGCCACAGTCTGAGTATCACTGCCCTAAGGGTCTGTCTGCACTGCAATTAAAAACCTGTGCCAGCTGACTTGGGTTCTCAGGGCTCAGGCTAAGGGGCTGTTTAATTATGGTGTAGATGTTTGGGCTCGTGCTGGAGCTCAGGCGTTAGGACCCTGCTAGGTGGGAGGGTCCTAGAGCCTGGTCTGCAGCCTGAGCCAGAATGTCTACACGGCTATTAAACAGCTCCTTAGCCTGAGCCCCCGCCAGGCCAAATCAGCTGGCACCAGCCAGCCTCAGGTTTTTAATTGCAGTGTAGACATACCCTATGCCCCATAGACAGGCTAAAGGCTTTGCTGGAGGAACCGGACCACTTAAACTCACTTTCATTAAATCAAAAAGACAAATGTGTCTGGAAAGAACATGACTATCATGGAAGTCTAATTAATCATGAGACACTTGCCAACAGATTTTTGACAAAGTGAGAATTTGCTGGCTCGGTAAGTGTTTTGACCTTCGGTTAATGAGCCATGATATTCATTAGATCCCATCTAGCACTTTTTGGTTTATTTTAAATGAAGCTGTACAAATATAACCTTTTTAAAAACTTAGTAAAATAAATAAAGTGATACATTTTGCCTGCCTGGAGGTAAACAGTCCTGACATAATGTAAACTATTGTGAAAATGTTCATTAAAAAATGTGCAATCAGAAAGAAAAAATCAAATAAAGCAGCTCTTCTCTGCAGTCATCCATTTTGTATTACTGCTTCAACTCTGGGAAACAGGCATTAAACATCACTCTGCTTTCCATATAATCTCACACACTATCTCTGGTTTGATTTCTCAAACCAAATAGATGGCGTTTGTATGTACCCAGCCTACCAAATGACTGGAAAGTCTTCTATCCCTATAAATATTTGTTCCAGGCATTATGAATCCACTTGCTCACAGACAGCAGGGAATTTTCCCTGGCAAGGGAGAGTGGGGAGTATTTAGTTAACCCATCCATTTTTGCAGTCATTAAAATAATATACAATATGCTGGCCAATATAGTTTGGAAGAAAACCTTCCATGTGGGAATGGAGAATGTGATGGGGAGAAAAAACTTTTCTCTCTTCAAACAGGTGGAATGAGATTGCAGTTTCATCAGATGTTAACTGAAGAATGGTGCAATGGACCATCTGAACAAGATCCAGGGACAGCACTCATGTAGAAAACTCAGAATCCTTTTGAATAACTAGGGGTGACAGTCTGACATGCTTAGCCCAAACATTGGACCCTGGACCTAGCTGTGTCTTCATTTTACTTACTATTTATTATTTGTATATATTTACATGCAGTAAAATTTTTATGCCTTGACCTGTTTGCCCTTAAACTTCACTGTCCTAGAAGACTAACATGAACTAGAAACATTAGCGGTGCTGCATCTAATTCACAAGATGCTGTGTCTGTATGCAATGTACATATGTCTTTAAACACAGTGAATTTGAAATTGGCATTGGTACTGATAACAAGTGTGTTATAATTTCACTGCCAAGTGTGATTGGCTAGTTGAACTTGGAGCTAGCACGATCCAAGGAGCATCCCTGAGGTCTCTACCCTAAAATTTGTCCAGCTAATGATGACAGGGTTCATAGTTTTATTTATTTCATATCTTGAGATGTAAAATAACCTACTGTGGGCCAGGCTGATACCTTACTCCACAAGGAGTCCCTATTAATTGTGAGCAAGGATATGAGTAAGAATATCATATTATAGCCCTGTGTTAGAAAAGTAGGGTGTTACCTAAGAGTTATATACTTGATCCTCACAGAGAACTTTGAACGGTGAGAGTTCTGTGTGCAGATGGCAGGTAGAATACGACTCTAATCTTTCTAGGACTGTCAAAATACAAGAAAATATCTTACTTATTTGTACTGTGGTAACACCTAATAGCCTAAGACTTCACTGTGCTAGGGTCTATATATAGTCCATCATCGTCCCAAGGAGATTACAGGCTAACCATGAGATAATAAACAATAGATGGATACAACAAACAGGAGGACGGCAAAGAAACAATGAGGCAGCGAGTCGGAGGTGAGAATGCTCAGCAGGAAATACAGTGCTCATAGCATATCAGCTGGCCTAAACATTATAGAAATTTTGCAAGTGTCATTGCAAAGAAGACTTTTAAGGAGGGCAAAGAGGTGGCTCCGCAGATATTTATGACAGGCTCCTCCCATGGAGGTAGCAAACAGGGAGTTTTGAGATGGGGAGAAGGAGATCCCCCTATTGAATGAACAAGGTGCAAGTACTAACATTGGGGTGCATGAGTTTGTTTGGCTCTTTGTGTTTTTCTTTCTCTTTCAGGTTAATTCAGTTATTTTCAGTTATTTCAGTTACTGGATCAGTTGGGATTGTGTGTCTGGGACTGTTTGAAGCTTTGTTCCCTGGATCATCCTTGATCAACTTTGATCAGCTTCAATCAGCCTTGTGAACACCCTCCCGCTGTGTGATTAACGAGGGGGTAAGGCTGGCCTAGGAGAGAAGACCTTAAAAGCCAGAGGTTAAATGACCAAGGGGAGCTAGCGAACAGGGGACCGCAAATAGGGGGCCGCAAACAGCCAAGTTTGAAAGGGAGTTTGTAGGAGGGAGTTGGAATAGAGCCACTATAGTTAGGAAGGGCCACATCACCAGTGCCAACGTTGCTCCTGTCTTCTCCACCTGCGCCTGTATCCAGACAGACAACCTGACCATGGCTGCCTCTACCCAGATCCTGGTGTGGATTTGAAGAGACTGTGGCCTGCATTTCCCACTCTAAGAAAGCCAGACTAGCAAAAGGTGCCTGCTGGTGGAATCTCTCAGGAAGCAGGTAGGAGAGCTACAGGAGGAGGTGGCTAGGCTGAGGAGCATCCGAGCATCCTCGAGAGTATTCACATGGAGACATCCAAGGCTGAGGAAGCTATCCAGCTCCAGAGGATTGCTGTCACACTACTGGGGAGGAGGACATGGCTCTGTCACAAGGAGGACACTGGCTTCTGGTTACTTCTGGCAGCAGGAAGTGCTCCACCCCTACTCCCAACCCACCCACCATGGTAATGGAAAACTGATACGCTGCCCTGGCAATGAGCAATCTGGAATCACCCCCAGAGGAAGAGCAGAAGCCATGTACCCCCAGGCTAGGAGGATCACAGCCACCATTCCCAGGAGGAAATGTAGGATATTGGTGGTTGGTGATTCTCTTCTGAGGGGGACAGAGGCACCCATCTGTTGCTCTGACATGGCATCCCGGGAGGTATGTTGCCTGCCATGGGCTCGTATTTGAGAGGGATTGTCGTTACAGAGGGATTGTCGAGGATCATCCCCATGCTCCCCTACTACCCCATGCTACTCAACCATGTGGACAGTAATGATACTGCAAGGTATGGCCCTCAGCAGATCAGAAGTGACCACAAGGCTCTGGGAGTATGGGTGAAGGAGTTCGGAGCACAGTTGTTGTTCTCTTTGATCCTTTCAGTCAAGGGTAGGGACCCAGGCAGAGACAGATGCATCTTCAAGGTGAATGCCTGGCTGCAAAGATGGTGTCGCCAGGAAGACTTCGGCTTCCTTGATCACAGGATGCTGTTCCAGGAAGAAGGACTACTAAGCAGAGATGGGGTCCACCTATCAAGGAAGGGGAAGAGCATATTTGGATACAGACTGGCTAACCTAGTGAGGAGTAGGGACTATTAGGTGCTGATCACTTAATTATGTGCCTACCTGGGGACTGAGATCTCTTGAGAATCTGGTCTCTTTTGAAAGTTGGGACCTTAGTTGTTAAAGGCTTCTCTACATTGCAATAACCAGTGTTAGAATTTTCTTCCTTAAACTGTGCTTTTTGTTTTTATTTAAACCTGGACTTCTTTGGGAGCTGATAGGAGAATGTAAGTGAATGGACACAACATGGGACAACTGTCATAATATATAGGAATTACTTAATAACACAGAGCTGTGAAGGGATAAAGTCCATATCTGAACTCACATGATTAGAGGCATATAAATGACAGCTGAAGTCTTAAGTAGTCTTTTTTCCCACAAAGACTGAAGCTTTACATTAAAAATTCAGAACTGTGGCTATAGGTCAGGGCTTTAACAATTGGATCAAACTGTACCCTAGGTACAGATTAGTACACTTTATTAGACTGATTGTAGGAATTCTTTGTATATTTAAACTTTTTAATAGTGTTCAGTAAAATGTTTGGACAACAACAGTTTTCAAAAGAACTTTATTTTTAAAAAGCAGATGCAAAAATTGATAACCGCAATTATAGTGCACATAGTGATATGTAATGTGCTTGTCACCACTAGAAAACCACAGCTCATACACCCACAAACTGCCACAGTATTCCTCTCAGAAATGCAATTCAGTGGTGGTCAAAATCACACTTATTGCTCAATGTCTGGCACCTTCAAACATGAATCAAAGGGCAGTCCCACTAAATCAACTCTATTTATGGGTGATATAGGTGGGTTCACCCCTATCGAGCTCTGTCATGATTTTTTCTTCTGGCACTTGTCTAAGGCTTATGTCAGGATATGGCCCTGACTGTCTTGGGAAACCATTAAGTATCCCAGCCAGCTTTATTCCAACCCTAGGAGATACTCCTCCCTGCGTTCTGAGAGCCCTACAAGGCATTTTTGAAATTCCAATATAATCACCACTCTGTTATACCAGAAACTGCATGAAACAGAGCTGACTGGAATGTGTCTGCTGAAGAACGCTGTATGCACTCTGCAGCTCTGCCTAGTGGAGTTGACACACAACCTTGACCTTAGCTGAAGTGTTCTCCCCCACCCAGCCTGTCAGAGTGTCAGGATCCTCAAAGCAAGTTCCAGAGATGTGCTCTGATCACCTATTGCATGTATATTTCCAAAGTTCCTATCTCCGTCTTTTCTCTTTTCTTCCAGTTGTCCAGCCTTAACTCAAATTCCCCTCAATTCTTTAGGAGTCTTCAGGTCTCAGCTACCTAGAACATCACTGGAGTTAGAAACTCCATTAATCCCATTGCTTTCATATGGATTTGCTTTAGCCATAGCTATAAAATTGAGGACTGCTGCAAGATACCCATGAAAGAGGCAATGAAGGAAAAGCAGCAGTGTCTCAGATCCCCATTGGTTAAGTGGGGATAATAGCACATCCTTATCCCCAGGGATGCTGTGAGGAGTAAAGACTTTGAGGTTCTCAGATACTACAGTAATGGCGGCCATTAAAAGGGACCGACAGATGGATAGATTAAAAGGGACATTGTTTGATATCTTGCTGTAGAACTGTGTACTTTGTTACGTAAATTATTCCTCTGCAAATGCTTGCTTGTTATCTGAGTTGTAATCATTCAGATAACCAGGTCTCTCGTATGTCTGCAGTTTGGTGGTGCAAATATATATGCAGGTTTTGCACTGTTATTTCTACCAGCATTTTACATCACTTGGATGTCTACCTGAACTCTGGGTATAATCAGGCATTTAGAGTAGAGTCCCAAATTACGCACTTTGTGGAGTCTCTCTTGAAAAATCTGGCTGTAAGCCACCACTGAGCATTTCCATTAATTTGAAAAATTTTATCTATCCCACTTATTACTAAATTAATTTGGACCAGGATCTTCTAGCATTAACAAACAGGCTAGCTGTGATTACATCTGTTGTACATTCCCACTGCCTTTGCCTGTGGACACAATCTTTTGTAGTGCTGAGCACCTCTTGTTCCCGTTGACTTCACTGAAGATTGAAGGATCTCTGCAGCATGCAGGATCTAGCCTCTTTTCTGCTACAGAACACACAAGTGTGTAGTTTCTTCCTGTAAGGTTCTGAATGTCCTCAATATCCCTCAGCTTTAGTGTCAGCTAGTAAGCTCAGCACCTGGCAGGAACTGGAACTCAGAGCTGCAGAAATGCGACTTGTATTCAGGGCACATAATACAGGGGATGTTCTCTCTTTTTTCTCTGAATATCCTCCTATATGAACTATTATTTTGGGTATGTAAAAGTAACTGTGAAGGCAAACACTTTCTGAGAGAGAATGAAATTATATTAATTTATTTTGACTAACCAGTGGTTAAACTGGTGCTGATTTAATAATTGCTGTATTAAAACAGAAATGTAGTTTAAATTGAGTTGAGACAATGTTTGTGTTCCAAGGCTTTGCAAGTCAATAATTTCCAGTGCTGGAAAATATGAAGATATCTGGAACATGCTGTCTGTTTTTTCCAAGAGCATTAGAAAGTACAAACTCCGTCTGAAACTAGACCCAAGCTCTGATGTAGCCTGGAAATGAAGTAAGAGCCACCTATGTCTCTGACATTTATTTCAGAATAAATTTGGCTTCTCCTTAGAAATGTGACTAATTGCCCTTTCATTTCTAAGTTCCTGAAAGATTGCCTGATAAAATTGTAAGAACTGTCTAAATGGGGGATGCTGTACATTAGTGACAGGGAAAATATTAATAGCCTGCAGCCATACAAAACCAGACTGTAATCCTGTCAGTTTTCACCAGCCAAACTGGATTACTAATTGGAAAGGAAACTGTTAACGGAATACCTAGGGGCTGCAGGAAGTTTTACTGGTGGTTCAGTCTGTATACTAAAAAAAGAACAGGAGTACTTGTGGGACCTTAGAGACTAACAAATTTATTAGAGCATAAGCTTTCGTGGGCTACAGCCCACTTCATCGGATACTGAGACAATGTTCAGTCTGTCTATGGAGCTAATGGGACTGCATACTGTTAAGACATCCACATTGCAGGATGTGCTGTCTTTAAGTCACAGACTTAATAAAAAAGAAGTAAGATTCTGGGTCTTGTCACCTGTGACTGTTAAAGATCTCATGCCATTTCCCCCAAGTGTTAGGAGGGTTCGAATTTGTCAGGCCATGTTCTGGGCTAACCACATAATCCAGCAGTTTCACCTGGGTATACAGTAGCATTTCTTCACTCCCTGCCATAAATGGCATAGTGGTGCTGTGTGCAGTTAAACAACTGTTTTCCACTCCAGAGGTAGCTCAATGGTAGCTGAACTGATTCCACCTGACATATCTTCCTACCCTCACAGGCGTGATGTGAGGTTTCATATTGGTAAAGTGCTTTGAGATCCTCAGACACAATACTTATATACTAATACAATAAGTGCAGTTATATGTATATGATTGCATCTGTTGCACATTCCCACTGCCTTTGCCTAAGGACCCAATCTTTTGTAGTGCTGAGCACCTCTTGTTCCCGTAGACTTCACTGGAGGTTGAGGGATCTCTGCAGTGTGTGTATATATATATATATATACACACAGTCCAAAACATTTGACTGCAAAGGGCTTTATTACTTTGATGTTGTAGTGAGTTCAGTTAACACTATTTATCTCCCAGAAAAATAACCAGCTTACCAAATAGTTCATTTTAATTCATTAAGTTCATTTTAATAGAATTCGTGTTTACCACATCTGGGATGAAGGCGTGATTCTGTTTCAGGATGTGGTTGAGGAACGTATCTCCATTCTGGACAGCATTAAGGCATTTGCTTAATTCCTACTGATATCTATGGGACTTAAGCATGTGCTTAAATCAGATGCTTAAATGCTTTCCTGAATTGGGCCCAAGTCCAGGAACGATAGGGTAGGAGCACTCATTCCTCAATAGAGTTGAGGGCCAAGAAAGGAGCTGATAACGATAGAGGGGTAGAAAAATTGAGCACTGACTCACTTTAATGTACATGTGCAGGAAACAGAACTCTAGAATGCAAAGTCCTATGTCCGTGTGCTGGAACAGACTGAGAAAAATTGTTGCTAAACCTAACTAGATGGAGAGGAAAGGTGAAGAACCTGAGCCTAGAGGCAGAAAATGAGCAGGTGGAGTCACTCTAAGGTCAACATAGTCATAAAAATGTATATGGTGCAGGGGTTAGGGTGGAAATTAATCGTGTTGGGAGTGCTATAGAGGAGCCAATAGCCATCAGCTGAGATGTTTGGCTGCTGTGAAATCCTAAAGGGGGGAAGCTGCATTGCTATAGACTCTGATTGCAACTGCGCAGAAGGGAGAGTAGAAGTGGTTTGCTCTCAGAATTAGTGTTTGTGAGTGCAACAAGAAGGGCCTTAATTCTGGAGGAGAGGACTGGAGGTGTCAAGTAGATTCAGGAAGGCCTATCAGATTCAGATTTTCTAAATGTGACTGTATCGTTATATCCTATCAACACAGATACACCAACATACTGCAAACTCATTGTGTACAAGCAGTGAGACTGACTCTTGAACTGCATAAGTAAGCAGAAAGAGCAAGGTCCTGGAGAATGTCACTCCTCCATCACTGATGTGCTCTAGGGGGACCAGAAAAAATTTAATAAGGAACTTCTGAAGCGGAAAAACGCTAAAAGATGATGCAATAACCAGGATCACCTTTGAAACTGTGGGAAAACTCAGTGCAGAGCAAAAGAATCTCAGATTCTAAAAGGCAATTGATTTCTGAATGGAGCTTGGTGAATCAGAGCCAGGGAAATCCCAGACAAGAAACCTAAACCAGGAATGGAATAAACTATCAGAAAGCAACAAACTAATTGGCAGCAAACTGCTGCATTAAAATCTTACTTGATTTACTTACATCTCCTGGAGTACTGTGTCCTGACTGCTAAGTATACTATTTTGCTCTTAAGGATCTTTGGAATTAAAAAAGTGGTCATTTTATTGCTATGGTAACTCATATGCAAGGAAACCATTGACTGTACAATAGAAAAATAATCAATTTTCTAAAACTATAGAATAGCGCTGAATGCATTTAAGACTTTTGATGAAAAATGATATTTGCATAGATCATGAATTAATGTCACAAGAGTTGAATTTTACTAGACTTCCTGAAGTCATCTGGCTCTGGGAACAGTTACAGGATCGCTTCCCATATCTCAGCCATGAATAATCAATCAATACTCTGAATGCATGACATACTACTGTTATCTAAGAGGCTTCAGCATACTTTAATTTGATTTTTAAAAACAGATGATTCATATTATGTGTTTTAGTGGAAATTACCTCTGTCATTGATCAAATAAATACGGGTCTAGAAGCTCAGCCGTGTAAATTAGTCTAACTCCATTGGCTTTAATGGAACTACCCTGATCTACACCAGCTGAGAATCTCTCCCACATTCCTTTTACTGTATCCTGCCCAGCTTCATGGCTTTGCTGGGTTTTTCATAGAGGGCATACACAGGGGATGACTACCACAAATTCCAGGGTTGGTACAGATTTTAGATCACCATCCACCCTTTTTATTTATTACCCACAAACAGAAACACAGAATTCCACACATTCATTTTAATAAATATCAAGGTATTAAAATATTTCCCACAGATGACATCTGTCCAGATCCATGGTTATGTTTTCTGTTTCATCACAAGAGCCCATAAGAGAATATTAAATCATAATGATCCTTTTAAAAGTAACATTTTTTTATATGAAACAATACGGTATGTATCTGATGAAGTGAGCTGTAGCTCACGAAAGCTCATGCTCAAATAAACTGGTTAGTCTCTAAGGTGCCACAAGTACTCCTTTTCTTTTTGCGAATACAGACTAACACGGCTGTTACTCTGAAACCTGTCAATAAAATAAAATAAATTCTACAAGCCCTTACATCTAACTACAGAATCTTTTGGGCCTAGAGCAACAACTCTGCCTTATATAAATTGTCTTCAGTGGAAATATCATGTGTTTACATTGGTGTGGTGGAGAGCAGAATCTGGGGTAGTGCACCTAATAACTTTGTTGCAGAGATACATATTATACTGCAGACACTTACAATGCCTGGTACTTAATGAACATTTGTAAATATAACCTAGAGCACCAAGGGCAAGGATAGGCCTTACAAAAATGCAAATATCAATCATACTAATTAGCTCAGGGTGATTTCTTGTGACTCTGGACCAATCCTGTTCCTGTTGAAGTCAATAGGAATTTTGCATTTGATTCACTGGGATGTGATTTATCTCTCCTAGTGGACCAGGATGAGACCCTAATTTGTATATTATCTAGTAAGTAACTACATGAGAGTCATCTAAATGTATCTGTAGCCTTCTTCCACACAAAATATTATTTTAAGATGAACAGCATCAGCTGCAAAGGAGAAAAAGCATACTTTGTTGTAGTAAATACCTGAATTGTGAAATATACGGACAGAGTAGGATGCTTCAAAATTTTTACCAAATATTTTTGTCCTTTCTTAACCAAGGAAATATTCACATTTCTGGAATATCTGCTAGAAACAAAGCTACTTCAGAATATACTACCTGGCATGCAGTGTCTTTGTAGTTAGAACAAGGACTTTAACTTGGGAGTCAGAGGTTCTGCCCAGATACCAACTGTCATGCTTTATTGGTTTAACTTGGCATCACACAGAGATTTTGGTTCAACTGAATGCCATCACTTCCACCTTCTCATGTGCAAAAATTCCTGAATACCAAAAGCCATTGATATGTTTTAAAAAGCTATGAAAACCTGGCAATCTATTATTCCTGTAACAGCAGGGATAGCAATGGGACATGGAGCTTTTCATTATTGATTTTTCGGTTTGGATCCAGTTTTGGTCAGTAGGGCTGAAAGTTAACATCTAATGATGGCTTTTTGGTGACCTATAGTATATGAAAGTAGTCCCAATTCCTCATGCCCAGGTGTCCAAATCACAAGGCAACCCTACCCCATGGGCACTTTATTGGCAGCATGAGAAGACAGACTAAGGTTTGAGTGAGTGTGTAATCGCAATTTCTTCCTTGTAGTGGTAGTCTTTCCGGGTCAGAACTGAGGTGTACTGGTAGGGAAGTTTGAAGTGCTGCTATGTGTTCTGTGTTCTGCTATGGCCGTTGCATTTGGTAGGAGCTCCCTGTAATCGTCCACAAAGCCACCTCATTGTCCTCCTTCAAATCCATCTTTAAAACTATCCTTTGTCGTGATGCCTACAAAAAACTTGCCAAATATTAGGCTGCTGGTATGTTGAGACCACAGCCTACCATGCTGATCAGTTTAGTCTCATAATTCCCCTGTACTCCCTTGTCTGTCTGTATCCATCTGTTGTCTTATCTTAGGGCTTGTCGACACTTAAAATTCTACAGCAGCACAGATGCACCGCTGTAGCATTTCAGTGTAAACACTACCTATGCTGATGAGAGAGATTCTCCTGCTGACATAGGAGGTCCATTGCCCTGAGAGGTGGTAGCTAGGTCAACAGAAGAATTCTTCTGTTGACCTATCACTGTCTGCACAGGGACTCAGGTCAATTTAACAAAGCTGTTCAGCGTGGTGGATTTTTGCATCCCTGTAGTTAAACCGACCTAAAATTTGTTAGTCTCTAAGGTGCCACAAGTACTCCTTGTTTTTCAGGCCTTATATTGTAAGCTCTCGGGACAGGGGCAGCCTGTCTTTTGTTTGAACAGCACCTAGCATAATGGGGGCCTGGTCCATGATTAGGGCTCCTAGGCACTAGGCTTAACACAAATTATTAATAAAGAGGATTTCAGTCTCTTGGAATGTCAAGTTGGCTCTCCTTCAAGAATGCAAAATTCAGACTTTATGGAAAAACTCAGTGTTCTGAAACGGTGAAAGACTAAATGAAAAAGCAGCTGTCTCCATTCACTGAAAAACATTATGAAGCGGGGTAGCTGCCCCACTCCTATACTAAAGGGGGCTCCAGCAGGCCAGAGAGGCTGTGCGGGTGGGCGGCCAATCAGGGAAGGCCTGTTAGGGAGCCAATCAGAGGCTGACTAAGAGATAGCCAATCAGGACCAGACTCAGCCCTATATAAAGGCTGCCCAGGAAGGCAGTAGTTAGACTCTCCCAGGCCTTTGGAGGGTGAAAGTCTGTCTACTGTTTGAGGGGACTAGCAGCAGAGACAGTGCAGCATGGGGCAGGTGAGGAGAGCAGAAGGAACTCCAACCTGGTATCTGCAGGCCCTGAGGGAAGGGCTGGGCTGGGCTGGTGCAAAGGGGATGAAGGGGAAGCAACCCTGGGAGAGAGGCGGAGAAGGGGGGCAGGAAGGCTGCCTACAAAGGGTCCCTGGGTTGGGACCCAGCGTAGATGGCAGGTCTGGGTACCCCCTCTTCCCCCTTGCACATACACCCAGCTGTTGGATGTGGCGATAGTGGACTGCACTGGACCCCTGGCAAAAGGGGTTAGACTTTGGGGTGTGGCTGGCCACTGTAGCTGGGTGAAGTGATAAACTGCCCCCCCACCCCCCCCCTGGAAGAGGGTGACTAAGGACTAGAGGGCACTGCTGGAGGGCAGTGTCCTGAAGAGGATGCCACAAGAAGGGAGCAACATGGGTCCAGGTGCCAAGAGAGGGTGAGAGATGGATGGGACACCACCAGTGGAGGGGGCTCCACACTGGACTGAGCTGATTCCCTGACAAGTCAGCAGGAGGTGCTGTGGTGGTGAGTCCCAACCCTGTCATACATTATAACAATAATTTTAAAAAACCTTGGCTTATGTATAGCTTTTCATGCATTGATCTTAGTGCTTTACAAAGAGGTCAGTATTATCAGTCCCATTTTTCAGTTGGAGAAACTGAAGCATGGAGGGAAAATTACTTGCCCAACATCACCCAGTAGCTAGGAATAGAACTCAGATCTCAGTCTAGTTCACTGGCCTTCCAGTAGGCCAGACTGCCTCTAAAACCTTAGCCTTAAAATCATTAATTGTATTTGAATAGAACTATTTTAAATATGGCCAAACTTCCTTTTTCTTTTAAATAATGTGTTACCATGGGCAGTTTGGGAAATACATGTCTTTGACATTGCTATATAGAAATCTGATGATGAACACACGAGCCCAATAAAAGCTTGGAAAACAGATCCATGCTCATTATAATTGGAGCATGGAGTAGGTTGATATCTGAGTGATGAGCTAAGAAGTGACCCATTGCAGAGGTTACTTAAATGTTTGGAATAAAAATGGTAATGCCTTTTTACATTCTGGTGAATGGTAGCTCAGTAACTTGAATGCTATGTTGCAAGAAGAAAACATTCACTTAATTAGTGAGGATAGTATACCTACTATAAAAGAAAAGGAGTACTTGTGGCACCTTAGAGACTAACTTCATCGGATGAAGTGAGCTGTAGCTCACGAAAGCTTATGCTCAAATAAATTGGTTAGTCTCTAAGGTGCCACAAGTACTCCTTTTCTTTTTGCGAATACAGACTAACATGGCTGCTGCTCTGAAACCTGTCAATAGGCTTATTGTGACTTTTATTTTTAAGAGCAAGACATGAGAACCATTTCCTGCACATCCTGACAATGAACCTCTATTGAGAAGCTTCTGAAGTCTGGTATCTTCTGCTAATCAATTCTTAAACAACACCTACAAGGTAAAGCAAACATGGTCCAGTTAGGCCACACTCTGCTCAGGTAACTGACATAGGTCTGCGTATTAAAGTATTAATACAAAAGTGAATAACATAGGTTCTGCTCCTGCAATTTGGTGTGTGTGATTGGATCCCTTCATCCATGTAGTCCCATGGGTACACAGGTCTAGCCAGGAGGATCATACTGCAGGGTTGGGGCCTTGATGTTCTGCAATAAAAACAATTCAGATGTTCGTCAATATTGATTTTTTTTCCCCCTTTGACTATATTTTAGAGAGCTTGAATTGGGGACAATATTTCATTTGACATGTCACAGATGTTACATTATTTTTCTATTGGTTTCATTAGATTTGATAGTGCTGGCATGGTGTGAAAAAACATTTGTGTATACTCTGAGAAAAAACACATCTATGTATTGATAGCCTGCATAGTATGTTTATTAATTGGACTACAGAAGTGCCCATGTAGATGCTTTCCAAATACAGTTCTTGCACAGAGGAGCATCCAGTAGAAATTGCTCAAGAAAACCTTCCATTAATTGTTTCAGAGTATTCTCAACACCCAGTGAAGTCAATGGGCACAGAAAGTTGTGAGCACCTCCAAGGACTGGATCCTTAGGCAAATACAGTGGGAATGCACAATGGTTAAAATAACCACACTGCTTATTATTACTAGGATACCTTCTAGATCCCGGGCCAGCAAGGACCCTTCACTGCAGAATACTGTGGCATTGGCAACAGTACATTTTAAGTGGCTTAGCTTCCCAGACAGGAAGTTTGGGGGAAAGGGTCTGAAGAAGCCCATTTCTGATATGTAGGGGCACTTGAGAACTGCATTGCTGAATAAAGAGGATCTCTTTCAAGCACACTGGGCTCAGAAAACTGGATTCAAGTCCCTACTCCAGAGTGGGGATTTAAACCTAGGACTCCTACATTGCTGCTGAGTGCCCTAACCACTCAGCTGTTGGCAGGGGATGCTCTTCTGCCTCACATTTATGAATCTAGCTCTTTTTCTTTTCTAACCTCTTTTTAAATAAAAGCAATGCCCCCAAATTGAAATGAAACCTATTTCATTTGACCTGATTTGCTGAAAAAATGCAGGTTTGGTTTGACCCATCTTGAATCTTTTAAAATGTCTTGGAATTGCCAGCACACCAAAAAATCAGTTATGGGTCCGGCTCTGTTCCTCACTATTTATCTGGCAGTAGTGTCTAAGGCCCCAGCTTACATCCCCATTGTGCTAGGCACTGCACAGGTACATAACAATATGTGTTCCTGTCCCCAAGAGCTTAGAATCTAAGTATAAGATGAGAGACAACAAGCAAAATGCAAAAAACAGAAGGGGGAAGGACATTGTAGCACTACTAGTAACATCACGATAGGCAGTGGTCATAGCAAATCAGCTGCCTGACCATTGTCGATATGTTTTGTAGGCATCACCGCAGATGAGAGTTCTAAGGTGAGATTTAAAGGAGGAGAATGAGATGGCTTTCTGCAAGTTCTTCCTGTGCATAGGAGATGGCATGGGAGAAACAGCAAAGACGTTTGTTTGTAAATGTAACAAATAGGCAATCAAATCTGGCATCACAGATTTAAAACTAGAGTGAGCAAAACCACTAACAGACATACTATAGGACCATTCTGTGCTGTGTAAATGGAAAGAAGTGATGACTTAATAGGTTTTTACTATTCGCCTTTACTTGTGTTGATCCCTTGGTGACTATAAATGGACCTATAGAGGAAGAAGCTTTCCAAATGACTCTGCTCATGTACCTCACATCATGAAAGTGGAGCTGAAAATGAGCTACAAAAATCAACCCTTACAGGATATTGGCACAGGCTAGCTAGGAGTTGGCACCAGAGTGGATTGTTCTGTAGCCTATAATGCTCCGTACTAGCAGCAAGAGACCAGCTGACTTTTGTACTTGGCTCCCTGCTCCACAGCCCAAAACACTGAGTGTGCTCAATCCCAGAGAGTGTTATATGGCCGCATAATGACTCTGCTGCTTGATCAGGCAGCTGTGTTGATGAGTTCCAAATGGAGATCTGTCCAGGCCACCTGATGTGTGAGGCAGGTCCTGGTCTCTTTGGAACTAGTAGCAGGTGTGAGAGTCCTCATGGCAACAAACTGATCAGTGAGCAGTTCTCCTAACAGAACATCTGGTGCTCCCAGCACTTTTATTTGTCTGACACCTTTTTCATTCATGTTGGTATGTCTCTTCAGCTGAAGAACTGGTAACGTTATACTCACACACCCAGTGGAGTCTTTAGAGGTAACTGCTTGCCTCTTGGCCAAATTCTGCTCTCAGTTATACCAGTGCAAACCGCCCAGTGAAGCCAATGAGGTTTGCAAAGTGGTAACAGAAGAGGATTTGCCCATCAGCGTCTTATTTGACAGCTGCACTAGATGCTTATTAAGGGCAGGATTCTTTTTTTTCTTCCCCTCCAGAAAAGCTCAGCTTTCATACCACAAGGCCATACAAGCCCTGGAAAAACTGACTGAATTTGGCCAAGAGTTTGGTCTCGCTGCTCAGTTTGTTGTACCTATGTAGCCAGGCTGGTATTTGAGCAGCACAGATGTGGTGTGTTTGCTTTCTGCCTCGCACTTGGTTTTGTGGCGATCTGTTGCTTTTGTTTGATCTGAATTGGTGGAGTACATCTTTCTCTCTGCATTTTCACGGTGGTGAACCCTCTTGTTCTCTACATGCACGCTCTTAATATTCACTGTCTCACAATATAGCTATATCTCCTTTTGAGCATTTTAATCCTCCCCTCATGACCTTTAAATATACAAATTCTAGGAGAATGCAAAGAAATAGCTAGATGTGAAATTTTAGAACTCAGCAAGAGCCAGATCCTTAGCTGGTGAATAGCTCCATTGCACTCAGATTGACACCAATTTATACCAACTGAGGATCTGGCTAAGTGTCTTAGCTTCCATAAATACAATATTTATTTAGGCATTTATAATACTGCATTGTCCATTTTGGGGTGCAAGTTTCATAGGTAGGGCTGCCATTTCTGTTTGCAGCCATACATTCATGTCTCCAATTGCTGTTTTGTATTCTGCATTCTTTAGTCAATGGTTAATGACTTACCTAACCTGTCAAGGTAAAAATGGGGAGGAGGGAAAATAAAACCCTCCCAGCTGGAAAATCACTGTTCACTGTCACTGAATATATTTTAAAATGTCCCAACCAAGTCATAAAAACTTGCTTCTGTTAAGTGTTCAGCTGCTACATAGTAGCATAAGACCAGAAACAGGCAACATCCCCTATATATTTGTAATATTCTACCTTCTCTATCCTATTATTGCGGCAATACTTGAGTATTAACCTCTTTCAGTGTTTATAATAGTTATAACATTTAAAAAAAGAAGCTAAACTGAGGCCAACCGCAGAAATGGAAGCTGCCTCCTTCCACCTATTAATGATTCTACCCCATCCAAAATATTAGGTAATGGACTGTAGAGGAGAATTCTGTACTGGCAAAAAGAGGCACTAGACCAAATAGACCTCTTCCACTCCCAGTATCTGTGATTCACTGAGCATAAGTTTGGTCTTACAGGTGTTCTGAAATTTAGATGACAATGTATTTTAGTTGAGCTCTAGTAAGCTTTTTAACTGTTAAACACACAGTTTTGCCAACCTTTAATTAAAAAAAGAAATTGCGCTAGAGGAGAAGTCCACTGGTAAAGAGTCAAACCTGGAAGCGTCCATGCTCTCTTGGTACAGTGTGTACCATTTTCTATTTCTGTCTGGATTCTTTTTACATGTGACTGCTATATTTTTGCAAGTGTGGGGAAACATTTTTCGGTTTATTAAATACAGATTTTAGTGGCGTACTCTATTACCGGCATCTCCCTTTCAGGCAAATACTGCTTGTGCTTCGGGATGCAATGAGGTGTACCAGAAGCTAGCACGTATGGATGCATTCATTTAGGCACTTTAAAGTATCTTCAAAGTACCAGTGCATGCATTCAAACAGTAACTAGGAAAATGATCTTTGTGATACAAACACCAGCCAGAGCCTGACTGTAGTGGTGCAGACAGGACAACTGTGCCACTGCAATGTATCTGAGAAATTGGAGAAGTAAACAAAACAGTCAGATTTTTACAAAAGATGCTTTTAAAATTGCCTCCACTGGGCTGGATTGGAACCCTATATTCAAGCCTGATAAAGGGCAGCACAGAGCTGTGTTGTTCCAGAAGGAGGGCAGGAATTAGATTGATTCCCCCAGGCTCCAGGGGTGGCATCAATTTATTTCCCCCTCTGTGCTGGCTCCAATATATCATGGGCCACAAACCTTTGCCCACAGGCTCCCCACCCATCTGTTCAGGAGAGGGAGTGGTGACCCAGTGACAACTGCAATTCCCCCATTGAAAAGGGTGCTGCAATGCAGGTACCCCTCACAGAGGCATAAGGGACTCTCATACTGTCTCACTTCCCTGCATGAGTATGCAGAAGAGATCATGTTCTCTCTCTCTCTGTCTGTGTCTAAGGCTCTAATCCTGTAAAGACAATCACATGAATAGTCCCACTGGAGATGCTCACATGTTTGTTACTACATGAGTAAGTCTCTGGAGGAGCAGAGCCCATATTTGCATGAAAAGCTACAGCCTAGACTGAAACTCACTGTGGTTCTTGTCCCAGCTCTGCCAGTGGCCTGCTGGGTGATCTTAAGCTATCCATTTTAGCCTCTATGTGCCTCAGTTTCCTAATCTATAAAATAAGGACAATCATTCTTATTGCCTAAGTAAAATGTTTTGAGAGCTACAGATGAAAAGTACTATATAAACAATATATTATAATTATTTATTTTATTTTATTTCTTTTCTAGCCTGTCTCCAACTGTTGGAGATTCTGATTTTTCTGAAATTCTTGCCAGCATAAACTCCTGGTTAATACATCAGATCTGTCACGAATTACCAAGGGGGTTAGTTTGAATGTGGCTTGACACAACAAGACATGAGTAATATAACAAAAGCTCAAACAAATCCCAGAAACTTAGATCTACCCAGGACAGTTGTGCTGTCTGTGACTATTTATTTTAGTGGTCTACTACAATATTTGTCTAATTAAAGAACATTACATTATGTTTATAATGTGCATGTGCCAAGATTAAACCTACAGACCCACATCATAACCTATAATTACTTTCTGGAAGGGATCTGCAAAATTTTAAAATGTGATGAACTTAATTAATCCTTCCAAAGAATTCAAAGACACGGTGCCTCAGGAAATAGTTTCAGTAATATTTTCTGCTGTCTTTCTGTATCAAACCAGATTGTGTCTCAGCCCTACCAAATTATAAATGAATTAAGGCATAACTTCATCCAGCTTCCAATTGCCATTGCTGGATCCAAACCCATTTCAGACATTGAAATTTTTGCCCAGTGGCAAAAGTAATATCTTCACACACAATAAATCCTCCCCCCCCCCCCGACCAGAAACTAAAGAGCAAAGAGAAACAGTAGCCATAATTTTTATGGGACCACCCAAAAACCTATGCATAAGCAATTTTATGCTTGATTTGCATGTAGCATTGTCCTACAAAGAAACCCCTCAGAGTTGTGTTGACATCCATTCTGTCCTGAATCTGTTGTCTCTCTTTTCACAAGAGCCCAGGAGAATGCTGCTAAAATACCATTTCAGGACCCAGCCCTAAGAACCTTTACTCGCCTGAGTAGCCCCCGTGAAGCCAATGGACTACATCGGAGGGTAATCTGGAGCTTGTATTGTGTGGTCTTACAAAGTATGTCACAAGGTGCTTGTCCAATTCACATATTCGAAATGGAGATGAAGAGCAAAGAGATATTAGAAATACCATCTCCTTACTATTTACCTTAAAGAGATTAACAAATGTGTTTGGAAGTATCTTACAAAAGATCTTTCATTTAGTTTCCTACCCTTGGCATTATTAACATAGTTTTTCCTCTCCAGATTGTGAATTCGCTGAGAGTAGCCACTTGATTCTTCTTTTATCTGCCCTATTGTTCCCTTCGGAACTGCTATCGTTTCATCTGGTGTAGAGCAGGAATAACTCAATTGAAGTCAATGGAGCTTTTTATTTATTTAGATTTAAGTAATGAAGAAAACTTCTACTCCAGGCTTTAGATGCCCTAACACAAGATTATTTTAATGCTTCTGGGATTTTGTTGTTTTACAGATCATTGAAACACAAACTCAGCTACCTGCAGAAAGTCTTCTCCACCCAGTCATTATTCTGGGAATCATACAATCAGCCCTCTCTAGAAACACAACAGAACGGAGTTATTTGGTGTAACACTGATGTAAGTGTGAGGAGAATCAGACCCTCAGCTTTCTCTTTCAAGCTCTGTTAACCCTTCTTTGAGCAATGTGCTCGTCACTATTAATATTTAAAAATAAATGTGTATTGGTATTTGTATTTTTGCTCTCCATTTGGATGATGAAAATAGACTGGTCAGAATCATTGTTTCTAGCCAATACATTAATTTTGCCTTCAGTTTACATAGCCAGGGTTCCCTTCTGGTCCTATCTACTCCAGGGTGATATCTACGCTATCACAGGCAATCCTGTTATATAAGCCTTTTCATAAATTTGTCAAGCTCCATCTTAAAACTAGTTACGTTATTTGCCTCCCACTGCTCCTGTTGGAAGGCTGTTCCAGAACTTCTCTCTTCTAGCGATTACAAACATAATTTCCAGCCTAAATTTATTCATGGCAAGTTTAGACCCATTTGTTCATGTCCCCATATTGTCCATCTGCTTAAATAGCATTTCTCCCTCCCTGATGTTTACCTCCCTGATGTATTTATAGAAAGCAATGGTATCCCCTCTCAGCCTTTGTTCTGGTAGGCTCAGCAAACCAAGTTCTTTTAGTTTCCTTTTGTAAACCAGGCTCTCCATTTCCCTGGTCATCCTAGTAGCCTTGCTCTATACCTGTTCCAGTTTGGACTCCTTTTTCTTCAACCTGCATAACCAGTTTCTCATTCACAAACACAATGTTACAATACCTGGCTTGTAAGCATTGCAGGGGAATATTGGCTTTCTAAAAAAACATTTGCAGTGAAACTTCTAAACAATCGTGGAAACATTTGTTTGGCTAAGAAAAAGTTTTATTTGGCACTTGTAGGCCTCGGTGGAAGAAAACTCTTAAGCAATCCCTCTGACTTTGATGAGACCTGGGGCTTCTCTACACCAGCAATTTTCAGCACTGCAACTTTCTAGCTCAGGGGTGTGAAAAAACACACCCCCCCCCCCCGAGTGCAGCAAGTTTCAGTGCTGGGAGCTACACCCCTCGTGGAGGTGGTTTTTCTAGAGCGCTAGGAGAGCTCTTGCCACGACCACACACACCACGTTAAACCACTGCCACAGCAGCGCTACCAGTGTAGACTAGCCCTGAAATACATGCTTAAGAATTACCTGAATCGGGGCCTTAAATGTTAGGCCATATTTGACCTGGTGATTGCTCTTGAGATACCACTCTCAGAAGCCTTTTTTTCTTATTACAGCTCATGTACTGATTTCACTCTGTGCAGGAGTAAAAGAGGATGTTTAGCTTCATTGTGTTTAACTTAAATTCTGTTAACTTGGGGGCTAAAAGTGACCTCAGTTCTCCTCATGCTACTTTCTCCCATACTCTCTCTTTATCCAAACCTACAAATAGATATTTGTATGCAACTAGTTTCACTGACTTCAAAGGAACTATTCCTGTAAGTAAGCATAACTGAATGTAAGGACTGATATCTGATATTCAAGAAGGATGTTAAATTGGAGAGGGTTCAGAGAAGAGCCATAAGTATGATTGAAGGTTTAGAAAACATGCCTTATACTGATAGCCTCAAGGAGCTCCATCTATTTAGCTTAAAAAACAACATTATGGGGTGACTTTATTACAGCATCAAATATCTACATGGGAACAAATATTTGATGGGCTCTTCAATCTACCAAATAAAAGAGTAACACAATCCAGTGTCTGGAGGCTGAAGCTAGACAAATTCAGCCTGAAAATAAGGCCTACATTTTTAACCGTGAAGGTAATTAACTATTGGAACAATTTAACAGTCAAGGTGGATTCTCCATCACTGACCATTTGAAATCAAGATTGGATTTTTTTTCTAAAATATACACTCTAGGAATTATTTTGGGGAAGTTCTCTGACCTGTGTTATACAGATGGTCAGACTAGATGATCACAATGATCCCTTCTGCCTTTGCAATCTATTAATCTATAACTGCAGGATCTGTCATTAAATCATGATGCTGACATTTCAGATATCAGGCCTGATGTGGAACATGCATTTGTTTTTAATTTAAAGTCTTTGTTCCAATCTAAAAACACAATCCCTTTGTGCCTTCAGCAGCACTTTAACAATACCATTTTCTTTCAGGGAAAAACATTAATTGTATTACAATATTACAAACCACTACATCTACAGTGCATCATCAAAAGTGAAACTACGCTGAATACAGTTTCAGAGTAACAGCCATGTTAGTCTGTATTCGCAAAAAGAAAAGGAGTACTTTGTGGCACCTTAGAGACTAACCAATTTATTTGAGCATAAGCTTTCGTGAGCTTCACGAAAGCTTATGCTCAAATAAATTGGTTAGTCTCTAAGGTGCCACAAGTACTCCTTTTCTTTATGCTAAATACAAATCTACTCTTTGGTTCGGTCAGTGCGAAGATGTACAGTTACTAGGTTTTATCTAGTTTCTTGAGATCCTCCCCTGTGGAAAAGAACCTTGTTCAGATTTACTATCTGATGGGACAACATGATTTTGGCAATTAATTGATCATTAAATATTCATGGTAAATAGGCCAAGTGGCCTGTGATGAGATGTTAGATGGGGTGGGATCAGAGTTACTACAGAGAATTCTTTCCTGGGTATCTGGCTGGTGAATCTTACCCACATGCTCAGGGTTCAGCTGATCACCATATTTGGGGTCGGGAAGGAATTTTCCTCCAGGACAGATTGTAAGAAGCCCTGGGGGGTTTTCGCCTTCCTCTGTAGCATGGGATACGGGTCACTTGCTGGAGGATTCTCTGCACCTTGAAGTCTTTAAACCATGATTTGAGGACTTCGATAGCTCAGACACAGGTGAGAGGTTTAATGCAGGAGTGGGTGGGTGAGATTCGGTGGCCTGCATTGTTCAGGAGGTTGGACTAGATGATCATAATGGTCCCTTCTGACCTTAATATCTATGAGTCTTTTGGCATATTTTAAGTGCAAACACATTTGAATAATCTGTAAAATTAGTAGGATTCTTCAATTTGTTTGCATAGCAGCAGAGAATCTTAAATCTAGGGAAGAAATTGTGGTAAAGGTGTTGCAGGCAAATGTAACTGTTATTACACAAAAAGACACACCAATCTGTGTGTACTGGTACTAGAGAAATCTCTGAAGATACTGAGAGGGGGATTCAGGGCAGAATATCTCTCTTATGAGATCTTTAACTTCCACTTGAACAAGCACTAAAGGAAGAGAGATGGAAACTTGGATTAACTTCTTATCCAAGTGACACTTCTTGCAATGTTTTTGACCCTGCTTTAAAGCTGTCACTGAGTGCCTCAATTTATTGAAACACAATCCTTTTAAATACACCTCTCATCTCTGCAGACAGTTTCCTTGTTTGCTTTGTTTTCTTTAAGAGCATACATAGTATTCTTTGACAGAGGCTGTGTGGACAGCCACACTTTTTTGATTGTGTTAAGAAAGAAAAATTTTGTTCTGTTATAATGCAGGAGATGGTGCAGGCATGTTGTGGGCATTTCACCCCTAAATCAATCTCTCTTTAAGAATAAAACCCTGGACAAAATTCACTAAAATCTGAGTGCTGTGTGGTTTTGATGCCAAACTATAAATCAAGCCAGATTTGCTTCAAAGGTTAGAAGCATCCAGTTATATTATAATTGTATTCCCATAGCCCATGGGAGCCTCAGTTATGGAGCAGCCCCCTCTCCCCCCGGCTAAGAGTTGCATAAGCACAGAACAAAAAGATGGTCCCTGCCCCAAAGACCTTACAAAGTAAGAACAACATGTTTCAGGGTAGCAGCTGTGTTAGTCTGTATCTGCAAAAAGAACAGGAGGACTTGTGGCACCTTAGAGACTAACCAATTTATTTGAGCATAAGCTTTCATGGGCTACAGCCCACTTCATCAGATGCATAGAATGGAACATATAGTAAGAAATTTATACATACAGAGAACATGAAACAATGGGTGGTACCATACATGCTATAACGAGAGTGATCAGTTAAGGTGAGCTATTACTAGCAGGAGAGGAAAAAAAACCTTTTGTAGTGATAATCAAGATGGGACATTTCCAGCAGTTGACAAGAAGTGTGAGGAACAGTGTGTTGGGGGGGGGGGGAATAAACATGGGGAAATAGCTTTACTTTGTGTAATGACAGAACAACAGCGGATTCCAGACAGATTGACTGACTGAAGCAATGAGACCACTGCAATGAGCGATGAGACCATCCAGACAGGAATGTCTTGGTATATCAGCAGCCTAGCCATTGACAACTTTTTTGTAGGCATCATGACAGTTTTTAATGGAGGGATCTGAAGGCGGATAATGGGGTAGCTTTGTGGATGTTTTCAGGGAGCTCCTCCCAAGCATGAGGGGCAGCGTAGACAAAAGAACTTGGGTGCTTGTTTGACCTTGTTTGAACATTTAGATGAGCAATGGAGTCTGGAATCATGGACTGATCAGAAGCAGGAGTCAGCCTCTCCGAAAGAGAGATGATGGCTAGAGTGGGGATAGATCATCAAGAGTCTTGAAAATGAAGAGAAGTAGCTTATGTCTGATGTGACAGGAGATCCAGTGGAAGGATGAAGAAAGGATTGATGTGGTCAAAGAAACAGATCCAGGTTTGATCAGTAAACTCCTAGCCTATGTACCACCTAGTCCATTATCCTACCTGACTGTGGTTGGTGCAAGATGCTTCAGATGAAGGTATAAAACCTCTAAAATGGACAAATATATAATAATCTGAGCATGGAGAAGATTCCTAACTCCACTGTTCATTGTTTGCAAGTGCTTATTCTCAGCTCTAAGTGCTTTTACCTGGAAATCAAAATGGACACACAAACACAATCCGAATACACAGTATAAATTAGTGACATGTGTCCCAAAGCATGAAGCAATTCACACACCTTTTGAGAAATCCGGACTAAGTTTCATTTTTAAAAAGTCACTATCTGAAGTAGAAAACCACTTGAAAGTGCCATTGTCTACATCAGGAAATATCATTTATTCATTTTCTAAAAGATAAGTGTAATAAGACCTGGATCCCCTGCTGGTTCCTCCCAAATGAAAATTTACCTCAATTTTGCTAACACTGCAGGCTAAAGGCATGAGCCCCCAAGGTGCTGTGTCCTCAACTGCTACAGACCTTGTAGAATCGGGCTCAAAGGTCAAACCAGTTGTGCTCCTGTGATATTCCCTAGAGTACAATCTGGACTGTTGAAGAGCAGTGTCCCATTAACTCTCTAACCACAGGTGCCATTTACACTGCTTTACTGTCAGAACAGTCAATTCTGGCCTGCTCATGCAGGCTTCAGCATGCAAATTCACTCTCAGCTAAATACCTGAGCAAATTCCTAGTCCCAGATTTTCCCCCAGAAATGTGGGTCTTGTACTGTCCAGCACGCTACTAAACAATGCAATCTTATAGAAAGCCCATCATTTCATCAAAGGGAAATGATATATCAGCCTTGTTATGCCAAATAAAGTTTCACACACACACTACTACAAAAACACTGGTTAAAATAAAACAATAAGATACGTTTATTAACTACAGAAATATAGATTTTAAGTGATTACAAGTAATGATGCATAAAAGTCAGGATTGGTTACATAAATTCAAGAGTAATACATACGCTAATACCTAACTTAACAAGCTAGGTGAACTTAAAAGCAAAGGTTTTGTCTCACCATATGCTGTTGTAAATTTCACAAGCTGGGTCTCTTTTCAGCCTGAGACCACTCCCCCTTAGTTCAGTCCTTTGAGAGTCATTAATGTCATGAGCAGAGAGATGGGGGGAGGAGAAGAGGTAAAATCAAGTTTTTCCACCCCTCTATAATTCAGTTTCCTGTGCTAGAAACATCCTTGTTGAGTCCGGGTGACACGCAGTCTGTTGTGGACATAAGGTTTGCATTGTCCCTGTGATTAAATGTAAATTTCTTGTTTACACCTTCCCATTGCTGGGGGATGTCTACTTAAGCCAGTGATATCTCTTTTACACCTGGATGGGGAGCTAATGTATCTTTTTGTCTCTGGAAAACCGGTTTGGGCCTGCTTGTCTTAACCTTGGAGCATGTTGTAAGAATGATACATAGTAGAATCTTATAACTCCACATACATTGTTGATACACACATTTTACCTGGACAATAATACTCAGCAGATTATGACTTTTCAAATGATACCTGACAAGGTATACTTGAACAAAATGCATCATAGTCTTGTAAAATTAGTGAGCATAATAGTATAAACCATCACAGCTCTCCTACACAATCCTTCCAAGAAGGAAAAGAATGATATAATGGACATTTTTAGCTCCTTCCAGTAACTTTTGTGGTGCAGGACAAAAATGCAGTTTTATTCTCCATCACGGATGTACATGTAAAGTGTATGATGAGTGCTGAGTCTTTAGATGTAAAAGTGTAAACACAATTTTCAGATGCTACAAAGATATACTATATGCCCCGCACTGCTATTTACACTGTGGGTCTTAAGAATGTACCAGGGTTGCTGTTATAACAAGCAGCCAGCTTTACTCGATATATTATCTCCTGCTTTTTAAATGATTTAAAATATGTAGTGTTGAATTCTTTCCCCCAAAGTCAATTATCACTTTGTTCTGGGAGAAAAGTAATTATTTTCATCTTGTAACCCAAATCCTTAGACTTTGATCATGTACTTGGGCATGGAGACTCTGCAATGCTTTTAACCATCCCTTAGGGTGGGTTTAGACCACTGATTTACTAAGAGTGGATTAGCAGTAGTCACAGTATATTCCTAAAGAAAGTAACCACAGCACCATTGCGATTAGGTACTGGATTACTTCAGGCAGAGTCAGGGCTTTAACTGGATGCCTTTGTCCAAATGTCTTACTCAGGTTCTTATAGGCCACGAAGCTCACTAGGTTTTCTTCAGCCAGACCCCTGCAACAGCCTGTGAACGTTAAGAAAAATCTGCCTTATGTCAAGATTCCTTATTGTCCTGGAATCTCTTAGCTCTGCCATTGCAACCACTTTACAGTTCAGCGGCCTGATTGTGGGAAGTACTGCAGCAAAAAAACCAAACAAACCCCAAACAGACAGTATATTAACATCACACGAGTCATTGTCATTTGAGCACTTTCTGATCATCATGATGATCTAGCTCTAATCTGTATTTGTCATCTTTGGTGTGGGTAAGGTGTGCCCCTTCCTAATGGAAAGACCATATTTAAACAGATCTCTCATAGACATTTTGGCTGTCTTCATTACAGAATTCCTATGACTCTAGCTAGTATAATGATGCTCCTTAGTACTAGTGAAATATTGGCCAAATTTCTAATTAAAATAGTCTGTTGTTTGGAGAGGGGGGAAATGCCGGTGTCATATTAAAACGAGAAAGGGATTTGAGTTATAGGACTACATGAAGGTGTCACAAATGATAAACATTTTGTATATCATACTTGCAGAGTGCAGCCCTGGAGTCATCTGGATACCTCTCTGAAGCCTATTTTTTCCAGCTGTAACAGACAAGGAAACTGCACCCCATTATCAGAGAAACAGTGTGGTGGCCAGCATTCCTTTGGCACCTCTGAGTTAGCCGCCTACCGAGGACTATTTTCTCTGCTCCTGTAATCTCTTATGTTCTTCTTTCTCCTGTGTCACTCTTCATGCATGGGAGATCTATACAAATCAGCACAGCCTCTACAGTAATGCTATCCTTCTTAAAATCTCCCCTTGAATAAGCCTTCACCACAATGCTTACAAAACACTTGATAATGGCTAGCCAGCTGGCATATTGTGACCCCCCTATGTATGACCAGAACTGTAATTGTTTCACTTTTACCTCTTTGTATCCACCTGTTGTGTCTTGTCATATACCTAAATTGCAAGCTTTCTCGGGTGGGCATCACTTTTTGATATTGCGTACAGTCCTAGTGTAACCCACACTCCTTCTGGGTGTGGGGTTCTGTTCCATCTAGTGGCACTGAGACCACTTAGAGAGCGAGAGAGAGACTGAGTCTGGTTTACAGCCTTAGCTAACAGCCGGTTGGCTTTTAGCTCATGTGGTAGAGGCTCATGCACTAAGCTCCAGAGGTCCCCGGTTCAATCTACGAGCACAACAGAGATCCCTGGGTGAAGCCCTCTAGTTACTACAGCAGTGGAAATAACAGGGTTTACCAGGAAAGCAAGAAATGGGTCATACCCGGGAGAGGGCCAGTCACAGATGGACAAAAAGGGCCCCATTGACTTGGGCAGGGCATTATGGTTTATTCCCCTATTCTTAGATATGGTCTCCTATTATCACTGTCAGGACTCTCCTCTGCTATGTCTCCTCTGAAGGAGAGCATCTCCCCCAGCACAGTGCTCCCTAGCACCATTCTTGGACAGACATCCAGAACTCAGAGGGAAGATTAGCACCTACTCTATCAGAACTGCATCTTGACAACAGCGAGGGGCTCAAAGCCAAAGTACTAGCACTGCTGACTTGGGAGAGATAATGGCACCACATCCCTAAGCAATATAACTGCAGGTCAAGTCACCAAAAAGAATAATCGTCCCTGGTGGGGCCCATACACACGGCCCAGAGATCACAAAGTGCAGAGTGAAAAGAACAGGAGGACTTGTGGCATCTTAGAGACTAGCCAATTTATTTGAGCATAAGCTTTCATGAGCTACAGCTCACTTCATCGGATGCATGCAGGGGAAAATACAGTGGGGAGATTTTATATACACAGAGAACATGAAACAATGGGTGTTACCATACACACTGTAACCAGAGTGATCAGATAAGGTGAGCTATTACCAGCAGGAGAGCGGCGGGGGGTGGGAGGGAACCTTTTGTAGTGATAATCAAGGTGGGTCATTTCCAGCAGTTGACAAGAACGTGTGAGGAACAGTAGAGTGGTGGGGGAGGAAATAAACATGGGGAAATAGTTTTACTTTGTGTAATGACCCATCCACTCCCAGTCTTTATTCAAGTCTATGTTAATTGTATCCAGTTTGCAAATTAAATCCAATTCAGCAGTCTCTCCTTGGAGTCTGTTTTTGAAGTTTTTTTTTGTTGAAGAATTGCCACTTTTAGGTCCGTAATGGAGTGACCAAAGAGATTGAAGTGTTCTCCAACTGGTTTTTGAATGTTATAATTCTTGATGTCTGATTTGTGTCCATTTACTCTTTTACGTAGAGACTGTCCAGTTTGGCCAATGTAGGTGGCAGAGGGGCATTGCTGGCACATAATGGCATATATCACATTGGTAGATGTGCAGGTGAATAAGCCTCTGATAGTGTGGCTGATGTGATTAAGCCCTATGATGGTGTCCCCTGAATAGATATGTGGACACAGTTGTCAACGGGCTTTGTTGCAAGGATAGGTTCCTGGGTTAGTGTTTTTGTTGTGTGGTGTGTGGTTGCTGGTGAGTATTTGCTTCAGGTTGGGGGGCTGTCTGTAAGCAAGGACTAGCCTGTCTCCCAAGATCTGTGAGAGTGATGGGTCGTCCTTCAGGATAGATTATAGATCCTTGATGATGCGTTGGAGAGGTTTTAGTTGGAGGCTGAAGGTGATGGCTAGTGGTGTTCTGTTATTTTCTTTGTTGGCCCAAAGAAACACATCATCAAGGATCTACATGTTCTCTGTGTATATAAATCTCCCCACTGTATTTTCCACTGAATACATCCGATGAAGTGAGCTGTAGCTCACGAAAGCTTATGCTCAAATACATTTGTTAGTCTCTAAGATGCCACAAGTACTCCTTTTCTTTTTGCGGATACAGACTAACATGGCTGCTATTCTGAAAAAAGTGCAGAGTGCATTCGTCAGGCTAGTGTGTTGCAGGTTAGATCATTCTCTGAGATAAAAACCTCCAGGTCTCCAATGAGAGCTGGCAAAGTGATGTCTCTTTGAAGAGCCTTAGGTGCAAAGAACCTGAAGAAAGTTCTTGTAACACTTTTTCCAATTCCTTCTTTATGAAGAAAGAAGGCCCTAGGCATTTCAGAGCTAGCAAAGTGCTTGTGGGGCTATGGAGCTAAATTATGACTGTGAATAATTTCTGCGGTCGTGCTGTGGTTTTATTGTGTTTGGCATTGAATGGCTGAGTTGCCATGGGAATTTCTGCTCATGCCACATGCAAAGGGAAAAAAACAAATCATTGTTTAATTTTTTAGGGGACAGGGACACAAATGTGGAGAAGCCTCAGCAAAGAGAAGGACCGATTTCTGTCAAACCTGCTTTAACCCTGGGCAGTAGCAAGACCTTATTGCCGTTACACTGGATAAAATTCTGCTCTGGCTCACTGAGGCAGCTCCATTAAAATCAGTGGGTTTCTATAGTATGATTGAGGAAGAAATTGGGTGGCTGTGTTTAAACTGAGCTACATCAGCAATCAAAGTAATTAACAATCCTGTTTCACAGAAGCTGCTGGTAACTCTGATTAGGAATCACTGAAAAAAAAAAAATGATCTTTGCCAGGAACCTTCCCTGAGAAACACAAGTTGGGGAGCATGTTTGTGTAGAGGGCTTAGATACACAGGCTTGGAGAATTAGTCAAGTGGAACCAGTGTCTGTGGAGCCTGATGTGAAAAAATAAAGGATCCCACCCCTGGCTGCTGTTGATGTTGTGAGTATTTGCTTCTTTCCAGTCTCGTCTCAGAGGAGGACCTTACCCAGCATCCAGGCATTTTTCCCTAAGTTTCTAGGATACTTTTAACATTGAGTGACAGCAAATTTGCATTAATAAGAACTGAAATTACTTTGGGGTTGGTTTGGTTTAGTGTGTGTATTCTCTCTTTCAGATGCCTGTATGCCCATGGCAACTTACTCTTCAGGATGTCCACTGTGTCATGTTGTTCTTGGATGGCTGGAATGGAGAATGCTTTTATAGCTATTTGCTTCACTTGAGTGAAGATGAAATGGTTCCAGTTGTGTAAATAGCTCCGGGTGCTCTTCCAGCTTGCCTACTCCCTATCCCATGGAGATGCATTTGCTTAAGCAGGGCATATTGTGAGAAGGCATACTGTTGGATTCACAGCCCTTCCATCACATCTCAGTTCTGAACTGCCATGTTCCCTGTCATTCCAGCCCTTGACCTTTTCTTCAGAAGAGAGCTAGTGCTGGGTCATAGTCTTGTGTAATTGACAATCCGGGTCTAAGAGGAGTCACTAAAATCTCATGTGATTCAAACCAGGACTTCGTCTCCTAAGACAAATGATTAATGCACTAGCCAATCTCATATTTGCCTGTTCTTATAAGAGCCCCTTGAGGTACAGCAAATAATGGTACAGCAAGTAATAATATCCAATTAACACATGGGGTTGGATTTTGCTCTAGCCTGGAATGTCTCGACTAAAGTAGAACTTGCGTCTTGGCAGGATTTATGAGGATTACATGAAGTGCTTTTTCCCATACCCATATTGAGTATGAGTTTCACCCATAAATGCGCTTGCTTAAGCCTTGTGAAAGAAGGGTTATGCACACCCATGAAACCTTAATTCCAGTGAAAAGCACAATAGAAAGGTGTACAGAAATTAATATATAGCATGTGTGGTGTCCTTATACATAATTGCATTCCTTAGTTTTTAGAAGTTACAGGGAGGCTAAGAAATAGCCGTTATTTTGTATAAACTAATGCCCTTGTGTGTTTGATAACTGGAAACCATGGAGATTATGAACAATGCTCCGAGTCTACTACAAGTCTGAGTAATAGTACTTGACACTTATTATTTATCTCAGAGGCTTTCCCCCCCTCAAAATGCACAGAGGTAATCAGAGCCCGGATTAGTACTTGGGAGTTCCTGTTTCCCAGTCCCGTGTTCAGACGACTAGATGCTGACTCTTGAATGCTGTGGACCAGGTTCGGAGCGGCTGTGAGCTGGTGTGGTTCCACTGTCAACAGAGTGCTGCTGATTCACACCCGCTGAGGACCTGGCATGCTTCCTGATTTAGTAAGGAAAGGGGTCTATAGCTTGGTGTTTCTGTGCAGTGGATGAATCATAGTCTCAGTGACCCTTCTGGTACATGCATATGCAACACTGTGGAGTGGTGAACATGAGAACCCAGTAGATATGGGGAATGAGAGTGTTGAAGGGGGGAGAAAGAAGACACTCCGGGGTTCAGAGCAGATGGGGAATAGACATCCCCCATGGTATCCTTCCCCTAAATGTCAACATTAACTTTCCCTTGTCCCCCTCTGTACTGTGAAATCTTCCTTTCTCCTATGAGAGAAGATTACAGAGGAAGTAGAATTCACAGCAGGGAAGGGCCTGGCAGAGTGGCTTTTTCAGAAACTAAATTCTCAAGGAGTCATAGTCTCAAGAATAATCTGTAGACTCCATGCAGATGTCCCTGACCACTAGGTCCCTTGGAATCTGTGCAGATCTGAAGGGATCTTTTAGTGTTGCTGACTGAGTCACTTGCATCTTCCATGGAGGAGCAAACCATGTCACCAGATGAACTCCTGAGAAAAGAATAGGAGTACTTGTGGCACCTTAGAGACTAACCAATTTATTTGAGCATAAGCTTTCGTGAGCTACAGCTCACTTCATCGGATGAGAAAAGAATACAAAGGAAATGCAAGGAGCTTCCTGACCCCTCTGTGAGAATACTCTGTCATGGTGAAGTGGGAGGAAGATAGGCTCCAAAGACAGGGACCTAGACTGGAAAGTGACTAGTGACTTTGTGTGTGCATCTTTAGACACCTTAAACAGGACCTAATTGTGAGAGAGTGCTCAGCACCCTCCCTCTGAAAATTGGGTCCTTTTGAGGTTTCTCAAATTGGACACAAAGTTCATTAATCACCTTTGGAAAACTTAGCTTAGGGAATGGTAATTCTGTGACTGACATGCAGCTAGAAAGGGTCCTGAGGATTCACTTCAGTCCAGCATATGCTGGAATACACACTGGCAGGGATGTTTTTCTTATGTCATGGCTGGTAAACAAAGCACAATAAAACAGAGTTTATTTTGTGCTGAAAATGTTCATATTAAGTGTCCTTGTGCCTCATTCAATCCAGCTGTAAAACCGGGCTGACAGGGAGTTCATGCTGAGCTCTTCAGTCAACTTTTATTTGCTTCTGAGTCTCAGAATTTTATGTAGAAAAATGTCTTGCAAAATAAAATGGATCTTTGCAGCTGAAAGGAGACTGGGGCTTACGTAGAATCATGCCTCGTTAAAATAAATTTGCTCAATATTAAAGCATTTTCAATCCAAACACTGAAACTAATGTTTGAGAGCAATTACCCTTGTCCTCTATTCTCCCCCTACACCTGTCCTTCTTCACTTGTTTCATCATGCCTTAAATTAGACTCCAGTTCTCAAAGATTAATGCACACGCTCAAGTTTAAGTATGTGCAAAGTCACATTAAAGTTAATGGGACTATATGTGCACTCAAGGTTAAACACATGCATAGATTTATTGCAGGATTGGGATTTCAGATAGTAAGATCTTTGGGGCATGTCCTTCATTGTGTTGATAGGATATAGCACTGTAATGCAAACAATTTAAAAAAAAACTCTGAAAGTGAAATTGACTAGCCTATTTCCAATGTCTAAACTGGGAGAAATGTAAAAAAGTAAGGGGCATAGTGAAATGAGTGATGCAGACAAGAGGGCGAATAGGGCCCCTAGCCTGCAAACTCATGCAGCTAAATGAGATTCTTTACATGTATAAGGTTACTTATGTATATGTTGTGGGATCGGGGCCTAGATTTAAAAAGGCTAAGTTTCAAGAGTCTAATGCATTATTTGACAGAGATGAGGATTCAGGTTGTTTTTTTTTCCTCCTTTTTCTTTTCTCTTTTAATTTAAATCTTTCATCTTAATACTGCAAATATCTTTGAGTCATATGCCCAGCAGAGCTCCATTAAAGTTGCCAATTTATGCTAGTTGAGACTCTGATCCCATATTTAAATAAAATAAGGATTTTTGTGTGTGTGTGACTGCAGGGTGCAATCCAAACCAGTCAGGGCCTATGTCCCCCTATCCTGCAACCTTGGGTGCCTCACAATGCTTTACTGCTGTAGCTCCCACCTGGGCCACTCACAAACAGACAAACAGCATGTAGGTCACACCCTAAGTGTCTTTGTAAAGCCACAGCTCTGGTCCAGCAGCTTTGACCCCAGATGCCTATCAGCAACACACCAGACACACGCTGGTTTCCACCAGCCTGGGTTACTATTTGGAGGGTGACCCCAACACACTCCCTGTCCCAGATTTCCACCCCCAAATGAATGTTATGTACTGTCCGACTCTCTCCTGGACAGTCCAGAGATATTAGGTCACTCTAAGGGAAAAATACACAACAACTTGACACCTGAAATGGAGTTACCTGGACAATTTAACTTAGACATACTGGATTGAATTAAACAATAAAACAAGTTTATTAACAAAAGAAGAGAAAAATTTAAGTGAGTACAAGCAATGAGACATAAAAGTCAGAAATGGTTAAAAGAAAAATAAAGATAAAATGCTTCCTATTGCTTAGCTTAACTTAAACTATACTTGAATTAAGGTATAGTCCTTACCACATCCTTCCAACATAATGCAGGAGTGAAATCAGGAAGGCCAAATCACACTTGGAGTTGCAGCTAGCAAGGGATGTTAAGAGTAACAAAAAGAGTTTTTATAGGTATGTTAGCAAAAAGAAGGTCAAGGAAAGTGTGGGCCCCTTACTGTATTGGGAAGGCTACCTAGTGACGGAGGATGTGGAAAAAGCTAATGCACTCAATGCTTTTTTTGCTTCTGTCTTCATGAACAAGGTCAGCTCCAAGACTGCTGCACTGGGCAGCTCTATGGAGGAGGGGGTGGCTCAGGACTATTTAGAAAAGCTGGATGAGCACAAGTCCATGGGGCTGGATGCACTGCATCCGAGGGTGCTAACGGAGTTGGCGGATGTGATTGCAGAGCCATTGACCATTATCTTTGAAAACTCATGGCGATCGGTGCAGGTCCTGGATGATTGGAAAAAGGCTACTGTAGTGCCCATCTTTAAAAAAGGGAAGGAGGATCTGGGGAACTACAGGCCAGTCAGCCTCACCTCAGTCCCCGGAAAAATCATGGAGCAGGTCCTCAAGGAATCAATTTTGAAGCACTTCAAGGAAAGGAAAGTGATCAGGAACAGTCAGCATGGATTCACCAAGGGCAACTCATGCCTGACTAGCCTAATTGCCTTCTATGACAAGATAACTGGCTCTATGGATGAGGGGAAAGCAGTGGACGTGTTGTTCCTTGACTTTAGCAAAGCTTTTGATACGGTCTCCCACAGTATTCTTGCTAGCAAGTTAAAGAAGTATGGGCTGGATGAATGGACTATAAGGTGGATAGAAAACTGGTTAGATCATCACGCTCAATGGATAGTGATCAATGGCTCCATGTCTAGTTGGCAGCCGGTATCAAGTGGAGTGCCCCAAGGGTCGGTCCTAGGGCCGGTTTTGTTCAATATCTTCATTAATGTTCTGGAGGATGGCAGGGATTGCCCTCTCAGCAAGTTTTCAGATGACACTAAACTGGGAGGAATGGTAGATACGCTGGAGGGTAGAGATAGGATACAGAGGGACTTAGACAAATTAGAGGATTGGGCCAAAAGAAATCTGATGAGGTTCAACAAGGACAAGTGCAGAGTCCTGCACTTAGGATGGAAGAATCCCAGGCACCGCTACAGACTAGGGACCGAATGGCTCGGCAGCAGTTCTGCAGAAAAGGACCGAGGGATTACAGTATATGAGAAGCTGGATGTGAGTCAACAGTGTGCTCTTGTTGCCAAGAAGGCCAATGGCATTTTGGGATGTATAAGTAGGGGCATTGCCAGCAGATCGAGGGACGTGATCGTCCCCCTCTATTCGGTATTGGTGAGGCCTCATCTGGAGTACTGTGTCCAGTTTTGGGCCCCACACTACAAGCAGGATGTGGAAAAATTGGAAAATATCCAGCGGAGGGCAACAAAAATTATTAGGGGGGTTGGAGCACATGATTTATGAGGAGAGGCTGAGGGAACTGGGATTATTTAGTCTGGAGAAGAGAAGAATGAGGGGGGATTTGATAGCTGCTTTCAACTACCTGAAAGGGGGTTCCAAGGAAGATGGATCTAGACTGTTCTCAGTGGTTCCAGCTGATAGAACAAGGAGTAATGGTCTCAAATTGCAGTGGGGGAGGTTTAGGTTGGATATTAGGAAAAGTTTTTTCACTAGGAGGGTGGTGAAGCATTGGAATGGGTTACCTAGGGAGGAGGTAGAATCTCCTTCCTTAGAAGTTTTTAAAGTCAGGCTTGACGAAGCCCTGGCTGGGATGATTTAGTTGGCGATTGGTCCTGCTTTGAGCAGGGGGTTGGACTAGATGACCTCCTGAGGTCCCTTCCAACCCTGATATTTTATGATTCTATGATCATTATTGACCAAAATCTTCAAGTCAGGACCACCTCCTCCAAAGTCCAAGGGTGTTTCTTTTTTTGTCTTAAGTGCAAAGAGGGAAATGGACAGGGCGAGAGAACACTTGTGGTGTTTGCCCCTCACTTTTATAGTTTAGTCCTCCTCATAAAGTTCTTTTCAGTTGAGAGCAAGGAGACAATGAGTCCATGATTCATGCTGGGTTTTTTTCACCTGTGTATGCTGAGATACAGATTTTCTTTGTCTCATTTCTTTTCTCTGTGTGTGTGTCTGAGGAATCTGTTTTCAGCTTCTATGCAAATTGAGGTAATCACACATCCCTTTGTTTAAGACCTGCTTGCCCAGTTGTGCCTAATTGGGGTCACGTGCCTTTAACTTTATACATGGGAAGAAAAGGAGTACTTGTGGCACCTTAGAGACTAACCAATTTATTTGAGCATAAGCTTTTGTGAGCTACAGCTCACTTCATTGGATGCATACTGTGGAAAGTGTAGAAGATCTTTTTATACACACAAAGCATGAAAAAATACCTCCCCCCACCCCACTCTCCTGCTGGTAATAGCTTATCTAAAGTGATCGCTCTCCTTACAATGTGTATGATAATCAAGCTGGGCCATTTCCAGCTTTATACATGGGGAATTTCATAACTTTACATACAGTGTTTCTACATACATTTTACCAGGATATTATTGACCAGTGAGTTATGAGTTTTCAAATGACACTCACAAGTCATATTTATTACAAAGATTAGTACAACAGTGTGTGGCATGTGAACACAGGGTGCATTCAGTCAGTACAAATTGAATTAACAGGTCTTTTGTGCAATAAAGCTGTTTAGTTTTGCAGTGGAATCAAAATGAATTAAAATAAATAAATAAATAAATAAATAAATAAATAAATAATAATAATAATAATAATAATTATTGCCAGGAAGGAGACAGGAAGGTTTAGCAAACAATTCAGTCTTATACCATGTAAAGATACAGAAAATTAATGCTCCATCTGGAAACAGTATACTGGAGGTCGAGGCTCTGATTCCATGACTGGTTTTTAGCCTAGGTTTCTGACATGTTCTGCTCTCACCAGATAATCTTTCTTTCATTTAAAATGTAACAGACGCAAACTGCATTGCCAAATCTGGGATGCAGATAACACTAATGGGATAATGTTATTTATGTGTGTTTGTGTATGTGTGCATTTTGTATTCATCTAAAAAAAACCATAAAGGCAAGGAAGTTTATAATAAAGGGTTGACTATCTGAGCTAAATTCATACTGCTGTAAACTCTCCCCGACATACAAACAAAAAACTGCTAAGGCTGGTGTCAGCCTTGATGATTAACCCTGACTCAGAATTGACACCTTTTTTTAGATTAAAGTGTTTTTTTTTTCCCCATATTGAACTTGTTGGGTTAGATCTTACTCTGGTGACATGCAGTTGAAGTAGCAGCTAAAACTAGACAACTGAGCATGTTTTTTTGGATGTGAACCTAAGAACCTATTCAGAAAGACTCACTCAGAGTAAATACAGATAAGAGGCCAAGGCCACCTGTATGCAAAAATGGTCTTTTATGTCAATTTCCTGCAGAATAGTCCAAACCTGTCAGCATCTCCATTTGTTAGTAATTAGAATGTTTGAATTCACAGCAGTCTGGTTTTTGTACTGACATTGGCATCATGCATTGCTAATTTTTTAAGCTTGTATTTTATAGACAAATTTAATCCAATAAAGGTTGTTTTAGGGTCAATGAGTGACACTAACAGAAGAATTCTACATACAAAGTACATTAATGCCACTCCCAAGGGTTTTTAAAAATAAATCAAGAGTCAAGCTTCAGACTCACCAGATTGGCTTAAAAATCATAACCTTAAAAAAAGAAGAGTTTGGGTTTGTGTTTTTTAAATCTGTCTTTTAAGTTTTTAGGGTTCATGTTTTCAGGCTTTTTAGCCTTAAGGGATAGTAACTTTTTTTTTTTTAATGGAAGCTGAGTTTCTCATGTAATCCAAACTTTTGGAGTCAAGTGCTCTAAGGAAAATACCACATATTATTAGACTCATGATAAAAGGGGAGAGCAGGCAACACTGAGTAGGTACAGAATCCACTAGCCCACTTCTTACCTTCCTTTATGCTGTAAGGATAATGTTTATTGCACAGATGAGTGCAAAAATCAGCGAGACTGCATGAAATAATTGTTACAAGTTAAAGGGCTTTGAAGTGTGGCGTGTTGTGTGGGGATCTCACCTCTTTTGGGTGTAGTTCAGCATGGGGCTATGCACCCTCCACTCCGATTGGATGCACCAAGACCTCTTAAAACTTCCCTTGCAACTTCATGACTGCCCAAGTAGGGGAATCTTGCTCAGCAGCAGCACTACCTGTGTCAATCGGCTGCCTGAGCATCGGGGGATAGAGCGTTGCTTGAAAGCCTGCCTTTCTGACTAGCAGCCATTTTGATGGCTCCATGAGGGAGAGGAGGATGCATTCATCCCCCACCAGCTCTAAGAGCTGGCTGGTGAATAACTTGCTTCTTCCTCTCCTGCTCTATCCATGATCCTCTCAGGGCAGAAGGGTATCATTCTGTTAACTGCAGGCAGTAGCCCTAGGGAAAGAATAGGAGCTGTGGTCTTCAACAGCCATAGGTACTAGAGGCTTTGCAGTGAGGGGAAAGTGATCACTTGCTGCAGTTGCCCCTCTTCTTTCATGAGGGGCTGAGCAAACAGAATGAGCTGAGGTGATAGAGGAGGGGAAACAATATTTCCCTGTCAATCCCCCCTGAAGTGTCTTGTTTTCCCCAGATCTCCAAAAGTGTGAATCCTCCCTCTCTACGGCACTTACATGACCCTCTGAGCACCTCTCACTGGTATTTATCCTTGCAACACCACTGTCAGATGGGGAACTGAGGCGCAGACACACTAGGTGACTCCAGCCGGGCGAAATTTTTCTGCTGAAACTTTTTTGGCTGAAAAATGCACGTTGGGATCAACCAAGACATCCGGCGATTCCGGGTCTAATTTTCTGAGTTGTTTCGGCTGGGAAAAAAATGCCAAATCAAAACATTTTCTTTTGCCATTAATGAAATGTTTTAATTTTTTTTGGACTCAAGATGACTTGTTGTTTCACATGGTACTTCCATTACATTTTTTTTTTTAAAAAGTAAAGACCCCTGGAAATGAAATAAAAAGATTTATTTTTCAATTTTTATGGGTTCAGCCTCCGAAGTGAACAACTGATTATTAACACAGCTGAATAAGTGACTTGTCCAGACTCCCAGAGGGAACTGAACCTGGGTCTTCTGAGTCCCAAACTACTTATTGCTCTAACCACAGGACCATAGATGACTGGTACCTCCCTATACAGAAGGGGCACAATCTAAAGGGGAGAAGACATGAGCTCCCCATGTGTCTCCCCTGCCCAGTGACCCACCCACCCTGCACCCAGCTTGAGACCACAGTGGTCTCCCCGCCCCACGTGACCTGTGTGTGTGGTGGGGAGGAACTCTCTGTCCTTCTCTCTCTGCACCTCCCCTCTGCACCCTTGGCCACTCTCGCTGGCAGCTGGCCGGGTAGCAGGCCATTGCTGCCTCCCAGCCAGGCTCTCTCAGGCAGAAGCGGTCCCATCCCATTTCCTGCCTGGCTGTCAGGGACAGCAGTCAAAGGTGCTGGGGGGAGGAACAGGGAGAGATGGACAGAGTCCCTCTCCCTTCCCGCCTCTGACAGGTCAATCTGGGAGGGGCGCTTGACCCACCCCCACCCTACATTACCTCTGCACAGGACCACGTTTCCCCTCTCACGCTGAGGAGCTCACAATATTTTTCTGCACCCTTTAGATTCCTCCGCACCCTCGAAAGAACACGAAGGTCTCTTCATGCATTTCTTCTGCCCCTTATTTCTGTCATGAAGAGAATCTGCCTTTTCAAATTGACCTGCTGTGATTTGTAAGTTAGAGACAAACACCAAATGAATTTATTAAAACCAATTGCTCTACTACTGTAGATCTCACTTAGCTTTGTTAAAACACCCCCGTTTGACAGTTTGCTTTATATACATAAGATACAGTTTGTTTTATCCCTTAAAAACAGCTTGCTGGGAAAGAGCCTTAAATCTGACTATTTTACAGCGCTGCCTTCAACATTTTTTTGTAATAAGAGTTTTTACAACATGTATATGTTTCTTGGATTAGTCTGTCTAAGGGTTGTAAAGAGTAGAGGGCTCTGACTGCCTTTTCTAATCTGCAATGGGTTTTTTACACTAGTTTATTAGACACTGGGCTGCTCGATGCCAGATAACTAAGGCTTACGAATAATGTCACTTAATTTCAAAGTTCACAGGCAGGTTATAGAAACACTGCTGGTGTGGGCAGCATTTCTCTTCTTCCCTACTCTGGAAAACCTACTTCTTACTACCCCTTAACTTAAACTGGGGACCCGGGCCAAACGCAGGAGAGAACCTCGCCCTCATAAAAGAAAATTCCTGTATTTCCACTTCTCTATGCCTGGAATAACAGAACAGGCCTGTTCAGTAGGCCTGACACAGGTCTATGGCAGTACCTGAAAGGGATCTGTCTCCTGTGTGCAGCCTACAGTTTCCAAAGTGACTAGTGATTCTATTGCTTCCATTGTTGGCTCCCTATGCTGAGATACCTTAAAGGGGCTGATTATCAGAAGGTGGGTGCTCAACACTTTCTGAATACCAAGCCCCTTTTTGAAGTGTCTTGCCCTGGGCTCAGGCACCCCAAGTCACTAATCACTTTGGAAAACTGAAAAGTGGTGGTGTGTTTTCAGTGATCACACAGGAGAGACCTCTAGAAGCTGTCTGTGAACTCCTCAGTGAGCAGTAACGTTGGTTATGTAGAGTTCAGTAATACAGGTTAGTGGCATATAATGGTCTAAGCTAACATTTAGGCTGACTAGGGAATTGTATGGTTTGGTATAAAGGAGAATATAAGAAACAGCTGTATGTTAAAATGCTGGCTCATTAGTTTTCCCCAGACACTTGGGTTTTCTTTTACCACCTCAATTGCAACATCAAAGACTAAATTGGATGTCTCCCTGGCTTCTACTTTGGCTTCCTTGTTTAAACCAGGGGCTGGAGTTTGCATAGGCTGAGCAGACAGTGTTCTGGCTATAGTAAATTAAAATTCCTCACCTTCTTCTCTTCATGAACCAGATTATTTGGGCTGGAGAAGCCACATCCCTCCTAGTAACTAAGATTGGTAAGAAGGAACCCAAATCTTTCTGGCTGTTGGAGGGTTGGGAAGGAAGGAGGCTGGGGGAGTGAGGCGAATGCTCAGACTTTTAAAACTAAACTAGGATGCCTTTCCCATGGGCTGAGCGTGACACTGGATACAGGTGTTGAGACAGACATTGCAACCCTAGGCAGTATCTTTGGGGAACACTAGATTACATTTCAAAATGGTTTATGTATGATTGTGTTCTGCTCCATGGGGGGAGAGTTACCACAGCCCCTCCGGGAGCTAAAAAACAGTGTGAGGTGATTCAGGTGAGTCACTGAGAGTAAATAACAACAGAGAAGTTCCACCACCAGGAGTGCCTTCTATAGACTAGTTCAGGATGGGTTTTCCATGGACCAGGCAACAAAGAAAGGGCTTTTGGCATCAAAGGATGAGCCTGGACGGACTCCGCCATTCTTTCTGAGCAAAAGACAGGACGTTCTGTTCAAGGGGGACCCCCCAATCCTTGCGTAAGGGTTGGGAAATCTTTGGTTTACTAGGGCCCTGATGTGTGATCTTTGGTAAGTGTTTAGCATGTGTATAGGAACTTTTATTGCCTTCTATGTTTTCTCTGTAAATCTTTTACCTCAACAATAATTGTGCTTGCTTAGAAAAAGCTGTGTGTATCTTGTAACTGCTGGCAATATGCTGTTCATGACCTTCAGTGAGACAGCAAAGTACAGGTAGTGGGCTTTATGATGTCCCCAGCAACCAGTCTGCCTAGTGTAAAGCAAGTTGCTGTGCAGACTCAAAATCCACTGGTCGGAAAGGAGTGGGACAAGGGTCCCTGCCCAGAGGCAGGTGATGGCTGGAGACCTGAAACCTGACTGGGCACTGGGGAGGTGGGTGCAGTTACCCTGAAACTGTGACAGGTGTACTGAGGGTTCACATAGGTGCAGGAAGAAGAGTTTGCGAAGGTTGGATGGGAGTGTGAGGTTGGGGGAGGGAAGGGAAGGAGGGTGTCAGCTAATGTAGCAAGGCCATAAGAATAAAGTTGTTGTTTTTTTTGAGTGGCCAGATTATCCCAGACATATAAATGGAGAACCCACAGGAAAACAATAAGGGAGTCACAAAGAAGCTACATAGTAGCTTGTACAGCAAATCACATCTGGAAATAATTGAGAGCAGCACAAAGTTCTCTTTGCGCCCTTCTGACAATACTGAACATTATTTTGCTCCATGCAGTAGCTTCAAATAAACACACATGATGACAGGATTATCAAAATCTCACAGTACCATTGCACCTGCTCTTACCTGCTGTTCACCAGCAGAGCAGTATGAGAGGTACCCTGATCCAGAGAGAAAAAGGGGGCACAGCAACCCACAATCCAGGATTATTGTGGACTCTTGTGGAATATTGTGGACTCTTGTGTGTCATAAATAAAGACAGAGCTAAAATCACAGCAGCCATGCCAAGGGAGAAACACAGCACAAAATGGACAAAACAAGTGTTTTACTAACCTGAATAAATAAGCTTCACATTTAAATGAATTCCAAATTATAGTATTGCTTTGCCATTTTATTGGTATAGTGGGAGTCACCAGATGGCGCCGTTCCATACTCTTACAAATTATTTTTCTTTGCATGCAAGTAGTGTACAGTCTTTGAGGAAGTGCTGTATGTTAAGCTTTCTGTGATGTCCATTCTTTTGGAGAAACTGTGGCAAGCAGCAAAAGTTTGTCTGACTTAGTCTCCAGCTAGAGTCAATTCTTGGGGCTGCATAGCTTCCTGAGACGACAGCACTAGTGTACGTGTTTGAGCTGAGAGTTCTGAAGGAAGCATTTGTGTGTGTGCTAATTGTGACCCCCTGTGTTCTGGACTGGTGTTTTAGAGTGTAAACAAAACAAGTTACACTAAGAATATACCCAGACTCAGGTAAGTTTCACAGTGATACTGCAAGGCCCTCAGTTCTGCTAGTGCTGGCCAGAGGGATGATATTATAAAAGGTTGGACTAACTGATTTGTTCTGAAACAAGAACTGATACAACAAACCTACATCCAAAGCTTGACGTAAACCAAACCCTTGCTGAGACAAAGTTAACTTTTATTTTATTTATCATGTTAGTGAATCTCTTGCATTTCCTGTCTTCATCTGGAATCATTAGTACCTAGATAATGTGCTTTCAGCTTCACTAAAACAAAAAAAATTGCATAGTTTGTGAGCATGAACTTGAAAGATTTCCAGGGTTAGGAAATTGGAACTGGTTTACACAGTTGTAACTCCATGGGCTCTAGGTCAGCCAGAATAATGACGCAAATGGCGATATGGATTAAATTTGTGTTTTCATGACTGTGCAAAATGAACATAATGCTACAGGTCAAGGATTCTGAAGAAGAAGAAATCGTAGTAAGAAAAATATCTAATATGAAGCTAGGGCCTGTTTCTGATCTTGCTCAGCTTGGTTTTAACACTGGTGAGGCTCCATTGACTTAATTGGACTTACTCTTGTTGAGCTGATTAAAGATTTTCCAAAAAGGTAGGGTTTCATCAAACCAAAATCCTCATGGGAAAATGTCACTTTTGATAATTTTTCCTTGGAAAATTAAAAGTGAAACAAATGTTTTGCTTCATATTGTGACTTTTTTGCTTTCAGGGGCACGTGTAAGGAGGGCAGGGATGGGTGTAGTCCCCCGCAAAATAATCTCTGCCACCATCCACAGCTTCTGCCCCGGCCCCCGCCCTGGGATTCCCTCCCCCGAACTCCTTCTCCCCCCTTTCTGCCAGGGTGGGAGTCAGGCTGAGTGTGGCTGAAGAGACGTGCCTGGGAAAGGCACTACAGCTCATGCTCCGACCGAGCCCCATTAGATGGTGTCCAGATCAGGGAAGCTGAGCTGACAGCAGAGTTCTGCAAGAAGGGGCCCAGGAATCCTGCTGAGCCCCATCCATTCCTCCTCAAAAGCCTCTAGTAAGTGTTTGGAGCCCGGGACAATGGGGGGAGACAGCGGGGTGCTGGAGGGATGGGTGGGGAGCCCCGAGAGTCAGTGGGAGCCAACGGGGTGGGGAAGGCAGCAGGACCCGGGGGCTTTGGCTGGGGGGCTGGTGTGTAAAGTGCCCCTCCCCCAAAGTAGTCACATTTACATCCCTGCGCGTGCCCCTGTTTGCTTTGATGTTTGGGTGGGTGCTCCTCCTATTTCTCTCCCTTTTATACCCCGCCCCAGTTTTTCACATGTCAGAAGAGTGTTTGTGTGTGTGTGCGGGGGGAATAGAATGACAAGGTACAAGAAGAAATATTGTGTCTGTATGTGCACTTTCTCTCCCCTTTCTAATCCTCCTGCCTTTGTCCCCTTCCAGTAGAATAGATGTTAGCAAATATTTTTAAAAGGACAGAAGAATAAGTGGGTCTACACCCCCTGGTACAACCTGGATTGTGGGACGCTGTGCCCCCTTTTTCTCTCTGGATCAGGGTACCTCTCATACTGCTCTGCTAGTGAAAAGCCTTCCCTTCAGGCTTCTCTCACAACACAGCCATTAGCATGTGAAGGCACACCCAACGTTACATGCAGGGTCTCACTGCCTTTCATGAACTACACACAGGGAGACACCAGCAAATCCCCCCCCAGCCTTGCAGCCCAGAAATGTACCATCTTACACTACTCAAGACCCTCTTGAACAATGCAAGCTCATTAATTAGTTTGCCACTTCATCAAAAGATAGTGGACATGCACCAGCCTTTGTAATCTGAGCAGGTTCCCGAAGCACTTAGGACAAACTCACTGGTTAAGATTAAATATTAAAATAAGTTTATTAATTACAGAAAGGTAGATTTTACATGATTATAAGTGGGAGCCATAAAGATCAGAGATGATTACACAAGAAATGAAAAGTAAACACGCATTCTAAATCCTAAACTTTATCAGATTAAACAAAAGCTGATTCAAGCAGTTTTTCTCACCCTGTTAGGCATTGTAAGCAGTTCACAGTTCTTCATAGACAGGCTAAATTCCCTGCTCAGCCTGGGACCAATGTCCCCAGTTCAAATTCTTTTTCTTCCAAACGTTCTTGGGGCCTTCAGAGTACATGGGGGAGAAGAGAGCGGTGATTTCATGATGCCACTGTCCCTTATTTTATACCCGCAGATCAAGTGCCTGGAAAAATACTGGCTCAAACATGGAGGTGAGTATCACATCTCCTGATATCTTGCTGAGTCACAGAGTTAGCCCCATTGTATGGAGCTTGAGCAACCGTCCCTTATTGAATTGTATATCTCTTGTTTACAATTCCCCTGCTAATCACTGGCTGTGATGGTCACTTAAGACCTGTCTGAGTGTGAGTCACCTCTTTGTTGCCACTGGAGACCTAGCTGTGGGCATCTCCCAGACTCACAACATATTTCAATAACAACCATATAGCAAAATCTCATAACTCAACATACAATGATGATATACGTATTTTGACAGAACAGTGAGTTTCAGCCAATCATGACTTGCCATATGATACCTTACAAGGCATTCTTTGTACAAAATATATCATAATCATATAACAGAAGTGAATATGTCGGTACAGGGTATATTTTGAGGTACAGTGCATCACAGAGGGGATTCCAGAAATCCAAAACCTAAAACTCAAAAATTTTTAGTATTCAAAAAACAAAATTATAATGGGAAACAAAACACATTTATTTTTTCAATTTCCTGGTGAAAATTGAAAATATTCAACATAAATATTCAGCTTGAAAACTTGCACAGGAAAAGACGTGGATTTTGGGTTTATTTTACCAGTTCTACTCTTGATCAGAATCTGACCAACTGTTTAAGAGGAGGAACCTGTTTTCCTACATCAGCCTTGCAAAATGTCACCTGCCTGCAGAGAGTAAAATAGCAGAAGGGTTTTTTTCTTATACGAAGGATGCATGAGTAGCTTTTATACCTCTGATGGCAAATTTCTATCTGTTATGGAAGGTGTCTGCTTTTGTGATTGTACCCATCTTCAGCCTCCCTGAAAAGGTCAGAGCTAGTTACCATCCTTCTTCCATGTATGTACTGGAAATCAGAGTCAGAATTTATACCACCATTTGTGTCATTGTTGTAGTTGGCCTAAGAGGTTCATGTAGACTTCATCTGGTTGCTTAATGCAATGGGATCTCTGAACCTCTTGAAGTTCACCCATAGGTACTGGCCAGTGGTCATCCCACAAGCTTGTTTGAATGACCAGATAAGATTAATCAGACACGCCATGGTAGCAGCTCCCTCAGCTACCATCACAGAAACCCCTGCATGCCCAGTGAACTGTTTCTCCTACTGCTGGTTCTCTTGATACCTTGTGGAGAGAGAACAGTGGGTCCTGTTGTACTGGGAGCTGAGTGCTGCATGGAGTTCTGCTGGCTGGTCTGTTCAAATCCTGACTGAGTCACTTGGCTTCTGTTTTGTCAAGGTTGGTGTTTGCTTCTGGGATCTCCCTCTTCTACCAGGAGACAATTGAAGGACTTGCTGTAAAATCCTGCCCTACCCGGTGTGTCAAGTGGAGGGACTGGAGGGCACAGAGCCCTTGCTGCTACAGGAGCATATCCACAAAATTAGATGCAGATGTGAGATGATCCAGGCAGTATCCATCCATAGTAACATTCCAGGTGAGAGGCACAAAGCTGGTACAAGCAGATCTGCAAGGTAAATGCTCCAGTGAGACTATCCAGTGAAAAGAATGGTAATGAGAAAACACCTGGGGTAAACAGTTGATCAGTGTATCTGAATCAATGAGCAGTGCAGAATGTGTGGTGGCCTTCCTGGAGTTGGGATACAGTAGTAAAACCTATCAGGAGTATACATTTCATGAAAAGACATTAGGTGGTATTTTCAAAAAGTACCCAAGGGAGTGAGGCACCTAATCCTGTTCCTCCACTAAAAGGTCTTACAACCACAAAGCCAGCTCCCTACCTGGTATAAATCGGCATCGTTCATTGACTTCAATGTAGCTATGCCAATTTAAACAAGCTGATACTGTGACCCACGGAATTACTTTGGTTCTTTCTCCTCGTCTCCCCATCCTATTAGCACAACTTACTTTTCCAAGCAATTAGACCTGTGGAAACTTCCACTTGTGTGGTTTCTGTCTCAAAAATAAGAGGTTGTTTTGGGCAGAAATTTTTGGTTTTCATGTTTCTTTTTCCACTCTGACTGTACCTCTCCTTGGTCAAGCGAGCATCTCTCTCCCTTCTTGTGAATAGTTTAGACAGTCGCTGTATTGGTCTCACATGCCTGTTTTTTTCCCACCAGCAAATACCATTTCTAAATGGCTTTGAGCTGGATGCTGCCATCACTTGTTCATGTGAGTGGTTCCATTGACTTCAGTAAAATTACTCTATCTTCAAAGGAGTTTTCATGGAATCAGTCCTTTGTCACTAGTGAAAAATGCCTTCAGGGGCCAGTATAACCCCTGCCATTAGACTCAATTTTCCAGATGACTCTCCTGGAAATCCAATGTAAGCTCCAAGATTTCTACATTTAGCTTGGTAATTTTAACAACATTTCATACAACGAATTCTGGAAAACAGGCTTGTGAATTCAAATGCTCTTAGACCACCAGTGTAGATATGTTTTTTTTCACTGTCTAGTCCCTATTCAAGAAAAAAAATCTAACTCAAGATTTCTAATTTCTTTAGTAATTCCCACCCCCATATGTTTTTGGTTTTTATATCAGACTGTGCCATTAGAAATACTGTGGTGGAGGGGTGTGTGTAAAGCAATCAGAGGTGATGAAAAACTTAACTATAATGTAGCCAATGAATTTCTATGACTCTGTCAAGAATGCCCAGACGAATGCAGAATTTTAACATGAATACTGTGTGCTTAACTAAATAATTCTTTATTTTCACTATGACCTAAACCCCTTCTATGTTTACCTTAGATTTACATAGTCATCAAATACTGAGGGACCTCTTAAAATCATGTATTATGAGCTGCAATATATAATTATCAGCATTTTACATACAATCGCCTAATATATAACTGAAAACGGGGAGTGTTGGCTCCCCAGTGGTTGAGGTTAGTAAGAAACCTGTCAAATATAGCACATGGTATTAAAGCTGACAAGTAATGCTTTGTTTGAACATAAAATCTCCAGATGTGTTTTTAGAGTGGCTTGCTTTAATCATCCCTAGCACACGAGGTCTTTGAATGCTTAATGTGATTTTCATTTGTCGTAGTACAATAACAATTCTCTGTGCTGCATTGTCACTTTTGGGAACTGAAAAGTTAAATATATTACTGAGTTTATTGGATGTGCTGCAGATGCACCTGGGAGGATCTCAGCATCATGAGCTGTCATTCTGTGGGACCGAACAGCTAAGACTATTTTAAGCCTATCTTAGAGCAGGGTGACCTCTAAAAGGTTTGTAGGAGTTTGATTTGGGTTTGGAATTGGCATTGGACCCACCTAAAAGGCAAAAGCCCATAGGTAGAAACATTGCTTTAAATTTTACGTATGTCAATTTTATTCGTATTATAACGTCTCACAGTGAACATCCCAGTGACACAAACTCCACACATCTGTCATGTCCCTCATAGGCATGCATCAGTTGTCCTTGTGGGGCTCTCATTTTCCCCCCTTTCCGGTAGACCACAGGATAAGTGCAGTGCCACAGCTATATATCAGATATATTAATTTACACTGTAAAGAAGATTAAACCAGTCTCTGAATTTTTTCAGGTGCTAGGACATGCGAAAGAACCGCACCCGAATCTGCCATGGAGCATGCCACAAATGCACTGCCTTCAGTAACAGAAACCATGGAACCTCAGCCGCCTCAGACACAGAATTCGGCTTTCCCCTGGGGAGGGCAGTCGGACTTCAGCTTTCCAGAGTACATGGGCAGTTCAGGTACAAACAACATTTCAGACAAGCATGCATATCCTGTTTGTCTACTCATGTTGCTGTCTTGGTGTTTCAAGACAATGTACTCAATGCTTTTTTTGCCTCTGTCTTCACGAACAAGGTCAGCTCCCAGACTGCTGCACTGGGCAGCAGAGCATGGGGAGGAGGTGACCAGCCCTCTGTGGAGAAAGAAGTGCTTTGGGACTATTTAGAAAAGCTGGACAAGCACAAATCCATGGGGCTGGATGCGCTGCATCCAAGAGTGCTAAAGGAGTTGGCGGCTGTGATTGCAGAGCCATTGGCCATTATCTTTGAAAACTCATGGCAATCGGGGGAGGTCCCGGACGACTGGAAGAAGGCTAATGTAGTGCCCATCTTTAAAAAAGGAAAGAAGGAGGATCTGGGGAACTACAGGCCAGTCAGCCTCACCTCAGTCCCTGGAAAAATCATGGAGCAGGTCCTAAAGGAATCAATTCTGAAGCTCTTAGAAGAGAGGAAAGTGATCAGGAACAATCAGCATAGATTCACCAAGGGAAGGTCATGCCTAACTAGCCCAATTGCCTTCTATGACAAAATAACTGGCTCTGTGGATGAGGGGAAAGCAGTGGATGTGTTGTTCCTTGACTTTAGCAAAGCTTTTGACAGTCTCCCACAGTATTCTTGCCAGCAAGTTAAAGAAGTATGGGCTGGATGAATGGACTATAAGGTAGATAGAAAGCTGGCTAGATTGTCGGGCTCAACGGGTAGTGATCAATGGCTCCATGTCTAGTTGGCAGCCGGTATCAAATGGAGTGCCCCAAGGGTTGGTCCTCGGGCTGGTTTTGTTCAATATCTTCATAAATAATTTGGAGGATGGTATGGATTGCACCCTTAGCAAGTTTGCAGATGACACTAAACTGGAAGGAGAGGTAGATTCGCTGGAGGGTAGGGATAGGATACAGCGGCCCCTAGACAAATTAGAGGATTGGGCCAAAAGAAATCTGATGAGGTTCAATAAGGACAAGTGCAGAGTCCTGCACTTAGGACGGAAGAATCCCATGCACTGCTACAGACTAGGGACCGAATGGCTAGGCAGCAGTTCTGCAGAAAAGGACCCAGGGGTTACAGTGGACAAGAAGCTGGATATGAGTCAACAGTGTGCCCTTGATGCCAAGAAGGCCAATGGCATTTTGGGCTGTATAAGTAGGGGCATTGCCAGCAGATCGAGGGACGTGATTGTTCCCCTCTATTCGACATTGGTGAGGCCTCATCTGGAGTACTGTGTCCAGTTTTGGGCCCCACACTACAAGAAGGATGTGGAAAAATTGGAAGAGTCCAGCAGAGGGCAACAAAAATGATTAGGGGACTGGAACACATGACTTACGAGGAGAGGCTGAGGGAACTGGGATTGTTTAGTATGCGGAAGAGAAGACTGAGGGGGGATTTGATAGCTGCTTTCAACTACCTGAAAGGGGGTTCCAAAGGGGATGGATCAAGACTGTTCTCAGTGGTAGCAGATGACAGAACGAGGAGTAATGGTCTCAAGTTGCAGTGGGGGAGGTTTAGGTTGGATATTAGGAAAAACTTTTTCACTAGGAAGGTGGTGAAGCACTGGAATGCGTTACCTAGGGAGGTGGTAGAATCTCCTTCCTTAGAAGATTTTAAGGTCAGGCTTGACAAAGCCCTGGCTGGGATGATTTAGTTGGTGATTGGTCCTGCTTTGAGCAGAGGGTTAGACTAGATGACCTCCTGAGGTCCCTTCTAACCCTGATATTCTATGATTCTATGATACAGACCTAGTCTGAGAGTGGGCCAAATTCATCTTTGATACAATGGGAAATCAAGAGAATAAGCACCAGGAATAAAATTGGCCCAATATTTTTATCAACCTCATTTCTGTGGTAATTTTCTCACTTGTGGCTTTCCTCTATTTAGGTTTGTCTCTTCAGTGTGGACCATATTCTTCAGGCCAAGCAGCTCCTCAGAGGATACAACCCCCATGGCCCTTCCAAGGACCAAGGAGGAAAATCTTTGGCTTCAGAAGTGGCTGGCATGGTGCATCAGCATGTTCATGTGCCTTGTACCCCATTGCAGGACTTTGCAATTCTCCCTATGCATCTTCCTGAAGCAACAGACTTTTCTGATCCTGCAACAGTGGTTTCACTCATAATCTTCAGCCCTACATCCCATTAGATTATTGAGAAACTCCTTTCTTGGTCAGGCAATCCATTCCCTGTGCAGCTGCCCCAAACTCCTGCAGTTTCTGTGGTTGCTCCTTTCCAAGAGTATCCCCTGACTTCCCCATTGAAGACATCTCCTCCAATTCCTAATGTAAGGCACAAATCTTTACCTTCAGACTTGAGTGACAACACTGGGCTAAAAGGTGAAGATGGCTGGGAGTTTGGATCACTTAATGGCAGGTGAGAAGGACCCTCCAGGAATACAGCACCCAATCTCCCAAATCACTGACAGATTTGCAGCCTCTTCCTTCTCTAGAGTTACATTTGCAGAGTTCCAGAGCCCCAGTAGCAACTTTTGTACAACACCAGCCCTTCGACGGGTGGATGTGCTGGATCTTGTGGATGTGGAGAAACAGAAAGGAGGAAAGTCATAAAACCAATCAGAGGATGTTGTCCTTGATGTGCGCAATAAAAGAGAGGCAGAAGGGTGTGTAGACAGAGCAACAAGCACTTCTCGTGGTTCTCCAGAATATCCATAAAGAGTCAGCTATCATTGGTCAGTCCATCCACAAATACCTACCCCAGTTTGGTGAGTATTTCAAACATTTTCCTTTGACCAATAAGATGTCACACTGCCAGCACGTGAGGCCTTTCCTAGGAATGGGAGGGCATTTCCTGAGATACTTGGTAGCTCTGAGCAGCATGTCACAAAGGGTTTACCACCAGTTTCCCTTGCCATGTCCTTCCCAGATGGATCTTGCTCCCCTTCTCGTTCTCAGCGCAGAGGACCATAAACGAGGGGGATATCTCTAGAGTCTCAAAGTGAACATCAGAATTTGGTAATGTCTCTGCCCTTCCTTAGCTGTGCTTGTCTCATAGATTATCTGCAATGTAGCGTGTCTGCCCTCTGCTAGGATTACATCTGTGCTGTCTTCCATACAGTGTATTTTGGAATGTGCGTGAGAGAGTATCCTATTTATCGGGAAGTTGTTCAATGGATCCCTGCTAATTTGAACGCTTCCTGTTCTCTTCCCACATCCAAGCCCTTTTTTAATCCCTCAGACAAGGCATTTTGGCATTGGCATATGTTTATAGAGAAGCAGAACACCACATTGTGTAGAACTGAAAAAATGCCAATTTGGCAGGGGGAAGTGTTTACAAAATCATCTGGGTGAAGGGCTCTCTAAACCAGCCATCTGCACTACAGTATTAATCTATTAGGAATGCATCCTTTCCCCATGACACAACATTCAGTATTAATAGGCTCTATGCTGATCATCCTTGGTCCTGTTGGTGTTGGTCCTGCTTTGAGCAGGGGATTGGACTAGATGACCTCCTGAGGTCTCTTCCAACCCTAATATTCTATGATTCTATGATCCTGGTACAAACATGTTTATACTGAGCCCTTTACACAATGGGAGGTGTGGATCAGGCTCCTCATTTATGTGCCTAAGTATGAGTTAGGTGCTGTCTTTAGGAACCCGAATTTGAAGATTTTGGGCAAAGTAACTTGGTATCTGAGAGCGAAAATGAACACACCAATGAATGTATATTGGTTGTGGATTGTTGCATGTTCTCACACAAGCCAAATATTTTAATGGCCATGAAACCTTATGAGCTATAACAAGGGAAGCTGGGCTGGGTGAGGCAGAATGGGTCGGGAGAAAAAAAGCATACGGTCTTGGCTTGTGTGCAGAAAGGCAGGAAAGATAATGGACTAGGTCTGATGACATGCATTTCACCCCATCCGTTTAGTACTTTGGTTGCCATCCAAAAATAAGTGGGTACCTACCTCATGGGATGTTGTGTCTTAGTAATCCTTAAAGCATGTTGAGAGCATTGAAGAGAAAACACTATGTGGGGGAAGTGGAAAATGTTTAGCTATTTCCCTTTTGGCAAGATGTGTGCAACAATGCTGCTAACTCTTCTCTGATTACATCTCAATTTACATGCCTCAAAAGTTCATTTGGATAAAGTGTTAGTGTCCTGCTTTGAGCAGGGGGTTCTCATATTCTGTTCATAAAATGTCCAGTTTCTCCTGTGGGGGTGGTAAATATTTGTCACTACTTGCGATATTTGAAAGGTTGGACTAATACAGGGTGGTGTTTTGGGGGCGTCACAAACAGGTTTCAGGCAGTCACAGCCAACATCACTTTCTTCATGGTGAGATGGGAGTAGAGAGTCCTGAAAGTACTTTAATATAAAAGGGGTCATTATATGGAAAAGAAAGTCACTGGTCTAATATCCCTTCACTTAGGATCTCTTCTAAAGGTGGCTCAGGTATAGGAAGTATAAGGATGCTTAGGCTGAAATTGTCCATTAAGAAGCAATGCTGAGGGTGTCCATTAAAAATAGATAAATGGTCTCCCATTGCTTAACTCCTTCTAAGTCAGAATTGCCTCTGTGCTTGAGACTAAAGATGCTCTTTTGGAGACATTTGCCCCAGTACTGATGTGGAGCAATGTTAGTGTAAATCCATATTTAGAACATGGCATCTAGTGGATACAGATTCTCACATTGTGTCTAAACCTGTCTCATGCAGATGTGTTCTGAATTCCGTCACATATATCTGATGGGGGAGATGGTTCAGAAAAACAAAATAATTAATTGCTGCCTAACATGATTAATAGACTCCTGTTCTGACATGACAAAAATTGTAATTCTCTTACAGCTGAGGCTAAAGCAGAACTGAAATGGAGACTTGTTTACAGGTAAACATAGATATGAAAATGTATGGTAAGCAAAGCTTTTAGTAGGAAGCACTAGAGAAATGAAGATATTTGCTTCCCCCCGAGTACTATATATTCCACCTGAAAAGTGAAGCATGTGTTTTCTAATAAGGGTATTTAAACAATGTCCACATAAAGAATATTCACCTTTTCTCAAACTGGGTTCTAAGCTTCCAGTCCTACCCAGTTTATTTTCAGAAACACAGATATACCTTGGTAGTGAGAAAACACATAAGCCCTGGCCAAAATTCTGTAGAGCTGGCCAAAATTCAGAACTTCTGGTTTGTGGGAAATGGACATTTTTAAATTTTCTGTGAACTGGAAACATTACAGGGTGTTTTCAAACCCAAGTGTTCTCCCCAGAACCCCAGCAGCTGCTGACTGAAATGGACATGACTTTGATCAGTTTCAGGGTTGCTCACCATTGAACAGTAGCAATTAAACTGGCAAGACTACAGGTACAAGTCAGCAGCCATCAGAGCTTTCAAGATCAGTAGTTGCCCGAGGACTAGAGGAGCCCTGGGCTTCCAAACTCCATGGCCTGCTAGCTCCCCAGGCTGCTGGCATCCCACATGGGCAAAATCTAAGATAAATTATTTGTAGAGAAGTCAATCAAAGGAAAACTTTCCCACCTTACTTTTTTTTTTCTTTCAAATCCATACACTGTGATGTGTCAATTTATATCCATCTTGGTTTTTTCCTTTCTTTTTTCGAGTTACACAAAGCTGGATACATAACACACAGAGTAAGCATTCATTTGACTCATCATTGACATTGCATAGCCCATTGACTTCAGCAGAGTTTGAATTAGGCCCTGAGACGGTCCTCACTTAGGGTGATTGGGAGGGGAGCATTGCCTAGTGGTCAGAGCTTAGGCCCATCATGTACAGGGGGGTTGTTGATAGGGAAGCCAGGGACCTCCCACTCCACCAGCCTCTGACCCACCACCCTCTGAAGGTGGTCAGTAATCTGATAGCTGGGGGTGCTTAAGGCTTCTCTCCCTGGCCCGCTTCCTATCCCCACCTGCGATTGTCTCAACATCATCATCTGGGTTAAGGAGGTGTAAGGGGTGTCTGCTCACTGCAAGGCACCTTCTGGGAGCTGTGTATAATGAAGTCACCCTCTTTTTCTCTCGGGCAGCAACTGCCTCCTCCTGCAGTATGGCCCAGCCTCCTGGGCTAGCTCTGTCCCAGGGCTTTTCCGTGCTGCGGTAGTCCAAACAAAATAAAGGGGTTTCACCAAGTCTGGAGTTCGTATAAGAGAGAGAAGGGAATGCTTCCCTCTCAGGCTGTTTCCGCAGCAGACTCTCCCTTCCCTCAGGGAGGGACTGTTGGGCAGTTGTTTAGGGAGAGATTCTGCCTTCCCTCAGCTCTTCACACTTGGAGCTACAGGTCTGCCCTCTTCCCTGGTCTGCCACCAAATGAGCTGCTCCCCTGCCTTTTAACTTCTCCTCCAGTTGGTGCATTTGCTACAGGTGTGGTGGGGCAGTGCTGGCTGAGCCCAGAGAAGTTCCTTAACCTCTTGTTGCCCAGTGTGGCGTTTGTATAACCCATCACAGGCCTTAGATAACTAACACGTTCCAAAGCTAATATATCTCTAAAATAAGGCAGTAAAGAGGCTTCACGTGTTTAAAATGTGCCTCTGATTTGGGTCAACTTTGCTTTAGTTGTTGAACAATAATTTAATTGTGTCAGCTCCTTGAACAATCTCCTCCATGTGGCTGACTAGGCATGTTTTGACCTGCCTGAATTCAGCCGTAAGGGTCACGTTTAAGATCTTCTTAAGGACCCACTTCTGTTGTGCTGCCTGCAGTGAATCTAGGTGACTTGTACAAAAGCTGAATTGGTGTTTGATTCCCTTCTGCAACCTATGCTTTTCTATCCCTAGTCTGTGAGCTCTTCTAGGCGGGACTGTCTGTTCCTGAGTGTCTGGAAAATGCCTAGCATATTGTAGATGCTACCATAAACAAATAATGGAAGGTAAAGCATAGTTTCAATCCCATGTTTCACCTTTTCCACTGAAGATCCAGCATCGTCCAAGAGCAAATGTGCCAACCTTGAGATAATTCTCATCCACTTACTTATTTTAAACATTTATGAGCCAAATTTCTGTTAAGACTTCTGAGTTTAGAGATGGCCTGGGAGGTGCTAAGCCAGCTAGAGATCATCCCATTCAATTGAGACAGGAGGAATCTAATGTGGGCAGTAAAAAAAAGTCAACAGTGGTCTCCATTTATGCTTGTACTTCCAGGAGCCACAGAATGCTCTATGATAGCTTAACCTAAACTATGAGTTTAGCAAAACAAAGCCAGCCTGGACGTGGAGTGTTTGGGTAGAACAGACGTATTTGGGAACCAGTTTGAACGGATTGAATTGCTTTGCTCTGGTTCCAATGGAGGAAGTAGGCTATTTGGAGAAGTCTCTTCCAGCCCTCCTTCCCAAACTTGCTACCACTGTGTTTTGATTCCAAGAGGAGCGGGGCCATTTGAACAGTCCAATTTTGGCATTCCTACCAAACAGCCTACTCTAACCACTTAACTACAATATCTTATGTTGCTCTTTCGGCTCTGGGTTGCAACATGAACCTCCCACTCTGGTGCTTTAATCTGAATGTTGCGGCAGTCTAGTTGTCTCAAAGGACAAGTACAAAGAAAGCATGTTGGTAATGTGGAGCAAAGTAATAACCCTATGCAACATTCCTGGAGTTGAATACATTTGTTTCAAAGTGATTTTTTAAAAAAGAAATTGTATTCTTGTACAGATGGAATTCCCTTGCCTTTCAAGTTAACTGTAACTATCCCAAGCTTGACCTTAGCAGACTGCACAGTGTTTCATTCATAAAGTCTGAAGTGGAATGCTGTTTAAACAGAACAAGTGAAACTTTATTTAACCCTATGGACTGCTCTGTCCATATGGCTGAGTAGCAACCAGCCTACCTCCCCACATTCCCTGTTCCACTCTCCCATCAATAACAGTACTTCCAGGAAACATTTTCCCTCTGACTCCAGGTCCACTGATCATGATACATAGGGTAAGTTTCCTATGATCAGAGCTCATAAAATTAGTATTATAAAAAGGAAAAGCGGTGGCAAAGGTGCAATATGGAGTGCATTTTAGAAATCAATTAAAAGAAAGTGTAATGCCCTATTTTTAACCATCTATATGAAACAGCTATTAATAATACTGTTTCTCCAGTAAATCTTCACTGAAATTTTAATAGTGCATCCTTTGATTATCAGTGCTAGTCATATAATGAATTCAGTGTCCAGTCTGAAACTTTAGGTGCTGAAAATACTTGCGTGGGTGTAAATAAAAGGAGAATTTGCCCCACTGTATATTCAAGTCCACAGAAGCACTCCATGTTTTAACAAAGATGTAGATGTGCATACTTTTCTGTCAGCTGCAGGACTTTGTTACTAGAGACATCTCCCTGGAACACAGATAGTCCTAATCGGCAAAGTGAGTTTAAAAAGTGCTCATTGTCCTGTCTGGCCCCAAATCTATTAATCTTTTCAACAAATCAGAGCCAGAGCAGGACCTGAGACACCATATGCCAGTCTGCGGCTGAACTCCCACAAAGACTGGGGTGTTTGGGTTCGGGGGGAGGCACAAGAGGAGGTTAATCTCTGTATAGAACTATAAGGAAAGTTTTCTTGTGGCTCAACTATCTCAAAACTTCTGTTTTTGCTTTGATATCTCCAGTTGCCCTACCTAAGCCACATTACACCCTCTGGGCTTAATACTTGTCACCCTCACCCACTGTCTGGTCACCTCCCCTCAATTCTTCTCCTCCTCCTCGTCATTCCTCCCATCCCTTCCCCAGCCCCCCACTTTTCCCCACTTTAGGTGGGATGTTGCATATTTGTTTTTCTCATATTTATGTCATCAGGGGCATGGACAGGAATTTAAATGTCAATGCTTTTGGAGGGGCTGTCCGCTCCCACTGCGGCCCTGTGGCCTGGAAAGCCCTAAGGCCAGAGGAGCTCACTCTCCCCACTCGAACCCTGGGGCTGGAGGAGTTCTGTGCCTCCCCTGTCGATTATTGGGGAGCTGCCCCTACTTGACCCTCCCCCCTTTGTGCATGTCATCATACTATGAGTGCTTCCCTCATAGCCAGCTGCCAAATGCATGAGGGCAGACCAAAGAAGACAGCACCAACCCGATCAGCACTCCCTGTTCTAATATACTGAAACTGTCCCTTTTTCCTTCCTGATGTACTTTAGGGAGAGCAAGAAACTGGCTCGGAAGGCAATGCAAGTGTGGGAGGTCCCATCTGATCTACAGAATCAGAAGGACCAATTTGGCAGTAGAACACATATGGGCATTAGGGACTGGACCTTGAAATGGCATTCAGGATGGCTCCATTCAGTTCAAGTTCCCGGATGAGCCATCCTCATTAAGTGATACCTACTGTATTGCTATTTCTGTCATTTAACGTGCTGCTAAGACATAACTGACTCTCAGAGAACAGACAAATACCTTAACCATAAGGGTAAAGCTCATCCTTACAATGTGTACAATGTGTATGATAATCAAATGGCCCAACTTGATTATCATACACATTGTAAGGAGAGTGATCACTTTAGATAAGCTATTACCAGCAGTAGAGTGGGGTGGGGAGAGGTATTTTTTCATGCTTTGTGTGTATGAAAAGATCTTCTACACCTTCCACAGTATGCATCCGATGAAGTGAGCTGTAGCTCACGAAAGCTTATGCTCAAATAAATTGGTTAGTCTCTAAGGTGCCATAAGTACTCCTTTTCTTTTTTCATCTTCACAATGATTCACCCCACATCACTTCACAATGATTCACCTTTACTTGAATGGAATGTTCTCATCAATGTATGTTTGAGGGCAAAATCTTGACAAATCCCTCCAGAGAGGGTTGAATTATGGTTGAAATACGTGGCTTAATAGGCATACATCTAAATTCTTCAAGGCTCCTCTTTCTAGCAGGCTAATATGTGAACTACAGAATCATTTTTACTCTTTTGAGGTATGCAGTAAACTTATCTCTTATTAATAGCGAGCCAAAACATTGTCTTGTTCCCACTGTTCTGACACTTAATGATTTTTTAGAGTTTTCAATTCTAATCTTAATGGGAAAAGGCAGAAAATTAGTCAACTGAATAAGAGACTGGGTATGGGTCACTTAAAGGATAAAACAACCTTAAAATTTGTGAGGCACTGGAGAAGTCTTTAAAACTTTTGAAAAATTACATTTTAAGATAGTGAGGAAAATGAACTAATCTCTTGATATCAAGGCAAGCTCTCCCACTGGTTGAAAAATGGCGAACTCCCCCAATATAGTGCAACTTAGTTTATGAAATCTTACCTCTTACTTTATTTGGAATGAAAGGGAAAAGTTTGCTGGGCCCCTTACCAAGTCTGCCCTTTTAAAATTTATTTTTTAAAGTTACATTTTGTAACCTACAGAAGGATAAGTGTTTAGTAGTTTTGTTTTAACTTTATATAGGAACTGATGGAAGATTTTAAAAGCATGAAATGCAACTAGAATTTAGCTTGTTTTGTAGTTGACAAGCTTAGTTCCCAGCTTTACATCTATATATAACTCCAAAATAAAGTTCTAGGGCTAAAATCTACACTGTTCAACCTCATCTGGCACAAGTCAATGGAGTCATACTGATGTAACTGACAGTGTTTGAATCTACTTTTCAAAGATATTACTTTCATAATGTAACATACTCAGAGTTTTTTCCCTCTAATGTCAGATCTGCTGGAGGACCACGACCTACTACTGCTACCAGCTAATGAAGGAACTCCTCAAGTAGTAGAGGTCTGTTGAGGTCCTGCATTCAAACCCTGTTGGAGGTTTGTTCCATGAACAGGAAAAACTGAGTGATCGCCATTATAAACTAAAGGATTGTATTTAAATGTGTCTTATTTGGAATGATTTCTACCTTTTTATTTATTTGTTTCTATATGCTATGTGTTAGCTATGATGTTGATTATGTAAGAGTCAACAAACCATCCAGACGAGAAATATTTCCTCAGTGATGCACATTGAGCTTTATTCTGCCTCCTTGGAATATCTAATACTCCCATGATATATAATGGGATTTTTGAGTATGATAGACTAGTAGGTTTAGGCCCATAATGTCCTGAAATGACAACATGCAAAATTAAGAGTGAACTTTGTCCTACTGATTTGTTTCAGAAAGGGAAGCAAAATACAAACATGGTATAACCAAACTGCCATACAAGTATAAGTTGTTATGGATGTAGGCACTGAAGAAATGTCTTTACATTAAAAAGTAATAAACTCATTGCAAACACAGCTAATCAATCATTCTCTTGGCACGAATAAGGTTTGAGGAGAAGGAAGATCGTTCAAATTGCAATTCAATAATGATGCTATAAAGCCAAAGGCTAAAATAATTTAATGTAAGTTAAAACCAAGGTAAACACTCTTCTGAAGTTCATGTTACTTTTAGATCCATTGTTCTGAAAAAAAAGTTAATCCCTCGGAAGAATGTTAGTGCTTGTAAAACATTTTATTGCATTCACTTGATTGTGGTATTTTGAGCATGCATGTGGCCAGTACATATTAACCATGTTGTATTGAAATCTTCCTCTCCAAACACATGCAAGTTGCACAGAAGTGCAAAATATTCTAAATACTGGAATACTTAGGAAGCAACCTTCATCCACAATGGAAAATGACTAATTTATAGTCTTTTTGGTTAACATTTGATATTTGGAAAAAATACAGCATATCACTTGGCATAACTGGTGGCAGAATATCCTATAATACATAACAGAGATGTCTTCAATCCAATTGCCAGGTTATGCGACAGCTGAATTGAGGTCAATGGGAGCTACAGTGAATTACAGCATCTGAGGATTAGGCCCATACTGTTTTGAGTTGAGCTGTGAATTTTGTGTGTGTAATACACAGAGAAAAGTATCCTACAAAGATGGAGGACTAACTAAGGACCTCAGGATATGTTCCATAGTTAACAATTTTCTAATCTCACATTCACTGAAGTCTTAACGTTAATTGACTTCAATGAGTGCAGGATGCAGTCAGCACATTGTTCTGGACAGTTTTTGTCCATGACTCCCTGTGATGAAATAGTGATTCATGAACCTGTAGCTCAGTTGGTTTCTGTAAGGGACAACGTTACATAAATACAATATAGAAAAGGAACATTCAGCAAAGCTACCTGAAAAGTGCAGCTAAAATACTCATCTATATTATTTAGTCAGGATTTTCACTCCTGGATTTTAGCTCCTTAATGCAAGGGGATAATCCTAGATTTCTCCCGTATCTCCTTTTGCCCCCACCCCCTACTCCATCTATGGTGAGAAGACGGTATCTTTTTGTCAGCAGAAGGAGTTGTCATCAGAAATCAAAGCTGGAAATAAGGTACCAATGTTTTCTCTTTGTGTTTTCCTTAATGAACTCTAAGCACTCAGGGTAACATAACTAAATCCATCTTTTGACCATAGAAATGGCACTACCATACTAGGGAAGGGATTAATCTGTTCAGCAACCTGACTCCAACAGTGGCTAGAATTAGGTGCTTCAGAGTGCAAGAAACCTTCTAAATGGACAATTATAGAATAACCTGACACAAAGGAAGATGCTTGTGCATTCAGAACTCCCATTAAGGCCTGGGACTCTATTCCCATTGCCACATGGGGAAAGATGGTAGGATTGGACCTTAATTTACTTTATTGCATGCCTCTTCCAAAACACTTATCAAACTGCCAATGAAAAATGGTAATGCTGATGTGTTGTTTAAGTTAAGGAAAATGTGACAGATTCTTATATTACATCTTGCTTTACATATTGGTGAGGTTATGTACTCCAGAATAGTATCTTTTCTGTAATTTAGAACATATATAATCTAACTGTTGTAAATGTAATTGCATCTTTCTTCTTGAGTGTTTGTGGAAAGGATAATGTGCTTACAGGAACAGTGACAGACTGAAAATAAGGGGTCAGTGGATTTGACTGGGGGATAAATCAAAGTTGAATTTTTTATATTTAATTCTGTATATCTGTGTGACGTACCAGGGTACAATCCAGACTAATGAGCAGCTGTGTCATCCCTGCCCTGCAACCTAGGGTACCTTACAGTGCCTTGCTGAAGTACTTCCCACCTGGGCCGCTCGCAAACAGCCTTCCAGCATGCAAGCCACACCCTGAGTGTCGATGTATAGCTGCAGCCTACCAACCACACTTGAGTTACACTCTGGCTCTCTCCTACCTTAGTTATACTGCATGGTGACCCCAACACACCCCCTGTTGTAGATTTCCCCCCAGAAATGTACATCCTGGGGGGGGGGGAATACATTCAGCTCTCTCCTAGACAGTATAAATTATATTAAGTCTGTTATTCCTTTAAGAGAACAATATGCACAGAATTTGTCACCCCAAATGGAGTTTTTCAGACACTTCAGTTTAAACACACTGGATTAGCTAAAACAATAAAATAAGTTTATTAACTACAAAGAGAGAGATTTTCAGTGAGTACAAGTAATGAGGCATGAAAGTCAGAAATGGTTACAAGAAAAAATAAAGATAAGAAGTTCACTGTTACCTAATTTAACAAACTATATCAGACTCAAGCAAAGTTTCTCACCACATGCTTTCAGCAGTCTTACTGACCAAACTCTGTAGGCCAGGATCCCTACTCCCGGAGTTCAACAGATGCTTCCTTTGTTGCTTCAGTACAGTGAATACAATGGGCAGGAAGAGAAGAGGTCCTTGGAGAGTTTGTTCCTCCTTTTATAGTGTCAGTGCCTCTTTTGAAAAATATTTCTCCTGGGCATCAGGAGGCAAAGAGTCAACATGGAAGGACATTCCCTGCTGCTTCCTTTGTTTCTCTTCCTGCTCGATGGTTCTGTTTACTGCTTAAATACAAATTAAGCAAAACACACATCCCTTGGTTTAGGACAGACCTGTTTGCCAACCTCAGTTTGGGGCAGGGCTTTTGGGTTTGGAACATGTGTTAATAACACCATACAGTGGAATCTTATAACTTCACATGCAATGTTGCCACACATATTTTGTCTGGACAATACTACCCAGCAAATTATGAGTTATCAAATGATACTTACAAAGCATACTTTGTACAAAGATTATTACAACAGTGTGTCAGGTATGAATACAAGGGTATATTCTGTCTCAATGTGGTGTCTTGAATTATTATTACGGGCTAGATCCTGAAAGGTGCTAAGCATCTGCAATTCCTATTGACTTGGAGATGTGACTTATCAAGACTTCTTAGAATCTGTCCCTAAAAGTGGAAAAATTCCAACAAATTTACTTTCTACCTTGAAAACATGTTCATTATAATTAGTTGCAAATAACGTTTCATTAAATTTCAATTGACTGAGCTATATCTAATATGCCATTGTCTTAGGTGATGTCTAGACAGTTTCTATCTAGATCTTATACACTACCACCATGCTGCAGTGGTTAGATTTCAAATGCTGAATGTGAATGCTTAAGAATCATTTAAGTCTTTAAATCAAGACTGGATGTCTAATAGATATGCAATAGCTCAAACAGGAGTTATGGGCTAGATGCAGGAATTACAGGTTTTATGGCCTGTGTTATGTAGAAGGTCAGGCTAGATCAGTGGTTCTCAATCAGCGGCCGTGGGCCACTTGCAGACCAATCAGCACACAGCTGTGGCCCACGTGACATCCTCAGGGCTATACAGGTAGTAGATATGTGTAACCCCTTGGGGTTTAGAAAGCATGGCCCCTTTAAATCTTTTTCCTAAGGGGGGAGGAGGGAGCAGTGAGAGAAAGGAGGGAAACTCCAGGTGGGGCTCTGGAGCCAGGGAGAGAGAAAGAAGGGCGGCAGCCCACAGGCCCTCGCAAAGTGAAGCAGCAGAGAACCTGCCTGAAGCCTGGGAAGGACAGGGCGGCCGAGCGGGGACACCCCAGGACAGGAACCAGGAGGAGCACTGTGCCAGGGAGGAAGGAGCTGGAGCTGGACCCAGTTTCACTGCTGCCCAGAGCTGCATGGGACTGTGAGTACCAGGGCTTGAGACTCTGCATTGGGAATAAGGAGAGAGGCTGGTAGCTAGTTAAGTGGGGCGGTTGTCGCTCTGTGTGGCTTTGCAGAGAGGGGCAGAAGAGGGCACTGAAGGGCTTTGTTGGGGAAAGTTCACTGGCGCTGAAGACGACCAGGGGCACACAAGACTCAGCATTGAACTGGAACTTTGCTCAGGCCTCCTGACCTCTGTGTGCAGACACATTGCTCAGTGCCTGCCCTTGCTATCACTGGGCCCGTGGGGCCTTGGTTTGGATGTGACCCTGTTCTACTGCTCCCCCTATATTTCCCCTTGTTGTTTTTCTCCTCTCATCCCTCTGTAAATAAATATCTCCCTTTGTTATATCCATTGTACTTTTCCCGTGGGTGGGTGTGTTCACTCTGGGGGGTTTGGAACAGGTGCCCCTGGGGTGGAAGGGATTTTTCCTGCTGCATTCCTGTGCACGCCGTCTCTTGGCCAAAGCTGCCTGCAGAGCAGACTCCATATTGACCACGCGCTAAAGTTACATATATATTGTATGGATGTGGCCCACACAACACACAGAGAGCTACATATGTGGCCCACATGGTAATTAGGTTGAGAACCACTGGGCTAGATGATCATGGTGGTCTCTTTTGGCCTTAAAATCTATCAATCTCAGTCCACAGTTATTTATTTTAATTTAAAAATGTAATATTTCCAATACTAGTGTGACACTACGCCCATATTCTTCATAGAGATATTATTAGGATATGATTAGGGCATAACTATGCAAAAACTATGTATTTTATGCAAGATAGGTCATGTGAGATATCATTGAAAAGGTTATGATTTACTGAATATGATTCTCCTATTTGTATGCATGTTTCATTTTGGTATCTGAAGTTAGGAATATTACCTATGCATCTACTAATGTGTTTACACTTGGGAAACGCCCACTAGGCAGAATGCAATCAGTTTAGATGGCTGTCTGGGAAGGGCCAATAGAAAGAAAACTAGGTCTTAGAAGAAGCCAATCTCCCACCCAGGAGCCTTCCTGGGGGCACTATAAACAGCCTCTGACTCATGGCTGCTATGACACTATGGGGTCATGTGACCAAGTCACCTGGTATTGGACTCCATCTTGGAATACCAGTGTTTTTCCACTGACCAAGCGTGGGAACCAAACTGGGAGTCAAAGGGTTCCTGCCATATGTAAAAGCTATTTAAGGCAGAGGAGTCACATCATTGTGGTTCTTCACTGACTCCCCGCCCAAGAAGACTGCTGGAAACACTTGAAGAATAAGGACTGGACTAGGGGAGAAGGGCTGAATCCAGGCTAGAGGGATTTCTAGCCTGTGAAAGAAATACCTGGGGGTTTAAGCTGCAAGCAGGTGCAGCTTGCCCTCAAGAATCTCTGCAAACTGCCTAAATCAACAATAAGGGTGAGAATTTGTCAGGGTTACTTCCCCACTCTGAACTCTAGGGTACAGATGTGGGGACCTGCATGAAAGACCCCCTAAACTTGTTCTTACCAGCTTAGGTTAAAAACTCCCCCAAGGTACAAACTTCGCCTTGTCCTTGAACAGTATGTTGCCGCCACCACCAAGCATTTTAAACAAAGAGCAGGGGAAGAGACAACTTGGAGATGTCTGCCCCCCAAAATATCCCCCCAAGCCCTACACAGCCCCTTTCCTGGGAAGGCTTGAGAATAATATCCTAACCAATTGGTTACAAAATCATCAAAGACCCAAACCCCTGGATCTTGGAACAATGGAAAGATCACTCAGGTTCTTAAAAGAAGGATTTTATTAAAAAAAAAAAGAAGAAGAAAGGTAAAAATCATCTCTGTCAAATCAGGATGGAAAATACTTTACAGGGTATTCAGATTCAAAACACAGAGGATCCCCCTCTGGGCAAAACCTTAAAGTTACAGAAAACAGGAATAAACCTCCCTCTTAACACAGGGAAAATTCACATAAAACAAAAGATAAACTAATCCACCTTGCCTGGCTTACCTATACTGGTTGCAATATTGGAGACTTGGATTAGGATGGGTTGGAGAAGATGGATTTCTGTCTGGCCTCTCTCAGTCCCAAGAGAGAACAACCACGTAAACAAAGAGCACAAACAAAAGCCTCCCCTCCCAAGATTTGAAAGTATCTTGTCCCCTTATTGGTCCTTTGGGTCAGGTGCCAGCCAGGTTAACTGAGCTTCTTAACCCTTTACAGGTAACAGGGTGTTGCCTCTGGCCAGGAGGGATTTTATAGCACTGTATACAGAAAGGTGGTTACCCTTCCCTTTATATTTATGACAATTTACTACTCATATCCAATCTCTTCAGTATATTAAGCTTAGATTTTGTTTTTGATTATTTGCTAAGTAATCTGCTTTGATCTGTTTGCTATCCCTTATAATCACTTAAAATCTATCTTCTGTAGTTAATAAACCAGTGTGTGAAAGTCATAACTTGGGGCAGAAAGCTGTGTATAATCTTCTCCACATTGAGGGAACGGGTGAATTTCATGAGCTTATGCTGTACAGATCTCTGTGCAGCACAAGACGGTATACACTCCAGAGGTGGGTGCATGCCTTAGGAACTGGGAAGTGTCTTAGCTGAGCCTTCCCATGCAGAGCTGATCTCAGCATCTGTGTGTAGCTGCAGCTGGGTGAGTCCCTACCTGTCTGTGTGCTGGAGGGGGCTTGAGGGCCTGTCACAGCAGTACAGTGTAAAGGGAGCCCAGGCTGGGTCACACAGGCTCAGTGGTACCCCAGTTCCAGTTGGCACCCTGCGGGGGACCCATCACAACAAGGTTTTATGAAACCTTTCTCCCTTCCACCCTCCAAATGATCCTTCCACACCTTGCTTGAGTTCTGATTGGTGCATGGGATTTTATTCTCATTGCCACATGGGAAAGGAGTGGAATCAAACCTGCCTCCATAAATTTAGGCTGAAACTTACTGGTCATTGCCTCTTTTAAAAAAAAACCCGACACAAAACAAAACAAAGAGTAATGTGATGCATGGTTTGGGTTTGTGAATTCTTAATTGTGAAGCATCACAAAATCAGACTTAGATTTTCCAGTGTTCTCTAGGTTTGCTGGTCTGGAAAATGAAGAACAGGCCCCTGTGCACGTGTCCAGTGATATTCCATAGACAGAAACCACAAACACTAAACCCATTTCTACCATAAATGCCACAAAACCTGGAAGTAAGTTGCTTAGATCCCTCCAGAAACCACCCAGATGCCTGCCAAGTCTTCTTTCCTTTATAGTTTCATTCTAAACTCAAGAAACAAAAAAGAGAGGGTCATCAAGTGACTGGGGCTATGTAATTTACAATTTGAATATGTGACTGGATGTAGTTATATCTTTCTTTGGGTTGAAGTTAAAGAACCGCAAGTTTTGACAACTTGCACCTGCAATATAAGCTTGCTGGGGTTTGAAACTTAAAATGCTGTATTATGTGTACCCAAAAGCTAGCTGCTCTAAACTAGAGCCCCATTTTGAACCCTAGCTCAAAGTTGCCAAAAGAAACAGCTTTTGAGCTTCACAAACAGCCAGTGTTGCATAAAACCAAGCTGACGAATGACGTTGTATAGGGTCTGAATAAAAGCAGCAAGGAGCTGAAACTCCAACCAGGCTCTGTGGGCCAAGAAAACTGCATTAAAAATGGCTGTTTAAAAAATAAGGGAAATAAAATGCCAAGAACCTAAGTGCTCTCGTGCTGCCAAACTTGAAGATTTCCAAGTGATCGTGAATGAGGGTATCCCTCATTTGCAAACAGACTGGTCACAATTTAAAGTCTGTTGTTACACTGCATTGATTATTAGCAGAAAAGCGATGAATCTACAATTCTGTAAAAGCTTTGTTAGGTGGCTTTATTGTTATCTGAGAGTTGGGCCAAATTAATAGTCATAGGGTTCAATTCTGACTCTGTTGAAGTCAATGGGAGTTTTGCCATTGACTTCATTGGGGCCAGGATTTCTCCAGAGATTTTAAGGCTAGAAGGTACTAGGATTCACAACTTTTTTAGGCTCAGGCCCCATTTGTACACCTTGATGGCCTATTGTGACCCAAAGAACTATCCTATCCAGAAAAAATGCTCCTAGCCCCATGCCACCCCTACCCTCAGCAATGGTCCATTGGGGGGAGGCTCTGGGCTAAAATTCTAGACGCTGCAGACAGATGTGAACAGCTGGGGAACCCCTCCAACCAGCAACTGGGGAGAAGGGCAGCAAGAAAAGATATCTCCCCAAAACATACAGCCCCCTCCATGGCACACAGATGGCAGAGGTCAAGGGTGGAGGGATTTGGGGTTCTGGAGCTGAAGTGAGGGGGATTAACGTGCCTGGGGGTGTAATGAGGAAGGACTGGGCTGGATAAGGAATTGAGGGTCAGAGGGGTATAGGGGAGGGGCAGTAAGCTGATACCTCCCGCAAAACACACACAGGTCCCACACATGGCCCATGAGGGCAGAGAATAAAAGGGTGGGGGGGATTTGGAATCCTGAGGGTAAAGTGGTGAGGCTGAGGGAAAGAGTAGAAGGCAGAAGGGGTTGGAGGTGCAGGGGGATAGATCTGGGGCCAGGAGGGGTGGTATGTCAGAGTGGGATTCACCCAGCTATGGGGAGGAGTACATCAGGTGATTGGTACTTACCAGAGAATGTGACGTCAGCTACTTTCTCCCAGCTCCTGTGCCACAGAGTTGGCTGGGCTCAGCTCATTGGCCTGGGTGGTGCCACCATGAGGGATGCAAGTGCTGCTCAGGTTTTGCCTGGCCCCTCTGTTATGGGGGCTGGTGAGGCCAAACTTGTGTGAGTGACTTTACTCCCTGGTGCATGGGATCACAGCACGCCTCACTCAAATGTGGCTCAGCTGGATGCCCATCACCATGACATTGGCGTGGCTGGGCAAGACCTGAGTGGCACTGAAATCCACATACCCAGTCGCAAAGCCCAGAGCGGGGAGCTGAGCCCAGTCAGCCCTATCACCCTTTGACACCTTCTGGCAACCCAATTTTGGGTCACAACTCCTGAGTTGAGAAACCTTGATCTAGTCTGACCTCCTGTATAACACAGGCCATAGAATTTTACTCATTAATTCTTGTGTTGAACCCACAATTTTTGCTTGAGCTAGGACATAATAATTCAGTTAAACCCATGCAACTCCTGTGAGGACAATGGACTTATGCTGGTATAAAATTGGCACAGGAGAAAGAATCAGGGCCAGTGTTACTGAAGAAAGCTATGTACTAATCTTAAATGCATAAAGGTTCACAAAAGTCATAGCTGCAAAGTGGATCCCAACTCAATCTGTCCTCTTTAATATTTGCATTTATTGTTTCTATTGTTATAGCACCCCAAGACCCCACTGAGATTCATTTTATCATTTTACATAGAATTGCAGTTGCCAAATTATTTTTATACAAAAATCCTAGTGATCTAAATCCACAGTGTGTCCCCCTGTAGCCCTATGCCAACTGCTAAAAACTGTTCAAGTAGCCTCCTAGTGCCTGTTAGAGCTAATCACTAGCCTTGTATTTGTATAGTAGTTCTGAACCGTTACGGAGACCTACACGAACGACACACCGTGATTAGTCAGTTTTAAAATAAATAAATCAGAATTAAATTATGTCCACTGTGGTTTTAATACATTTTTGCCATTTTAAAAAATTCCATAAAGTTTTTTTTTACTCTTTTTAAGAAAGTATACAGTTTTAAGCAAACATCAGCATTACTCCCTTTGTTCCCTGTATATGTATATCAATGAAGTTGCAGCTCAAAATAGCCCTTTTTTTTTAACCAAATGCCCAGTTATCCAAAAGTTTTGGCTGTCCCCCAGGCCATTCAGCTAAACAGGTTTGTACTGTACAGGAAAAATTATAATGCAATTTGAATCTGGAATAAATGAACAAAAGTAACAAACAATCGAAAGGAGGAGGACTGTAGCAGTAATAAGATCACGTGGTTACCCAGGCTATGCCAAGCTAAACTGGGAAGAATCTGTGAGTCTCGATCTGTTGTTTGGGAGTAAGATGAGAAATTTGCCTTTACAGAGCATCTTTTACAAGAAGCAGGGTGCCAACCATCCAACTTCTAATTAAAAAATTAAAAAGAAATTAGGTTGGAAGATCAAGCGGGGAACACATTCCATCAGGTCTGAAATAGGTATGGAACAAACTGTGCACTGAATATAGCAGACAGATTGTGTAACAAATAGTGCTATTAAGAAAGATTTGCATAGAGCCTTGTATGTTCTGTACACAGTATTTTATGCAACAAGCAAAGATACAATCTGGTTCCTGAATCCTGAGGACCTCGGGCCAGATCATCAGCTGGTATAAATTAGTGCTGTTCCATTGACTTCAACAGAGCTATGCCTATTTTCACCAGCTGAGGAATCGACCCTTTATTTATTTAGCTTGCGAAGTGTTCTACAGAAGCCAAGATGTGATGACAAAGTTTAAATCCCACAGAGGTAACTGCTCTAAGGGTATGGGGCAGCAGAAAGGAAGGTGTGAACTGGAGTGTAGGGGAAGGAGGGATAACTGGGAGCATAGGTGCCGACTCTGTGGGTGCTCCAGGGCTTCAGCACCCATGGGGAAAAAAGTAGTGGGTGCTTATCACCCACCAGCAGCCAGTTCTTCCCTCCCAGCACCTCCTGTCTGCAGCGATCAGCTGTTCCGCGGCATGCGGGGGGGAGGGATAGCTCAGTGGTTTGAGCGTTGGCCTGCTAAACCCAGGGTTGTGAGTTCAATCCTTGAGGGGGCCATTTAGGGATCTGGGGCAAAAATTGGGGATTGGTCCTGCTTTGAGCAGGGGGTTGGACTAGATGACCTCCTGAGGTCCCTTCCAACCCTGAGATTCTATGATTCTATGAGAGGGAGGAGCGGGGATATGGCGCAGTTTGGGGAGGGGTGGACCTGGGTGGGAAGGGGGGGAGCAGGGGCAGGAAGAGGTGGGGCAGCAGTGGAGGTTTGGGGGAAGGGGAAGTTTTTAAGCATCTCCAGCACTGGCTTTCTTTTTGCACATATGTCTTTGTGTACTTACAAAGCTCTAACGCCTACATGCAGTGTCGAAAGAGTCAACATGTTTCTGCACAGACGATAGGGTCTTTTAATCTGAATGCTCCTTTAAAAATATTCACCATATTTGCTCTTAGGTCCAGATTCCACTTCTGTCAATTGCAGAAGTTGCACTGACTTTACTGGGAGCTGAATCAGCCCCAAAAAGAGAATATAAAGGCTAACTAACCAAAACACGTATGATATATATCACTTCATAATTGCAGTTTGATAGGATAAGATTGGACCTACCCAACCCACAATATCAAGTTCCATATCCAGAGATATTTTTTTATATAAAGCAACATTCCAGATTGTCCAGATCTGAGGTCAAGTTACTGCAGTCACATTTGATACAGCCACTGAATAATTGGCCACTTTGATGTAGATGCACATGGTTTCAATGATGCTAAATTTATGAATTTGTCATTTTTAAAAAAAAAAAACATAGGCCAAAAGACTGAAAGGCAGCCAGACATAGCCACATCAAGAAATGTTGCTGATGTAAACTGAATTAAGTTTAGTGTAAAACTTCACAAACTATTTGTATTGGAAAAAGCAATAAACAAAATTAGAAATATATTTGTTTAGTTTGAATCAAGTATGATTGTTTTAGATGTCGAAGGCAAATTTTTGCAGTCAAAAATGGGTGAAGAAAGGCTGTTGGGAAGGAGACAGCTGACACAGAGCATGCTACAAGCCAGTGCTAGTGAGAGCAAATCCCCCCACATTACAAAAAGTGAGTGCAAATTTGGCGGGGGGGGGGGAATTATTGATACCCCTCCAAGATCAGTCCACAAAATAAACCCTATCAGTCTAAGATGCAGTTCACAGTGGATTGTGCAGATACTCAAAATATGATGTGTTCTATGTAGCCTCTGCTGGCCTCCCTGGATTTCCCTTCCACTCACAGGGGCTTAGATTAGGTTCTCTAGAGAAACCTGTAGAGAAAGCCAGGCGTTGAATTAATCCAGGAGACCCCTATGCTCAGTGGTTTGAGCATTGGCCTGCTAAACCCTTGAGGGGGCCATTTAGGGATTTGGGGCAAAAATTGGGGATTGGTCCTGCTTTGAGCAGGGGGTTGGACTAGATGACCTCCTGAGGTCCCTTCCAATCCTGATATTCTATGATACTTCTACTTCCGCTGACTTTAATGCATCTGGAAGTAGATTGCAAGCCAATGCAGTTAATATTCATGATAGTCTGAGGGCATTTGATTATCTGGTACCTAACAAACAGGCAAAAACTCTGCATGAGACTCAGTTTGTCTACATTCGAAGAGATTACTTGTCCTTGTCATTCAACAGGTTTCAGAGCAGCAGCCGTGTTAGTCTGTAGCAGCAAAAAGAAAAGGAGGACTTGTGGCACCTTAGACACTAACAAATTTATTAGAGCATAAGCTTTCGTGAGCTACAGCTCACTTCATCGGATGCATGCAGTGGAAAATACAGGGGGGAGATTTTATATACACAGAGAACATGAAACAATGAGTGTTTCCATACACGCTGTAAGGAGAGTGATCAGGTAAGGTGAGCTATTACCAGCAGGAGAGAAAAAAAAAAACCTTTTGTGGGGGGGAGGGGGAGGATAAACATGGGGAAATAGTTTTACTTTGTGTAATGACACATCCACTCCCAGTCTTTATTTGGAATTAATTTGCAAACTGGACACCATTAATTTAGGTTTGAATAAAGACAGGGAGTGGATATGTCATTACAAAAATTAAAACTATTTCCCCATGTTTATTCCCTCCCCGTCCCTCAAACATTCTTGTCAACTGCTGGAAATGGCCCACCTTGATTATCACTACAAAAGTTTTTTTTTTTTTTTCGTGAGCCTGTAGCTCACGAAAGCTTATGCTCAAATAAATTTGTTAGTCTCTAAGGTGCCACAAGGACTTTTTTTCTTGTCATTCAAGGGAGTCCTTCAAATCTGATGCTCAGACTACTGCACCATCTCCTTCTGGTTGGGTTTGTTAAATGAATTTGTTTTTTCAAATGTAAGCATGCACTGTAAACTCAGTTTCAACATCTGCACTCTGTGTGTAAATCTAGCCCTTACAGAATCATAGAATCATAGAATATCAGGGTTGGAAGAGACCTCAGGAGTCATCTAGTCCAACCCCCTGCTCAAAGCAGGACCAATCCCCAATTAAATCATCCCAGCCAGGGCTTTGTCAAGCCTGACCTTAAAAACTTCTAAGGAAGGAGATTCTACCACCTCCCTAGGTAACGCATTCCAATGTTTCACCACCCTCCTAGTAAAAAAGGTTTTCCTAATATCCAACCTAAACCTCCCCCACTGCAACTTGAGACCATTACTCCTTGTCCTGTCCTCTTCTACCACTGAGAATAGTCTAGAACCATCCTCTCTGGAACCACCTCTCAGGTAGTTGAAAGCAGCTATCAAATCCCCCCTCAGTCTTCTCTTCTGCAGACTAAACAATCCCAGTTCCCTCAGCCTCTCCTCAGAAGTCATGTGTTCCAGATCCCTAATCATTTTTGTTGCCCTTCGCTGGACTCTCTCCAATTTATCACATCCTTCTTGTAGTGTGGGGCCCAAAACTGGACACAGTACTCCAGATGATGCCTCACCAATGTCGAATAGAGGGGAACGATCACGTCCCTCGATCTGCTCGTTATGCCCCTACTTATACATCCCAAAATGCCATTGGCCTTCTTGGCAACAAGGGCACACTGCTGACTTATATCCAGCTTCTCGTCCACTGTCACCCCTAGGTCCTTTTCCGCAGAAAATCCCCATTTTTTGCCCCAGAACCCTAAATGGCCCCCTCAAGGACTGAACTCACAACCCTGGGTTTAGCAGGCCAATGCTCAAACCACTGAGCTATCCCTCCCCCAGCTACAGAGTGGAGTGGATTTGAACAAAATACTAAAGAGAAGGAAATAGATGGAATAAAGGCAATTTGTAAAATTACACCACAAAAAGACTCAGGTTTTCCCCTTCCGAACCAGTGTGAGGATGACCCACAGCTTTCAAATTGCCTTTGGCCCAGTTGGTCCTGGAGAAAACGGGCTCAAGGAATTTTAAACAATATGTTCTTGTAAAGAAGCTGTAACTAATTTAACATTTGTTAGCAAAGGACAAAATCTTATAATGCACTCAAAGTTGGAATTTACCAGCGACAACATTTTAGCCAAAGCTCTAAGTCCACCCAATGCACCGTATAAATCACTCAGACGTGATTTCTTTTAACAGGTATTTTTCTTGAAAAGTGATCGCTCATAGTGAGTCTTGCTCTGAATCAGGTGGAAAACAAAAAATAAATAGGGGGCACTTTAAGCAAAAACTATATCTTGAAGCCACAAAGATCTTTTTATGTCTATAGTATCTTTGCTTGAATGTTTTTCTTCAATTAACCACACATATGTATTTTGGGTATTAAAAGTGACATTCAGGGGAACACAAAGCCTTGTTCATGCTAAAGATAAATAGAACTGTAGAGCCTGTGTTTGGAGATAAGAAACTAGGTGAAATCATTTCTAGCTATAACACTCATTTTCATGGGAAACACAAGGGGATGATTTAATGTGGGTTCAGCTCCCTTTGAATGGGAGTTGTACCCATCTAAAAATGAGCTGAATTTATCCCTATGTTACAGTCCTGGCCTTATTTAAGCACTTGATGCTGCTCCCAATGAAGTCAATGGGTCAATTTTTGACATTGACTGGCTTCAGCAAGTGCAGGCTCTGACATTAAGGCTATGTCTATACAGCAAGGGGGTAAGGCCCCAGAGCCTGGGCTCCAGCCTGAGCCTAACTATCTACCCCATAGTTTTACAGCCTGCAGACCAAGCCCCATGAGCCTGAGTCAGCTGAGTCGGGCCAAACACAGGTGTTTAATTGCTGTGGAGACATACCCTTTATCCAGGAGAGTTCTGCCACTGACTCCAGTGAAGACAGAAATCAGCTGTAGGTCACACATCTTGAAAATAAAGTTGACAGTATGGTCTGCATAATCTGGAAGACAGAATTTTAGTGAATTTTTATGCAAATGAATTTCTGATCTATGTTACCATACACATGGCACTGCATGTTTTTACCTTTTTCTAGTTAGGACCGACAGAGACATTTAACAGGCCTTTGTGTAAGTATTTACTTTATATACATTAATATTTGGGTTTGGATTCTGCCTTTGATCATTGCACAAAATTCCTGCTCCTGTGGCCATGGTTCTAAGGCGGTTTGGGGCCAGATTCCAAAATGTGCTGAGCACCGTTAGCTCTCACTGAAGGCAATGGAAATTGCAAGTACTTACCTCATAAGGGCACAACCCTGAATGGAATTGGGCCCAATTGAAGGTAGGAATGCACATAGGTACTGGTCAAACGTTCAGTGTGGCTTAACTTAATTGGGGCCCAGTCCTGTGAGATGCTGAGCACCATCAAATACCATTGATTTCTGTAGAATTTGAATGGATTCCGTTTCAGGATCAGCTCTACTATGACTAAAAATTGGTACCTTGCCATATATTAGGCAGCAAAGCATTACGCTTCCATTTTTACCTTACTGATACATGAAGCCTTCCGTTCCCATTTAGGGTAAATCCACACTGGATTGGCAGGTATAATTTCCAGCCCGAACAGACATACTCATGCTAGCTCTGATTGAGGTAGTGTGCTAAATATAGAAGTGTAGCCATGTTGGCAGGAGGGGCTGGCTGCCACGAGTATGGATCCCGTCCAAACCCCTAAATACATATTTGGGGCAGCTGGCCCCTCTTACCACTCATGCTACTGTGGCTGCACTTCTATTTTTAGTGCCCTAGCTAGATCAGCACAATTATGTCTCCGCATGCTAGAAATGATACCTTCCAGTTTCAGAGTAGATGTACCCTAAATGTCAGCCTTGACTTCTCTTTCTACATACACCTGTTGCACCTTGTTCCTTTTATAGAAAGTGAAGTCAGTGGGTCAGGGACTATGTTCTATTTGACATCCATATATTACCTAGCACTCAGTTTGGAGCTCTAAGTGCTAATATAATAAATAGTGAGTGTAAAGCATACAGCTTCATAAGTTCTAATATTCAATCAGATTTTCCCCCTAGTGTTACAACCAGCAATTTACTCCTGAATTCTTTAATAATTTGTTTCAGAGTAGCAGCCGTGTTAGTCTGTATTCGCAAAAAGAAAAGTGGCACCTTAGAGACTAACCAATTTATTTGAGCATAAGCTTTCGTGAGCTACAGCTCACTTCATCGGATGCATTGAGCTGTAGCTCACGAAAGCTTATGCTCAAATAAATTGGTTAGGCTCTAGTCTCTAAGGTGCCACTCGTACTCCTTTTCTTTTTAATAATTTGGTATGCCTAGAGGAATCTTATCTACCATCTCCCAGCTCTGCAGCTACTTGTTGATCATATTTTTTTGTACCAGGTAAAACCTGAAATACAGGATTAAGGAGCAAAGAGAGGTGAAAAAATAAAAATAAAAAACTTTCCAAAACAGAATATATTTGTAAGTTCTCTCCTCTGTGGGTCTTTCCCAAATAGGTCTGTACCCTGATGGATAGGAGAATGGATTTCAGTTGTCCATGTCACTGCACTTACCTGTTTAATCCAAATTAAAAACAAATAAATGTATTTAAAATCACCAAGAAATCCATTAATGATATCAAGCTCTTCTGACAGCCACTGCCTTAAAGCAAGCGTGGAGGTTTTGCTCAAGCTATATTATAGGGAAAACAAAGGACCAGATCATGATCAGAGGCATCATTTCAGAAAAATTCTGGAGAGGGGGCAAAGTTGTGTCAGCATATAGAACATTATGTGTGATTATATTATATCCTGCAAAGTTGGAGGGGGTGGTGGGGAGTGTTGTATATAGATCTATGAAAGTCGGGGGTGGGGACAAGTTCTAGGAGGGCAACGGCCCCCCTTGCCCCATGGCAAATGACACTCCTGATCATGATGCTGGCTGTGAACCTGTGCAGGGGAGTAAATAGCCCCTGCACTCTGTTGCATGCGTGCCTGTATCGTGATTAATAGCACTGGGGGTAAACCAGTCTCTGCACAGCTGCCAGTCCCCATCCTGCATGTGGGTGAGAGTGGGCAGAGTCTTCTTTCTGCCCCTCAACTCTCTAGCCAGCACAGCTGAGATGGAGAAATAAGCTGAGGGAGAAATAAGCTGTGCCCAGAAAAGGGCTCTGTTAGTTTCCTTCCCCACGGCTCAAAGAAACCGGGACTGAACTGTGACTCTCAGAGCAGTAAGCTGCCCTTACTCTGGGAGGGACTGAAAGATGGCAATCTAATTTAATACTAGCATTACTGCCCTTCCTTCAAATCCCTCTTTAAAACCCATGACTTTCATGAGGTCTTTTTATGCTGACTCCTTCATTAGGTATGACTCCACACCCTGTATCTTCCTCCACAGTCCAACTTAACTGGCTGTAGGCCACTCTGCTCTATGTTGTACATGACCCTAGTGGGCCAAATCCAGTACCGACTGTAGTAAATGGACTCTCATTGACTTCAATGGGTGTTGGATCAGACCCTTAGATTGCAAGATATTCAGGCCAAAGAATTTCTCTGGATCTTTTGACCCATTGCACAGTGCTGCATATGTTTACAGCAGTGTTTCCCAACCTTGGGACGCCACTTGTTCAGGGAAAGCCCCTGGCAGTCTGGGCCGGTTTGTTTACCTGCCACGTCCGCCGGTTCCCACTGGTTGTGGTTCACTGTGCCCGGCCAATGGGGGCTGCGGGAAGTGGTGGCCAGTACGTCCTTTGGCCCGCGCCACTTCCCGCAGCCCCCATTGGCTGCGGTTGGCCAAACCTGTGGACCCGGCAGGTAAACAAACCAGCCCGGCCCGCCAGGGGCTTTCCCTGAACAAGTGGCGTCCCAAGTTTGGGAAACACTGGTTTACAGTATAGAAGAAAGAGTAGTACTGTAAAGGAGCTCTGCATAACCATAAATGCTAATAGCATAGTGGCACCCAACAGTCATGCTGTAGATGAATATTTCCATTGTAACCACTGTCATTGTCATTGTCATGACCAAATAAATAATGGCTTATCTTCTACGCTATTTTTGACTTTTTTTAAAGACCTTTTTGATCACCTAACTCACTCTTCCTTCTGCTTGAACCCTTGTTTCCTGAGAGAAGAAAAAGAAAATGGTAAAAATGATCCAATGTCCGACTTTTGCTCAAACACAGCACTGTCTTGTATGAAGTTGGATGGGTTGTCCGGGTGTATCAGACTGAGGAATTCGGACAAAGGGTCTCAAAGAAACTAGTACACATTTTTCCTCGTGTGTGCAGGAACCTGTGAAGCTTATCTTTCCCCCACTAGTTTTCCTTCAGAGAACACCCTCCCCACTGCAAATTTCCAGCTATGAAATCTTTTGCAGTGCATTTGGGGAAATTTGCAGTGCGTTTGGGGAAATCTGCCATAACAGATAAGGACATTTGTAGGCCCGCAGTGAGATTTTTGTGAACATTAATGGCTTAAAATACCATGTTGACTAAGGCTGAACATTTTGTACTATCTGATCCTAAAAAAGATACACTGTGTGGACAATGAATGTATCTTTTCATTCTGCTCTTAAGGTATGACCTTATGTAACCTGACCAGTGGTTTTACAGCCATGCCTAACTTATAAAATAAAAAGGCATGTTCGCTCTATAAAGAAAAGACAGTTATTATTAGATATTCACAGCTTTTACACATTGTCAAATAGCCACAAGAGGGCATATTGGCTTCATCAGCTTCAATAAATATATGGACTAATTATTTTATCACATATTTTAGCATAATATTTTTTGGAAACATTGAACATATTGATTCTATTGGATTTCAGAAATCTTATTGTAATGAACCACAAGAGGAAAAGTGGACATTGAAAGAAAACCACTTCCAAATGGTTTTATTTTATGGTGTACAGAGAATGCAGGCTGTGTTTAGAAATGAGAAAGGAGACTCTTTCATGATACCTTATTTTTTTTTGGTCTCTTATCCAAAATAGTTCCAATATTTGAGACAGATCCTCGGAAATTCTGAGTGCCCTCCATTTCCACTGATTATAACATATGTGGAGGGTGCCCGGCATCACTCAGGGGTACTTGACCCCTTGTAGGACCAGACATTTTTAGAGCAACCTAGAGTCCAGTTCTGTAGTTCTGATGAAGGCAAATCACTCATGAAAATAAGTGGGAATTTCGCCTTTGTCAGTCCTGTAGGATCTCTATTTCTTTTTCACTGACTGTTGTCTGTTGGAAAAGGGCAGTTACTTGTAATTTACCTGGCATTTATCTAGAATCTGGTTGGGAGGACAAGAGTTAATCTGATTGGGAGGATTTGGAAGGACAACAGTTAATCTCCATAGATTAAGAATACTTCTGATTTGCATTGTATAAACCATTATCATATTCTGACTTGCAAGGTGTAAGGCCCCACAGGTCTAGAGTGCAGGTGTGTAGCAATACCAGGCAACTGACAGCTCTAGACTACCCAGTAGCAGCTGCAACCAACTTGTGCTCCATTTGCCATTACCTGCTGTGGCCACAGTTCATGGGAAGTTCCACGTCAAGGGGCTGACAGACAGCATCCCCATGGCACCTGATTGGCTCCCTGCCCTATATAAACCAAAGTGCACTCCAGGAAGTGTCCAGGCAACAGTCTGGCTCTTCTGTAGCTGCCATGGCCATTTGTGCTCCTTGCCCTTGAATTCCTGGCTTGATTTTGACTTTGCCTCCTGACTTGAACACTGAAACCTGATTCAGACTCTGGCCCCTGGTATCGACACTAGCCTGGACATAACTATGAACTCCTCTACAGCTCCCAGCTGCAGGTTTGCCCCTACTCTGACCCTAGGCCTGGACTGCTCTCGCTGGGACCCTGACACCAGGGGCTGGCAAGTGGCAAAAGCAAGGCTGATCGGCGTGAACACTGTTTTTGTGATGAGATCATCTGTATTTTCTAGACCATTTAAAGGAGGAAACAAGGTATGAAATCCATTTTTGCGGCCCTTTAAAGCAGCAAAAAAAAAAAAAAAGAAAAAGTCAACGTTGCCCCTTATTGCTTGGCATTCTTTATGCTCCCTTGTTCACTGAACAACTACCCTGCCTTCCTTCAAATCATTCCTTAAAACATGCTACTTTTGCGAAGAATTTAACACCAGCTCTATGAAGCAGGGGCTGTTTTTCTCTGTGTAAAGGCCAAGTGTCCAGCCAGTCAGCTCTCTCTAAATGCTAATATAATTTATTTATTTATATTGTGGTAGCAGCTCGGTGATCCAGCCATGGACCAGGAGGTCACTGTGCTGACTGCTGTATGCACACACAATGAAAATATTCCTCTTGTCCCAAAGAGCTTACAATAATATTACCATCATATCAGATATCATGATGAGAAACTTGGTATTAAAACCAAGATAGATAAGTATCAAGGTGCCTTTCAGCAATAAAGGCACCATTTAAACTGCAGATATAGGTCCAATTTCTGCCCTCTTTTCCACCCATACAGCCCAAATTACTGAAGTGGCACTGGTGTAACTGAGGGTAGAATTTTGTTGGGGAGGGTGGCCTGAGTGAAAATTTCCTGTATATTGCATTGAACTTCTTTAACTGGTTCCTTGTTTTTTACTGGAGGATACATTGGTTCGTTTCAGAAACCAGTTGCCAACTGGAAATATTCAATGTGAATTTCCATGAGGGTGAATAAAGCCAATTTGGGGGAAGGATCCTACTGTGTGCCGCCAGGGAAATGTTTTGATACTATCCATGAAGTCTATACAGCTGTTCTCAACCTGTGGTCTGTGAGGCTCTTCCTTGGCAGCCACAGAATGACATATTTTGAGAGCCAAGTGTTGGGAAGACAGTTTGGGGTGGGAGGGTGGTTCCATGAGGGGAGTTCTCTCTGAGGACGTGGCCTGCAGAATGAAAAGGTTGGAGAACCACTGATGTAGTACATTCCAAGGACCAAAACCAACAACAAAAACAAGAGTGTGTGGAAAAAGGGGTAAACAGTGAGGTGAAATAATTTGCAGATGATACAAAACTACACAAGATAGTTAAGTTCCAGAGAGACTGTGAAGAGCTACAAAAGGATGTCTCAAAACTCGGTGACTGGGCAACAAAATGGCAGATGAAATTCAATGTGGATAAATACAAAGTAATGCACATTGGAAAATATAATCCCAGATATACATATAAAATGATGGGATCTAAATTAGCTGTTACCACTCAAGAAAGAGATCTTGAAGTCATTGTGGATAGTTCTCTGCAAACATCCACTTTAATGTGCAGTGGCAGTCAAAAAAGCAAACAGAATATTGGAATCATTAAGAAAGGGATAGATAACACAGAAAATATCATATTGCCTCTACATAAATCCATGGTATGCCCACATATTGAATACTGCATGCAGATGTGGTTGCCCCATCTCAAAAAAAGATATATTGGAAAAGGTTCAGAAAAGGGCAACAAAAATGATTAGGAGTATGGAACAGTTTCCATATGAGGAGAGATTAATAAGACTGGGACTTTTCAGCTTGGAAAAGAGACACCAAACAGAGCATATGATTGAGATCTATAAAATCATGACTGGTGCGGAGAAAGTAAATAAGGAAGTGTTATTTACTCCTTCTCATAACACAAGAACTTGGGGTCACCAAATGAAATTAATAGGCAACAGGTTTAAAACAAACAAAAGGAAGTATTTCTTCACACAACACATAGTCAACCTGTGGAATTCTTTGCCAGAGGATGTTGTGAAGGCCAAGACTATAACAGGGTTCAGAAAAGAACTAGATAAATTCATGGAGGGTAGGTCCATCAATGTGTATTAGCCAGGATGGGCAGGGATGGTGTCCATAGGCTCTGTTTACCAGAAGCTGAGAATGGGCAACAGGGGCTGGAACACTTGATGATTAGCTGTTCTGTTCATTACCTCTGGGGCACCTGACATTGGCCACTGCCCAAAGACAGGATACTGGGCTAGATGGACCTTTGGTCTGACCCAGTATGGCTGTTCTTTTGTTTTTGTGTGGGAGGGGTGGGGCTGTCTACTACTGTTTAGCTGAAATCAGCTACCCTATCTGAGCAACTCTAGTTATAAGCAACTGCCCATCCCCTTTAACTGAATCAGACAGCATGGACATCTTGCCTTCTTATTTTGTTTCCATTCACTAGCTGCAGGGTCCACCACCAAACGAGTGCAGGCCCTGGGCCCACATCACTGGGAATGGCTCGTGTCTGGTGTGTAATGCTCCTTAGTGAACCTGTGGCTGCCTGATTCACAGTCTTGCTGGAAGGGCATAATAAAAGGGGGCCCGCAGGGATTAGTTCTGGGTCCGGTTCTGTTCAATATCTTCATCAATGATTTAGATAATGGCATACAGAGTACACTTATAAAGTTTGCAGACGATACCAAGCTGGGAGGGGTTGCAAGTCCTTTGGAGAATAGGATTAAAGTTCAAAATGATCTGGATAAACTGGAGAAATGGTCTGAAGTAAATAGGATGAAATTCAATAAGGACAAATGCAAAGTACTCCACTTAGGAAAGAACAATCAGTTGCACACATACAAAATGGGAAACGACTGCCTAGGAAGGAGTACTATGGAAAGGGATCTGGGGGTCATAGTGGATCACAAGCTAAATATGGGTCAACAGTGTAATGCTGTTGTAAAAAAAAGCAAACATCATTCTGGGATGTATAACCAGGAGTGTTGTAAGCAAGACCCGAGAAGTAATTCTTCCACTCTACTCTGCGCTGATTAGGCCTCAACTGGAGTACTGTACAGAGATTGAAAAATTGGGTTTGTTTAGTTTGGAGAAGAGAAGACTGAGAGAGGACACAATAGTGGTTTTGAAGTGCATAAAAGGTTGTTACAAGGAGGGAGGAAAATTGTTCTTCTTAACCTCTGAGGATAGGACAGAAAGCAATGGGCTTAAATTGCAGCAAGGGTGGTTTAGGTGGGACATTAGGAAAAACTTCCTAACTGTCAGAGTGGTTAAGTACTGGAATAAATTGCCTAGGGAGATGGTGGCATCTCCATCACTGGGGATTTTTAAGAGCAGGTTGGACAAACACCCATCAGGTATGGTCTAGATAATACTTAGTCCTGCCTTGAGTGCAGGGGAATGGACCAGACGACCTCTCGAGGTCCCTTCCAGTTCTATGATTCCAAGATACGCTGTGGGTCAGGGTACATCTATGGTTCAGCAGCACAGCTATGGAGCTGCAGCTGTGCCGCTGTAAGGCTGCTCCCTGCATTGCCGGAAGGGGGTTTCCCACAGATGTAGAGAATCCCTCTTTCCGAGAGAGGGTAGGGAGCTTGAGGGAAGAATCCTTCTGTTGCTCTAACCCTTCGACACCAGGGGTCAGGTCCGCCTGACTACAGTGCTGAAGTTGTTTACCGCCCTGAGCAAGGCCGCTAGGTTCCACCGAAGTTTCAGTGGCCACTGCCCCTGCCCGAGATGGTTCTGGCATTGTGTGCAATGTCTAGCTCTGAGTCCCAGGCTGGGACCTGGCCTACGGCCATGCGAGTGTAACCCACGCACCTCTTGGGTGGGGTGTTCTGTCCCCTTTAGTGGCATCCAGACTGAGAGCTGAATGAGTCCGCCGCAGCCTTCGCTCAGGGCCAGCGTTCAGCCCACGCAGTAGAGGCGCAGGCATTTAGCTCCAGCGGTCCCGGGCGGGATCCTTGCCCGCCTACCACTGGGGGCTGCGGGTATGACATGAGCACAGCGCTGTCCAGTGCAGCAGGGAGCCTGCCTGTTGGGCCGCAGCTCTCGGGTCAGGCTGCGCGGCACCTGCCAAGGGCTGCCGCGCACAGGGCGCGTTCGCGATGCCCTTTCACTTCCCGCTGCTGGCCAGCGGGGCGGACCCCCCCCCCCCGCCTCCCGGGGCCCGCCGCGGCGCCCGTGTGCGCTCGCGGGCCCGTGGGGGGAGGCGTGTGCGGGAACTCCCGCCAACGTGCCCGAGGGGGTGTGTGTGTGAGACAGAGAGACAGAGGGCGGCAGGGAGGGGATGGAAGGAGGAAACTCCCTCGCCCCGAACGGCCCGAGAAGAGCCGCGGCAGCCGCTCGCCCCAGAGCCCCCAGCCGCAGCGGGACACCGGAGTCGCGTCACGCCCAAGCGGCGCAACCTCTGCCTGGCGGGGAGCGGCCGGCAGCGCCCTCTGCTCCCTGGCTGCGGAGAGGAGCCGCCGCTCGCTCCCGGTGCGTGCAACAGTGAAGGGCCAGCGGCTCTTATCGGAGCAACAGCGTCTCCCTCCCGGGACCGGCTTCCTTCCCCTGCGGCGGCGACACCCGGCAGGTACCGTGCGGCTCCGCCCGCCCCTTTGGCAGGGCAGGTCCCCAGGGCTGGCTCCAGAGGGGGCGAGTCTCCCGGGGGTCGGACGGGCTCAGACACGGTCCCACAGACGCGCTGGGCACGAGCGGCGGGGCCGGTCAGCGGGCGTCCAGACGGGAGCCGATGCGACCCTTTCCCTAAGGTGTGCTGCGGCTTGGCCCGGCAGAGGGCTGGGTGGGACGGAAGAGGGGCTGCTTTGGAAGGGCTGGTTCAGGGAGCCGGCTGCCCGGGATGCTGCTGTCTGGGCTCCCCCCCCCTCCCAGCCCGGGGTAGCGGGGGGCAGGCTGTGATTTTGGGGGGGAGGGTGAGCAAGGGAAGTGAGTCTCCCCTGGCTGCTCACCGGGGCAGCTGGGAGACTAATCGAAGCAAAGCAGCGCGGCGGATTCACGTGTAAAATCCACCCCTAGGTTTCCCCCCTTCCAGCGGGGTTTGCGATGTTCATTCAATCGCTCATCAGCGGGCAGTTCCCCATGGGGGAAATGACCCGAGGTGCATCCAGAGTTGGGGGCTGGGGGGTTGTCTACGACAAGAAAAGTTAAATGGAGACGCTCATTGACAGCCGTTTTTCAATAGACGGATTGATCTCCAGGCAGCTCTGCGTTTCAGGCAGGAGAGCGGGTGACTAACCCGCTGGCAAGCTACACGCAGCAACCATTGCGTGAGTTGATCTGAAGTTTATCCCTGGACACAAATCATTGCATGAGCGGATCTGGCACTGGGTTGCAGCAGGAGAGTGGGGTTGGGGTCAATTCCCCACTCTTTCTCAGGCAGCCTCCCTCGGGCTGTCTCGCCCGGCCAAACCTCTCACGCTTTGCGAGGCTCTCTGCAAATCTGTGGCGAATTCCCAGCAGAGGGTGGCTGGCGTGTGGTTAAGTAGGGAGCGTTTGCAGAGGTGCGCTGGTGGGCGCCTGCTCTCTGGCTCCCCGCAGATGCTCGCTCCATGCAGCGCCGGTGCAGGTACCAGACACCTGGCCGCACCTCCTGGGGCATCATCGAGCTAGCACAGCTGGGTCTGCAGCTGCCCGACCGCCTGCAGTGTGGGACACCCCTGGGGGCTCGGTGGATACCCAAGCACTCTCCGGGCCCTGTTCAGGCCGTTGCTATCATCAGCTCAGGTGTTTTGGCTTTGCACTTAATTAATACACTGCACATAATTCATGCACAAATAGGGGAGTAATTAATATGAACCACCGAGGTGGGTAATATACATTTATAATGTTTAGAGTTGGAGATTGGGAGTCAGGCTCTGCCCCTGACTTGCTGTGTGACCTTGAGCAGGTCCCTCCAGCTCACTGTGCCTCAACATACCCTTCTGTAGAATGAGGGTAGTTATATTTACCCACCCTTTAACACTTTGAGATCACTTGGTGGAAAGTGTTATATCCCTGCTCAGTATAATTTGTGAGCTGAACTTTGCTCAGCTCTTTTCATTTGATTGGATTTCTGGAGGGCGAGACACTGTAGGGGGGTATCCTCCCAGAGCTGCAGAAAGAGAGAGTAATATGCCCAACTGTGAGTCCTCCAGGACAGTCGATAGGTTTGAACCACAGCACTACACCAGGTTATCATTACATTGCCATCCCTTCCCCAGGAGTGGGAAACGCACTGCTTTGGATCAGAATTAAACAGACACAGGAAGTGTTCCAGAGTTTAGGTATTCAGACTATGGGGAAGGAGGCCATACAGGTCGGCAGATCAGTTCCTCCATGTACCTGTATGGAATTCCTTAGTGCTTTTTGAACCAGTTATTGTTGAAATGTTTCCTTAGACAATGAAGGAGAAGGAATGACACAGGTGGGTGGCCATATGCAATCCTACTGTATGTGCATACAACTCAATCGAACTCTGGAGTTGCAACTGCTGAGAGCAATGCTGCATGTTTCTTTCTCAAGCTCAGCTACTAACTACAGTGCGGAGCTTGATCTAGCTGTTTATTTTCTTCAGATGTATCCAGCTGTGGTGTAGTATGTCAGTGCCAGTTTGTCCTGTGGTGTTCACTGGAATGATATTGCTAACGTCCTCAAATTTGCAACAAGCTGTATATTGCTTTGTTCAGGCAAATGGATAGATGGTGCCCAGGTGTAGCTGCCAAAGCTCATTGTTTCATTACAAATATTGAAAATGGCTTTTGTTGTTTCTAGAGCAGAAACATTCCACAGTGTGTGATGTGATTGGTCTTTGTTGGGTAATGAAGAATTACAAAGCAGCCACTTAGATTTCCATGAAACAGAACAAGACAAAATAAATCAAACAAAAAAATTGTCCAAGAACAATAGGGATGATTTAGGAGCAGTCAGACCAAACAGCTCATTCTTGTCTGCTCAGAAAGCAGCTCCCAAGCTGCTCATCTGCATAGCTCTGTCTTTACACAGATGCAGATTATAACATTAGTTGCAATAATATACTCAATCACCTTTTACTATTCTTTTGCATTTCTAGTAAGTAGGATGGAATACCTGGATTCCATTTTAATCTTTAGTGAATGGATTAACACACTGCAAAGTAGTTATCCAATATTCCTCTAACTTGAATGATTACATGTATGAAATATAATTCATTTTATCTTTGTCTTTTAGTAGTTTACTCAGCTGAAGATGAGAGAATGATGATGTACCTTTTTGTTTACAGTGGGTTTTCAAAGGGAGATATGCCCCTAAAGATACCATGGTGAGGATTAGTGGTTTGATCTGCATCCATTAAAGTCAATTGGAATTTTGCAATTGACTTGAGTGGGGTAAGGCTCAAGGAGAGATTTGTGTGTATGTGTGTGTGTGTGTGTGTGTTTCAAAAACCATGTTAGAAAATTAAATATAAATAATTTATTTTATAAAGTGTCCCCACCCAAAATCATTGGGATGCTATGCATTAAATATGCCATAATTATAATAACAGGTTTCAGAGTAACAGCCGTGTTAGTCTGTATTCGCAAAAAGAAAAGGAGTAAGCTGTAGCTCATGAAAGCTTATGCTCAAATAAATTGGTTAGTCTCTAAGGTGCCACAAGTACTCCTTTTCTTTTTGCAATTATAATAACAATTAATTAAAAACACAAAACTACTATATGACTGCCAAAGCATTATAAAGCAAACAAAGAATAAACTAATTACAAAAAAATCCTCAACTCCAAGTTATAAAATAGACTCCAAACAAACCACGTGCACCATCCATAGTATATCACAAGTGGGAATAAGTAACAAAATCATAAGAACTCAGGTAAATTAGAGCATCTGTAGTTTAACTGCTCAAAATGCCATAATCATTTAATGAGATGCTATATGTACAGACTTTCTCACTCTAATACTCAAAGCTATTTAGGCACCTAATTTCCATTGATTACAATGTAAGTTAGAAGCCTAAATACATCTGAGGATCTGGACCTTTGTGTTTAGTGTTCAGCATTATGGAATGAATCTACTTTCTTTTTGCATCCAAAACCCTGCTGAAGTCAGGGGGAGTTTGGGTGTGAAAGGAATATAGCCCTGAGCTCTCAAAACTTTTATCTTTGCAAAGTCTTTTTGCTCCAGTGAATTTGTCTTTTAGGCCTGGAAGTCTCCTTTCACCCAAGTGCTGTCCAACTGACAGCCAATTAGCTGGAAGCACCAGAGAGGGAGGGAGGTCAAAGGAATAACTTCCCACTGAGGACTAGATATGTAAAGGTGTAAGGGTACCTAAAAGCAAGTAAAGATACAGATAAGATTCCTATTGGAATTTTCACAAGTACTTTGGTACCCAACTCCCATTGGTTTCAGTAAAAGTTAGGCTTTATTTCAGTGGTAGTTAGGCTATATTTGCATCTTAGGTGCCTACAATACCTTTACAAATCTGGTCATAAGTGCATCGCCTGCTCTCTTCTATCTAAAAAGCTGCCATATTCTTACAAAGAAAAAAAAAGTTTACAAAAGAAATTCAGGTTTCAGAGTGGTAGCCGTGTTAGTCTGTATCAGCAAAAACAACAAATAGTCCTTGTGGCACCTTAGAGACTAACAAATTTATTTGGGCATAAGCTTTTGTGGACTAGAACCCACTTCATAAGATGCATGGAGTGGAAAATACAGTAGCAGGTATAAATTCACAGCACATGAAAGGATGGGAGTTGCCTTACCAAGTGGGAGGTCGGCCTAATGAGACAATTCAATTAACAGTAGGATACCAAGGGAGGAAAAATCACTTTTGTAGTGGTAATGAGTGGCCCATTTCAAACAGTTGACAAGAAGGTGTGAGTAACAATAGGGGAAAATTAGTATGGGGGAAATTAGGTTTAGGTTTTGTAATGACCCAACCACTCCCACTTTTTTTTCAGGCCTAATTTGATGGTGTCCAGTGTGAAAATTAATTCCAGTTCTGCAGTTTCACGTTGGAGTCTGTTTTTAAAGGTTTTTTTGTTGAAGAATTGCCACTTTTAGGTCTGTTATTGAGTGACCAGAGAGATTGAAGTGTTCTCCTACTGGTTTTTGAATGTTATCATTCCTGATGTCAGATTTGTGTCCATTTATTCTTTTGCATAGAGACTGTCTGCTTTGGCCAATGTACACCTCTACCCCGATATAACGCGACCTGATATGACACCGGTTTGCATACAACGTGGTAAAGCAGCACTCCGGCGGATCAGCGCGTCAGTTCCCAGCTGCAGCGCTCCGCTTCCTGCCGCCGGTGAGTGAGGGGAGGTTGGGGAAAGGATGCCCCCGTACTCACCTGCGGCGGGAAGCAGAGCGCCGTGGCTGGCAGCTGGCAGAGTGGAGCGGGCTGGGGCTGGGCTGCTCCGCTTCCCACTGCCAGTGAGTGCAGGACCTTTCCCCAAACCCTGCCCCCCCCTCCCCCAGCGAGATGGTTGGGGCTGAGGCCGGGGAAAAGAAAGCGGAGCGGGCTGTGGTCACGATTGGTTGGTTTCTCCAACCTCCCCGCACTCACCGGCAGCAGCAGAAGCGGAGCAGCCCGGCCCCAGCCCATTCCACTCCTCCAGCTCCCAGCCACGGCACTCCACTTCCCGCTGCAGGTGAGTACAGGGGGCATCCTTTCCCCAACCTCCCCGCACTCACCAGCGGCAGGAAGCGGGGCGCCGCGGCTGGAAGCTGGCAGAGTGGAGTGGGCTGGGGCTGGTCTGCTCCGCTTCCTGCCGCTGCCGGTGAGTGCCTGTCAGGGGGCGGGGTGTGTGGATAGTCATCGGAGCGGTGAGGGGACAAGGAGCAGGGTGGCCAAAGCAAGTTCAATGTAACGCGGTCTCACCTATAACGCGGTACAATTTTTTGGCTCCCGACAACCGCATTATATCGGGGTAGAGATGTACATGGCAGAAGGGCATTGCTGGACACCATCAAATTAGGCCTGAATAAAGACTGGGAGTGGCTGGGTGTTTACAAAACCTAAACCTAATTTCCCCCTACTGTTTCACCTTCTTATCAACTGTTTGAAATGGGCCACTCATTACCATTACAAAAGTGATTTTTTCCTCCCTTGGTATCCTACTGTTAATTGAATTGTCTCGTTAGACTGACCTCCCACTTGGTAAGGCAACTCCCATCCTTTCATGTGCTGTGAATTTATACCTGCTACTGTATTTTCCACTCCATGCATCTGATGAAGTGGGTTCTAGCCCACAAATGAAATTCACTTTAACTTTCTATAAAATATTACACCCAATGCCTCAGACTTGATGGCTGTCTATTACTGAAAATAAAATCTATTTCCTTATCTTGTTCCTATGACCATAGTATTTGTGCACCTTATCAGTATTAATGAGTTTAACCTCACCACTCTACTGTGAGATAAGGAGTTATTATTTACTCCCATTTACAGATGCGGAATTAGGGCTAAGAGAGATTAAAGCCAAAATGTTCGCATGACCAGTAATTTTGTGTGCTTACCTAGAGACAGCTTGTGTTTAAATTCTTTATCTTCCCTCATTCCAGGGCTGGCTGGGGATCAGGGTGGTCTTCAGTATATATTAGAGCAGCCTGAAAGCTCCTGTAATTTACACCCAGCTCCACATAGGCTGATTGATCAGCCAGGCATCAACTGGATTTCCCGTCTTTGTCCACATTTCCTTGGCCACAGTCTCTACACTGCACTTGATGACTGAGTCACTACGCCAGCCTGTAGTTGGCTGACGCTCAGCCTGGACTTAGCTGTAGCTTCTTTGAATTTCTTGCGTCTGGATCCCCTACAGGAGCACCCACTCCTGGACAATCTCATTGAGCCCAGTGAGAGTTCAGCTCACTCCCAGGGTCCTTTCTGAGTCCAGTTACAGTTCACTTGCCTCTAATCCCAGGCGGCTCTCCCCAGGTTCCACGATGCGAGGGAACTCCCGCTGCATTTGTGTGGCCAGTCTCATCCTTTTAAGCGCCACTTTTCCGGGTGAAACATGTTCTGCAGGTGGGCCTGAGTGCAGGAATGCTCAGTAGCCTTTCTATCAGTGGATCATCACATACCTGCCCCCCTTCCCGCCCTCAACACGAGCAGAGTTTCTTGCTCAAGCATTTCTCCAGTCCCAATCTCCCTGGGGAAAAAATATCTGCATTTGTATGCTCTTTCCCTGTGTGGTGCTGTACCCAGAAGCCATAGGGCTGGAGCGCTAGATACCAGCTCATAATCCAGAGGGTTGAGTCCTTTGTGTAGTGTAGCCTCCACAAGGGCATGTGGTCTGTGATTTGGGAAAAGGGACTACCCAGCATATAATAGCTGAGGGAGTCCACAATCCACTAGATATCCAGAGCTTCCTTCTCACTAATTGAATTAAATCTCTCCCTGAGCAACAACTTTCTCCTTAAATAGACAATTGGGTGCTCTTGTCCCTTAGACATATGATGTATTGGATCATTCTGAGCATATTTTCATCTTGCTCATCCCAACCTCCTTGCAACATATCCAAGATTCCGTGGGTCTGGCATTCACAGAGCAGTTTGAATGGTGAGAACCCTGGGTTACCTCTCATGGCAAAGAGAAACAGCAGGAGGAATTGGTCCCAGTGCCTAGGCTAGGTCCAAATTATCTGCTTCAACATGTCCTTCCGTGTCTTGTTAAATCTTTCCATGAGGCTGTCTGTCTGCGGATGGTACACTGATGTTTTCAAGGCTTTGATTTTAAAGAGGGAGCATAGCTCACACATCACCTGAATGGTGAAGTTGGAGCCCTTCAGAATCTGGGAATGGATGACATGGGATGGATCGCTTGATGAATATCTGTTCATTCCCTCTGAAGCATCTGGAATTGGCCACTGTCAGAAGACAGGGTACTGGGCTAGATGGACCAATGGTCTGACCCATTATGGCAGTTCTTATGTATGTTCTTATGATCAGTGAAACCTACACAGGCAATGAGTCTCATCAGCTTGGGAGTGATTGCTGTTGCCTTAGCTGAACTGAAGGGGATGGCTTTCAGGTAGCAAGAGGTATAGTCCACTACTACCTGTATATACTGGTTTACCACAGAGCTCTTTTCTAAAGGCCCAGCCATGTCCTCCCTATTCTTTCAAATGGGGTTTCCACTAATGGCTTTGGGACCAAGGGAGCCTTTGGAACATTTTTAGCTGCCAAATACTGACACTCAGGACAGGAAGAGCAATATTCCCTAACCTTGTGCTGTACCCCCTATCCCCCAGAAAAAGTAGGGCAGTACCATTGCAAGTTCTTACTTGCCCTAGATGCCCCACACAGAGAATATGATGAGGTAGCTGCATTATGTCTTGGCAATGCTTACATGGTACCAGTAGCTAAGTTCTCGTTAATCCTGAGTGAAGGTTCCGTGCCACTCGATTTCACCACTCTTTCTCCAGAACACTCACTGGCTGGAGGAACCTGGGTCCGTCTCAAGGCTCTTTATCGGGCATAGACCTTCATGCCCTCATTCTCCACCAATTGTAGTTGGACGACCCTCAGCCTGGACTTACTTGTAGTCTCTTACCCCAGGTCACCTCCTGGAGTACCTACTGCTGGGCAACCTCACTGTTCCCGGTGAGAGTTCAGGTCACTCCTGGAGGGCATTTCTGAGTACAATTACAGCTCACTTGCCTCTACTCCCTGGAGGCGCTCGCTCCCTTGTTGCTGGATTCGAGGAGCCCTCCAGGGCTCCTTGTCCATATCAGTCTCACAGTGTCAGTTCTGCTGCAAACAAGGGAGGGGAAGTGAAAGGACTCGCAACTGCCTCAGACTGAGCTCCCCTTGCTAGCTGAGTTTGCTAGTCGTCCCTGGCACCCTTCCTGCTCCTAGAAAACTCCCCCTCCCGCTGTTTGTGTGGCCAGTCTCTCCCTTTTAAGATTCACTTCTCCAGATGGAGCATGTTCTGCAGGTGCACCTAGTTGGCACCGAGTGCAGGAATGGGGGATGAGGGCACGTCTCATCACACAGACCTACACCATTGGGTTTTTCCTACATGGGGCAATCAGGAAGTTTTGTGTTGTCAAAGCAGCCCATTCCAGCCAGAGCTAGATTTTGGCCCATTGTCTTTTTAATCCTGGTAAAGCAATTAAGGTACACAATAGCTGTGAAATCTAAATACCTAAATAAATATAGTAAATGTGTTACATATTTGCTTTCCTTGCTTGGTGGGATTTTTTCTGCTACCAGTAAGCAACAGAAAAGCTCAGAAGAAAGGTTCCCTCAAGGCATCTGAAACATGAAGAGCAGCGACTCCTTTTAATTCATGTGCAAACTAACCTTTTATTTGATGTGTGAGCTATTTTAATCTTTTTATAGTGCTGAACCTCAGTCATGCTGCTTAAAAAAAACCCTAACAACTTTGTCTGGGTTTCATGTATAACAAACTTAGTAATGGCAATGAGTCAATGTTTAAATTAGCCCCATATACATCCTTAATGCTTTTCTTTCTCCGCGCCATCCTACTGTATTTAATCTAAAAGCACCTACCCTCTATTTTTACTTTTCACATACCCAGCGGCATACGGCATAATCACTCACATGTTATCTGACTGCGAGTGATAAAACCCCGTAAAATTCTTTTCTCGCTTGGATAGAGGGATCCAGCATAAAATGGAATGGATCCATAATGAGTCAGCTCTTTGAAAGCGAGGCACCCCTCCAAAAGTCCCTTTGGTGTTGTGGCCAGGATAATGTGGATTTTTACAGAAAATGCCAAATAATTTATGGAGGCCACCTGACCTAATGGTCAGAAGAAATAAGGGAAAGCCAAGAGGAACCTGGGTTCCCATCTGGGTTGAATCACTAACTCGATTCAACTCTTTTGGTGATGGGTGTGGTATTAAAATCTAGACAGTTATATGTGACCTTAGCGAAGTCACTGCACCACCCAGTAACCCTGCCAACACAACTGGAAAATCCGATTAAAATATAGAACCCTGCTGATACTGTTACATAGTAAAGTAAACATTCTACAGTTCTGACTGGACTTTCTTTGCCTTATGCTTATTGGCTGTTTGCTCCAACTCTCTTCCTCTCTCTCCCTCAGACTCTTCACATCAGCTTTACTCTACATCTGCCCCCCCTTCTTCCTTGCCCTGCCCTCCTGAACCTCCTTCCCTTTAGTGTTCCCTTTCCCTTCACTTTTCTTTCCATTTAGCTTATCCCCTCCTAACTACACCAACTTCAAAAAGTGTCGCGGGAACTAACATGACATTTGCCACCATCACATTTGGTCACTCTGTGATGTGTTCTCCCTCTTCCCCCACCCTGGTTCTGTCTTATCTATTTAGATTGTAAGCTCTTTGGGGGCAGTGGCTATCTAATACTATGTGTTGGTACAGGGACTAGCACAATGGGGCCCCATTCTTGGTTGGTGCTTGGGTACTACCATAATAGTAATAATAAATAATAATAATAAATTAATTAATTCATACGTTAGTGGACTTTCCTAGTCAAACCATTTCTCAGGAGTAGCATAGTACATTAGTACTAGTTAAGGTGCAAAGACTCCACAGTCTTGTCTCCCACGTGGAATCTTGCTGGCTCAGACATTAGCTGAGTGCAGCTGTGATGCACATTTAAGGTCACCCAGTGGATCTTAAATGTGCATCACAGCTTAAATGATGAGGACCCTCTGCACGGAGGGTGAATTTCACTCATAGGGTGCTGCATATATTACTCTGCTCTTCAGTAATATCTGTCCCCTGGCCCTTACACAAGACAGCACTTTTTAGCATTCTAACCTTGTTCATGTGTGTGTACACAGAGGGGAGAGCTGTGTGCATTCTCTCTCTTGATGTGGTCACTTTTAAAAAGAGAAAACCCAGAATTTAAATAGTTGACAATTGGTCAGTGAATCGGATTCCTGCAGGAAGCAGATGTTGTGCAGAAGAAAAAAAGTCTTTAAAAATGTAATGATTCAATCTAGCGGAATGGTGGGTGGGTGGGGTTTTTTTTTTGTTTTGTTTTTTTGGAGAGAGGGGGAGGAAATTACCCATCTTCCTGGAATATCCAGTTCTAAAAATGTAAATATTGCAGACTTGATCTTGATCTCAGCGTATACCAGTGAGACTGTCATAGGACATTTGCACACATTTAAAGTTAAGTCTGTGTTTAAGTGCTGCCCTTAATGAGGATGCTTTCCTGAATCAGTGCCTCAAAGTAATGTAAGATCAGGTTCTTCAAATGTTAAGCATGATTTTGATACCAGATGTGTCCAAATTCTCCAACCTGATGTTTGGCTAGGAGTTTAACATTCTGTACAACTATATCTAATGGTATGTGCATTATGCATACCTACTTTATATTATCCCCCTGGAAGTTGTCAGTGACTCACTCTGTAAAATTGTGGTTGTTCCTCATCATTTTTGTGGTGTAATGAAAAGAGAGAAAATGCAAAGAATTATTTCACTGCCCAAAAACGTTGCTTTCTCCCCTCCTGACCCCCGAAAGAATACTGTTGTGATGAGAAGTGCTGGTGACTTCATGATCACAAAGCTCTTTGAGATTGGGTGTGAACTGCATGAACACACTCTTAGTTAACATAGTCAGGATAAGTTAATGACAAGCCCCCCTGCCCACCTAAGACTAAGGGGTGCGTGAACCTGCCCAGGACTTTTGGACTGAAGGGGTGGAGAATTTTGTGTGTGTGTGTGTGTGTGTGTGTATATGAGGGAGAGTGGAACACTCAGAATCTGAGAGAGACTCAGAGGCAGGAAGAAAGCCAGGCAGAAGCCTATAAGCATAGTGTGACCCTGGAGAAACATATAGAAAGGTTCTGGTGCTAGCTAAAGAGGCTTAGTCTATAAGCAAAGAAGCTATCTCCTGTTTGGTTCCTTCTGCGTTCAGAGAAGCAGGACTCTGTCTATTCCTTGTAAATAAACAAGACTGCATCAAAGAAAATACCAAACTCCATCAATTTTTTCTCCTACCTGGAGCAACCCACTAGACCCTGATTTTTTGACTAGCTGCTTACATCAAAAGGCATGTATCTTACTCTCAAATTAAATGCCAAAGTATCTGCTAAAAATATAAAGAGGAAGAAGTATATTTTAATGTTCATGTAGATATTTATCTTTGGGATGTTACAATCTTTGTAACTTTTTATCGGTTCTGGTAACACATTATAATGTATGAAAGCTTTGTATAGAATAATATGTTTTGATCCCAAAGTCGCCACACCTAAAAAAGACAAATAATAAAGTGTGCTGGGAATGACAGGTAGTGGTGTGTTATTGCAAATATGCTTCTTCTCCAGGCATAACAGAGCATGGCCACTTGGGCTCTAAGAGTATGTCTACACTACAGTAAACACCTGCAGGTGGCCTGAGTCAGCTGATCGGACTCACAGGGCTCAGGCTGCAGGGCTGTAAAGTTGCAGTGTAGACATTTGGGCTCAGGCCCAAGCTCTGGGACCCTGTGTAGGGGAATGTTCTCAGATCCTGGGCTCCAGCCTGATCCCAAATGTCTACATTGCAATTTTATAGCCCTACATCCCAAGCTCTGCGAGTCAGAGTCAGCTGACATGGGCGAGCCGTGAGTGTTTAAATGCAGTGTAGACATACCCTAAGGGTTTTCCAATTTGAACCTCTCTTTCTTGACTACTGATACATCTGCTGTCTCTTTTGCTGCAGCATTTCAATATCTGAAATTTCCCAGTCTTTCACACAAAATTGATCCTTTAATCAGTTTCGTGACCTTTCATGTTTCTGTAACAAGTGCCTGGAAACCTTTATTAAGAACATAAATATTCCTTTAAAGCTACTCCAAGGCTTTGTATCTACAGGGTAATTTTATGCTTCTTGATTAAAGATCCCTTGATGTGTCATGGAAAATGTTGGAGAAAAGATTTAGATGCTGATCTGTTTGTATACATTTTCTATATTTCTTAAGTCACCTTCTTAGTACTAGGGATGCTTGTGCAATATATAAATTTCGTAATTTCTGTTTGTAAATTCATTTAGTTGCTAAGAAGGGGACACTTTCTAATCAAAATGATTATTGTTATTAATGTATTTGTATTGCAGTAGCATCTGGAGGCCACAGTCAGGGATCAATTGTACTAAGCACAGTGCATTAATCTAATAGAGAGTTTACAATCTTAGCATATGAGAAAAGAAAATACGTGAGGAAGGATGATCCAGTGGTTAGTGCCCTCGCCTAGGACTTGAGAGACCTGGGTGCAGTTCCCTGTTTCACTACAGACTTCTTGAGGGGCCTTGGGCAAGTCACTTAGTCTCTCTGTGCTTCAGTTCCCCATCTGCAAAATAGGGATAATAGCACTGCCTGACCTCACAGGGGTGTTGTAAGGATAAATACATTAACAATTGTGTCTTGCTTTGATACTATGACTATGGTATAAGTACCTTAGATGGTCTGAACAGGTTGGGAAGACCAAGAAACAGGTGTGGTAGAAGACAGGGTAATAATGAAAAGACTGGTTAGTATGACAAACAATCATCTTGGCACACCGACTGTCTATCTCTTGTGTTGTGTTGGCAGAGGTGAGTCTTAAGGAGGGATTTGAAGCAGGATAACACATGGGTTTTTACAGGGACCTCCTTCTAAGAGGCAACATGGTAGAAAGCATGAAGATGTTTGGGGAAATAATTGGAGTATTGATGAAGGCTAGCCTCACTGGCAGAGAGGAGGTGGGCACTGATGTCTTGGTAGTAGTGGAGTGGAACACAAAAGTGGATCATTCCATAATTGCCTTGCTCTGTATACTCCTCCGGAAGCTCAGGTATGAGCCATTGTCAGAGACAGGATACTGGGCAAAATGGACCATGGCAGCTCTTACGTTCTCATGTAATAGGTAGGTAAGGTAGAGTTAACCCATGAAAGACCTTAAAGGCAAAAAACAGTTTGTATTTGATATGGTAGTGAAGGGATACAAAAAATAGGAGTGATGTAGCCTTTAGAGTAATGAGCCTGGAAGATGTTCAGCAGATGTTTTGAATGACTTGGAGCATGGCTAGAGTGACCATATAGTCCATTTTGGCCGGGACAGTCCCCTTTTTAAGCTCTGTTCATCACAACTTTTTTGGAAAAACTGGGCATTTGTCCCATTCACTCTTGCCAACTGATCATCAGCTGGGTGTCCTGGTTTCAGTTTAGGAAAATATGGTCACCCTAGGCATGGTGGGAGAGCAAGGTTGCATTTGTCTGTGTCAAAGACAGAGGAGGATATTGCAGTAGTTAAGATGCATGTTGAACACTTAGCAACTAGAATTAAAAACAAAGTCAAATGAGAGCTAATATCTAAAATAAATGATACTAAATTAGTCTGCTTGTGCCTGGAGCCTCTGAGGGCTACCAGATGAACTTTGTGGGCTATGCAGCTTCAGACGCTACATCTTATCATGAGGAGGTTTATTGCAGGGAGACTGGGAACTGATATAGAGACACAGGGTCTCTATGTGGATGATCCTGGGATCCACAGAGAAACACATGAATCTTAGGTCGTATTTTGATTTGGAGGATTTAACCCCTGCCACTTCCACTGGGGCCAAACCCTAAAGAAAAGCTATCAAATTCCATGAACACAAACTTGTGGTGTTTCCTGTGTAGGGAAAAACGTGTGTTTCCATTCCTCAGTTCTTCATCTAAAAATGGGCGTAAGAATATTTACTATATCTGTCTCCAAGGGCGTACGAGGATGAGTTCATTAATATTGCTAAAGATTTGAGTTATCTTCAGTTGGAAGGAGCTATTTCGGCACAAAGCATCATTCGGGAAGAAAAAAGCAGAAGATGATCAATAGGTCAGGAACAAACCTTCAAATGCAAAAATCTTCAGTGATAAAACAAAATCACTGAAGAATTCCCCCCTAGCTCCTCACCCACACACACCTCTGAAAATAATGTATAATAGGAATTAATTGTAAAATGAGTATTTCTCAAAGTTTCCCAATAGGTGTCAGCAGCTCTTGAAATTCTGCAGTTTATCTCAGTTATATCTTAACAAAAGAAACCTGTGTGGCACTCCATTAAAGTGGTGAGAGGTATTTTGATAATGATCAAGGTAATAACTAGAAAACAAATCCCAACAACACACACTTGTGTGGGAAGTCCAGTTTTGTAAGAGCTGAGGTGTATAAATGTGATTCATGTTAGGAAAACAAAATCCCCTTTTGAGGACATGCCAGAGCTTGTAGATAGGGAATATGATTGTGACAATCTTACCTAGAGTAATCTCATGGCCATGTTCACAAAGAATTCAGGACTTCACAAGCTGGATCCTCAGTTGGTATAAATCAGAGTAGTGTCATTGAAGTAAGTGGAGTTCCATTGATTTATACCAGTGTCTGGCCCTATATCTGGAGAAGTGTCCAGAACACCAATTACTTTAATTAAAGGGTTCCTGAGGAATTTCAGATTTTCAGTTTCAGTGTGTAGTGTGAAGACACTTTGGGTAAAAGATTTTGAAATAGGCTTGGTGCCATTGAAAGAATCAGCATGGGCTATTTTGTCCATGGTCTTAGATTATACATGGGTATAAGATATGAAGGATGTTCAATCCTGATAAAATTATAGCTGTTTTAAACTTTAGGTATTATTATTTTTTTCCAATACAAACACAAAGTATTAAAGGGTCTCCAGGGCAGAACTGATTGTGGGAAGCGTTTGGAATTTCAGTCCCAAACCACTGGGGGGAAGGGGGAATTACAGCACCTGTTCTTTTAAATCAGACACTATCATTGTCTGGGTTTAAGGGACTTTTGATTCTTCTTTTCTAGATGCCTTGTCATTGTAAAAAGACCTGTAATTATGACCGCTCAGTTTTGTCTGCCTCTTGAGTGTCCTGTATACTGTTTATGCTACACTGATTTATGCTGGAGTTATGGCCATGGTTACTGTCCTGTAGTTACACCTACAAAAAAGGAGATGTATACCTCATAAAGCTGTCCCGGTGAGAAAAAAAATAAAATCCACATTAAAGAAAATTAGGACCCAATATAATAGCCAGAACATGATTTCTCACTCAAGTTCTACATTGTGGAAGGATTGCATCACTAGGCCAGAGCCCATAATAGGCAATTCATAGTTAGGAGACTGCTTAAACCTGCAAAATTAAGGATATGCAGGAAAAAGATGAACCTCCATTCTAAAATCATCCCACTTTGAAGTCTCCCAATGTTTTCTTGTACGCATGTGTCTAAAGATAGATAGGAATACAACACCACAACGGTTTACATTTGAAAGGCTGAGTCTGCAGACCCACTGCTCTGTGTCTTTGCTACAGCTCGTAGCATTCCTAAGCAGCAGCAGAACAGCAGAATTAAATTGACAGGACACTGGTCAATTTTCTCGGTGCTATTCAGAATTCTGTGGGCATCAGGGAAACTGGCAAGGATGATGGGAGTGTCATTTGGCTGATGCTTGGGAAAGTTCTGAGCAGTATCCTACGCATTAGAACCTTGACCCTGGAATATGCTGGTGGCCTTTCCCTATCTTTCATGACCCTGTGGCTGGTAGGCTTAGTTTCCTGGATAGTAGGTGTCTGGAAAATGTCTCAAGCCCTACTCTGTTCAGTAGCTCCACTATAACGATCACTTGTAATAAATGCTTTGTTGAGTGAGGAAATAAAGCTTGTTCACTATTATTACAAAATGTACCATAAATGGTATTCACGCAACTGACTGAAAAATGGTACTAATCAAAATTGTCTTAATTTGCTTGGACACCACTGGTAAACTTGCATTTGGCATACAATCTCTTCTGTCCTCCACTCCCTGATTCATTGTCTCGGGCTATTCCACACATACTAGCTACTGTGGCACAAGGACTTTTTCTTCTGCTTTGCCTGGAACAGCCCACCCACACCTCTTTGCTGCACCAGTTCCCCAGCTTGTTTCAAGCCACAGTGTAAAACAGATCTTTCCCCCTTGCAACCCCTTCTCAGTTTCCCTCTCCCACTGTTTTTACGATTTAGCTCTCCTTTGTGGTTATAAGTAAATCAGCAGCCACAGTTTTGCTGTACCCAGCTAACTCCAAATAATGGTCCAGATGAAAACTGAAAACACCAGCTGCATCCCTAAGGGTGCGTCCAAATTAGTCCCCATATTTCAACACTCTTGCAACATGAGTGCTAAGCTGCTAGCATTGAGAGCGCTCAGGCGCAGACAAGTCTCAGCTCTAGGCAGACTTTCGAGACGGGGTAAAAGCCCCTGAGTCCTGTCTGTCTGCATTAGCACTTACACCGTAGCTGTCACTGCTGCAGATGCACTCACTGCTGCTGATCACTGATGAAATATTGGGAGTAATTCTTCTAGCGCAGACATGTCCTAGGAGGCTAAATTGTTGTCTTTATCCAAGTGTATCATACTCTCTTTTTTACTGTTAAGAAGAAAAGCTGCAGTACATGTAATGAAAACAGATTTTTTTTAAAGTAAAAGCATTAAGATAAATCCTACTAAAGAGATTTTAAAAGAGCATTTTGGACCCGTTTTGGAAATGAAGCTCAGTTCATTGTAATTGTTTGTCTCCTAGTCTAGAATTCACACGATACAAAGGAGACAAGATAAATGCCTCAATCTCCATGTAAAGGAGTGTATTCCTCTTCATTGAATGGCACAGAGAACCAGCATGTGAAGCCAGCATAACTGGGGCACAGTGACACTAAGTGTGAGTAGGACTGTCATCCTCACTATAAATGCCTGCAGGGAGTACTATGGCCTTTTGTAATATCTAGTGAGGGATTCCACAAGGTCTTGTAGTGGGCACTGTATTATACCCATTGTCTATTATGTTAATTGGCACATCTGAAGCATGGAAAAAAATCCTTTTGACCTATGCTATCTCTCTCTTTATATTCATCCTTCATGCTGTGTATGTGTGTCTAAATGAGAGACGGCTTGTTCATGAGGAGGCAGAGGGGACTGGAAAAGAGCATTAATGGATAGAGGATTTAATGTATGTCAGCTGCAGGGACAGTTTATATATAGACATTTGGGCCATGATCCTGCAGTGAGCCCTAGGTCCACATTAATACCTTATTCTGATACTGAATCAGATGGACCATTGGTCTGATCTACTAGGTCAGCTCCTGTGTTCTTTGCATTGCTTTGGACAAGTGCTGTTTTCTGGCTGTGAACACTGCTTATTCAGCAAAACTCATTTTTTGCTATAGGTTTTTTCCCCTCATTCAAAAAAAATGGTGGAAGGCAATGCAAGCCAGTGGATAGGTCACTGGACGGGGACTTGGGAAACATTAATCCACTGCATGTCCCTGGACAAGTCACTTTTTCCAAGGAAGATGGTGGATTCTCCATCTCTTGATGTTTTGAAACCAAGGGTGGGTGCCTTTCTGGAAAATATGCTTTACCCAGCACAAGTTATTTGGCTCTATACAGGGATAACTGGGTAAAATTGAAATTCTATGGTCTATTTTACACAGGAGGTCAGACCAGATGATCTGTTGGGCCCTTGAAACTATGAATTTAAAATGTGCAAAACCTTTTACAGTCATTTAAAAAACACCTTGCTTACAAATGCATAAAAAACCAACCTTCCACACAAACTTCCTCGTGGCTGGATTTTACTAAAACTAGACAAGCCATTTACAACGCACACTTTGCTTCTCCACAAAAGAAAAAGGACACTAAACTTTCTAAACTACTACATGCTACAAGGGGCCACAGCAATGGTTCCCTCAACCCACCTAGCAATATTGTTAACCTATCCAACTATACTCTCAGCCCAGCAGAAGCAGCTGTTCTATCTCGGGGCCTCTCCTTCTGCCACTCCACCCCCACGAACATGATACAGTTCTGTGGTGACCTAGAATCCTATTTTCGACGTCTCCGACTCAAGGAATATTTCCAAAATTCCTCTGAACAACATACTAATCCACAGAGGTCTCCCTACCAACACTACAGAAAGAAGGATTCTAGGTGGACTCCTCCTGAAGGTCGAAACAGCACTGGACTTCTACATAGAGTGCTTCCGCCGACGTGCACGGGCTGAAATTGTGGAAAAGCAGTATCACTTGCCCCATAACCTCAGCCATGCGGAACGCAATGCCATCCACAGCCTCAGAAACAACTCTGACATCATAATCAAAAAGGCTGACAAAGGAGGTGCTGTTGTCATCATGAATAGGTCGGAATATGAACAAGAGGCTGCTCGGCAGCTCTCCAACACCACTTTCTACAAGGCATTACCCTCTTATCCCACTGAGAGTTACCAAAAGCAACTACAGCATTTGCTCAAGAAACTTCCTGAAAAAGCACAAGATCAAATCCGCACAGACACACCCCTGGAACCCCGACCTGGGATATTCTATCTACTACCCAAGATCCATAAACCTGGAAATCCTGGGTGCCCCATCATTTCAGGCATTGGCACCCTGACAGCAGGATTGTCTGGCTATGTAGACTCCCTCCTCAGGCCCTATGCTACCAGCACTCCCAGCTACCTTCAAGACACCACTGACTTCCTGAGGAAACTTCAATCCGTCGGTGATCTTCCTGATAACACCATCCTGGCCACTATGGATGTAGAAGCCCTCTACACCAACATTCCACACAAAGATGGACTACAAGCCGTCAGGAACACTATCCCCAATAATGTCACGGCTAACCTGGTGGCTGAACTTTGTGACTTTGTCCTTACCCATAACTATTTCACATTTGGGGACAATGTATACCTTCAGATCAGCGGCACTGCTATGGGTACCCGCATGGCCCCACAGTATGCCAACATTTTTATGGCTGATTTAGAACAACGCTTCCTCAGCTCTCGTCCCCTAAAGCCCCTACTCTACTTGCGCTATATTGATGACATCTTCATCATCTGGACCCATGGAAAAGAAGCCCTTGAGGAATTCCACCATGATTTCAACAATTTCCATCCCACCACCAACCTCAGCCTGGTCCAGTCCACACAAGAGATCCACTTCCTGGACACTACAGTGCTAATAAACAATGGTCACAAACACCACCCTATACCGGAAACCTACCGACCGCTATTCCTACCTGCATGCCTCCAGCTTTCACCCTGACCACACCACACGATCCATCGTCTACAGCCAAGCTCTGCGATACAACCGCATTTGCTCCAACCCCTCAGACAGAGACAAACACCTACAAGATCTCTGTCAAGCTTTCTTACAACTACAATACCCACCTGCAGAAGTAAAGAAACAGATTGATAGAGCCAGAAGAGTTCCCAGAAGTTACCTACTACAGGACAGGCCTAACAAAGAAAATAACAGAACGCGACTAGCCGTCACCTTCAGCCCCCAACTAAAACCCCTCCAACGCATTATTAAGGATCTACAACCTATCCTAAAGGATGACCCAACACTCTCACAAATCTTGGGAGACAGGCCAGTCCTTGCCTACAGACAGCCCCGCAACCTGAAGCAAATACTCACCAACAACCACATACCACACAACAGAACCACTAACCCAGGAACTTATCCTTGCAACAAAGCCCGTTGCCAATTGTGCCCACATATCTATTCAGGGGACACCATCACGGGGCCTAATAACATCAGCCACACTATCAGAGGCTCGTTCACCTGCACATCCACCAATGTGATATATGCCATCATGTGCCAGCAATGCCCCTCTGCCATGTACATTGGTCAAACTGGACAGTCTCTACGTAAAAGAATAAATGGACACAAATCAGATGTCAAGAATTATAACATTCATAAACCAGTCGGAGAACACTTCAATCTCTCTGGTCACGCAATCACAGACATGAAGGTCGCTATCTTAAACCAAAAAAACTTCAAATCCAGACTCCAGCGAGAAACTGCTGAATTGGAATTCATTTGCAAATTGGATACTATTAATTTAGGCTTAAATAGAGACTGGGAGTGGCTAAGTCATTATGCAAGGTAGCCTATTTCCTCTTGTTTTTTCCTCCCCCCCCCCCCAGATGTTCTGTTTTAACTTGGATTTAAACTTGGAGAGTGGTCAGTTTGGATGAGCTGTTACCAGCAGGAGAGTGAGTTTGTGTGTGTATGGGGGTGGGTTTTTGGAGGGGGGGTGAGGGAGTGAGAGAACCTGGATTTGTGCAGGAAATGGCCCAACTTGATTATCATGCACATTGTGTAAAGAGTTGTCACTTTGGATGGGCTATCAACAGCATGAGAGTGAATTTGTGTGGGGGGGTGGAGGGTGAGAAAACCTGGATTTGTGCTGGAAATGGCCTAACCTGATGATCACTTTAGATAAGCTATTACCAGCAGGACAGTGGGGTGGGAGGAGGTATTGTTTCATATTCTCTGTGTATATATAAAGTCTGCTGCGGTTTCCACGGTATGCATCCGATGAAGTGAGCTGTAGCTCACGAAAGCTCATGCTCAAATAAATTGGTTAGTCTCTAAGGTGCCACAAGTACTCCTTTTCTTTTTGCGAATACAGACTAACACGGCTGTTACTCTGAAACCTTTAATCCAACTGAATATTAAAAAAAAAATGGAACAGTGCATGTAGTTTTTGAAAAAAAATATAGATTGGCTTTGGTGATCTTCTAGGAAGGGATGGAATTGTTTTTGGTTAAGATCAAGGTTTCTGGCTCAGTAAAGGAAAATAGCAAATGTGTAGTGCAAAAGATACAATGTTGCTTCATATTTCTCACAGAGCTTGATAGTGCAGGCCTGTCATTGTTTCACACGGGTGATAATTTTGTCTCAAGGACAGCTCAGTTCTTTGCTTTTCCTGCTGCACCGTATGTAAAGTGTGCAGGCTGCAGCCCAGTAACAGGATTTGAACTGGGACTAATGCAGCCTAATTTATAAAATGTTTCCAGCTTATCTGTCATTACTTGCATCGAATTCTGCCCTTGGATGCTCATGTATGGCTCCTACTGAAGTCACTGGGAGCCTTGGGGGCACACATCCGAGGGCACTCCACGATTACTCTAAGAAGTAGGAAAACTGCTGATATGGAAGCCTGCTGTGAACCAATAGGTCTATGGCTTTATATATAATGTGTTTGTATGATATATATATATACAGTCCACTCATACATTGTGGTATAAAATGTTTAAGAAAGTTACGTTATGGGTCTGATACAGCGCTCACTGAAGTAAAGAGAATATTTCTATTGACTTTAATGGGTATTGGATCAGTCCCTATTTTTAATTTGTATTACAAAAGTATCTAAAAGCTCCCACTGAGACCAGGGTTTCATTGTATTAGGACGATATTTTGGGGCATCTTAGTCCCAGAAGATAAAACCTGCCCTTCTCGTGGAGCGAGTTGCCTAAATCTGGGCTGTGCAATCCACAACCGGGAATCCCTCTTCTGGAGTCAGGTGCCTCAGCCGTTTTTGCGAGATTGGCTTAGGCATCTGTCAAGCTCCAAGTACAGAACAGCAGGGGAGAAGGACAAGAACACTCCCTTGTGACCTTTTGTCCCCCTCTGCCTGATGGGAAAGGATTTGAACAGTTGTTACCCACCCACCTTTCAGAGGAGTGCACTCACCACTGTACTATAGATCCATCGTTACGTTCGCTGGCCCAATTATTTAATACAAAATGGAACAGCTTCAATGTAAGATATTGAGAGTGACCTATATCAGAAGAGTCCAAAGGTCAGGACACTCAGCTGCAAGGGGGATCAGGGCTGGGGCAGGGGGTTGGGGCGTGGGAGGAGGTCAGGCTCCAGGTTACAGTTACCTCAAGCAGCTCCTGGAAGCAGTGGCATGTCCCCCCCTCCCAGGCTCCTACACAGAGGCGTGGCCAGGCAGCTCCCATTGGCCGCAATTCCCAGCCAATGGGAGCTGCAGAGGTGGTGCTTTGGGTGGGGCCAACATGCGGAGCCCACTGGCTGCCCCTACATGTAGGATCCGGCAGGGGGACATGCTGCTGCTTCCGGGAGCCGCAAGGAGCCACAGCATGGAACGGGGTAAGCCCTGGACCCTGCTACCCAGCAAAGCTTGAGGGCCAGATTAAAACGTCTGAAGGGCAGAATGCAGCCCCCGGGCCATAGCTTGCCCACCCCTGCTATAGGCAGACACTTAGGAGCCTAAGGAATTTTTGCAGTGAAACCTTAGGTGCCTAAGCTCACTTGGCACCTATCGGATTAGGTGGCAGCTGAGCAGGGTTTTTGTGGATCGCAGTAGCACCTGAATCCCATTGGGTATCCTGCCTTTGCCTCTCTGTGCCTCAGTTTCCCATCTGTAAAATGGACATAATTGCACTTAACTTACCATACATGGGTATTGTGAGGATAAATACTATGGAAGATTGTGAGGTTCCCAAATACTATGGTAATGGGAGTGTAGTAGTGTGAGACTCACCCCTGCGTCACCTCCTGCTGGTCATCCAGGGAATTAGCACTTCCAGCCTCCAGAGCTCCCTCTGCAGGCCAGTGTCCCGCTTGCCACTGGGCGCTGAGTCCCTCCTGGACCCCAGTACCCCCTTTTACACTGGGGTGCTGCCACCTGCAGTACCCCACACAGATCTGGGTCTCTCCTCCCCAGGGAACCCCCAACCCTCTACCCCAACCTCAGTCTATGGCCATTGGCAGTCATCACCTGGTCCCTGTTCCCTGGGGCCAACTGCAGTGTAAGCTCCACTCATCATAGGCAAGGGGGGGTTGGACCTGCTGCCTCTGCCTGCCCCTTGTATCCCCAGTACCCTTTTTGGCCTTCCCCCAGCCCTGCTTCACCTTACATACACTCCCCAGCAGCCAGGTCCCTCTCATGTGTGTGTCCAGCTCCTGGCATCACTGGCTTTTATAGGGCCAACTGGGTCTGTTTGGGGTGTGGTCACAGCTGAGGCTGCCTCCCAATCAGCCCAGCTTTTCCCCTGCCCCAGCCCTCTCCCAGGGCTGTTTTAAGCCCTTTCAGGCAGGAGCGGGTGACCCCACCACTATAGAGAGACATATAATTATCTTAAACAGATAAAAGGCAGAGTAACTAAGAATAGTGGGATGAAATTAAGAAAGGGATGATTTAGACTGAATATATGACAAAATCTGCCTGACAGATTTGTTCTCCTGTGGAATAGTCTCCCACGGGAAGTGGTGGAAACGTCATCACCTGGTGTTTTTGAAACTAAACTGGCCAAGAACAGCAGTTATTTTATTAGGGAACATCTTGAACTGGCAGGAAAGTTTAATTAGATGATAGGTCATTTCCATTGCTAGCTTCTCTAATACAGTCATTATATACCTATATACTGTAAGAATTTTTTTGTGTGGGAAGAAAGTAGAAGAAACAACTATTGTAGCCATTAAGGTCCAGATCCTCATAGGTATTTAGGCACCTTAGTCCCTCTGATTTTAGTGAAAGTTAGGAGCCTAAATACCTTTGAGGATTGGGGCCTACGTGTTTAAATGGGAACTGAGGTCTTCTGAATATTTGGCCCTAATGGCTTTGATAAGATTGGTAATTGCTCTATAAAATTATCTGATGGTCAAATTGGAAACCAATACTTGCCCATAGGTGGCAGCTCCCTACATGGCAATTGGTAGGCCTCAACTGAAACATTCTACTCAGTTATGGGCAACATGCATTAAAAAAAAAGACAAGGGAAAAAACTGAACTGTTCAGAGGAGAGCTTTGAAAATGCTTGGAGCTCCCAACGTGGCTGCTGGGAGGTCCATGTGCAGAGCAGCGGTAGGATGGGGCCCTTTGAAGCAAGGTTTAGCAATTACGATACAGGAGACAGAGTGGAATAACCCACCAGAGGCCCTTCTACTCCACATGAGTGCAGGATTCTACATTTCAAAGGCAGATGGGTTTTATTGGCCCATCCAGCTAAAGACATAGGTGTGACTCAGTCACTAATTTCTCACTTGTTATACTCTACACTGATGGACAACACCCTCTCTTCCTCTCCCATTTACTGTTCTGGTCTGTAGCCTTTGAAGTAATGGCCTGCTTTAATGTTTTGTCTCTAGTATCATGGTAGCTACCACCCTTACCTCTATGGAGCTTATCCCCACACAGCTGGCTCTGCATCCCTCCCAGCTCTTTGAGCTCACTCACTTCACTGGCTCTGCACACGTAGAGGGAATCCCTTCACTGCTCAGTCCCCCGTCCCCCTTTTCCTTCAACTGGCTGTGCTCCTAGCCAAGAGGCAGGGGAGAACCAGGACTCCATCGATATAGAGACACAGGGATTTAATTTCTGAGTTCAGAGAAATGGTGGAAACACCTTTTTGAAAAATGTTTAGGTTTGTTTTTTTTTTAAGGAGAGATCACATTCCTCATCTCTCTATACAAAGTGCCATGGCACTAAGTCACCATCATGCAACCCTTATTCATCTTATCCATACAGCACAGCAGACCAGCGACAGCAATCATAGATGTGGGGTAACTCTCAGCATTACTGTCAAGGGGAAGAGGGATCCACACTTATACACACAGTAGTATAGGGAGGCTATCCTTGAGTTGAGATGTCCTGTTGGTACCATCCATTTAGACAATTCCTAAATGGGGCTTGATATCAGTGAGCTAAATGGATGACACACATTTGGTGTTTTACAAAATATTTCTGTGGACTATGATTTTTCCGTGGTTTGGTTGCCACTGCTGCAGGAAGACATTTTTTAGTCCCTCCTCTTGACTGTAAGGCAAGTGATAGCTCATGAAAATGAGAGAGTTTTTTCCCATCCATTAGCATTCTTCTCCTCCCACTGCCTTATCTCACCAGTTTTGCTCCCTTCCTTCTAGGGGATGTCCAAGCTGGTGTACAAGTTTCAGGCAGGGTTAACCATGCCCAGCTAACGCATTTTTAAACCCTTTATTGTCTTTGTCCACCCCAGGTGCTAAGTGATGTTTAAAAACCTGTTAATTAAAATCTGTCAGTGCACTCAGTTTGAAGGTTATCTTCACAACCATGAAGGCTGGGAACATAATTTTTTTTTTTTTATTAAAGCTGAAGCACCAGTCCCAGAAATTGCTCCACTCTGGATTATCCCTGCAACTCTCACGGAGCCCCATTGATCTCAGTGGCGCCCTGTGCTGGCTTAGTGGCACTGCTTGCATGGCACAGGTTGCAGAATCAGTGTCTTCGTTTCTGCAAAAATGACTGATGCCAGCCACATAAATATGTCAAGTGGGCTGGATCTGGAGTGGGGTGTCTGATATCGCAGTTGTAAAGCAACTTTAGTATGTCCTAGTGCATTGCAGAAAACATCAAAAACCACAGTGTACACCCCAACATTCTGTGAATATTTGTACAATGTGTTTTTAATGCTGTATAATTCCAAAGTATTGTGCTGTTGTTATTAACTGTTACTGAGAGATATTAAACATGTGCCATCAGATTAGTTTTAAGCTGTGAAGTGTCAGAATACAAAGATGCTGTACTGCATTGAATTCAGATGTGGAAAATATGTTTTTAAGAGACCTGGTTAGGAAGAGAGTCATAAATAACATACCCCAAGTGGTCTCGTAAAAGTAATTTGGATACTGCTTTATTATTTGTAGTGTCCTGAAGCCCAAACTAGGATCAGGCCCCCATTGTGCTTGGAGCTGTATAAACATAGAAGGCAGTCCTACCTCTGAGAGTTTACAACCCAAGGGCCAGTTATGCAAACACAGTGAGGTCCAGGTTTCCTAGGCACTACGGTAACACAAATAATGAATAATAAGTCAATGCAAAGCTACTCATGTATCTGTGTTTTCAGGATCAGGCTCTGTCCAGGGACAGAACATGACAGGTGGAGAGGGCAAAGGGAAGACAAGGATTATAGTAATAGGAACACAAAATTGAATATACTGTATATAGCTAGACAGCTGGTGTGCTGTGTCTGCAGCTTATTACACTATTCATAACACCATTCATAACCATCTCACCTTTGCTCCACCGACTGTTTTTATCCACCTGGAGTCTTTTCTCATATTTTTAAATTGTAATCTCTTAGGGGCACCGACTGTCTTGTTACACCTGTGTACAGGGCCTAGCACAATGGGGCCCTGATCCTTGTTTGGGGCCTCAAGGCACTGCCCCAATACAAATCATATATGACCAGTGTAACATCCATATAGTTCTTGAGGCCCACGCTCTGTTTTAACAGTAAACTATACTGTTGTCAGATGTCTGGTTCATGCAATTGCCAGCTCTTAGAGATAGAAACCTAAGACAACGTAAGAATTCTGTGTGTGTGAGCAATCTGTATTTACTGCACAGGTGAGTGACAAGTGTGGGCAGAATGTGTCTTACGTGATGATGACCAGGCTTTGTCGGGTTTGTTTTGGAGGTTTTTCCAAGAGCAAAAAGTTCATAAATATATAAAATGAAGTAATACCTCTGAACAACTGAAAAGCATTTGTCATGTCTGTGCAACTATTACACTGGAGTTTGCAGCAGCTTCCTTTCTATCTACACAGCATTGATTGTTCATGCAGCTCCAGTATGCTCAGATTAAATAATACAATTTATCTCTGTGACACGCACACACATTCTGAGGCGTGGAGGGGCAGTGCACAACAGAAAAGATGATGCTGATGATGATCATTTGTGTTACAATAGTGCCTAGAGACCCCATCCAACATCAAGGCCCCGTTGCACAGACACAGAGTATACAGAGTGAGAGACAGAATCTTCTCTGAAAAGTTTTCATTCTAAATAGACAACAAGCCTAGGTGGGAGAAGGAAGCATTATTATCCGCATGTTACAGATAGGGAACCAAGGCACAGAGATTAGGTGACTTGCCCACTTATAGGTCTTTCCTTTTTGTAGATAATTGCTTATATTTTAGCAGATGCACATGATTTGATGAAATGCCGACAGTATTTTGCATTAGCACTGAGTGAAGTACTCTTGGCAAATTCACAGTTTTGTGGACATTCTTAGTTTAGCAGCAACATTCTTGTACCTCTTTAAACTTAGAGCTTTTGCAGAGCTGGAGCCTCATGTGTCACTTGTGTGTCTTTAATTCTTTTCGCCTCTATTTCTCCAAGGTGCGAGCTATTGGGACTCTTCCAGTTGAATTCCAGAAGGTGAATGGAAAGCAGTGGCTTGGACATCCTCCCACATACAGACTAAGTCCAATACCTTTGACTGGTCTCTCACAGCTGCCACTGTTACAAGTCAGTGAATTTAGGAGAATCTCTTAACTGGCAGTGCATTAACTTCCATGCTTGCCAAGAAGACCATTCAGTCAAACAGCTTTACCATGGTTATAGGTTATCTGCAGCATATTTCTCTTTCTCTCCATAATCTATATAGAAACATTGCACACATTGCCAGTTATAGATCAGGTAAAAGCACAGTTTGCTCCTAAAGAGGAGACCTAAGCTTGGGAGTGACTTTTGTACTGTAGATTGTACACACAAACTGTTGGGTTGTGGAGATGATATTCCCAGCTATTCTACAGGGAGTGCTACTGAACAGTGATTTTATAGTGCTCTAATTTAAGAACGGCAAGTTGTTGTCTCTAGTAGAGTTTTTATCTACAGCACACAATGTAGATTTCAGCTTGCACTAGTCATGGCCAAGGCTATCTAGACTCCAGGGAGCTGCTGCTGAAATGAAATGTAATAGCCTCCGGGGTGCTTTTTATTTCACATCACAAATTACATTCATAAAAAAGAGTTCTTGAACATAAGCAGAGTCTTTCCGTTGACTTCAGCGGGAGCTGGATCATGTCTGTTAGGTTAGAATGAGGTCTTCAAACACAAAGCATGCATCCAAGAAACAAAAATCTCATATTGCGGCTGCATACTGCTGCACCTGTGTGATCCTGTGGAGTCCAACACCAGCTGGGCCCATAGCAGCTGTTTCAGGAAGTGTCTAAATTGGGGGTGAGTGATCTCTTTTCATATGGGCTGGGATGGAGAGAGGAAAGCTTTTCTGAGCTCGTGTAACTCTCCTCCTGCCTTGGCTCTGGCTTGTACATGGCCATGGCCTGGATAGTTTTTTTTCAAAAAAACAAACCTAAGGTTTAATATGTAAGAAGAAGATACTAGTCTCCTCCCTGGATGTCAGTTGTGCTCCATTGTCTTAACTCTGTTGTTGTCCTAGGGGTTGATTTTCAGAGATACTGAACCCCAGGAGCGCCAATTGACTTCAGCTGGAGTTGTAGCTGCTTAGGCCTGCTAAATTCATGCCCCATGTTTTGCCTTGGATTCCCTGGTTTCAAAATCCCGCGTAAGCAGGAAGCTGGACAAATGGCCTCAGTTATGCAATAGGCCAAAGAGCTTGTGTGGTAGGGTCCTCGGTGGGCTGGGTGTCCTAGTGGTTAGTGTTCACTCAGCTGGTGGAGGGTAGTAGGGGAGCCTCAGCTCACCCACTCTATCGGGCTCCAACCCAGGACCCTAGGAGGGTCAGCAGCACAGAAGCCTGAGGAGGGTTGTGGACCCTCTGTGTTACTGTCCCTGGGTTGCTTCTTAACTCTGCTCTCTCCGCTTCCAGTCCAGGTAAGGAGAAAGAAAATAGAAAAGGGAAACCAAACTGTCAGTCCCAACCGGGCTCAGCACACAGTCCTTTGAGTCTCTGGGAGGCGTTTCTGACTCCTTTTGCAGCCTCCTGCAAAAGGTAGGTCTGCACTCCTCCCCAGTCTCCCTGTTCTGAGCTGGGTCGCTCCCTTTTCAACTCTGTCTCCATTTGGACCATGCCCTGCAGAGTTGGAGGGGCAGGGCTAGCTGGGCCCAGTATAGTCTTTTAACCCCTTCCATCCCAGTGTGGGGTTTGTATATCCTATCACAGCTTGTAGCTGGACCTAAGAAAACAGAGACCTCGGTTTCCCCAGAGACAAAAAACGTCCTTTATAGTAAGGGAAAGAAAAAGATGTTCCTTTCTTTGTTCTGAGGAAGAACTGGAAGAATAGAATAATCCAGCAAGGGCAGAATGAAGTAGGCAATAGTGATTATCCTCCATTCATATCATAGAGTCATAGAATCAGAGAATATTAGGGTTGGAAGGGACCTCAGGAGGTCATCTAGTCCAACCCCCTGCCCAAAGCAGGACCAATCCCCAACTAGTCATCCCAGCCAGGGCTTTGTCAAGCCTAACCTTAAAAACCTCTAAGGAAGGGTCACTCTCACACACACCAGGAAAAAGGTTTCCCAAAGCAGGAGTGAAACCATGAAATTAAACAGAAACATCCGCAGGGGCTTTGGAGTAGGGGAGAAAAATGAAGCTACAGAAGCTCCACTCTCATGGTTAGTTAAAACAAAACAAACATACAGATGGCAAAAAGCCTGTTCTCTGACATAAAAAATTCCATGAGACCCTTGTCTTCACGAGCCATGGCAAATTACAAAAAATAAAAAATAAAATACTGCTATCCCAGGGTTAGCTTAATAAAAGAATTAGACCACCCTGTCTCAGGCATCATGTGTCACTTTGGACCTGAAACAGGAGGACTGAGGGTAGCTTTGCCATTAAATAAGTGGGAGCAGGATTGGGTCATAAGCTTGAGGATGTGGCTGGAGCGGCCATGGAGCGATACAGCCTATAAGAATGTTGTCTCCTCTAGTCTGACACATGGAGCTTTTTAGAAACGGGGCCCACGTCAAATAGTGGAATGAGGACTCAGAACGAGTATACAGAAGTAGGTAGAACTCTGGTTTAGAAACACATTGTTTGATTAAGGGTCTGCAGAACGGTATTTGTTTTCATTGTGGCACCTGACAGCTTTGCTTTGTTTAAAGATTTGTCAACAGATCCTTGAAAATAAATGAATTATATGGCAGTAAGAATCAGATGGGGTTTTAGCCTAAGAATCACTTTTTCTAAAACCAGTTTGAGGAAGGACTTGTCTACATGAACAATTAGTTTGCAGCAAGCTGGGGTGTGAATCTAGCCCACACTTGCATGCCCTGTCTTTCTTTTCCAGTTTTCACTTTCACTTTCCTGTGGGCCTGACTCCTCCAACCGTCTGCGTGCTGAAGAGTAACTTCTTCATCAGCAGTTCCACTGTTTACATTGCAGCTACTCTGTGAGAGGCAGTGTGTTTCATTAGATACGGCACTAGACTGGGCCTCAAGAGACTTCATTTCTGTTCCTGAGTCTACCAGTGGCCCGTGCACATCACTTTGTGTTTCTGTTGTCTCTCCCACCCTTTGTTTAGGCTGTAAGCTTTTGGGGGCAGGGACTGACTCTTATTATCTGTTTGTACAATACCTGGCACAGTAGGGCCTTAATCCTAGTAACACTGAGTGTGAATAAAGGTGTCTAAATCTGGTCCTTATTATTTGTGAGGAACTTGGTGTGTGCTCTTATTGTAATTCTACCACTGGGAAGAAACTAAGGGCATTTTTTTAAACAACACAGAATAATAATTTTGAAACAACCTTAAGAACTTAACTTCAGGACTAGTTATCTTTTTATTTTGTAGCCTTATGTCAGACCCTTAAGATTACAAATATTTCATTTCTTCTTTGGATTGAATATTAAAGGGAACTGGAGAACGTGATTTATGAGGAGAGGCTGAGGGAACTGGGATTATTGAGTCTGGAGAAGAGAAGAGTGAGAGGGGATTTGATAGCTGCTTTCAACTACCTGAAACGGGGTTCCAAAGAGGATGGATCTAGACTGTTCTCAGTGGTTTTCAGTGGTGGCAGATGACAGAACAAGGAGTAATGGTCTCAAGTTGCAGTGGGGGAGGTTTAGGTTGGATATTAGGAAAAACTTTTTTACTAGGATGGTGGTGAAGCACTTGAATGGGTTAACTAGGGAGGTGGTGGAATCTCCTTCCTTAGAGGTTTTTAAAGTCAGGCTTGACAAAGCCCTGGCTGGGATGATTTAGTTGGTCCTTGGGGATTGGTCCTGCTTTGAGCGGAGATTTGGATTAGATGACCTCCTGAGGTCCTTTCCAACCCCGATATTCTCTGATATTCTAACATTTAAGAGACAAAAATTCCACATAAATTAGCCTAGTCTGATCCAGAATTGCCCGTTTTTCTTGATTTTAAACACTTTGCTAGTTGGAGCAGAATATGCCTGCCCGTGTCACTTTCCATTCCTTTTTGGACTATGCCCATAAGGAGGTCTCAGAAATAGTGATTTGCACCTATGCTGTGGGGGTACTTGCTGAAACTTTTTAGTTTAGCAAGTGCATGTTTGTTTTTGTGTGCATTTCCTCCACCTCCAGTAAAGTCTGAACAATCGCTGGGTAAATAACTGTGGCTGGTAACAAATAGAGCTCTATGATGAGAATGAGAAGCGGTGAATCATAACTTCTTCGGGTCTTACCTGGTGAGACTTGAACTCTGCTAAATGGGCCTTATCTGGCAAGGTCAGGATTGTGACAAAGTGTTTATCTGAAAGGGGAATCTGTGACTGAGTCTGATGCTATAATCCACTGAGTGACAATCTGTTGACAGAATTGCGCACTGCTGTTCAGAGTGCTTTCTCTTGTGGCAGAAGTATGCCTCTGATCCTCTTGTGTGATAGCTTCAGTCAGCCTCTTTTGAAAGCTTAGTCTTACTTGACACTGAGCCTCAAATAAGAGGATCCTTGTTGGATAAACTTAACAGTACCGTGAATTTTGGGCCAAAGTTAAAGCAGTTAAATTGATGTGTGTTATAAGGATTCTATATAGTTTTCCCCAAAAGTCATTCATAAATAATAATCACAAACAGATGTAAGCCCAATTCATTATTATGATTATTTTATTTATTTTGTTTACTTTAACATTTTTCTAATGCCTTTCTGTTAGATCATTGTGTATATCTTAAGTTTAGAGAACTAGTTCATGGAGGATGAAAGCATGAAGTTCTGATTTGAAAAGAATGATAAAACAATAACAATGATATCAAGTTCAGTGTTTCACTAGCGTTTAACAATTTGGGAACATTATTCAATGTGCTCATGGAGACTCTCTCGCAATGTCTATTCTGATTTGTTTCCTTTCTGTGGGCTTAGTTAGTGGAAGCTACATGCAGAGCTCCATAGGGAGCGAATGCTCTGAATAATGAGAGTAAGGTATGGAACATTCGGCTGGATATCAGGAAAAATATAACTGCTCCCTATAGATGTTTACTGATCCGAGGTCTTCTCAAAAACCAGTGGCTAAGGTTCGTTTTTATCTGGAACCCAAAGGGCTGTGAGGGGACTTTGAATAACTGCGACCTTAGGAAAAATTAGTAATAGGCTTTCAGCTCTAAAGTGGGGTTTTGCTTTGGTTACCTTTTCAAGGGTATCTTTGCAAAGGAAATGGTTAGAAACTTATTTTTTAGAAAGAAAAGAAAGAAAGAAAGAAAGAAAGAAAGTGGAGAGTCTCCCTTACATTTCTAGTCCTAGCTATTGAGCCTAGTCCCCTTGAAGAAAGCCTTCAGAGATGTATGCTGCTTGCCAGCTCTGACTTCTTGATTTCAGCCCACTTTTCTCTCTAGAATAAAAATCCCTGTACAGTATTTACAGATGATCCTCCTGGATCTGGTCTGCACAGTTCTAGCCATCTAATCCTATGTCCTGTCACTGGCAGTGGCTTCAGAAGAAGAGGCACGAAACATCACAGTAGGCAGTTGTGTTGTAACATTTGAGAAGACATGGTTCTATTTAGATCCTTCTGTAACACCTAGCACACAAAAAGAGAATGTGCTTAGCTAAGAGGAAGAATTAAGTACAGTTGGGCATTTGACTGGTTTCCAATAGGCTTAGCCTTAGATACTTATGCCTAATTACAAAAAAGACAAGTTACTTAACTGAGTTATTTTAATTAGCAATGGTAGGTTGGCATTCAAATATGAATGTCATTTAATACTGAACAGTTACAAAAGAAAAGAAAAACAGTAACATTTTTACATGCACTTATGTTACGTAGGCAGCAGGCTAACTCTTCAATCTGTTCAATGGTTGTGCATCTTTTCTCTTTGTGTTGTGGGAGGAGGTTTAATGACTACAAGCCCCCCTTTCCTGTCCCCACTCCCTTCTGAATTAATTTCTGTATGTTTGCCTTGTAAGCTCTTCAGGGCAAGGACCATGCCTTTTAACTTGTTAATGTGCCTTGTAAACTGCCATGCACACTGATGGTCTGGAAAACAAATACATATATACCACATACATACATTGTTCTAGAATATTCCAGCCAATCAAGATGCTCAGTTTTAGAAAAGTTCTTCTTTTCCCCAACAGGTGGCATTGGCATATATTAAAGTGAGTGATCAAGACATTTAAATAGACCTGGTAACAGGTGGAATCAAAATGGTACACCACAGCCTACATCAGGGCATTCATAGTGGAATATTTGACCATGCTCAAATAATTGGTCAGCAGGTGACCTCTGAGGAGGGGAGTTACATACGCAATGGTTATATTTTTGTTTCTTCAGGTCCAGATTGTGGCAATTTGATCTGTTTTTGTATCTGGCTGTCCTTGGAAGTGTTTGCCTGGGGAGAGAGTGTAGTCAGATCAGATAACACGTTAGCAAATAGAAGCCTTCAGATTCATTTATTACTGTAAAAAGGAATTCTGCTTCCATTCAACTGGATTGGATCAACATGGCCATGAATTATTATTTCTGTCCAAAATGAGGTAGCCAGCCATATTAAGATAACTCAGAATTACAGGCAAGGAAAGTAATTCTGCATTTGTGATATTTGTGTTCTTAAATACACTAATTCTCTAGGACCAGACCCTCTCCTGGCTTCAGTTGGTATAACTCCATTGAAATCAATGGATCTAACATGATTTATACCAGTTGAGGTTCTGGTCCACATAGTTTATTCAGTTACAACAGGGGTTCTCAAACTGTGGGCATGGACCCCCAAATGGGTGACAATCCCACTATCTGGGGTAGAAGCTGAAACCCAAGGGCTTCAGACCTGGGTGGGGAGGCTCAGGTTACAGGCCACCTACCTGGGGCTGAAGCTCTTGGTTTTTGGCCCTTCCCCTCCCGCCCGGGGTGGCGGGGCTCAAGCTTTGGTTTTGGCCCTTCCACCCTTGGTGACAGGGCTTGGGCGGGCTCAGGCCTCAGTCCCCCGTCCTGGGGTTGTGTAGTTATTTTTGTTGTCAGAAGAATTTTTGTTGTGCGATGACATTTGAGAACCCCTGAGTTAGAACAACAACAACAACAAAAAAGACTTTCTGAACCATAGTGGTAACAGTCTTGCAATACACTGATATTGGTCCATGTTGAAGACAGTCATAAATCTCTGTTATTTTGGGTAGAAAGGTGGGGAAAAATCACTATGATACAGAGAAACTATCCACTGGAGAAAGAATGAAGGGAGAAAATCAGAATTAATATAGAAAGGAATGTATTACAGTGGGGTGGAAAGAGTGACTAATCTATCTGACTGTACGCATTTCTAAAGCATAGATCAGCCCGTTTCAGACAAAGTAATTGAACTCCCATGGTAGCATACCCAGAAAATTCATGCTATAAGATGGTTGTGGGGAATTCAGCAATGTATTATCACCATTCACATGTAATGCCATTCTGATGGTTTGTGAATTATAACTAAGTATGGGGTCATCCTGAAAAAGGATGTAACAGTCAGTTTTACAGTATTGGCGTATCGGTTTAATTCCAGGTCAGAGCCATTGGAGCACATTTTAGGTCGGCAAGCCCCACTGCACCCCATGAGAAATGAGTTAAGAACCTCTGTATTGTGAACAACTAATGTGCCTCTGAAGCGGCCTGATTGACTTCAATGGGAGCAAAATCGGGCCCTAGGTATGCAGCAGTTTAAAACACATTCCACGTCTCACCCATGCTGTGGGTAAGACACAAGATTATGCATGGGCTTAGTGGCTCACAGATCAACATAGAAGTATTGTATTACACAGGCCTCTTACTTGTATTCATACAGATGGGGCTGCGCCCTGCTGACATTGTCAGCGGCAAACCTGTCATTGACTTCACTGATGCATGATTGGTCTCCAAGGTACAGTGTTGTTAAGCAGTCTCACTCTAGCATGTGGTGGCTGATACTTCTTTTAGCCTTTTTTTTTTTTTTATTAAACAAGCACATTTTCCTGTCAGGTATTTGTTTTGTGCAACAGCTTTGGTGTTTATTCATATGGTGAATAGGCTAATTAATGCACCATCTGAGACAGAATGGCGTTTTCAGGAGAACGTTTTATATAGTTATTTTTAACCCTATTATTATTGCTTGTATTATCATTGTGCCCATCATGGCCCAGTACCCCAGAACAAAAAGATAGTTCCTGCCACAAGGACTTATAGCCAAAGACAAGAGACAACAGATGGATACAGAAAGGCTGACAGGGGAACACAAGGAAACAATGAGACAATATTGGCCAGAATGATAGGCAAGGGTCTCAGCATACCAGCTCCCCTACCTGCCAAGTTTTTTGTAGGCATAAAGGCAAAGGAGAGTTTTAAGGAGGAATTTGAAAGAGGATATTGTGTTAGTTTTGTGAATATTTAAGGCACGCTCCTCCGAAGCATGAAGGACTGCATGGGAGAAAGCATGAAGGTACTTATTTTAAATTTCAGTTATTGGATAAAAGGATGTTTTCTTTTAACCTGCCAAGATCACTGCTACAAAAATTGGGTATATGTCCTCTCTTGTAAGGGGAATTGAGTTAATTGAAATCTCCACTGCAGAAGAGATTATAATACCATTATGTACTCTAGCACTTACATAACGCTTGTATGTCATGGTGTTGTACAGTACATACTAAAGGTTCAGCCTTGCAAACACACACAACTGAGATCGTAGAGACTACTCGTGGGTAAAGTTACTCCTGTGTGTGTGTTTGCAGGATTGGGACCTATGATTATATTATACATATTATTTAGGACAAAATTCTCTGTCTGTGTAACTGATCACAGTTCCACTGCCTTCAGCTGAGTTGTGCTCATTTACACCAGGAAAGAATTTACCCTATATAACAAAAACATACATTATGATTTTATTGGCTTAGTATGTTGCATACATACCACATGTAAATACCCCAGACTATGACTGTCTTGTTTTACAATAAGAAAAGGAGTACTTGTGGCACCTTAGAGACTAACCAATTTATTTGAGCATGAGCTTTCGTGAGCTACAGCTCACTTCATCGGATGCATACTGTGGAAACTGCAGAAGACATTATATACACAGAGACCATGAAACAATACCTCCTCCCACCCCACTCTCCTGCTGGTAATAGCTTATCTAAAGTGATCATCAAGTTGGGCCATTTCCAGCACAAATCCAGGTTTGTGCTGGAAATGGCCCAACTTGATGATCACTTTAGATAAGCTATTACCTGCAGGAGAGTGGGGTGGGGGGAGGTATTTTTTCATGCTTTGTGTGTATAAAAAGATCTTCTACACTTTCCACAGTATGCATCCGATGAAGTGAGCTGTAGCTCACGAAAGCTCATGCTCAAATAAATTGGTTAGTCTCTAAGGTGCCACAAGTACTCCTTTTCTTTTTGCGAATACAGACTAACACGGCTGTTACTCTGAAACTTGTTTTACAATGATCGTTTTCATTATACTGCTTTAATCTTTGGAGATTCCCTGTTCTGGCTTTCCAAGCAAAAAAAGGCAATGTGATAGATGTGTTTCACCTCAGATGAATGTAATCAATTAGCAGATTTCCTCAAATTACTGCCATCATAGAATCTTTAAAAAAAAAATAAAAAGTTACATGTTTATTTGAAGGAATTCTGCCAGTTTTTGGAAACAGTGCAGATGCAACTGTAATTTGTATTAATAATTTCCAAGGTATTACTATTTTATTTATTGCCTTATTGTTTGTGTTATGCTGAGTTGTTGTCCTGAGGTTACTATATTTGACACAACAGATAAATATGTGGCTGCCATCCCCTAAAGCCCTCTTGAAAACATGTTACATGGTTGCCAGAGTTTGTACCTCCAAATTGGCTCTGTTGTAGCTTATGTATCAATTTAGCATGCCTTTTGGTTTTGAGGACAGTATTCTGTAGTAAGTGCACACAGTGTGATGGATTTGTGTTTAGACACCTCTTCCATCTCTAACTAATCTAAACCATCTTTGAAGTAATCATCCCCATTTCTGCCACGTTCTTAAGCTTTTTTTCACTGAGTTGCTCCACAAAGCCCCCTGACATCTTACGAAATCCAAACCAGCTGTACTGTTCTGAGTTGTCAGCAGACTGATAAATCAAGACTCTCTTAGCTTGGTTAACTGAGTGGAATGTTTCTCTTCATGAGGCACTGTCAACTTAACTAGCAGATACATTCGGTGAGATCTGGGCCAGTCTGATGACTTCGGTAGGAAGTGTGTTCAAGCGGAAGGGAAGGAATGTGTCATCTCTTCTGGTTGGTTTTCGTCTACTTTCAGTTCCAGTGGTTTTGGATGTTCTTAGGGAGTTGTAACCAACCACCTGTGTCCTTCATGGCTGGTTAAAGTAAGCATAGATATTTTGGGATCATTGTGACTGAGTTGCCCCTTCACTTGAATAGGGCAAGCTGCCAGCAACACGTAAGCAAGCTCTACTTAAACTCAAACTATTTGGATGGCAATATCTCATCATTTGCTTTATGGCCTTGAATCTCCCTTTTTGAAGAAAAGTTATTGAGAAGGTGGAATTGCAGCAGTGCCACCTACACTGAGATTCCATTGATTTCCTTGGTCCTTCTCAGTCTGGTTTGAACTGTTAGTGACAAAATTTGACTAAGAAGGATATGATGGTTATTAGGTACGGGAAGCACTTAGAGGCATGGGTGGAGGAGATACCTACACTGTATACTGAGGATATATGCCCTGCAAAATAATTCTCAGTCTTCTAATCCACTGTGATCCATTGCTGTTCTTCAATTTTGCAGTAATAAGGGTGTCAATAAAAAAGCCAGAATTTGCCAGCATCTCCTTGCAATGATATCTGAAATATCTGCTTTTTCACATACTTAAGATGGGAAATTGACTATTTGTAATGGTGAGGTCTACAGCAGCCATGGTCTTCAGGGCCTTTCACCAGGAGGCTGTGGTCCTTTTTCCCTAATGTGAACCTCACACCAATCAGGCCTTTGTCACCAGCCTCCAGTACTCGAATGTGCTTTACTCACAGGTATCCTTGAAGTCTAAGTTTAAGCTTTAGCTAGTGCAGACCATAGTCATCAACCTGCTGAACAAGGCATGCTGCTGTGAGTCCATACACTTATAGAATAGTAGAAATTTAGGGCTGGAAGGGACATTGAGAGGTCTTCGAGTCCAACCCCCCTAGGCTGAGGCAAGAGCAAGTATACCTAGACCATCCCTGATAAGTGTTTGTCCAACCTGTTCTTAAAAATGACAGGAATTCCACAACCTCCCTTGGAACCCTATTCCAGTGCTTAACTATCCTTATAATATGAAAGTTTTCATAATATCTAACATAAATCTTCCTGGCTGCAAATTAAGACAATTATTTCTTGTCCTATCTTTAGTGGACATAGAGAACAATTTATCACCATCCTTTTTATAATAGCCCTTCACATATATGAAGACTTATCATGTCGTCCCTCAGTCTTTTTTCCTCAAAACTAAACATGGCCAGCTTTTTTAACATTTCTTCATACCTTAAGTTTTCTAAACCTTTTATAATTTTTGTTGCTCTCCTCTGGACTCTCTCCAGTTTGTTCACATCTTTCTTAAAGCACAGAACTGAACACAGTACTCCAGCTGAGGCCTGACCAGTGCTGTGTAGAGCAGGACAATAACCCTGTGTCTTACATATGATATTCCTGTTAATACACAGAATGATATTGGACTTTTTGCAACTACATCACATTGTTGGCTCATATTCAGTTTGTGATTCACGGTAATCCCAGATTGTTAACAACAGTGCTACTGCCCATTTTATAGTTGTGCATTTGAATTTTCCTTCCTAAACATAGTGCTTTGTACTTGTCTTTATTTAATTTCATATTGTTGATTTCAGACTAGTTATCCTATTTATCAAGGTTGTTTTGAATTCTAATTCTGTCCTCCAAGGGCTAAAAACCCCTCTGAGTGTGGTGTCATCCACAAATTTTATAAGCATTCTCTTCACTTTATTATCTGAGTTTTTAATTAAAATATTGAATAATACTGGACCCAGGACTGACACCTTCAGGATTTCAGTAGGTACACCCTCACAGTATGACAGTGAACCACTGATAACTATTTTTGAGTACAGATTTTCAACCAGTTGTGCACCCATCTTATAGTAATTTCTTCTAAACCATATTTCCTAGTTTGCTTATGAGAATGTCATATGGGACTGTGTCAAAAGTCTTTTAAAAGCCAAGATATATCAGATATACAGGTTCTCCATTATCCTCTAGGCCACTAATCCTGTCAAAGCAGGAAATTAGATTGGTTTGGCATGATTTGTTCTTGACAAATCCATGCCAGCTATTCCCTATAAATCTATTATCCTTCAGATTCTTACCAACTGATTGTTTAATAATTTGTTCCAGTATCTTTCCAGGTATCGAAATTAGGCTGATTGGTCTATAATTCCCTGCATCCTCTTTGTTTTGCTTTGTAAAAATGGGTACTATGTTTGCCCTTTTCCAATCTTCTAGAACCTCACCATTCCTCCATGAGTTCTCAAAAGATAATTGCTAATGGTTCTGAGTTTGCTTCAACTATTTCCTTAAGCATGCTATGGTGAATTTCATAAGAACATAAGAATGGCCATACTGGGTCAGACCATTGATCCAACTAGCCCAATATCTTGTCTCCTGATAGTGTCCATTGCCAGGTGTTTCAGAGGGAATGAACAGAACAGGGCAATTATTAAGTGATCCATCCCCTGTTGTCCAGTCTGAGCTTCTGAAAATCAGAGACCTAAAGACATCCAGAGCACGGGGTTGTGTTTCTGACTATCTTGGCAAATAGCCATTGATGGACCTATCCTCATTGAACTTAGCTAATTCTTTTTTAAACCCGGTTATACTTTGGTTTTCCTATGGCAACAAGTCCCACAGGTTGATTATGCATTGTGTGAAGAACTACTTTCTTATGTTTGTTTTAAACTTGCCACCTATTAATTTCATTGGGTGACCTTGGTTCTTGATTTTATACACTTTTGTCATATCCCTCTTTCTGAAGCTCAGCACTCCCAGTCTGTTTAATCTCTTCTCATATGGAAGCTGTTTCATCCCCTAATCATTTTTGTTGCTCCTCTCTGTACTTTTTCCAATTCTAATATATCTTTTTTTGAGATGGGATGACCAAAACTGTGTGCAGTATTCAAGGTTTGGGTGTACCATGGATGTATATAGTATGTATCCCTTTTTTAACTGTTCCAAAAAATTCTGTTAGCTTTTTTGATTGCTGATGGACATTGAGCAGATGTTTTCAAGAAACTATCCACACTAATGCCAAGAACTTTCTTGAGTGGCAATAGCTCACTCTGTTTGTATAGTTGGGATTGTGTTTTCCAGTGTGCTCTACTTTGCATTTCATCTGCCATTTTGTTACGCAGTCACTCTGTTTTGTGAGATCCCTTTGTAACTCTCTGCAGTCCGCTTTGGACTTAACTATCATGAGTAATTTAACGTTGTCTGCAAGCTTTGCCACCTCACTGTTTACCCCTTTTTCCAGATCATTTATGAATATATGGAACAGATCTGATTGCAGTGCAGACCCTTGGGGGACCCTGCTATTTACCTCTCTCCACTGTGAAAACTGACCATTTATTCCTACCCTTTGCTTCCTATTTTTTAACCAGTTACTGATCCAAGAAACGACCTTCCCTCTTATCCTGCTTACTTTGCTTAGTAGATTTTGGTGAGGGACCTTGTCAAAGGCTTTCTGAAAAACCAAGTACACTCTGTCCACTGCATCACCTTTTCCATATGTTTGACTCCCACAAAGAATTCTAATAGATTGGTGAGACATGATTTTCTTTTACAAAAGCCATGTTGACTCTGCCCCAACACATTGTTTTCATTTATGTGTCTGGTAATTCTGTTCTTTACTATAGTTTCAACCAGTTGTCCTGGTACTGAAGTTAGGCTTTCAGACCTGTAATTGCCAGGATCACCTCTGGAGCCTTTTTTGAAAATTGCATTATATTAACTATTAGCCAGTCATCTGGTACAGAGTCTATTTTAAGTGATAGGTTACATGCCACAGTTAGTAGTTCTGCAATTTCATATTTGAGTTCCTTCAGAAATCTTGGGTGAATATCATCTGCTCCTGGTGACTTATTACTATTTAATTTATCAAGAGTTCCAAAACCTCCTCTGTCAACCCCTGAATCTGGGACAGTTCCTCAGATTTGCCACCTGAAAAGAATGGCTTACTTTTACCAGCTTAGGTTAAAACTTCCCCAAGGTACAAACTATTTTACCTTTTGCCCTTGGACTTTTGCTGCCACCACCAAACGTCTAACTGGTATATTACTAGGAAAGAGTCCGTTTGGAAACGTCTTTCCCCCCAAAATCCTCCCAAACATTACACCCCCTTTCCTGGGAAAGGTTTGATAAAAATCCTCACCAATTTGCATAGGTGACCACAGACCCAAACCCTTGGATCTTAAGAACAATGAAAAAGCATTCAATTTCATAAGGAAGAATTTTAATAGAAGAAAAAGTAAAAAGAATCACCTCTGTAAAATCAGGATGGTAAATACCTTATAGGGTAATTAGATTAAAAACATAGAGAATCACTCTAGGCAAAACCTAAAGTTACAAAAAGGCACAAAAACAGGAATATCCATTCCATTCAGCACAGCTTATTTTCTCAGCCATTTAAAGGAATCAGAATCTAACGCATATCTAGCTAGATTACTTACTAAGTTCTAAGACTCCATTCCTGTTCTGTCCCCGGCAAAAGCATCACACAGACAGACAGAGAGTCTTTGTTTCGCCCTCCCCCCAGCTTTTGAAAGTATCTTGTCTCCTCATTGGTCATTTTGGTCAGGTGCCAGCGAGGTTATCCTAGCTTCGTAACCCTTTACAGGTGAAAGGGTTTTTCCTCTGGCCAGGAGGGATTTTGAAGGTGTTTACCCTTCCCTTTATATTTATGACAGCCTTTCTCATTATGCTCAAGTCAGACATTGGCTTCCTGTTTGCTTCCTTGTGCCATTTAAGGGTCTGTGATTAAATGAAAGTGTTGAATGGTCAGGGTTTCTGAGACCTCTCACTGTATTTCCCACTGCGACAGTTAAGATTGCTGTCATCCCTTGGGTTGAACTCTCTGTGACAGTGTCATGGATTTCTCAATCAAGACATCCTTTGGAGATATGGCAGCGCCCAAGACTAATGACAGGGTGCAATTCAAAACACATGTTTATGTGCTCAATTTTTGTTGTTGTTGTTGTTGCAATATAATTTTTTACATTTATTTTTTATTCCAAACAAGATAATTGTGATTAATATTTCTGTAAGGAAGAACGATGCTTCTTTAGTGCTGTCATTATGGGTAGCTTTGTAAGTGATGTTTTCAGATTTGTCACTATCCATTTAAGTTCCAATAGTAATAGACATTCTTTAGATCATTATTATTATCATGATAATCATGAAGTTTAAGAGATTAAATTAAACAAATAGGGCCACTGGGTTTCCAAAACAATACAGCATTATAGTTCTGAGCCATCTCATTTTGAATTTTTTTTTAGCCACACAAATAAGAAGGTTTCAGAGTAGCAGCGTGTTAGTCTGTATTCGCAAAAAGAAAAGGAGTCCTTGTGGCACCTTAGAGACTAACAAAATTATTTGAGCATAAGCTTTCGTGAGCTACAGCTTATGCTCAAATAAATTTGTTAGTCTCTAAGGTGCCACAAGTACTCCTTTTCTTTTTACAAATAAGAAGGTGTCTTGTTGAAATAGTTGTAGTTCTGAAATGTAATATCAATACTTTTTGATTGTTCATTTGTTATAATGCTAATGGATTTTAAAATTAAACCTCTTAAAATAAAATTTCTCAGTATGAATATTTAACAATTAAAGTGCAAGAACACCTGTTAAGGGGCATACAAGACATTCATGACCCCTGCTGGAGCACTGTGATCCTACCACACCCCACCCCAGGAAATGAGCAGCGAAGGTGGGTCCTCCAGGCCTGCCTAGAGAGGCTGCATGGAAGCAGCCAATCAGAGTCCAGCAGGCTCTGATAAAAGGAGCTACAGCAGGCTCTGATAAAAGGGCCTTAGCAGCTCAGTTACTGGCTGAGAGTAGAGTGTCATGGAAGGGGATCCTGTCTGGCTAAACACGCTTGAGGGATAACCAGAGTTTGGTTCTGACTGCATTTCCCTTAAAGTGGGAGAGATAGGACTGGAGAAATTTAACCCTGAGGTAAGGGGTGAAGATAAAGGGGCCAGGTGGGAATAGGCCTGGGGAAGTAGCAGCAATGAATTGAAGGGAGCTGTATGTGTCTGGTGTTTGTAAGTCCATGGGTTGGAACATGCAGTGGGTGAGCCTGGGTTCTCTCACCAGCCACTAGTGAAGTGGTGTAAACCCTGAGAAGAGAGCAAGGTTTGTTTGGAAGCTCAAGCAAATGGCTGAATTTAAAGGGCTCAGAGCTGGGGCTGAAGACCTTGGTGAGGGCAGATAGTGTTTTTGAACTCTCTGCTACCCAGTGTGAAGTAGGTGAAGGACTGATCTGAAGAAGACCTGCCAAGCAAGGCTGATACTTAGTTGGATAGTCGGGCAGGACTGCAGGAACAAGGTTCCTGTGCTTTTGACCTCACACACACTGCATGTATGAGATTATGTTGGTTGCCATTTTATACAGAAACATGCTGGGGGGGATCCTGCCTGTGGGTTGGGGTCACACTGGGGTGGGTGATAGGGGCAGAATACCTGCACTTGCAAAAGCAGGGCTACATGTCTGTTGATAACCTACAGGGGGTGCTAGGAGCAGGGAAAGGCTTACTGTATTGCTTGCAGCAGCAGGAGGTGCCCAAGAGATGTGTCCCCCATTACACCACCACATATATTATCATGTCTACAGCTGACAATTTCATATTTTCTTCGATCCCAAAGAGAACAGCCAGTTTCAATAATCTTTTCTTGATGTTTTTCTTAATATTCCAGTGCCTAGAAGTAAATTGCCTGTATTCAAGCTATTCAGTGGCCAGAACTAGCATGGCAATACAGTACTTGATTCTGAATTCATCGGCTCTCTCAGTTGGTTTTATTTTGGTCTGTTTTCAAATTAACAATCTAAGAGGCAATAACATTCACAAAGAGTACAAAACACATAATTCAGTAGGTATAACACTTGCAAATTATCACTTAGCATTAAAAGAATTAATTTGTGTGTTTCCCATTGGACTGTCTTTTTTTTCTTGCCTCACAGAGGTTTATCTTCCTGTGGGAATGTAAGTGATACCAAAGGCAGCAGGTTTTGAAAGCAGCTGCAGATAATAGTGGTGGAGAAGTATTTGAAGGAATTTTGATATTTCAGCTCTGCTTTGACACCAAAAATGTCTCGAGAAATCTGGTATTCTGCCAATGAAAATACAGGTGACCATTGATTGGTGATTGTTACTTGAAAGCACTGTCTATGTGTCCATGTTCTAATAGTTTATAGTAAGTTGTATGAACATAATTAGCTGGAACGCAGCTGTTGTAAATCACCATAGCTCAATCTAGCCCAAGTAGACTATTGTGGATCAAAATCCATACGTGACCTCTTTAACAGTTGTAAAACACCATATCTAGTGTCAGCCACATTGTTATGGGGAAGGGAATGAGACGGACAGAAAAGGAGATTGCTCTGAGATTCAAGGATACACTCATCTCATACAATACCATGTAATTAGCAGCACAATTTATTATTTCCACACTTTAAAGCTACTGTAAAAGGATTGCAATTCTGCTCCTACTGGAGTCAATGGCAAAACTCCCTTTCTCATCAGTGGATATGAGAAGTATACAAGCTTTTCTATGTGTATGTTAAAAAACATGTACTAGAATAAAAATGTATTAAAGTGCAGTAGTTGTAGAGCCTCAGAGCTCGGACACCTCATTGTGAGACTGACTCAGCAAGGTGCTGAGCAACTATTTTAATGCACCAACTGCCTTCTGCTTTCACAGATTTCATTAGGAGTTGATGGCAGACAGCAGCACATTGATAGGGCCGTTAAGTGTCTACAGCAGCAATAACAATGTGCTATATAAAAAATGAAATACAAGCGTGGGTGTTCCCTGAAAAGTGACTGACGATGGCCTTCTGAGTTTTCATTTTCATTGTAACTCATTGATTTCCATACGGAATTTATTTGGTTTAGAAATCTAATAGGTGCTTGCTCTAACACCCAATCCCATAGGCGCACCCTGGATTCTTGCAGTGAAGGTGGGTTCTTTTCACACAATGAAAATTCTGCAGGTCCGATTACTTTTTTTTTTTTTTGCAACCTCACTGTGTTCAGATTATGACCTGAGTGATACCTTTGCAAACTCCTAGTGTAGGGGTTACATGAGCTAGATTTCAGTCTCAAGTTACTACAAAACGTCATTGTACCAATCTCATCTTGATACATGAGGCAGGGGAATGGGAAAAGCTTCGGCTGCTTTGGATTGTTTGATGTTGTGTATCTCCTATGTAATTGTGATTGTAAGTAGCATGATGTGCCCTTTGGAGGAATTTCTTTAGGACCAAAACCAAGTGTTTACATTTTTAAATTTTTCCTCTGGGATTTGAGAATATTTGCTAAAATATTAGTTTACCTAAGTAAGACTTAAAACTGTCATTATGCCAATGTTTGATACTTTTAACAAACACACAGGTGGTTGTAGTAATTCTGTTTATTAAAGCATTAGACACCCAGGAAACAATACAACTGAAATGGTTGTTGCAAAGCCTGGTCAGTTTTGCAAATGCAGTGGATGGCACAGATTCAGATCCCATTTTGTAAGAAACTTCTAAGTTTGAGAAGCTTTTGATAAATGGTTCCAGTTTTGACCGGTACTTGTTATCAAATGGAAGGTGTTCCAAATCCCAGTATGTCTGCCTAATTTAATAGGGATATTTAGAAATCAAAGTTACATTATTGGCATGTAAAAAGCATATGCACGCTGAATAAAATATGAAGATGATCCCTTATGTTAAGTATTAACTTTGCTTGTGGGAAGTCTCTGCAAGTCCTTAATTTGCTGTCTACTTTAATGCAAAACGTATATGTATAAAAATCTGAGACATGAAGATCATAGCTGAAGTATTTGAAGTGGTGTAGGGTTATGTAACTACATTTGCAATATCTTTAGTATGAAAAATGATTTAAAAGCAGTTGAAAAGCTGCTTTGTGGAATCCTTTGGGAAATGGGAATCAAATCAAATGCCAAATGTGGCTCATGGCAATTTTTATCTTGGGCAATGATCATAATAAATGGCTCTCAAACAAAGATACTTGCAATTGGCAGAGGGCAACAATCAGTGGTGCCCTCTATCTCAACTCCCTTTCATCATCCCTGAATTCCAAGCCAATATGAGTTAAGCCAGTAAAAACAAGCAAACTGTGGTGGATGGTGCATAATTGATCATGTGGCAGAGTATGCTGATAACTATGGCGATTTGCAGACCTAAACCATACATCACCATATCCAGAGCCCCATGGGATATACTTTTCAGATCTTAGAATGGTGTCATTGGTGCTTGAGTTGCACACTCTCACTTTACATATCATCACTTTATATTATTGGATAGATGCCTTCCAATTGAGATATGGATGCGTGTCTCAGAACAAGCCATGGGTGGGGCTGGAGAAAACACCCCTTCAGGAAAGGAACATAAATTATTAGTAATTAATTTGGAATTGAGACCGCACCCATGGCTAACATCTGCCTGGAGTAAGGTAAGGGAAAAGACACTTTCCTCCCCTCCTCCCACCCCCCATAATGAGGGCAGTGAGCTACAACAATAGGAATATGCTCAATCCTTTAAACTAATTTTAAAAGAAGCCCTTTAAGGAGGGTATTCAAACCCCACCCTGGGCAATAGGAGATTAATGAGCTAATGTGTGCTGAAGTGGCCCCATGCCATCACACCAGTGGGAAATGTCAGAATTAGAGGGGAAAAAGGGAGAAACCCAGCTCAGTTGATGACAGACCAGGGAGGAGAGCAGACCTTAAATCCTCAGCTCCAGGAGAGAGGGCTGGCTGAAGGCAGGATCTCCTTGGATGATTGCTATCTGATGGCCCCTCCCTGAAGGAAAGGAGGGCCTGATGCTGACTCACCTGAAGAAGGGACTATGCCTTTGTTTACTTGTGAACTCTTTTTCAGGGCCACATCCTGACCAGTGCCCTCTGAAGGAGGATTTTTAATGCAGCTGTGGAACCACTCCTTTGTGTTAATTCCCATTTGTTTCTGTTTACTGACCCTCGGGAAGGGGCTCGGCCAAAGGGCTGCGCCTCTTGAGACAGGAGTGCATGCTGAGATACCCAGACGCTGCCAAGCATGGACCCGGGTGAGAGCTGGGGCCTGGCCGAGGGGTCACCCTGGCATAGAATCCAGGTGACAAGCCCACCTTTTCTTACTGTTCCAACTACTTGAACGTAGGTTGTCAGTGTTTTCCCTTTCACTTTATATTAATGTTGTTGGGCTGACTTTTGCGATTTTTTCCTAACAATTCCTTCTAGCATCACTCTGAAAGAGCAATGACTGATCCAGATGGAAATCTGCTTTTGAGAGGCACCTTGTAAAGTTGTATCCGGTGTTAAGGAAATGGTGTGGATTATGCTGCAGCATTTATAGGCTACTGACCAGCAGAAGCAAATCACCTACAACTATTATTTTGACCAAACATATACAATTTACATTGTTTTGAGATGGGCAATCAGTAACAGAAGTCAAAGGGACACAGATCAATTTATAGTTTGTGAGTCAGTTGGATGACTCACAATGTAATTTTTAATATAATTTTTTTAGGAGGCACATAAGGTTTTTATTATTTTAAACTTGTTTTTTTCTGTTTTTTCTTTTATCCTTTGGCTATTCCTTACATTGTGGATTTTTATATTTAATTTCATACATGTAAATATTTATATAAGCACTTCTAAAACAAGGCAGATATTTGGGTGCCTACATATAGATATAGGTGCCTAAATTTAAATATGCTCATTTAAGTGACTTGCCCTAGGTCTGACAACTCCCAGGGCTGTGCTGTAACCCCCAGAGCTTCTTTTTTCATATGTGGCTAAACATTACTAGAGGGCGTCCACCCTCCTATAATCCCTAAAGATCACATTAGACTCTCTGGATCAACCTGGATCCTACTGAAAACTGTTCACACTGTAGGTGTCACTATTATTATTTATACTCACTTCCAGAATCTCTTGGTTGAAATGGGATGGTACAAAAATCTGTTACTGTGTTCATCTTTGTGTACGTTAATATCTTGGCAGTCAATTTTGGACTCAAATTTCTTTATCAGCAATATGGCAGCCCTTGAGCTTTCAAATATGGCAATTCTGTTATGAGTCATCTTATCAGTTGTCATTGCTGAGAGGAAGTATGTCCAAGGGTTAGGGTGTTTGTTTGGGACCGGAAGTTCAATTACCTGCACTGCACAGACTTTCTGCATGACCTTGGGCAAGTCCATCTCTATGGGTCTTGGTGCTCCAACTGTAAAATACTGCCTAGTGTAGTGGGATATTGTGAGGCTCAATACATTAAAGGACTGCAAGGTGCTCAAATACTATTGTGTATGTGTGTGGGTGGTGCAGGGGGACAACTGGGCCAGATGAAGTGATGGTGATTCATTTCTGTTACGCTTCTCAGGGCACCCAGGTCTCCAATCGCCTTTTTGCCACCTACCCAGGGAGTCTAGTCTATGCCAGCTGGGTGTTACTCCCTAACCCGACTGGCTGTTGGCCATTCAAGCACTCTTCTCTGGCCTATACCGCCTCTGCTAGTTGACAATAGCTGCACCCCCGCGCAAGTCCCTTCAAAGTGTCCTGCTATCCAGCCTGTGATCACCAGATACCACCAGGAGTCCCACATCTGTTCCCAAAGGAACAGCATAGCCCAGTTTTACCTTAGCCCACTGCTCCTGTGTCACACACACCACTTAAATTTCCTTTAAAAAAATGATGATCAAATTCATTGAAGAAAGAAGAGCGATTCAAATAGAAACAAGAGAGTGAGGGAAACAAATGGTAACATACAAAACCAAACCAGGGCCTACACTAATAATCGCCTTTCCTATCCAACAAAGTAGATTCTCACCCCAAAGTTCAGTCTTTTGCAGCGCTTCCTAACTGGAAGGAGCCAGGGCCCATTCTTTCACCTACTGCTCCTCTGTGAATGGATGCAGGGTGTCTTTCTCCACCATGTGATGTGCAGAATCAGACTTTTGCCTTTATTTGCAGACAGGGCCATCCCCTTATGGTCTTATAGTTCTTTATCCCTTCCGAGTGGCTTCAGTGATCATAGTTTTGTCTTTGAGGGTTTTCCATGGGCTTTTCTGGTTTGTTGCAATGGTAGACAATTGAGCAATACATTACATAATTAGGCAGGGAAGAGTGACAACTCTCTGCCACTTGATTGGGCCATCACTGAGACACATTCCTTGGTGATTCACTTTCACTACAAGATCATAAGGGCATAAATTTCAGTATAGTTACATTAATCCTTAACTAGTACCCATACACACAACTCACAATGATTTTTGTCAAGTTGCAAGCTTTCATTAGAGACCTCACATGCTACCCTTTATGGATAAATACCATGAAAGTGGTGTATTAGATGTATTGAGCATGTCAGGTCTGAGACAGGAGTTGCTTGTAATAAACAGTGTTGAACCCTTGGCCAGTTGGCACCGGTGGGCCTCTGTACAATGCCAGCTGCAGATCTAACTCGTTGTAGCATGTTGGTGACAGTTCTTGGCCTATGTTGTTAAATTCATCTTAACTTTCTCTGGATGACATTTGTCTTTCTGTGATGAACTGTATATCTGAACCTGTAGGGAGGTCTTCAGTTAAAACACAATTTTGAAGTGCCCATCTCAGTGTCACTTTCATGGCCCTGTTTTATATTGTCCTTGAAATGGTATTGTGTGGCCCAACTTGTGCTATGTAAGGGCAACTTATGACTTCAGTCTTCTTTAGCCATCATTCTTTTGGCTTCAGCAGGTTTTTCTTGTGTTAGTAGTTTGTTTGATGTTAAAGATGAAGGAATTTGGGCTTGGGCTCAGGAAGCCAAGCAGGATGGCAAGTGTCTCTTTCAAGGTGCTCAGTGAGTGCCTTCGCCATACATTGGGTGCTCTCCTTGGGTTGGGCTTTTGGGCACCTGGGGCAGCTTAGGTGGGGGGTTGGAAGAAAGCAAATTTGGCACGGTAGCAAGTGCTTCCTGAAAGGTGCCAAGTGTCCTCAAGTCTCTCAAAAATCTATATATTTTGGTTACATATGGCTGCCAAGATGCTGCGGTACTCTGGGCTTCTGGCATGTAGGGATATCCTGGCCACGGCCTTTTTCCTGGAAAGGGGGCCAAGAAGGGGAGGCTGTATGTTACATTGACTCTATGCCACCCCAGAATTCCAAACACAAGGAGTATTCTCAAGTGGCCCTTCTAGTCAGCGGGAATGGTACTACGCAGCCGTAGCAGGGTCCGATGAAGTGAGCTGTAGCTCACAAAAGCTTATGCTCAAATTTGCTAGTCTCTAAGGTGCCACAAGTCCTCCTTTTCCTTTTGTCGTAGCAGGGTCGAAGATCTAGACCAGTAAGAATTGAGGCTAGTCAGCACCTCAGAGGAAATGTTCACTAGTTTGGATAATTGGGTCCTTAGGATGCCTTTTCCCTTAGGCCAGGTCTATATTACATAAACCTGAGCGATGCCGTTATACTGCCCTAGCCCCTTCTCCCGCTGACATAGTCCACCTCTGCGAGAGACGGTAGCTAACTGCCGACAGGAGACTCTCTCTCCCGTCAGCGGAGTAGTGTCTTCACTGAACCGCTACAGCTGCATCGTTGCAGCATTCTGAGTGTAGACCTGCCCTCAGACAATCACTGGTCCCATTAAAATCAATGGCCTAACTCCCACTGACCTCAGGAGGGCCAGGGTTTGGCCCTTAGAGCAAACATCTTACTCCCATTCATTGACATTAGTACAAATTCTGCACTCCAGGTGCAGGGATAACAGAGCCACTGGAAAGGTAGACTGTAGAGATTTAAAATATTCATTTCTAGTTTGCTCTTGATAACGCATAGCATCCAGGCTTGATAAATTGGGAAAGCTGCTCTAAAGATTTCTTGCCTTTGCAACTAGGTTTCTATTTGCTTGAATGTCTTGGACTCTGTTTAGTTGCAATTTTTTTTTTCAGCGGATACCTAATACCTTTTCCATTCTGATGCATAACTTCTTTCATCAGGGAGACTTTTCTTCGTGGCTGGAACATGGCATTTGTAATCACAAATTCTGAGATCTATTTCCATCTCTGCTCCTTATCAAGCCTCTTAACCACGCTATGCCTCAGCATTCCCAAATGTAAAATCAAGATAATTACCTTTAGTGCCCTGAGGGATGGCTCAAGGATGCATACATTATTTATTCTAAATGCTGAGTTGATGAAAGGCACTATATAAGTACAAAATATTGTTATTATTGATCTGATTTGTTCATTGTGTATGTATATATATTTGTTCCTTCTGGTTCCTTGTACAAAATTGTCCTTCTCAAGGTCAGTCCCTGTAAGGCTGTTGTATAATAAATATATATTTAGTTGGTGGTTGTATTTATAAGATCCAGCTGTATCTGTCACCCTTTTTAAATGCCTCACTGAAGGATTTTTTTTTTTTAAATTCTGTCTGGCTTTATTTTTGGATGTCTCTCAATTCCTCTCAAAGTTGAGCTGCAGCTGTGAAGAGAGAACTCTTTAATCCAGAGGGTTGGGAGTTAAAAGCACTAAAGCAGTGTAGAATCTCATATAGGCTAGTTAATCACGAAGATCCCAAAGTGTCTTGTAGTCAGAGGGTCCTCATGGCTGAGAGGATGTCAGAAGTCTTGTGAGGAGGTTTACCTGTGTTGTACAGCCTCGATTGCCCAAAGGTGCTGGGGACACAAACAGCTCTTACTATAATCAGAGGTACCAGTTGTGCAAAATACTAAACCTACGGGCTGGATGCTGCAAGCTTTTACTCACACGAGTAGTCCTTATTCTCACGAACATTCCCAATCAAGGTGGCACAACTACTTGTGTAAGAAGAGTTACTCATATGAGTAAAGGCTTGCAAGATTAGCAGTTCAGCCACTTTTATGCTTTGCTTTTTTAAAAAAAAAAAAAACCATCTACTCTCAAGTCCTGGTACTCTTCCAAAGACCACACAGCTCTATAAGAGTCTTTCCATTGGCCTTGGACTGGTGACTTGTTGCTTTTTGATATATCGTATTGTTCTGGCACCTCCATCTCTAACTTTGTTTCTTAGACTAAAAGAATGGGCCTACACCAGGTTCATGGCACTTAAAGTTCTGGCTCCTGGAGTCCCGTGACTAAATGAGAATCTCAACCTCTTCTTTTTAAAGTAAGCTGCAGCCCATGTATCTGTAGATAAAAATGTGAAAAATAAACTTAGCAATCTAAACCCAGAAGGCAAATCATAAGATTCCAAATATATTTATTAAATCTCATTATTTTTAAGCCAATCCCATAACTTTTTTTGTTCCCATCTCATGATTTTTGAATGTGTAGGGTTGAAAATACTACCTTTTTAGTTAATCCTTTATACAAAGGAATCGTGTAGTTTGTATGTCATGTCCTTAACCTGTTTATTTGCCCCCTTTATGCCTAATAGTACAGTGCAGATTCACCCTCTTGCAGGCTTCCAGCTTCTGATATACTTACAAAGGTTTTAAGAAGTGTGTGCATGTGTATTTTCCTTGCTCTCCAAGTTACACAGTCAGATGAGTCAGTATTTGGCTTAATATGATTGAGTTTTGTTCTCCGCTACATCATCAATTGAAATTGGCAGTCATTTCAGTAGGCTGTACATGGGAGAAGCAGGTATCTGTTTAGGTACCGATTTTTGGATTCCCCGGATACCTGACTCCAATGAAGGGAGGTTCTGATACGTATTTCATCATGCCCAAATTCTTGGATGAGAGGTCCTTGAAGGGCAACCCCCACTCAAGATGGAAACTACTGTGCATGTAATTTCTTATTTTTAAAAGATCCATAATTCTGGAAGATGTAGGCTCATTCAGTGTGATGGCTGTACAACAAAGCTGAAAACAAGGCACTCATCTACCCAGTAACTAAGAGGTTAAAAGTCTGAAAAGCCCTGTTATGTCCTGTGCAGAACTGATTCATCTTTGCACTTATGTTGCTCTCACTTTGTACTCAAAAAAAACAAAAACCCAAGCCTCTATTGTGGTTTAAACCAAACCGGAAAATAATTCTATGTTTAATGGCGGTGTTGATCCCTCCCCCCGCAGAATAGTTCTGCTAGACCCAGAGGACATTGACACTGCATCCTTCTCAAAACAGCTTTTGCTTTTTATGTGTGTTGTGCTAAAGATAAGCTGAGTCCTGGCGTAACACAGGCAGAAAGCTCTGTTAGGTCAGAGCAGCAGCAATTCCAAACCCCTTGGAAATGGTACAGTTAGTGAATATTAACATATTAAATAATAATCTGATATCCTTACTCACCCCAAGCAGTCTGTTACTCCACAAGGAGTCTCAGTGATTCCATTTTAAATATTTATGAAGAATAAAACAGTGATCACTTAATACTCTGAAGTTTGCCCACAGGCAAAGAATAAAGCATTAGGAAAAGTTCCATCTTTTATTTAGTTTAAATTCAGTGAAATGTGAGTCCTCAGTCTCCAGCCACAAGACTTACTGCAAACAATGCATGGTATAAGGAATGAGTAGGATGAAGAGAGGAGGGATGGTTTTGTGACCCCAGGAAGTGAATGGGCATTCAAGGGATGTGAGTTCTGATTCAGGCTCTGCTACAGACTTCTTGTGTGACCTTGCACAAGTCCTTTCTTCTTTCCATGCCTCCATTTTCTAGTAACAACACTAGAATAACAATGCTTACCTGGCTCATAATGGAGTTGTGAAGATAAATGCATTAACGTCTGTGAATTGCTCAATACTATGGTGACAAGCACTCTAGAAGAGCCTATAAAAGGTCTATAATGTTTGGCTAAGATTTAAAAGGATTTAATTACTCTGTAAGATTGTAAACTTACACATTATAATGCTTCTGCTTGTTCTCTCAATCTCTCCTTAAAATCTGATCCAACCATTAAAAAAATAAATTAAAACATCCATCCCAGCAGGGCCATAACTTGGTTGATTACTCCATTGCAATATATCCTTTCTTAAACCTCCTTGAATATCATTTTACACATGGATTGCACAAAATGTTGATCCAAAATTTAGTTGGACAAGTGACATAAAGAACTCCTCCAAAAGTAATCAAATATATGATTAAAAGAAACCAAAATCTGTTGGAATTGTAAACTAAAAAAATCCTTCCCCCCACATCTCTCAATTCTGTACCTTACATGCTAAAGCCAAGCAAGCTATACTTCATAGAGTTCATGGGCTGTGCATCAAATAATGAGGCCGTACACTGGTGATAGGAATCAAAAGTAATAAGTTAGTATAGAACAAACATTTGATCAGTCTTCTTCTAGTATGAAACCTACATTTCTGTAGCCGACAGACACCAAATCACAATAGCTTGAAGTTAAATCTGGTCTATGCTAAAAAATTAGATTGACCTAGCCTACGTCACTCAGGGCTGTGAAAAATTTTGCACCTGTGTGACTTAATCAGGTTGAACTAACCTCCACTGTAAGTACAGCATGGTCAATGGAATAATTCTTCCATCGACCTCGCTACCACCTCTTGGAGAGGTGTATTAACTGCATAGATGGGGGGGAAAAACCCCTTCCATCAGTGGAGAAAGTGTCTATACTGGAGTGCTACAACAGCACGGCTGAAGTGTTGTAGCTTAGATGTCATAGTGTAGACATGACTTTAGAGACGATAAACAAGCTGAACTTATTAACAAACCTTTCAAAACAGGAAACACGGGCTGATAATGAATTGCTGGTAATTGGTGGTTGGCGGAATTTTGTATCCGTAGTACAGTGGTGGTACTTAAAAAAAATAATTAATTGCCTTAGGTTTCTCATTTAAAGTCTGCAGTTAGCTAACCTCAATATTTGCAGAACTCACGGTATTTCTCATAGGGAGACACAAGAGGAACCAGATATAGAAGTAACCTTTTCTGTTTAACTTAAATAAAACTGGCACATCTATTAGCACCACAATTGTACCAAACAGTTACATACATTTCCCACCATAGCAAGAAACTTGCTAGTGCAATATTACAGAAAAGCAAATCTGATTAAACATCTGTTATCAGATCAATAAACTGGAAAAGTGCTTGCTATGAGTTGCAGTAAATGAAATCCCCTGCTCAATTGTTTGTATCCTCCACCTTTTAATGTCCTGTGTTCTAGATGGAAAGTTCTGTGGGGCAGGGACTGTCACTTACTACATGACTCTGTAGTCCCTACCAGAAGGGGCCCTGTCCAAGATGAGACCTTATATGCTACCCCAATGTAAATGTTTAGTAATATTAAAATTTGAACATGTTGTACTCATTATGTTCAAGCAGCAGTCTCCCAAATGCTGGATACCAGTTGGTGGAAGATGGAGAAATGGGTGACAACAGATGGCATGTAAGAGAACAATTGGGAAAGATGTTGCTGTCATGGAAACAGACTGCAACAGAGCAAGAAACATGTCATTAGACAGACTGAGGTGGAAACACTATGTTGCCATATGTGTCATGAGGCATGGGAGCATCTAATAATAAACAAATTCCCCAGTGCAAGCTTCTTAATGCAACTTGCAAGTATTGATAACAACAATATTATGGATTGCCAGCTGGTGACAAACTTCCGTCACAGATTGTTGCCACGATGAACCAGTTCCTACACATTCAGAAACATAAGCCTCCTCCATTTGAGGTACTCCTCTAGCTCCTGGTAGGAGTTGTAGAGTCTTATCCTGTTTGAGCCCATTGGTGAAGGGGTTCATAACACACTTAGCCGTGTGTTATGAACCCCTCCCAGTCAAGGGAGTTTTATCCCAAGCATGTGAGGTGCATGGAAGGACAAGTCCCAGTTTGTAAAAACCCATCACTACTGGTCATCAGCAGGGATAGGCCCTGAATCCCGAAAGCTCAAACCTCCATTATTGGAGGTCTCTGGTTCCATTCATGCTGATGATCTGGTGTGGGGTTGCAAAAAGTAAACTAAGTAGAGAGGTACTCACAGCTTCCTCAGCAAACTGTCAGCACAGACCTGGGGGTGGGGTGTGTGTGTGTGTGCAGGGGGGGAAGACTCTAGTTCTTCAAACAGGCTACAGCAGGTGTGTGTCTCCGTGTGTAGGGCAATAGTAGCTGCAGGGTCAGTTGATTAACAGTTTGTGATTTCTGCCTGGAGTTATTCAGACATTAGCCTTTGCCAATAAAACCAGGGAACATTTAATTGGTTAGGCAGGTAGCGCCAAGATACGGCTCCTGAAGTTTCTCTTGCTGTCATCGTGACACTTTTTTTCGTTTTTGATGGTGGGGAGGGTTCTTATTTTCTCAATAGCAGGCAAAGGGGCTTCCTTAGGCAGGCTTCCTGCCTATTCTCTGTGCCCACTTATTTAATAGCTGTGTGAAACCATCCAACTTTCTGCAGGGAAGCTCTGCATCTTCTGGGAAATGTTATGCTGCCAGCGGCAGCTCTCAGAATCTGTTTATTGGGTGTCAACTTCACACTTCCTTGTAGTGCCTCTAGAGATTTTCTATCTACTGCCTTCTTGCCTTAGATGCCAAGGTAATGATACCTAGAACATATTTAATATAGACACATAATTCGTTCAGTTCGCTCTGATCAGGGCATATGCTGTAATGAAAATAATATTATGGTGAGGTTTGTCCTATGAGTTCTGTTTGAGTATTTTTTAAACTATTAAACTGTTTCACTCTCTCATCTCATTTTCCTTTTCAAATGAGTAAAGTTACAGTCGGGTTTTTTAGGTGATTTAAATGCGCTGTTCCTGAGGACATGTTCCTAGTATTAAAGCAGGGGTGCCTGAATGGTTTCAGAGCTCACAAAAATGGGTAGCTAAGGCATAATTTTTTTCAAAAATGTGTACAATTTTAATATCCTTTGTACATGCATTCAACACAATAGTGTACACTTACTGAGATCTGTGGGTACAAATCACCATCTGGACAGCTGGCTGCTGGGATGCTGTCAAATATGTGATATCACCGAATGACACAAGCTCCTCTCAGCCTTCAGCCAGAAAATGCAGACTGGAGTTGGAAAAACAGAAACAGACAATACAATCTAAAAGTACATTCCCGCATTTGCTTTTCTACATGCACATGAGTGTGATCTGCAGCACGCCACAGATCAGGTCTGGAGAGAAGGCTTCACGTTATCCTCAACCTTTGAGTCGCGGACTGTGAAGTCAGAATGCACCATTACGCTCATGTAGTACCTTTCAATATTGCAGCTTTGCATAGTACACTCCCCTCTCCTACATGTATGATCCACGTTCGCTGGATGAAATCCTGGCATCGTTGAAATCAGTGGGGGCCCTGACTTCAGTAGGGCCAGAGTTTCACCCTCCCTCCCTGGATATATGACCTTGCATTGGCTGCATCAAAGCACATTTTAATGAGCCTAGCCTGCCATGTGATCCAGACCACCCTGTGGATCTGGTCCATCCTTATCCTGTTTGCCCTTCCACCAATTACTGTGTCATAGTCATGCTTTACCACATGTTAAATCCTAATAGTTTGTAGAAAGGGGGGAAAAAAAACCCTAGCTTGTTTTTTTTTCTTTCATTTCCCTAGTCTTCACTTATTTCTTCTGTATTTTAGGCTGTCCTTTTTCAGATTTTTTTTTCTCCCAACTTCCCCTTTTTTTGGTGTCATTCTTTTTACTGTTTTAATTTACTATAATCTCTAAACCTCTTTCTTTTCTCCATTTAAAATAACTTTTCTACTGGTGTGAATCCTTCCCCTCACTTATCTCTCCCTCTCCTCCATTTTCCAGTCCCTTCTTTTCTTTGTTCCACTTGTTCCTTTTGGACTGAAATCCAGAGAAGAGGTCTATCTCATATTCCAAACAGAGAGGATGCAGGTGTTTGGAGGCTGAATGGATGACAGAGCATAGAATGGGTGGATTCCTGTGCTGTCAAACTCATTTTAGGACAGGGACCTGAATGTGTAGAGAATACGCCATTGGATGTTTAGCGTATTGAAATTCAAGAAAAGATCAAGTAAATGCATTGCATGTTCACTTTAATGTTAGTATTGTACCAATGTACTTCCTTTTGTTAATGTTAGTTTTGCTAGGTTATTTTGTTTGTTTTTGGACGGGGGTGGGGTGGAGTGATATTGATTTGTGGGGCTTTTGTGGAAAAGAGTAACGGGTCTGAGTCTATGCAGAAGACAAAATTTGCTGCATTGTAAACATCACTAAAGCTGCTTTATAAAGTAAATGTTGGAGAATGGCTATGAAGTATATTGTTAGCTCTCAGATGGAGTTAGATTTATAATGAGATTTCCCATCGAGAAGAAAAGCTTTCTCTGCCAAACTGTCTATCAGCAGAGTATCCTGTCTGTGAGGGGAAAGAACATAGTTTCACTGTGCTCTGGATCAATGTCATCTTATTTAAAGAGAGAGCCTGGATGCTAAGTGAACCCGGATACTATATTTCACTCTGTTTTATTTGCTGAATTATTCATCTGACTGTCATATATGTTTCCAGTTTCTCTTCTGGTTAAGGCTAGATTTCCAATACCCAGTTTGTGATTATAGTGCAGTTTTGAAGTATAAACTAGCCAACTATAGAAATATCTTTCTTGGAAATATGTCTTGCTGTTTTAGTGTAATTAGTCATCTGAAAGATAGTTGTTTAGCAATAAATTTTAGAACTTATGTGGATGTTTTTGTCTGTATATAATATTTAGAAACTTTCTATATATTTCTCTACATATTTGAAATTTAACTGTAGGTGGGATACATTTCCAGTCTTTTTTTTTTTCCAACTACAGTTAGTATTTAACCATTGCATACAGTGTGCTCGTGTATGGGTCTAAACATAGGTCTGATCAACAGAATGTCTGTCATGTGTATCAACCCAGATCAGACAGTCAAAATGGGCTTCTTTACTGGACAACAGTCTTCTCCACTAAAAAACGCTGGTTAATATTATGCATGCTGAAAAAAAGGGGCCAAGTAACTTACCCAACATATTTATGAGTAGACATCGTGTCCTAATTTTTCCTACCCTTTTCTTAATTATTATAATCACTATGGGCCAAACTCTCCAGGTTTACTCTGGATTTATTGTCATTGTTTCATTTTTACATCCTTATTAGTGAGATTTGGATACTTTATTTGCTGCAAGCAGTTTTCATTGTGCTCTCTAGCACAATACAAAACTCATCATTTTAAAACTGTCTCACAACATGAACAGTGGTAACTGTTATACTCCAATTAAGTAAAAACCATTGTTTAAATATTCAAATGTGTGTTATGTCAGCCATGGTCGAAAAATCTAAATTTATCAGTGAGTTGCTGTCCTTTGTTTCTGGACTTCAAGATGCCAGGGAAAATTGGGAGTCCACACAACATCCCTGGGTGCTAGATTTTTTGCATTTAGATATCAGATTTAACTGAACAATGTGTTTAAAAACTGATGTAGTTTTGCAGCTAATAGGGGACTGTCTATCTGAGCTCTGTTTGTTCCAACAAAGGGCCTGGAATAAATTATGCTAAATAAATTGGCTCCAGGTTTGCCTGTTTCAGACAGTAGTTTCAGAGTAATCTACCCTGCAGGTTTTACTAAGTCTGACCACTTGCACTGAGATGTCACTTCTTTTCAGGGATATAATGTCACAAATGCACCAGTCATGTGCATCTGGATAGCCCTGGTTGTCCCAAGATGGCAGAATACCAGCACATCAGCGGTTTGACTGCTGGCAGCTCTGCTAGCCCATAACCCATTTCAAATTAGAGTTCCACAGGGAAGATCTAACCACAGAGCCAACCATATTGGCCCTGATTCAACAAGGTGCTTTTGCCCCCACCCAGTTTTAAGCATGTGAATAGTCCCCATTACTTCATTGGAGCTGCTATGTACGTAAAAAGAGGTTTGTGCTTAAGGCCCTTTTCAGCAAAGTACTAAGGGAGGTATGACAGGTGTTGGTCGGTCCTCCGAGCTTCTAGGGGCGATGGAGAGCTATGATCTCCGTGGCAGGCCTCAGCCACACCTTCCGGGCGTTGGGGAATTAGCGGGGAAGGTGTGCCGGCAAGAGTCAGTAGCGTGCGCCCCTCAGGCAGGGGAGTGCCGGGGTAGGGGAATGCAGGCACACCCAACTCCACTGCGTTCCAGCCCAGGGCCCTGACAGTGGCGGGAGGCGAAAGTCCCGCCGCTGGGTCAGTGGGGCTGTCCGCACCCGCTGACCAAACACACCCACCCCACGGTGTAGTTCGGCCCCTGGGCTACTTCCTACCCGGTCTCTCAGGTGGGCAGCTCCGGTCCCTCCATCTCGTCCGAGTATTCCGCTGCGGGCCACTCCCGCTCCCCCTCGGTATCAGACTCACGCTGGCCCGGGCTGCCGTCAGGCCTCTCCAGGTCCTCTGGGTATTCAGCGGCTGGCAGCTCCGTCGATGCACTGAATCTGTACTTCCCCGACGGTCCGCTTGGTGTCAGAGAAGAGCGCCTGGCGGACAAGGGTCTGCCCACAGCCTGAATCAACTAGACCCACCACAGGGACCCCGGCGACTTCCATGGGAGCTGTCAGTTTGGCCAAGGAGGGCAGACGGGCCCGTCGCTCCCCGGCACACACCAGGCCAAAGTTGCAGTCCATCTCAGGACAGCCCCGTTGCAGATGCCCATACTCGCCACATCGGAAACAAGGTCCTACCTCTGGGCGCGCCGGCCGCGTGGGGGCACCAGTGGTGCCGCAGAGTGGGCCGGGGCCTGGTGGTCGGGTTAAGCATCCAGGGCCAGAGAGTGGTGTTGACTCGGGCCATTGGGAAGACTCGGTCCTGCCGCCTTCTGGTCGTCTGGTACGGTAGGGTGCGTTGGTTTGGGAGGTGGGCCCCCTCTGTTCAAGTTTCTGTGCATTGGGCCCAGGGTTTGGGGGGCAGGCGGCCGGTCGTATCGGGGCCTCAGCCTCGAGAAAGTCCTCCATAAGCGTGACGGCTGAGCTCAGACTTTGTGGCCGGTGCCGTAACACCCAAGCCCTTCCCTGGGGTGGGAGGATGTGCACGAATTGTTCGAGGATGACCTGTTCCGTCACGTCAGCTGCGGTTCGACGCTCGGGTTGGAGCCATTGGGTACCCCCGTCCTTCAGTTCCTGGGCCACCGCCTGGGGTCTGGCGCCCGGTGGGTAGACCTCTTCCCGAAACCATTGCCGAAAGGTTTCCGGGGTAATGTTGAAGGCATCCAAGATAGCCACTTTCACTCGAGCAGAAATGTGGGCCTCATCATCTGGGAGCCCATGGTAAGCATTCTGGGGTAGCCCTGTCAGCTATGGGGCGAGGAGTGTCGCCCATTGGTCAGGTGCCCAACCAGCCACTGAGGCAACCTGCTCGAAGGTCACTAGATAGGCTTCCAGGTCATCCTCCAGCCCCATCTTGGCCAGACGGATCGGTGGGGCGGGAAGGGTCGGGGTGGCTGCCCACTTTGGTTGAGCACCACCAAGGCCTGACCACAGGGTTGCAAGCTGCTGGAAGCACTGGGTTTGCTGTTCCTGGTGCTGGGCCCCCAGGGTTTGAAGCAACTGCTTCTGGTGGGTGCCCAGCTGCTGCTCGAGTTGGTGCTGCTGCTGTTGCTGGCTCTCAGCCAGGAACTTGATAAGCCTTTCCATCCCCATCTTTCCAGTAGGGGCGCTTCAGAGGCACTCTCGCACTAACCCCTTTCGGCAGGGGTTGGGATCGCCTGTCCGCATTCTCCACCACTTGTGACAGGTGTTGGTCGGTCCTCCGAGCCCCTAGGGGCGATGGAGAGCTATGGTCTCCATGGCAGGCCTCAGCCACACCTTCCGGGCGTTGGGGAATTAGCGGGGAAGGTGTGCCGGCCGGAGTCAGTAGCGTGCCCCTCAGGCAGGGGAGCGCCGAGGTAGGGGAACGCAGGCCCACCCAACGCCACTGCGTTCCAGCCCAGGGCCCTGACAGTGGCAGGAGGCGAAGGTCCTGCCGCTGGGTCAGCGGGGCCGTCCGCACCCGCTGACCAAACACACCCACCCCACGGTGTAGTTCGGCCCCTGGGCTACTTCCTACCCGGTCTCTCAGGCGGGCAGCTCCGGTCCCTCCATCTCCTCCGGGTATTCCACTGCGGGCAGCTCCCGCTCCCCCTCGGTGTTGGACTCACGCTGGCCCGGGCTGCCGTCAGGCCCCTCCAGGTCCTCTGGGTATTCAGCGGCTGGCAGCCCTGGTTGCCACAGGCCTTCCTCCCGGTCAGGCTCCTCCTTGCCCAGGGCTTCGTCTGGGTCAGCAGCAGGCTCGCGAGGGAGCAGCCCGTGTCTGTCTCCCTCCCTGGTGCTCTCTTCACTGGGCAGAGGGCCCCGCCCTTTGTACTTCTTGTCCCACCCTTCCCCTTCCGGGGATTGGCGGAAGCTTGGCCTGGCTCCGCCCACTCAGGCTAAAAGGGTGGCTCTTTACCCTCTGGTTCAGAGGGGAGCCACCCTGGCTCCCTACAGGAGGATAATAAAAAAACGTAAAAGAACCAAATGCAGATACATTACAGCTTCATGATAAAGCACTTGAAGTTAAACATCATTCTCTTGAAATGTTTTGTCCTCCATTTTGGTTCAGTACATCTCACAGGACTATTGCAGCATAGGTAGATGCTTATCAGAAACATCAAAGAACTAAAGTAAGAAGAATTGCTATTCATTCTTATAAAATTCCTCTTTTAAAAACAAAACAGTGCTTATGGATTTGGTCAAATGGAGCATAGGACACTGATCTACATTAGAGATGTCCCAAGAGTAGGGTGACCAAATAGCAAATGTGAAAAATCAGGACAGGATGTGGGGGGTAATAGGTGTCTACATAAGCGATAACACACCAAATATCGGGACTGTCCCTATAAAATCAGGACATCTGGTCACCCTACCCAGGAGCTATTGGGCATTTTCTGGGGATTAATGATGAGTCAATTGGTCTGAGGTACATTAACCTGAGCTAGTCATTAATCTCCTGGAAGATTAATCTCCTGTATTGAAGCTGGAGGTGTATTAGAGGATGAACGTATGAAAAAGCATAACTTAAAAAATCTGACTAGCCTGCAGTGAGTCCTTAATGGGACTTGTTTGGCTCAAATTCACTGAACAGCTGCCTCAAGTGTAAAGTAAGCCCCTTGTGTCTGGCCTCTTTCCACAGCCAGAGTTCAGACAACACAAAAGAAGAAGGATTTGTGTAGCAAGAAATTTCTACGTGGAAAAGTCAGACTCCTTGCAGCCAAAAGGCTAAATTTAGTGCTGTAAGACACGTCCCATTCATGCCTCGCTATACCATTGGTGAATTTGGACCTACAATTTAAGTATGCTTTTGCCTCCAGAAAATGACCCTCACACCCTCTGGCGGAATCCTTATACGTTTAGCAGAATCCCAGTCCCTCAAGCCATGATTCCTATGCAATCTTTGCAATGAGACTTGATGTTATTTTCTTGCTTTGGAGTATAGTTTTCACTCTCCTCCACCAAAATGGACAGGGCCGGTGCATCTTTTTTCACCTCAGTCTTTTTATATAGATTGTTAATGTCACCATCAGTTACTTCCTGTGTCGTCTTATTTGTTGGGCGCCAATAATGAACTCAGTAATACACATTTATGGAGTAAACAAGATCTCTCTCTCCCTCTCTCAGGGGTTTGCATTCTAACAGGGCAAAGAATAAAAAACAAATCAAATAATCAGATGCTTACTTTGGGGTTTTATTTAATGAATGGGCGATTGTGCATAGCCTACAGGAGTCGATTCAGATTGAAAGGCGGCAGGGTCCCGCTGCGTTTGGAGGAGAGATTTGAAGGAGGAAAGGGAGGAAACTGAATGTGTTGGCATAGGAAGGATGTTCCAGGTGAGATCCTCACCCCCTCTCCGGCTTCTTTACACCAGGTAGAAGTACCAGAGTAGTGTAAAGGGCTCAGAACCACCTTGTTTAGGCGGAGGAAGGATTACTCTGGCAAGACACAGCTATCCTCTGCAATCTTCCAAGGACCCCATTGCAAGCCATGGTGTAGGGGATGTGCTTGGGGAGAGGCTGGGGCCAGGAGGGATGTGCCGGGGGTAGGGCTAGAGCATGCAATACCATGGAGATCTTGGGCAGTGCTGCAGCTTCTCTGAGAGCTAAACTAATGCTAAGTTAACACCGAGAGCCATGGGGCAGCCCAAACGTCAGAGGGGCTCTGCATTCTGTTTCATCTAAAAGGGTCAGCACAGAACATTGCCTGCGGTACTTACACCAAATCAGTTGATCAGAGCACTGGAGTTAATTTTTTTTTTTAAGTCAACTGACTCCGCTCTCCCTCCCCCACCCCCCCGAAAAAAAAATTAATAGAAAAATTGTCATTGTTTTCCCAGCAGCCCTACTTGTTAATCACTGGTGTTGTATCTTCTCTGGTCATTTTCATAGATTCTAAGGCCAGAAGGGACCACTGTGGTCATCCAGCCTGACCGCCTGCATAACAAAGGCCATAGAACTTCCCCCAAACCAATGCTCTTGTTCAAACATGAATATCTTTTAGGAAAAAAAATCCAATCTTGCTGGCCCCAATTCTACACAGGGAGACTGTGTGATCTTCCCAAAGTCACTTCAACTTACTTGTGTCTCCGTTTTTCCATGGATAGTGATAATTGCCTTCCTTTGTAGGGTACTCTGTGATATCTATGGATGAAAAGAGCTAGGTATTCTATTATGATTATTAAGTGAAAGGTGATGCAAAGCTTGCTTTTCTTACATGTTGTGCTGAGATGGGCCTTTGCATGGACCTCCCCCGTTTAACATTCCTAGGACGTTTTGGTTTGTGGATTGTGCTTGTTAAGTAAGTCTTAGTTCACTGAGAACAACATCTGGGAAGGTATGTTTACATTGTATCAGCAGTCATTGTTTTTCTCCTGAAAGTGAGTAAAAGCTTCTAATATCCCTTTTTTTTTATTTTATAAATAAGTTTGTGATGAATGTCAATTACATGTTAATTTTAATGGTATCTCCAGTTGCTACACCGTGGTATCTGAGATATCACAGTGTAGCCTATTCACAGTGTAAGTATATAAAATCGCTGTGGTATCTGTGTCAGTGGTTCTCAAAGTTTTGTACCGGTGGCCCCTTTCACATAGAAAGCCTCTGAATGCAACTCCTCCTTATAAATTAAAAACACTTTTTTATATATTTATTTAACACTATTATAAATGCTGGAGGCAAGGTGGGGTTTGTGGTGGAGGCTGACAGCTTGTCAACCCCCCCCATGTAAGAACCCTATGACTCCCTGAGGAGTCCTAACCCCCAGTTTGAGAACACCTGATCTATATAGAGATAGCCAAGGCATTAATGTGACTATTTTTAACGGGTATTATATTTAATTTAATTTGTACTTAAATGTTAGCTATGCTAGACGGTGTCCAAAAGCTTACGCATTGTTCCGGCCTCAGTCTACCAAATTAGTTTTATAGAAAAGAGATTAGAGTTTTGGTGTATACTGGAGAAAAGTCTCTATAACAAAGTGACTTCTGCTTAAGATACTCTCTAACTGAAGGTTTGGCCTGCCTTCATAAGCTTTGTGTGTGACAATGCAAAGGAGACACAGATGTTTTCTTCTTGCTTTCAGATTACATTTGGATTTTCTGAAAACAGACCTTTTTCACCATGAATGCAAGAACAGACTGTCGAGAGAACAGCAGAATGAGATCTTTCAAAGCACCACATGTCTGCACAGCGTTATCCTTGGTAATGCTGTTCCTTCCAGTCACTGGAACTTCAAAGCAAAATATCCCAAGACTTAAACTTTCCTATAAAGGTAAACCCATCAGAAGCTTTTCTATTTCTGGGTTGTTGAAGTGTTTGGTGGTGGTGCCACCATTTAGTTTCTGTTAGTAAACAGGAAAATAAACAGTTGTCACAACAGTTCCTAGAAATAGACAACAATAGCATGAAAGACTTGTATAGTGTTCTATGGGACAAAAGTATTCAATTATCTTTTTGGGGGCGACGGATAGTAATGGAAACCATAAAGTTTCTCAAATACATTTTAAAGGGATATAATTTTTAACACTCTGTAAAAACTCCAAAGTGTTTGCTAAACTTAGACTTTTTTCTTGAAGCTAAAAATCACTTATGTGACAAACAGTACGCAAATCACCAAGAATTGTATAAATTAATCCCATATGACTGGTAAGAAACTAATCCTTATTCTTTTGGGTTCTTTTGTATGGTCACCATTGAACGTGCATGACTCTGGTAGCCACTTGATAGTATTTCTTATTGTTTTGGGGCCCAATTCCCTGATTTAGGGCCCAATACATTGCTCACGTTGAGGTTAGAAGTAAAACTGCAAGTACAACTGTCTGAAAACTGGCTATGTAAAAAGGTCATTGTGGAGTTCTATGAGTATTGTTTTACAATGTGCTACCATAACAAGCTTGCTCAGTTTACAAAATACATTGTTTTTGTTTTTTTTCACCCCTAACTGCTGCCGTACCTAACTCAACCTGGGATCTAAAAATCTAGAGGTTTTTTCCCCTTACTTGTGCATCTTTAGCACTTTAGAAAGATTCTTCAGACTACGCACTGAAGTGTTGGCAGTTACACCTGTGCAATCCTTTTGTCTTAAATTCTGCCCTCAGTAAGAATGATAAAGGCTGAATTTAAATAAAGATATATATTTTAATTGTTAAATGATGATGATCATAGCCCAGTTTGTGGGTTTTCTTGCTGCTGTCTCTGCACTGCATCCTACCAGAGTTGGTGAGATTCCATTCAGATATATTGATGCACTTGATCGTGTCTTGCTTAGCTAAAGAAAAGTTTCCCTAGTTAGTTTTAAACCATCTCGGTGCCCGCAATTAAGGGCACTGATTCTGCTCTCACTTAGAGGCATAGTTATTCTTCAGTGTGTAAATTAGTAGAGTGAGGCTAGGGTGACCAGACAGCAAGTGTGAAAAATCAGGACGGGGTGGGGGGTAATAGGAGCCTATATAAGAAAAAGTCCCAAATACCAGTACTGTCCCTATAAAATTGGGACATCTGGTCACCCTAATTGAGGCCCAAGATGCTCTGTAATGACAAGAGGTTGAACAGCCATCGTAAATGAGCAGAGTGTGCCTATTGTAAGGTATGACACATACAAAAATTTATTTAATCAGTGAGTACTGTATCCTGTGAAATGCTACTTACTTACAAGTTTGTGCATCTCTGGATTTGTATGCAAGTATGTGGGTGTGTTTGTGTGCATGTGAGATCTTGACAGCTTTTCCATAGTTTCAGGAAATAGTTACAGTTATGTAAGCCAATGAATTCAGAAGCTGAAAGATCTGACATTGAGTTATGGATATTAGTAGGAAAAACCTGCAGCTTGTATTTAAACTTCTAGTTTTGGCTTCTAAACATTTCCCCAGAGTTACTTATTCCACATGGTGATGACACTTATTGTGGGACTTATGACCAAAATTTCTGTATTCTTCTTTACTTCAGATAGCTAGCCACCTGCAAAATCTTGATAGACTCAGTTGGCAGGTAGAAGAGGAGGGAGACAGAAAAAACTTTGAGGTCAATGTAGGAAAAAATGTGTGTGTTGAAATATTTTAAAATAATGAAAGACCTGCTGGGAGTGGTGTTGGAAAATGCTTTGTCATTAATAATGACAGTGAGTATATGACTGATATTGAGACTCTGACCCAAACTTTTTTAGGACCTTCATAAAGCTCTGGATTTGGCTGGAGGGGTGGGTTATTATATCTAAACTCAGTGACCTAGCCCTGCAGGGAAAAAATCAGAGTGGAATACAAATAAACACACACACTCCAATTCAGAGAGCTGTGCTGCCAATGATGAGGCCAGTAGACAAATAAGGAAGTATGAGGAATATTGAATTACTGTTGTGCTTGCTCTTTGGTTTTTTTCCTCCAAAACTGGAAGAAGAAAAAAGTAAAAGAAAATGTAATATTTTCAAGCTTTTTAATGGCATTAAAACAATGGCAAGGAGGAAAAAAGTATAAACAAAAAAAACTTGCTAGAATCTCTAAGCTCTCTGAGCACTGTGGATGAAAAGGTTTATTAAAGAGAAATAAAAAGTAGAGGAAAAATGCACATCCTGAACACACACTAATGCAAACCTGGACTCTGCTTACCACCAAAAAGAATTAAATGGTTTGAACCAATTTCTTAAGGCTTTGTGTCTTTAGAGCAGCTTTAGAATCTATGAGAAGGTGTGTTGAAATGTGGTGTCATCTGTTCATGTGCAAGAACAACCAGGCTGGTCCTAAAGTTCAGAAAGTAACTAGCTGTCAACCTGTGTCAAAGGCTTGCAGAGGTGCATCCAAATGTTTCTGTTTTATGCTGACTTTTCACTGAGTGATGATTTCCATTATAGTCAGTGCAGATAGTGATGCCTAAAGTTAAAGTTGCCAAGTACTTCCCATGATTACACGCTGTTTTCAGTTACTTAAAACTTAGCCAAATTTTAGCCCTGCTCGACTTCTCTGTAGCATTCAACACTGTTGACCACAAACTACTGCTCTCTCAGGTGAGGGAAGGGCCAGGGGCCAGGGTAATGCTCTAAATGGTTTAAGCTCTTCCTTGAGGGACACAACCAATGAATAATGATGGGGAAACTGCACCTTCACCACTAGATCCCTCACTTGTGGAGTTCCACAAGGATTAGTTCTTTCTCCAGTCCTTTTCAACATCCACATGCAACCGTGAAATGGTCAAATAACATGAACTCATGTGCCAGCAATATGTGGATGACACATCTGTACCTGTCTTTCACCACATATGACCTCACCACTACCACCAGGCTTGTATAAGATCAGCTTATGGATTAAGCACAGCTGGCTGAAGCTGAACCCAAGAAAGACAGAGGTGATGGTGGGCAGAGGACAACATTTTGATGGTTCATATCCACAATAGGTCAATTCAGAACGTAGTCTAGGAGTGCTCTTGGATTTCTTCTTGCTACTGAGCTCTCACATCGCAACAGCCATGAGTAATACTTTCTATCATCTCTGGTTGGCTAGGAGACTCCATCACATCCTGGAAGATGATGGCCTGATCTCAAGTTATAAATGCCTTCTTCACCTCTTGGTTGGACTACAGCAATGAGATATACCAGAAATTAAGTCTTCAGCACTTAAGACTCCCACTAGTACAGAACACAGAAGCACATCTCTTCAGCAACACTGGATACCATAAGCACATCAAACTTCTTCTGCACTGGATTCCCAAGGAATATCAAATCAAGTTCAAGGGTTCGTCCCTTATCTTCAAGGTGTTTCATGGCATGAGCCCAGGATACCTAAAAGACAATATAAAGCTCCAGGATGAAGAACTTCACTCTCTGGCACAATGGAACTCACAACAATAAGAATTAAGCTCATTTGTGCAGGAGACAGAACTTTCTCAGTCTGGCAATTTGGCCAGGACACGTTGCTGGTGCTAGGGATGTGTCTTGTTTTCTGCAACAGGGTTGCTGGCCCATTAAATGAACATCCAGTCCACATGCTCCCAGTTGGGCCAATTAAGAGGGTGGAGAAACATCTGGGTGGGTTATAGAAGATGAGTCAGGAGACAGACAGGAGAAGGACAGGAGAGCTGCCAAACAGAGAAGATGGTTCCTGGGAGAAGGCTGAAGGCAAAGAGCAACACATGGTGTTTTCTGGCTGGCATCCCCAAGCCAGAGAGCCAGGGCTGAAGGCAGAAGAGGAAGATGCCTGCTAGCTCTAAGCTGGAGAGCCAGAGCTAAGGGCTAGAGAGAGCTGTAGGAAGGGGGAGAAGAGGAAGGGCTTATTTTCTGGCATCCCCTTGCTGGAGAGTGGGGACCACAGGGAATAGTGAGAGGGCCAGGGGAGTGAGGGATGCTTCCCTGACAAGAATGCACCCAGCAGACAGGCTGTGGGAGTTCTCACTGGGAAGAGCAGGGTTGCACCCCAGACGGAAAGTTGTGGGCGACTGCCCTGGCAGAGGGATGGAGAAGACATTTATGGTGAGAACGAAGCTGGGTTTTAAAGACTGCATGCCCTTGCTGGGGAGTGTGTGGATTAAGTTTGGGGACTTTTGGTTACGGAGTGTTTGCACTATGTTGAATACAAAACTAGTAATCTCCTCTTGGGCTTCTGTGGTGCTCTCACCATAGTGTCACAAACACTAATGAATTTTATCTTCTCAGCACTCCTGTGATCTTAGGAGGCATTATTATTCCCAGAACACAAAAGGTGGAACAGAGTCACAGAGACATTAACGACAAAATTGTTTGCTAATTTTAAGTGCCCAACTTGGTATACTTAGGATTCAATTTTACTGAGTCTAGCTCTTTAATATGTTAAAAGCACCATTTCAATCAATTTCAGGTGCTTGGCTATACTTCTGTAAGAGATCTTCTGTTGGGTATCCAGCATCATGTAAGAATTCTGTGGCAGAAGCAGGAATTGAACCTAGTTCTCTAAGGTTGCATTCAAATATCTTAACTATGAGACCATCCCTTCTCCTTCTGTAAGTCCCTGCTGTCTTCACTGCACACTTTCCAACTTCCGCAACAAATGAGGCAGAGGTCATGGAGACGACAACCTCATTCACTACACCAATCCTGATTCCGAGAGCAATGTCCATGCTGTACACTAAATTAGGCAGGGGTCCTGTGGGGGGGGGCGGGAAATAGCATGTTATCCTATTCCATAATGCATATTCACAAGGGGGCCACATTAATGTTGCGCAAGCAACCTTTAATTCTGGTATTTCCTAACTTTTGAGTGCTTGACTTTCTAACCTTAACATTCTTTATTTAATGTATAACTTATTTACCGTGTCCAGTGGATGCTTCTTGACTAGAAGCAACTACTGAGTGACTCTTTGAAGGGATACTTTCAGCCCTAGCATTTTCATAAACAATTTTCATCTTGTATTAGTTGCCCTTTCGAGTTTGGAAGTCCATATTCGGGCTGCATTGACTCAACCCTCATAAGGACTGTTGTGGTGGTAACTTAATGGCTAGTAAAAAAGAACACAGGTCTCACCTGCCTTCTTCCTACTCACACCGCATGAAGATCCTGCTGCATTAATTAAGAAATTTTTTGTGCAATTGAAGCCCACTGACACTGAAGCCAGTGGGAGTTTTGCCACTGACATCAACTGGAGCAGGATCAAGTCCCCAGTTGTTCACATCATTAGTCAACATGACCTGAAGGAACTGTTACTGTAAGGTCCTGTTCCCTATGTTGTAGGATGCTAAGGTAAATCGGGTGAACAGGAACAAACCTTGCTTTATAAGCTTTTAGCTTTGTACAGAGGAGAGTGAATTTCCTCCTTTTACAAGATGAGTGATCCATTCATATGTACACAGCCAACAGGGTAAAATGTTGGCACTTCTGACTCTTTTTTACCCAGAATCGATAACTTTTTAACAATAATCACTGAAAATAAATTTTTCTTTAAAAATGGCATTGCAAAGTTCCATGCTTACTGTCTCTCCAATGAGTTCTGTATTCAGCTTATTCTGTTTGCAAATCATAGAATATCAGGGTTGGAAGGGACCTCAGGAGGTCATCTAGTCCACCCCCCTGCTCAAAGCAGGGCCAATCCCCAACTAAATCATCCCAGCCAGGGCTTTGTCAAGCCTGACCTTAAAAATATCTAAGGAAGGAGATTCCACCACCTCCCTAGGTAACCCATTCCAGTGTTTCACCACTCTCCTAGTGAAAGTTTTCCCTAATATCTAACCTAAACCTTCCCCACTGCAACTTGAGACCATTATTCCTCGTTCTGTCATCTGCTACCACTGAAAACAGTCTAGATACATCCTCTTTGGAACCCCCTTTCAGGTAGTTGAAAGCAGCTATCAACTCTCCCCCCTCCATTCTTCTCTTCTGCAGACTAAATCCAGTTCCCTCAGCCTCTCCTCATAAATCAATGAAAAGACAATAAACTGTTACCCCTCTGTACTCAGCCTGTGCTGTATGAGTCAAGCTGGCATCTTTCCATCATTCACTTACACCTGCAAAACTGAGTTACAATGGCGTAGCTCCATGGTCCTCATTTAAGCCAACAGAGACTGCACTGCAAGGGTTTGCACAGGTGTAACGGATTGGAACGTAGTAAACTGTTCTTCTGATGATGCCCAAGAAGGAATAGAATTAAGCTCACATGCTCATAGCTGTGCTGGCTGTGCAGGAATAAGGGGAGGAAAAAGCAGTAAAAACGTACTACTGTGACCAAAGTCGGCAGATATAATTCTAAATATACGTTAGGAGAAAGCAGATCTGTTGAGTGAGTGAGTGCCATTTTACATCGTTGCAGACAAGAGCCGTGCTTTAATCACCTTTGCACTCACATAACACTTCTCATCTATGGATCTCAAAGTGCTTTGCAAAGTGTTATCACTTGTCATTTCATCTGATGTGGGATCATCACAAATCGATGCAGCTGCTTGAAAAACAAGCAGAACATCAGTAGCTGCATGCTCTGTTACAAGGTCCTGGCTGAGGGTGTTGGTTAGCTAGCATATTATTATTTTTTTTCCTTTCCATGGTCTTCAAAAGATGCTTTCTGACATACAAACTTAAATCAATTCTAAATGAATTTGGGTGGGCAGCACTATCGTGCTTGGAAAAAAATCAGGGATATAACGTGCATAGAATCAATCTGTTTTTCATTCAGGTTCTTTTGCAGAGCTACAACCGGAAAACTAACAGGTTTCTCCCTCATCCTTGAACTAGAGAACTTGGAGTCATATCTGACGAGATGCTGTATTCTCTGGCTTATAATTATCACATATATTATGTCCTGCAGGGCAACTTCCACTCAGTGACATCAGTAGTTTACATAGCAGTTGAACTAAGAATAACCTTGAAGAGCTGACCCACATCAGCCTCATAACAATGTAAACAGCTTGTAGCTCACAACGCTCTTCTCTTTGCATAATTGCAAAAGGGCCTCACTTGGAAGAGGAAAAATGTTGAGTTCACAAGACACTGCCCCATAATTCTTAGAGTTCACAAAGATGAGAGAGAGAGGAAGTGGACTGGATTGTGGAGAAAGTGTTGAATCAGTTAAAAAGCAGGAAGAGAAAATACTAATGGGTTGCTACTCTAAAAGAACAGGGGTTGAGTATGGCAGCATTTTCAGGTGGGGTTTTCGAAAGTGCTTGCCTAACTCTCTGCTCCCAGTGAAGTCAATAGTAAAATTCCTGTTGACTTCAATGGAAACAGAGTGAGGCCAATGCCAAGTGCTTTTGAAAACTCTACCCTTAGTCTTTCACTATGAACTAATTTTAGGACCTGTCCTGATCCTGTTGTCAGTGGGAATAGGACTGGGCCTTAAATCATGTTTTACCTCCTATACCTTCCTCTGAGTCTCTGGTAATCTATATATGGAATAGTTCTTTATACACAGGGCCAGAGGGAAAGAGAGGGGAAAATTATGAAACACATTGAAGGAATTTTTGCCAAAATTTGTGCTGCTGCTAACATACTTGCTCAGAGTAACTTACCTAGATCAATTTTCAGAGTAGCAGCCGTGTTAGTCTGTATTCGCAAAAAGAAAAGGAGGACTTGTGGCATCTTAGACTAACATTTATATGAGCATAAGCTTTCGTGAGCTACAGCTCCCTTCATCGGATGCGTGTCTCTGTGCTATTTACATGTCTTTAAAATGGCACAAGGAGATGCTAGGGTATCCTATTAGCACCTAAGGGTATTTTTGTAGCTTCCTCTAGTGTCCAAGTAGGAAACCCAGGCTTAAAAAGGGACTTGTGTTACACTGTCCAATTTGCAACTGGATTTTGCAAAGATTATCCAGGAGCAAGGGGATAAGTATATGCAGAGGGTGATAGAGAGGATTTTTAGGGTTGAGGAATGTGCATTAGACAAGGCAGGAGTTCTGTGCGTTGGCATGGGTCCCAGCTGTCCTGAAGAAGTATGCACTGCTGCTGCACGTGCTGCCCTGTGACTAGATAAAAGATTTCAATCTCCAGGGTGATCAGATCAGATCATTACAGGGGGAGGCATCGTGGCCTAGTGGGTAGAGTACTAGCCTGGGACTCAGGAGCACCTGAGTTCTGCCACTGGATTTTTGGGTGAGTCTCCACGCCTCCCTCTACTGTAGGGACAGGATTTTATAATTGTACTATAAAAATTGATGTAAGCTTTGAATTAATTCTGCCAGCCACCCTCTTTGAATAACAGCAGGAATGATTGCCTGAGACTGGGATCTTGTTCCCTATATGCATTATAAACTTCCCTCTAGTCATTTCTTTGGTTTAAGGTTTAGTGAGTAAAAGACTGGATCTTGTATTGTCTGTTAATTAGATTAAAGGAATGTTAAAGGCCTGAGCCACAATGTAAACTGTTTTGACCACAATATTTTGTGAAGTTTAATTTACAATGTATTCGGCTGAATATAAAATACTGCTGTCTTCTCTGTGAGATTGTTTGTATGAATGAGGAATGCATGCATCAGGAAAAGATAAGGTGTGAAAGCCATCACAAATGTCCAGATGGTCAGGAAAAATTGAGAGACTGGGAAACACCAGGAGAAAATCAGAAAATGTCCGTTGTATCAGATGCTAAACATGTTAGCAGCATTGATGGCCTCAGAGGTGAGGCAACCACCCCCAAAGGCAAGACAACAAATAGGAGATAACGATGGGAAGCCTGACAATAATCATCAAATGATAACAACGGAAAACCCCAAGATTACCACCACTTAAGGACTAATGATTACAGGATGACATTGCAAAATGCATGGACTCAAATGGGAATTTACAAATATAAATTTCATGGTGTTTTGCCATGAAACTCTGGGTTCAGTCCTGCCAAAACCTCTGAGCATCGGATTGCGACCGACAGAGTCCAGCTCCTCACTCGTGCTCAAACTAACTGGCCATTAGATTGACTGGAGCTACAACAGACTGGTAACTATAAAAACATCAACTGGCAGGACTGTGTGCATGATGTGTGACTGAAAAGCATATGCTAACTGTTGTATTTTCAATAAATATGGCGTATTTGCCTTCTCTCTCATAAAAGATCCCGTGTGCTTTGTATAGCATAACACTACCCCATATGTAGGGTGGGGATAATCATGCTGACTTCCTTTGTAGAATGCGTTGAGATGTTCTGGTGAAAAATGTGTTTCTACATGAGTATTATGCTGACAGCAAAGGTTATACATAAAACATGCAGATGCTGCTTCAGTCCCCCCACCCGCATTATTTGAGCTGTAATATTAGCCTGTAGTTTATATTTAGTTTATCTCTTTATTTATATATTATAACTAAAAAAACTCCCAAACCGATCTGATGTAATCTGGCAGTGCACACAACTGGCCTGTGTAAACGCATGTCCTTATTGTTTCCTTCATCTTCCCTGCCCCATTCCTTCTGATTAGTTGTGTTTTGTGTTGAAGTAGATTGTGAGCTCTTTGAGGCAAGGGCTGTGTCTGGCCACGTGTTCATCATGTAGCACACTGGGGCTCCAACCCTGGTTGGGGGTGCTATCTGTTACTCTACTAGAAATAAATAATGTTTTAAAGAAAAAAATCTACATATACAGTGACATTTGGTTCCAGATATCTTATCAGAATTTCAACTCCATCAATATCAAAATGTAATTGAGAATATAATTTAGTTTTCCATGTCAGAATTTTTATTATGCTAATCTGAGCTATTACCATGCAGATTTTTTTTCATTGCTGAAAATGGTTCTGCTTTTAGGGTGCATTAATTAGCAGCACCATTGAGAAAAACAACTTAACTCTTAACAAGAATAGCCCATTAGAATTAAATGAGTGTCTAACAAGTACATGCAAGTGCTGCAGGAGTAAATAGTTTAAACTCTGTTTTACGCAGTTTATATAGCATAAATGGGAGTTAGTTATGAAAAAATTCACCCACACAAAATATTTTGTAATCTTCTTTCCACAATGAAATACTGTAATGGGATTCACTTTTATTGATGAGATGAAATGTTTGGTAAAATTCTGCCCACATGAGACAAAACAAATCAGTCCCTATTTCTAATCCCCATTAAGAATTTAGTCTGTTTCTAAACTAATTGCCTGCATTGTAAAAAAGTGTCTTAAAATATACAGGATTCTAAATCACTTTACTTATGAGGTTATTATTCTACACACTCTTGAAAGACTCTTATGGCTGAAATGCAGCTATTTTTTATGTCTATCTTAGGTATTTCTATGACCCTCATTACATGAATATCTCACAATTTTTAATGTCATAGCACTGCCCTACCTCTCAGTGGTGCTATTATCCCCATTTTACAGATGGGGAACCGAGGCATAGGGAGGCCAAGTGACTTGCCCAGGCAACATAAGGGAGTGCTTGTGACAGAGCAGGGACTTGAACCTAGGTCTACCCAAGGACTTGAACCTAGGTCTAGCCAAGATCTAGGCCAGATACTTAACCACTGAATGATATTTTTTTCACTGAATGGAATGAAGTGTAGAAGCTGTTTAACAACTTGCAGCAAGACCACAAAATGGTTTAGGACAGGAAACAAAGATGATCATACATAGGATATTCAATATATTTTTCCTGTTTTATTTTATTTTTAGACAAGTAATGGCTCCGTTTTGGAGTAAATATTGTTTAGCAGTGTTTTGAACAGGTTTCTCTGAACTATATGTAAAATAAATATTGCCCCCCATCTGTGCTTTATAATAACCTGTTCTCAGATTTTTATGTGGTTTTGTTGGTTTTAACCTCAAACTAGAAACCGTGACCTAACTACATTCTGTTGGAACTGCCTAGGCAGAATATAATTACCTAAACGCTAATGTGGTCAGGACACCTTATTCACGTAGTTACTATCAGTAGCCAGGACTCACATTTGTATCTCGTGTGACAGCATGAGGGGGCTTTCTCTCAGTACTGATTCTAAGGGAAGAATGTCGGCTATAGAACTGCCAGCACAACTTTCGGCAGCAAACTGGGGCCTGGATGGATACCTGCTGTGACTTGTCATGGCCTTATTGAAGTCAAGCTGAGGATCTGACCCTTGATTTTTAATTTTCCATTGCTGTCACATTCAAGTCTTGACCAGGCCCAACCCAATTTAGGGGGTGAGACCTGATGAGCTCATAGCATGGGTGTAAAATTAACACCTTTTATACTTTATACTGACTCAGAGACCATTAGAAAATTAAACAGTACTACATCTGAGAAAACCCCACTAGTTCTTACTTTCCTCTTATGCTAATAAGAAAATTACCATTTTTTTTTCACAGTCATAGGAATAATAAGGCACCTATTTGGTTTCTTTTGTCAATGAAACATTCTTACAAAGAAGGTACTGAAAGTAGTTTAAAGACAACTAAGCCAATAAATGTGTTTGTGTTAACTCTCCTAACTCTGTCAATTCACCTATTTCAGAAAAAGTTTGTGCTGTTCTACTACTCTCCCAAGCCCGTTAAAATTGATTTTAATGTGCTTTATGGTCCATAGTCATTTAACACTTTTATCATAGCAGAGTTGTTCACGCCACACTAGGTTAGGGTCTCCCATTGTTTCACTTATAAACCCCTGTCTACTTGGTTATCAAAAATTGCTCTCATCAGAGACTTGGCAAATAAGTTTCAAACTGGGGAGAAACTTTTAAGGGTGGAGATACTATTTTTTAAAAAACACTTTATAAACTGGAACCTCTGTATTCAACAGATCTGTTCCCTGTGGGCCAAATTCTGGCACCAAACACATGGTCCAAGAAGTGGGTCAGACAAGCATGAATCACACTAAGAACCACATGTATCAGCACCTACCAGTAGTATCACGCATTCTACTGGAGCCAGATTGTGAATACCTTACCCAGTTCTTCATCAGTCTTTATTTAAGCAAATTCCTATTCAAGACAAGGGTTGAATCCCAAGCCTCATTACAATCAATGGTAAAACTCCCAGTGGGGAGTGGAGGTAAGGAGCAAAAACTGGGTAAGGTTTCGGAATTTGCCCTCTGGTGAACAGGCTATGGAAGGAATAGAAGACGTTCTCTCCTATAGCCTCTTCACCATATGGAAATTTAGGTCATTGGATCTGGTCCGTGCATAGAACTATTGGCCATTCCCTCAGCCTGTCATCAACTCTGTGTCTGCAGAGAGAACCACCATGAGCTTGGGTCCACATGGTATGAGCAGTCTCTTGATTGACATCTCCACTCACCTTCCTCCCTGCGCATCACTTTTGCTCCTTTCTCAAATGCTCTCTGAGAAGGAGCAGGGCAGCTTTTTCACCTGTATGTTAGAGCCATGCATGTGCTTTCCAGGCAAAACCAGTTGTTTACTCACGTTAGGTCCTCAAAGCCAGTACAGCTCAGGAAAAATGAGCTGGGTTCTAGTCTGCCTTGTGTACCTTCAGCTATGTCCAGATTGCAGGATCTTTTTTTTTTATGGTGATGATGTAAGTGGCAGGATGAACCTAGCTTGAACCTGAAGAGCTCGCAGTGAGAAAAATCATCATTCAACTTGTAAATGGAGCAAACTGTGCTATAAAAGTCATTGCAGAAGAATAGTGAAGGTCAAAGTAGCCATTTTTAGTCATGTTTCTGACTTAAAACTCACTGCAAACAAGCAAAATCTGACCAGTTTTGAAGGTAGATAGGATTGTTTTCCAAAAGTAAAGTCCTTTCTGAGTAACTCAAAAGCAAAATACATTTTAAAGTAAAAAGCTGGTGCTATTTTGGAGACAAGTGTAATGACAGTTATTTTGTTTTAAAATGAGGCATAGTACCACAGATAATTGTATGTATGACTCTCTGGGAAAGTAAAGCTCTATTTGCTGTACGTGGTAAGTATGACTGTTACATTTTTAACACCTGGATTTGCCTGAAATGTGCAACATGAACATCTGAACTGTAAAGAGCTACTTGCCTGCTGAGCCACTGACTATGACTGTGACCAAATGCTGAATCTGCTGCACGGTGGGCTGTATTAATGGAAGTTAATATGTCTCCCAGAATGGCTGTGCTCATGTTGATGCAATAAGCTTTCTGCTGAACCCATTCTGTTGCCAATTTAAAATTTTGTATGCGCTGGCTAGTCCTAGTCTCTTTAGGCCAGTCCTTACCTTTTACTCAGTGTGGTAGCTATGTGCTTTGTAGCATAGCCTGCCTTCTGGTAGCTGAGCATCCCTCAGAGAATGTAGTCTGGTTTGAACTTGAGATCTTTGGATCATGCACTCAAATAAATATGGTAAAGAAATTCATGGAAGAGGGATGGCAGGCCAGAGTGCTGGGGACAGATGTGGAAGTGGGGAAGAGAGGTTCAGAGTAAACCCATTTAACACAGACCATTCAAATAAGACAGCCAAAGAGAACTTTGCCAGTCTTTCCACCCACAAAATGCCTCCTTTGTGTTCATTGTACTTCTGATTAGTGCGTATTTGCATGCACTATTTACCTTGTGCTCATGATACTTTTAAAATCCTCCACACCAGACATGAGAAATTTGGAGGTAAGGGAACAGGATCTTAAGATGAAAGTTCATTCATAGAATCCTAGAATATCAGGGTTGGAAGGGACCTCAGGAGGTCATCTAGTCCAACCCCCTGCTCAAAGCAGGACCGATCCCCGACTAAATGATCCCAGCCAGAGCTTTCTTGACTCTCGCTTTAATATTGTGGGTCCAATTCTATAATTTCATTGGTCCAGACAAAATGAACTACTGCTACTGACCTACAGAGCCTCTGAGCGCTCCAGGCTAGGAGGACATTTCTAATTCAGCTCATGTCAAAGTCCATTTTTAGGACCTGAACAACTGTAGACCTAGGAGTCCCCTAGTTCATGTCCCTTTTGTCTCCAATTTGTAGGACAATCCCTAGCTGAACTGTGTGGCATGTTGCTTCCATTTTTATTGGTTGGTAGATATGTGGGGAACAGATCGGGGAGGGGATTTGTGGCCGAATAGATTAAGGATTTGCCTCCTTCACAATTTTAAGATTGATGGGAGATTCCTGAAGTTTAAATCCTGATAATGAGTGTGGAAGATAGCACAAGTCCTTCTACAGCTGCCCTTTCAGTGAATAGTCCTGCCAATCCCACAGGTGAAAACTGTAATCCAGATTTTAGGAACAATTTGAGGATTCAGTGAGGAGCATATTAAGTGTCCCAACATCCCAATATAGAGGATGTGTTCTTCTTTAGATGCCTGAACCTCAGTCACTGAGGGAAAACTTTTAAAAGATAGGGCAGAAGGCTACATTTATTGGCTTCTCCCAGGCTGGCAACTCCTTTTTGTGAGGATTCAGGAGAGGGAGAGGAAGAGGAGAGTCCATTAGGCTAAAGATTCAGCACCTTTCCTCCACACCGCTAGACAAGATATTAGAGAGTAGGGCTTTTCAGCTACTCCCCTATGACTAGGTTCACTTAAAATGGCAATTGAGAGGAGGAGAAATGGACTCCAGTGAAACAGTACAGACTGTCTACCTGAGGCTTGCAGGAAAGTTACAGCAGGAAGCTGTGGGAGGTGGATGGAGGAGAGGCAGGATGTGCAGTTCTGAGAACTGGGAATTGTGGAACAAATGTGATGGGAAGCTAATTTGCATGAGCTCTCCCAAAGAGAGCTTTGTTTCAAGGATGGGGTTTCTTTTCTTCCATTCCACACTGACCTGCCATGTGAATAGAGTGGTGGGATGTGGCTTGTACCCACTGGTGGTATTCCAGGGCTGGCATGGCTGTAAATAATTTGTGCTGGATTAAACTTTCCGTGTGTAACCTTTAATGGCCATAGTTCCATTTAAAAAAAATCTGTGAATTGAACTGCCTTGGTAACAAAGATGACTTTGCTTTATTTGGCAGTAACGCAAGAAAGATAAGCTGCTCTCGGAAAAAGGGAACCTGTGTAAATCCACAGCCTGAGGTCTTCTTCATAATAACAAATATTTCGGATACGTTTTCATTTGTGCTGTCTAAAGCTAACTATTTAGTTTGGCTACGTGGAGTTTGTGAACCAGGCCTTATGCATTTTTCACCAATAACATGAAGTCACAAAGCAGCATTTAATCATCTCTGGAATAATAATACTTTAACTGTTATTTGTGCAGCTGTTTCTCTAGTCAAATTTGTTTGGAAATGAAATGCTCTGTACACCGCACCTATCTCATTCATTCTGCAGCTCTTGCTACTCTTGGACATTTAAAATAGCAGCTTAGTCAAGACTCCAGGAGCTAACACCACAGTTACTGAGAAAAATGCCACCGGATATTAAAAAAAAAAAGTATATTCAAATGTGTACACATACACACATGTGCTTTTAAGGCAGGCTCGTCAGTTGCTGTAAATGGGCCCAGCTCTTTAGAAATGAGTGGAGCTGTGCCCATTCATGCCAGCTGATGACCTGGCCCATAATTTAGAAAAATGGCTCCATTAGGTCATCGAAATGAGAGTGGCTCCAGCTAGCAGCGTCTTGAACGCTGTGATGGAGCACTGGTCCAAGAATAAGGGCCCAGTCGTGCACAGCTGAAGTCAATAGGACTATCTGCACAACTGCAGTCGGGGGTGGGGTTACACATTAAAGTCCCTGGTAAACAGTGCAAACGGTGGCATGTTCATTCATAATACAATATATTTTTATTACAGCACTGCTGTACTGTAGAGTAACAGTCGTACTGGCATAGCCAGTCAGATCTACTGAGATGCTTTTCTTCATTAATAAAAATGATGGCATGACTGTAATTTCCACCACTTAATGGGCAAACATTAATGTAGATGAGGAACTAGCTGCATGCCGATTTAATGACCCAACCGGAGTCTCTGAGGAAGTGATAAAAACTTTAATCTTTAATAAAACAGAAAGCATACCTCTTAAAGTGAATATTCACCGTACATTAATAAATGACCATATGTATAATTAACTCTGTTCCTGCGCAATATGAGAACACAGTTTAACTGTTGGAATCAGTCAGCCACTAACTGATCAAGGTGCAGTGCTGCAAATCTACACATTTCTCCGAGAAGCAATAAATTCTCCTGGATGGCAGTGGACAGGGCTGTTTTTCATGATAACTTTGATCATTTTAATATCCTTGATCACCTTTAATAGATTTACCCAAAAGGGGTAGGGGGAAACCCATAAGTTTGGCTTCTTTTTAATGTGAGTGGTTGTAATGATTAATTTGGAAGTAATTTAATGAGTTCTCTGCTAATGTTGCTTTGCAAGATTTTAATGGGTCACATCTCAGTTTTAATCCTATCAGTGGCAATAGGCAGAATCTAATTTCCAAGCTTTTTTTCAGAAATACATTAGTTAAAAGTAAAAACACTGCCAGCTGGATCCTTCACTGCTTTGCACCTTGTGTTGGCATTGACCCCTGCATAAAGTCAGTGTGAAATGCGGCTGTTCCATTTGATAGCATTTTTCACCCTCTGCGCAGGATAAATTACTGCGCAAGACAATGGAAAATCCGTCCAAATTCTCCAGGCTCCCAGTCAAGTGTTCCAGTCATGAGACAACCCTTTCACTTCCCCTTAATAGCTGCCTGAGATGATTACTTAAGTTTTCTTGACAGTATTTGCTCATGAAGAAGGAATGACGTATTATCCTTTTGGGATGCTCATTGCAGAGAGATTTCCTTCCAATTAAGCAAATGAAAAAGGAAACCAGTGCCTCATTCTTCCCCTCTCAGATATGTTGGATTCCATTGCTATATATCTTAGCATGTTGACTGATTTTATGAGCTATGGCAATCAGAGCCAGGTGGGAGAGGACAGTAGCTGTCTATCGCTGGATACCCAGATTCAAATCCTGGTTTACTAGGATGCAGATAAAAATGAGGTCAGTGGTCTCATTTAGACACATCACACAATCTATCATTTTGAGTTTGTGCTCATGAGACTTGGGACTAAAAAAAAGAGGGGGCAACTGTTAAAATGTACCAGCCTACAGTCGTTCATTAAAATCTCCTGTTTCTTTAAAATTAATTCCAGCAAATTATCCATGGCTGATCTATGTAGCTGTGTGTTCCCATTGCTGTTACTCTCATCTCTCCTCCTTGAGCCCATCCATTGTCTGCTACACCCAACTCTTATGCATTGTTTTAATCCAGATTGCAAAGTCATTAGGGCAGGGATTTACATGTAGTATGGGCCAGACACCCTGGTCTCTGCTTTTATCCCAGAATGGTGTAGAGCTGATGGGGCGGGGAGGGGGAGGGCAGGAGGGAGGAGTGACTGGAGCATGATGCTCTCCAGCAATGCTCAGCTGCTGAACAGGGCCTTAGGGACCGCTGCTAGTTCAAGTTAGAGTAGCCTGAGGGAGTATTAAGTGGCTGTAACCCATTACTCTGTTGTGCACAGCTGCAGGTAATCTTATCCTATGTATTTTCACAGCATCCCATTCTTGACTGGGACCTCTGGGCACTACAGTAATACAAATAATATTAACAACAACTTTGGAAAGAATCTTGAACAACTTTTAATTCCCAGTGGACAGATGTCCACATCACACACAAATAAAAAAAAAAGAAAAAACGCACCATAAGTGGCACTGATTGGCTGCCTCCACAGAGAGGCCAACAAATGAATGGATCATGGAGAATAAATCATCCCCTCAACCTCCATTGGCAGATTAGTATGGGTAAGCTAACTATGTGTGCTGTACCTGCTCAGTGGATAAATGGAGATATTCAGGCTACGCTGCCTTGTCTCCACTGGAAAATTTGGTACCCAGTTTCCAACAACTGCATTTTAGCCTGAGGAGCAGTCTGGACAGGGCTCAGGTGTTCATAGCATCATGCCATGAAAACCTGTGCAGCCCTAGCTCCCTTCTTGTGCTCTTGGTCTGACTAAGAGACAGCCCTTGTAAAATACTATTTATTTGCTAAACACCGGCAACATCCTTGGCTCTAAAAGATGCATGCAAAGACAGCTCTTTCCCGAAACAGCTTAGGCAGAACAATTGAATTAATATCCTATTTAAATTAAGACTTTTCCAAATAGCACCAGATAAATCTCACCTAAGGGAACAGAAGCTTCAGTACAGGGCAATTTGTCTGCAGCTTGTGCTGTAACAACATTCAATAATGAGCCAGACAATAATACCTGGACTTCATACATAACGATGACAAAGAGCCAGCTTATAACTATTGAAACAATATCCTCATTAGCAGATGAATAATGATTAAATTTTTTTTTCTTCCCCAATACTGTTTTCCCAAGAAACTGGCTTAATCCTTGAGCAGTCTATAGTGTCTGCCATATCTCTGTTTGCGTGCAAGAGTCCTCTGGGGTATTCCGTTTATTTTGTTGAATGGGGAGTTCCTGTTCATGAAAGCCCAATAACATTTTTCTTCATGTGCTGGGCATATAAATCATGCTGGTTAGATAAAGGAGTGGGAGTAAGTCCACCTACCTTGAGAAGGAAGGAACCTTGATATTGTTCTGTTGATCCCTGGATTCATCTGTCTCTCCCAAAAGATGTGTGTGGTTCGGTTTAGGGAACCAGGCCATGCATGATTTCTGCATGTTTAAGTGTGTTCTCCCCAAATTAGTGCTCTCTTCCACAGCGTGAAGGGAAAACTGATCTAGCACTGCCGCATGCTGGACATGTAGTAAAAAGAAATCAAACTGGAAGAGGTGGGGCTATCTTAATGATCTGTGTTAGAATTAGAGGATGTGCTAAGAACAGAGGTGTTTATGGGGACTGTCAGGCAGAAGAATATCAGTAGATGGATTGGTTGGTCAACTTTAGCCCTGGTTTATGCTTGCTTTCCCGGTAAGAACCCTGAAAGAGGGCCCCTAGGCAGAAAGTCCTCCAGAGCTTTGTTGGGCTGGTTTCAGTCATAGTCTTTGCGCTCTTCTGTGTGCAAGTGTAATTCACTGATTGGCATATGTTACATGTCCCCTTCTGTCACGGATCCACAGAGTCAGATAAAGCCCGTGCTACTGAAGGGGTCTCTGGAATTCAAGCAGTGGAGACTCATGCTTTTAGCTTTGGAGGTTCCCCTGTTCAGTCTCCAGTGTTGGCCAAAGTGGATGTCTCACAAAAGCAACAGCTCAATTCAAGTATGTGCACTTGTTGCTCAGGTTAGACAACGCGAATAGAGGGGCCTAGCAATGGCCCACTTCCTCTGCTGATAGATCAGCAATGTGGGGCAAGCACACGCTGCCTCCTTTTCATGCGGGTACACTGGCTGTGCTCCTCCAAGGCTCCTGGAGGTAGGTAGCTAAATACCTTGAGGACCTGGGCCATTGTGCCTGGCTCAGGCACCATGCAAGCTTCCTTTAGCATTGGCTGGGCTGGTTTGTCTCCATACTGCCCCCTACTGCAAGACTGCGCCATAGTGCCATACCTGAGTCTCATATGTGTTGCTTAGATTATTTCAAATGTTAATACTATGCTCCTGTACATCCCCAACCACCCGTATGGGTAGACAAGTGGCGAACTGAGACTTTTTATGCTGTGCAGTGTTGTTGTAGCCATGTCAGTCCCAGGATATTAGAGACCAGATGGGTGAGGTAATAGCTTTTATTGGACCACCTTCTGTTAGTGAGAGAGACAGCTGTCAAGCTACACAGAGCTCTTCCTCAAGCCTGGGAAAGGTACTTAGTCTCTGTCTACACTTACAACGCAGCTGCAGCGCATTTGGTGAAGGCGCTCTATGCTGACAGGAGAGAGCTCTCTCGTCAGCGTAATAAAGCCACCTCCGCGAGCAGCAGAAGCTATGTTGGCGGGACAAACTCTCCTGCTGACATAGCGCCGTGCATACGAGCGCTTATGTTGGTGTAACTTGTGTCACTCGGGGTGGAATATTCACACCCTTGAGCGAGATAAGTTTTCCCAACATAGGCAGTAGTGTAGACATAGCCTAAGAGTCACAGCTAAATACAAGACGGAACAGATAGTTTAGCATAAGTAGTTAGCAGATATTCAAAGGTACCATTCAAGGTGAAGTGGCCCATTAGCCCCCCTGTAGTCATAGGACAAAAAGGGGGCTTAGTGAGGCTATGTCTACACAACAGCCTATATCGGCAAAACATACTCACTCAGGCGTGTGAATATTCCACCCCCCTGAGCGACATAAGTTACTCTGACAGAAGCGCTCGTATACACAGCGCTGTGTCTTCCGCGGTTCGTGGAGATTGTGCCGATGGGAGAGCTCTGCAGACGCTATATCAGTACAGCTGCGCTGCTGCTGTGCTGCACACACAGACGTGGCCTGAGTTACAGATTGTTGTAATAAGCCACAAATCCAGGGTCTTTATTAAGACCATGATTTTTAGTGTCTAGCTTACGGATTTAAGCTCCCAGGCTCAAAGGACAGCTGCACAACATCTTCAAAGGACAAGCCTGGGAGATTAAATTCATAACTTTACGAGACACTAAAAATCATGGTTTTAATAAAGATACTGGATTCATGGCTTATTACAACAATCTGTAACCCACTAGCCCCCCTTTTTGTCCTATGACTACAGGGGTGTTAATTGGCCCACTTCACCTTGAATGGTCCCTTACGAGATGTGCTAACTACTTATGCTAACCTATCTGTTTGAGCTTTTATCTAGCTGTGATCCTCTCCTTTCCCAGACCTCAGGAAGGGCTCTGTGTAACTCGAAAGTTTGTCTCTCTCACCAACAGAAGTTGGTCAATAAAAGATATTCCCTCACCCACGTTGTCTCACTTTTTATGCTAACCTCTATCAATTTTATTATTACCTCAATCTCTCAGATCCTTCCTTTCCTAACTTATCTCTTTGGTTCACCTGTTACATTGTGTCTGATATTTCTCTGGGTCAGTGACTGTCTTTATTGTTACATTGTTTGTGTAGAGCTGAGCACATTGGGGTCCTCATCCTTGAGTGGTGTGAATAATCATAATGGTAATTAAAATACAGAATAATGTTAATAATATGGCCAGATTTTATAGCAGCAAGAAGAAGATGTAGCAAATTTCTTCCAAAGTTTTGCCTTTTCCCTGTTTCCAATTTCTTCCAAAAGTCTGATTCCTCAGAGACTTTTTAAAATATTTATTAACAAATTTTTACACATTAAAAATCAGTTGTGAAAGTAAATATAACCCAACTGAAAGCCAAAAAAATCATGTTTGAGAATAACAAAAACTGTATTTTGACTCCAGAAAGATATGCTGTCCGCTGCAGTTATCTCACCGGCAACCTCCATGGTGGTTGCATATATTTATAACAGACACCAATGAGTCATATGTAAACATTTTGATTATAAAGATTTTCTTCATTTTCCCACAGACTTGCTGCTTTCAAACAGCTGTATCCCATTCCTGGGCTCAGCGGAGGGGTTTGATTTTCGGACCCTGCTGCTAGATGAGGAGAGAGGCTGGCTGCTAATCGGAGCTAAAGACCACATCTTTCTGCTCAGCTTGGTTGATTTAAACAAAAATGTAAAAAAGGTCAGTTTGTTTTCTACACAGTTCATCTGATAAGTTTGTTTTCAGCCCCTTTCCCGGTCCTGTGTTTTTGTTTTTTTCTGTCTTGCTGGCTAAATGGCAAATGCGCTACGTGATGCGTCCTCGTAACCGGACTTAATAATCTCACCTCCCATTGTTACATGGTTTGCTTTTAATCAACGGTGGTTGTCAGTGTGTGTGACCCCTTGTAGCAATAAAGAAATGTATTAGGTCGGATACCTATAGAGGCTGTGCACTTCATGAAACCAAAATATCAACAAATGGCAAGGACACCTCTCAAAGTATTTGTTTCTTCTTTAGCCTAATGGAGACATTTGCATGACAAAAATTTAAAAAACAAACAAACAGTGAGGTCATTTCTGTCCTTGCTTACTGATTTCATTGGGGTTACGGGTCTAACTAAGCATACAATATGTCCCATTAGTATGTTAGTCTGCTGTGTTTTAAATGGCACTCAACATTTTGAAGAAAATTTAAATATTCTTAACTGTACTAATAGTGAGAATTATTTGGGTTACAAGGGACCTCTGTTGGGTGCTACCATACATAGCCCATGCCTCTACCCTGGGTAAAATTAATTTTGTTACTTCTAGACCAGTGATTCCCAAACTTGTTCTGCCGCTTGTGCAAGGAAAGCCCCTGGTGGGCCGGGGCAGTTTGTTTACCTGCCGTGTCCGCAGGTTCGGCTGATCGCGGCTCCCAGTGGCTGCGGTTTGCTGCTCCAGGCCAATGGGAGCTGCGGGAAGCGGTGCGGGCCGAGGGACGTACTGGCCGCCTCTTCCAGCAGCTCCCATTAGCCTGGAGCAGCGAACCGTGGCCACTGGGAGCTGCGATCAACCGAACCTGCAGACGCAGCAGGTAAACAAATCGGCCCGACCCGGCCCAGTAGGTGCTTTCCTTGCATAAGCGGTGGAACAGTTTGGGAACCACTGTTCTAGACCATATCTAAGAGAAGGGTGTCAGTTTAACCTTCAATATTTCCAGTGGGGATGATGATTTGATGCTTTTTGCACATACCTTTGGCTCCTAGTGTATAAAAACCAAGTACTAGCACAAAAACTCTAACTAAAACTGCTTTTTGATGATCACATATATGTTTCTGATTGAAGAAAGTTAGATCCTCAGCTGTGTTTTATATTTTCTTTATATACAACAGGAGGCTTTAAAAGGTAAATTCTGCTGTGGGCTATACCAGTATAACTCAGGTTGGGCCCATCTGTCTGAAGGGAAGACATGAGAGCACCGTAGAAAAGAGTTTCTAATATCAAACTTCACAATCTGAATAGCTATTACTTATTCTTTTATTCCTATTTCTTTGTATGCTTTTCCGAATGATCATTTTCAATCATAGAGCTCAATAGTATAGTCAGAATTGTGACAATGTACAAATGGCACCCACCCATCTCTTAGGCATAGTTATGGATAACAGAATTATTCCTGCTGCAGTTATTCCTACCATACACTTTCTTATCCCAGTTTTTGGCAACTGGGCAGTGGAAGAAGGGGAAATCACGTGTAAGGGAGGCAGATTTCTGTTTCTACAAGTCTTTACTTTAGCTAAACTCCCAATGATTTCAGTGGGAGTTTTGCTACTATAAGCACCTCAGCATTCAGGCTGAAGTTACTGAGACAATTACTATGGAACCATATACTGCTATTTCTGTAGAAGTGCTTTCCAGAGTGTAAACTCACTTTATAATAGAACTAAAATTTACTTGTGATAAATCAAAATCAAATAAGTGAAAAACTGATTGATACTGTGATAATTTGAAATATGTAACTAATTAAAATTTGTAGATTTTAGTAGATCCTAACTTCACAGGAGGCTATGTGTGTAGATGTACCCCAGGATCAAACCCAGTTTTCACTGACAATTTTGCTATGGAGTTTCATTTAACTGTCTTGAGTTTTATCACAAGACAGCCACACAAGGTATATTTTGGCTGCTAAATGAGTGACCAAAGGTGCTGAGAACCTACTTATCCCATTAATTTCAATGGGAGGGGGAAGAACTTTTGTGTAGTGGACCATTTATTTAAATGCCTAAGTATGGATTTCAATGCCTAATTTTAGGTACTCAAGTTTTACAATATTGGCATCTATGTATCAGTCTGTCTGTCTTATCTGTTTAGTGCTGGCATCCATAACCATAATATACTTACACAATGATAGGGGGAGAGAGAGATTTCACGTACGTTGTAGCCTAAGGTTACTCTCCAGTATCAAATGCCAAAGGGTGCTCTCCAGTAGCAAATAAGTGTCAGAATGTAGTGTTTGTCTGTGCTGTGTTTAGACTGACTGTGGTTTTGATTGGCTCTGTGCCACTCGGCTCAGCTGCAGCCTTTCCTTGTGTGAGGAAACCACACATGTTGGGACTACCAGGGTCTGAAGTGTCTCCTTTGTACTCTTTGAACTAAGAGTCTTCTGAAAAAAGGGTATTGTGCTATAGGTGTCCATTAGGGATAGAAGCAACATATCAGGATATTAAATTTCTTCCTGCAAATGGTACAATTACAAATGACTCTACAGAAGGATGATACAAGAATCCTGCTTAGAGGTTTGAGACGGGCACAAGAGGTTTGCAGTCAGACTGAAAGTTTGTATAACTAATGCCCAGGTTTTCATTCATCGGAGGGAAAAAGAGCACGAACAGTGTTTGAATTTTATAAACCTAGTGAATCTAGAGATGTGCATACAGGCTGTTACTCAGTTTTGGGGGATTCAGAAGAACAGTTTTCAGAGTAGCAGCCATGTTAGTCTGTGTCCGCAAAAAGAAAAGGAGGACTTGTGGCACCTTAGGTTTGTTGGTCTCTAAGGTGCCCCAAGTCCTCCTTTTCTTTTTTTAGAAGAACAGTTATAACCCTGAATATCTAACTCTGAATATCCCCCTATTTTCTCTTAGAATGCCACTTTCTATACATTCACTTGACAAATTTACATTGTAGAGTCTGTTCAGATAAGTTACAGTATTTCTGGAATAGTATTTAAAGAAGCCTCAAAAGCAGGGGACCCTTCCCCCTTTTTTTAAAAAAATACCTTTTTACAACTTTCTGTTACAGCATAGTTAGTCACATATGTTGGAAAGAGACAGAGCAGCTACCCACTATGAAATTCTTGATGAGGAGTATTATTTTAATACTTTTTTTAAAAAAAATAGCTTCTGTATTCTGTCATATCACAGTTTCATCACCAATTAACAGATTTTTTTTCTTCAAGTACATGGTTTCTTTAATTGTTGTAGCTTTTAATCAGCTTATTCTAGGTAATTGTGGAGGTGATTGATAACTCCCGTCTATTAATGTGTCAACTGTGTTATGGTTGAAAAACTATCCCCTTTTCAGCACAGTCACGATCGCCCTGTAGAATGTAAAAGGAATGAAAATACCATTCAAATTATAGATCAATTAATTTAGGAATTTTTTAGATATTACTGTATAAGTCTATAGCACTTAATAGAATAGGATCACCTTTCTATAGCAGGGATAGAATTGTCTATGAAATTACATAGGACCTACAAACCTCAAGAGGGTTTTCTGTTAAATTCCATAGGGCTTTTCCATAAGAGAGCTCATAGGCATATGCCCTAATGTCTTCGTCCAAAGAGCTTAAGACACTTGACAAATATTGCAAACTGCTTATAAAGAAGAGACCCTGTGACTCTTTTCAAACAAATAATAACCGCAAAATCAGCATAGAAGTAGACAGAAAAGAGCACCAGTGGATGTTTGTTGCAGCATGTCACTCCTAGGTGGTATACTTGAAGAACAGTAGTTTGTAACCATTAGAGGGTGTAGTTTAAAAGGAAGGCAGTAGAAAGGATTTTGAAGAGAGCATGCTCCTCACAATGATGAAGAGGTGAAAAGGAGTTCTGATAGGCATCTGGCTGGCTGAGTTCTTGCTGAAATGACTACTTCTATACCGATGGGATTCATTGCATTTATTGTATTGTTAGGGCACCTAGAGCCTTGGCTTATTATTTTAAATTTAAATGAATAAATAAAGAAAATAACTTCAGTCAACTGTACAAATGTTGGTGAAAATGCTGCACAGGAATTCCCATATTCCTCTGCATCTTATGTACTTACTGCCCTCAGCAGTGTAAGCAGGGTTACATGTTAGCGTGGTTATCACTGTGCGATCTACAGTGGGACCCACCCTTCTTTGCAGCAATAGGAATGCTATCAAGAGCTGACAAACTCCTGAAAAGCTGCCAACCTACAGGAGCTGTCAGTGCTAGAAAACACATCCACATATGGGCCAAACAGATAAACATGTCACATCCCCACTCTCTTCTTTGGAGTGAGTTATTTTGACCTGCCACAGTGTGCACTGACATAAGGTCACAAATTGTTGTAGTTGAGGGCATCCTTAGCTTGCAGCTTGTTTTGTAGCAACACCATGTGAATGTTTGAGGGGTAGCATGTGGATTAACAGTCCTGTGATTTATCTCTTTTCACTGTTGGACAGACCCCATCCTCATATAGTAAAACAAACACTTGATAAGGGCCCTATTTTGACACCCATTCTCAAGCAAAACTTCTATTTAAATCAGTGGGAGTTTTCCCTAAATCTGGACTGAATTAACAGGAATTTTAGCATAGCAGTAATGTGGGAGTGGGCCTGTATTAGGACACTGAACCGTGGGGCTCATGCACACATGGAAGTGTGCCTGTTAAGGCCCTCAGACCAATTAGACTGGGAAATGTAGTTGCAGGTAAGGTGTCTTACAGGAAATTGGATACAGGGCTTCCTACCTCTTATGCAGAGGAGCAGACAATGGGGACCCAAGGTGAGGGAAGGGGCTCTCTGCACCAGTCAGGATGTAAGACCTGAAAAGAGCCACCTGCAAAGATCAGGAGCTACCTGGAGAGAAGCCTCAGCTGGGGTGGCCTGTGAAGTTCTAGAAGAAGCTGGAAGGGCTATGAAGCTAAGAGAAGCCCGGGGGGGCAGTGGGACTGTTCTCGCCTGTGTTTGGTTTTGGTCTGCATGTCTGCTAGTAAAGAAAGCCCTGAGAAGAGAACTGGAGTCAAGCTGTTGTTTGGAGCTTGCTTTCATCTTCCCCCTGCTGCTGGATCAGCCCACCAGTTTACATGGCCCCAGATGAACAATGACAGTCGCCTCCTTGGTGGGTTTCTTCTCATGGAACTTGCTTCCCCGCATGTTGGAACACTTTCCTTAGTCCAAAATCACATGGAAACATACAGCCCAATGAACTGAGTGAAGAAATCGCTTCACCTTTCGTTCAGACTCAGCCACATCTGTGGTGAAAGCCCCAGCAGCCTTTCAACAGGGCAGAGCAACACAACAGACCAGGACATCATGTAAAGAATACCTTATCTGACTGGAACAGCACAAGAATTTTAGTTAGAAGAGAATGTATCTTTCTTTTCCTTTTGTAATGCTGCCATAAAATACAGTGCAATCATCCACTGCCATATTCATGTGTCACTGCTTGGCTTTTGGTGTAATGAATAGGTGGTATGCTTCCATCTGAAAGATCCTGGTCATCTTGGGCTTTGCTCAAATATGTGAGGGCGGGATTTGCATTCAAATGAAGAGGAGAGACTAATGTGAAAAGGGGTGGCATTTTCCCTAGCTATCATGTTGAGCGTAGTTTTCCCCTCATGACAAACGAACTGTGGGGTAATTTCTTCTCTCATTTACAGTGGGAGGGAAAAACAGAGTAACTCCATTGAAGTTAATGAAGTCTTTCCAGTTTTGCACTGGTGTCACTGAAATCAGCATCTGGTGCTTTTTATATTTTCTTTCTAATTTTCATATATGCTTGTAATGTATCTTTAACCATTCATTTTACAAAAATAAATACTATTAAAAGATTATTTTCTTTTAATATAATTGATAGTTTAAATACAATCAAATCCTAAAGTGAAAATAGTTATATATTAAGACCTCACTATAGTGTTCAGATAGAAAAAAGATTTGAGGGTCCTGGTGGATAATCAGCTGAACAGGAGCTCCGAGTGCGACACTGTGGCCAGAAGTGCTAAGGACCTTAGATGCCTAGACAGGGAAATCCTGAGTAGGTTATCTTATCTCTGTATTTGGCAGTGGTGTGACGACTGCTGGAATATTGTGTCCAATTCTGATGTCCACAATTCAAAAAAGATGTCGATAAATTGGAGAGGGTTCAGAGAAGAGCCATGAAAATGATTTAAAGGATTAGAAAACATGCCTTATAGTGATAGACTTAAGGAGCTTGATCTATTTAGTTTAACAAAGAGAAGGTTAAGGGGTGACTGGATTAGTCTATAAGTACCTATATGAGGAATATATGTTTGATAATGGGCTCTTCAATGTAGCAGAGAAAGGTATAACACAAACCAGTGGGTGGAAGTTGAAGCTAGGCAAATTCAGACTGGAAATAAGGTGCAAATTTTTAACAGTGAGGGTAATTAACCATTGGAACAATTTACTAAGGAACATGGTAGATTCTCCATCACTGGCAATTTTTAAACCAAGTCTTAATGTTTTTGTGGAAAATATGCTCTTGAATTTATTTGGGGAAAGTTCTTTGGCCTGTGTTACACAGGAGGTTAGACTAGATTCCTTCTTGAATTTCTCTCCAGCTTCCAGGCATATTTACATGGTTTGATTACATTGTGAATGTATGCAGTAATTGGGTAGCAATAAAATGCACTGGTTTGACAGCAGTGTAACTCCACTGACTTTGAGTTACTGCTGAATTATGCTGGGCAAGAGGAGAATCAGGTCCCCTTTTTGAGTAGCTTGCTTGCATATAGCGAACCATTTTTTCCTGTACCTGTTTTTCAGTCAGTAATAAAATACATGACTTTGAAAAGCCCTGTGAGACATAAGTCTGGGAATGTACATTTCAGGTGTAGGAGTCAGACCGTCAGGTATGTATGTGTCTGTTGAAAGTGTGGAGATGTGTGGCAGATGTACACTAAAGGAAAATTCAGAATATATGCCTAACATTTTAAGGAGCTGCAGCTATTCTTGTGGTTCATTTAAATCTTCATGCTTCAGTAAAATTCTTAAAAAGGAAAGAGTAATTATTTTAAAAAATTAATTATGGGACAAGATTTAGATAAGGAGTTTACTTTTTACCCTTCTTTGTTTAGTAATGGTCTAAAAAAATCTTAGCTTTGAGAGTGCAGCCAATACAATGGGATCCTGTTGTAAGAACTGATTTGGACAATCCTCCCTTAATATCGGTGTGTCTGAATGATCACTGTGTCCAAATCACTGAACAGTGAATATCTCAAAGTGGACACATGCATATAACAGATTTCATGTACCTATAGAGCAACTGTCATACAAACATGACATTAAAACTGGCCTTACCTAGCATTCCCAAATACTGTAAATGTCTTTTCTTTCTGCTAAGCAATATGTAAAAAAGTGTGAAATTCTTTTGAACCTTTGAAAAAAATAGAAGAAATTACTTGGAATTTCTTTTTACCAACTGCCCCACTGATCAGTGAAAACAAATGACAAGCACCCCAGCACCAATACGACCTGATTTCTGGAAATTTAATGTGTAATCCATAGAGCTGAATGACCACTACAAACAGAGTCATATGCCATAATGTTACAATTTTACATTTGGGGGCATTTTATTTTAGAGCAACATAAAACCTTCTATTGATGCTGCATGTTCTTTCTATCTTTCTTAGTGATGGGGAAACTGAGGCACAGAGCAGTCGCTTGCATAAGGTCAAACAGTAATAATAGGGTACATTCTAGATCAGAGCTACATAAGACAAAATCATGAAACTATAAAGTCAGCTTTGACCTTTGGATCTTCATTATATATACTTTTCAAGAAAAATAAATGATTAAAAGAAAAAAAACCTTTTGAGTGGATGGATCACATCTTTAATACAGTTACATTCTTCACTGAAGTTAGGTAACCTACAATTTTCACAGATATTTAAGATACAGATGCTCTCCATGCAATTTATAAGCTCTAATTGGTGGTATTTATGGAATGAAAACTAATTATTCTAAATCCAGAAATAATTATCTAGATTTGAAAAAAAATAATTCTGTAATACTTGTAGTGCAACCTCATAACAGATTTTAGCAGGGCATGCATGTAGCATTTGTCCATGTTCATTATCGTGAAAATGGTTTTGTTAATGAGCTTCCTTTTGCGGAATTCCAGGATAAAACGGTTTGGTCAGTAAGAGATTACAACACTTACATTTTGCATTGAATGCATAAGCTTAAATGCATCTTGCAGAATAAAGTAAGTTTTGCTTTGACCTTGTCAGTCCAAGCCATCCACAGATCGATAGATTTGTACATTTTAAGGTCAGAAGGGACCACTAGATTGGTCTGATTTTCTCGATAACATAGTGTGACCGGTTCTCCCAGGGTGCCGCCTGGAACTGGGGTACCATTGAGCCCCCCTGACCCAACACCCTGGGCTCCCTCTTACACTGTACTGCTGTGACAAGCTGCAAAGCCCTCTCCAGCCTGCACTTTCACCAGCATACATACAGGTAGGGACGCACCCAGCTGCAGTTACATGCAGGCTCTTGGACCAGCCCCTGCATGGGAAGGCTACAGCGAGGGCAACTACCAGCTCCTCAGGCACGCACCCCCTCTGGAGTATAAACCCACAATTATCCCATCTTGCATTGCACGGGAATTGTACAGCGAAAGCTCATAACATTTGCCCCCTCCCTCAATGTGGAGAGGAATACGCAACAGCTTTTTGCCCCGAGTTATGATTCCCACACACTGGTTTAGATAAAGCAAAAATAAGTTTATTAACCATAAAAGATAGATTTAAGTGATTATAAGTGAAAGAAAACAGATCAAAACAGATTACCTAGCAAATTAACTAAAAATGCAAACTAAACTTAATATACTAACTAGATTGGATTTAAATAGCAGATTCTCACCCTAAGAGCTGATACAATCAAGCTGGAAATTCTTAACGGGCAAGCTGCACTTGCTTACAGCTTGGAATCCCCAGGTGTTCCATTCACAGGCTAAAAATCCCTTTAGTCTGGGACCATCACTTCCCTCAGTTCATCTTTGTTCCTCAGGTGTTTTCAGGTGTGTTGTCATGATGTCATTTCCACCTTTTTATATTTTCTTCCCACTTGCTGGAAAGCTCTTTTTGCTGTGACTTGGGTCAAACATTTCCCATTGTGTAGTTCTATCTCTGAGAGGTTTCTATTGTACACAGTTCCTGGGGTAATCCTTGTGCTTGTGTGCATTTCCTCAATAAAACATTAACATTGTTTGGCTTTTTTATTGTTGTATCTGAAAGGCTGCTTGTGGGTGTTCTCAACCTCACAACTTGTTTCAGTAACACAAACATAGCCCACTTCATAACGTCACATATTTGAGTCACATAATTGAGTCCTCAAGGAATCAATTCTGAAGCACTTAGAGGAGAGGAAAGTGATCAGGAACAGTCAGCATGGATTCACCAAGGGCAAGTCGTGCCTGACTAATCTAATTGCCTTCTATGACAAGATAACTGGCTCTGTGGATGAGGGGAAAGCGGTGGACACATTGTTCCTTGACTTTAGCAAAGCTTTTGACACTTCTTGCCAGCAAGTTAAAGAAGTATTGGCTGGATAAATGGACTATAAGGTGGATAGAAAGTTGGCTAGATTGTTGGGCTCAACGGGTAGTGATCCATGGCTCCATGTCTAGTTGGCAGCCGCCGGTATCAAGTGGAGTGCCCCAAGGGTCGATCCTTGGGCCGGTTTTGTTCAATATCTTCATAAATGATCTGGAGGGTGGTGTGGATTGCACCCTCAGCAAGTTTGCAGATGACACTAAACTGGGAGGAGAGGTAGATACGCTGGAGGGTAGGGATAGGATACAGAGGACCCTAGACAAATTAGAGGATTGGGCCAAAAGAAATCTGATGAGGTTCAACAAGGACAAGTGCAGAGTCCTGCACTTAGGACGGAAGAATCCCATGTACCGCTACAGACTAGGGACCGAATGGCTTGGCAGCAGTTCTGCAGAAAAGGACCTAGGGGTTACAGTGGACGAGAAGCTGGATATGAGTTCACAGTGTGCCCTGGTTGCCAAGAAGGCCAATGGCATTTTGTGATGTATATGTAGGGGCATTGCCAGCAGATCGAGGGACGTGATTGTTCCCCTCTATTCGACATTGGTGAGGCCTCATCTGGAGAACTGTGTCCAGTTTTGGGCCCCACACTACAAGAAGGATGTGGAAAAATTGGAAAGAGTCCAGCGGAGGGCAACAAAAATGATTAGGGGACTGGAACACATGACTTATAAGGAGAGGCTGAGGGAACTGGGATTGTTTAGTCTGCGGAAGAGAAGAATGAGGGGGGATTTGATAGCTGCTTTCAACTACCTGAAAGGGGGTTCCAAAGAGAATGGCTCTAGACTGTTCTCAGTGGTAGCAGATGACAGAACAAGGAGTAATGGTCTCAAGTTGCAGTGGGGGAGATTTAGGTTGGATATTAGCAAAACCTTTTTCACTAGGAGGGTGGTGAAACACTGGAATGCGTTACCTAGGGAGGTGGTGGAATCTCCTTCCTTTGAGGTTTTTAAGGTCAGGCTTGACAAAGCTCTGGCTGGGATGATTTAGTTGGGGATTGGTCCTGCTTTGAGCAGGGTGTTGGACTAGATGACCTTCTGAGGTCCCTTCCAACCCTGATATTCTATGATATGACGATAGCACATACAATACAATGAGATATTAATATCTAGCAGATCAAGACTTTTAGAATAATACGTCGCGAGGCATACTTCGTACAAAACATACCCTAATTACATGACAGTGGTGATTATTGGGGTGCCAGGGTGTCACACATAGGTCATAACATTTTGTCCATTTACTTCTATATTAAGCCCAATAAGTTTTGTTGACTAAAGCATATCTTCCAGAAAGGCATCCAGTCTTAAGTCTATAGCTAGGATCTTGGAAACGCTTATGCAGGTAACGGAGTAACAGCCGTGTTAGTCTGTATTCGCAAAAAGAAAAGGAGTACTTGTGGCACCTTAGAGACTAACCGATTTATTTGAGCATGAGCTTTCGTGAGCTACAGCTCACTTCTGTAGCTCACAAAAGCTCATGCTCAAATAAATTGATTAGTCTCTAAGGTGCCACAAGTACTCCTTTTCTTTATGCAGGTAAATAGCTTGATGCACATGAGAAGTCAATGGGACTATTGACATAACTAAAGTTACTTATGAGGGCCAGTGTTAGCAGTAACAAGCCCTGGGGAATTATTGTGTACAGTTTGATCACTTTTAGAACTAAAAGTGCTTCAGCTCTGTGATCATACTTGATAATTTATTATGTAATCTTGATGTGTTACATTTTAGAAATGGAATTTTCAGGGAACCTCTCATTTCTCACATGAATAGTAAACGATTAAATCCTTTGTGCAGAATTGTAAACAGATTGTTAAGTTGCAGCACTTAAGCTACCCTTCAGTGACTGATTTATGTCTTTAGAATGCTAAACTCTGAGGCTGTCAAGTAGCTAGGATGTAAACCAAGTGACTCTTCTGTAGTCAGGATTGACTCTGTCCGTTTCCTCAGTCAGCATGGCAAAAAGCGTTCATGTCCCAGCCTGATCTGTCCATTTTGTACCACACGTGCTATCATGCCTTAAGCTTCAGTTCTTCAAAAGACTCTGCCCAGGAATTAGGGTCCATCCACCTGAATCTCTTACCTTACTTATGCTGTACCCCACTGAAACCAATGCCATCTTCCACTCAGTCACCCCAACATCTCACCCTGATGACCCTGCTTCTTTCCCAGTACTTTCTCCCAAACATCCATGCCCCTGGCACCGGCTGTACTGGCATGTCTGATTCAGACCAAGGTGCTTTCATTATGTCACCTGAGCTATGCTCTGGAAGAGCAAATTCGAGCTCCACTTCCTGAGATGACATTATAAGGCCTTATCTTTTCTTGAAATAAATATTGCTGTAAAGGGTTAAAGTTTATGTAACTTAAATTTCCTTTACTAATAGTTTCATAGAATCATAGAATATCAGGGTTGGAAGGGACCTCAGGAGGTCATCTAGTCCAACCCCCTGCTCAAAGCAGGACCGATCCCCAATTAAATCATCCCAGCCAGGGCTTTGTCAAGCCTGACCTTAAAAACTTCTAAGGAAGGAGATTCCACCACCTCCCTAGGTAACGCATTCCAGTGTTTCACCACCCTCCTAGTGAAAAAGTTTTTCCTAATATCCAACCTAAATCTCCCCCACTGCAACTTGAGACCATTACTCCTTGTTCTGTCATCTGCTACCACTGAGAACAGTCTAGAGCCATCCTCTTTGGAACCCCCTTTCAGGTAGTTGAAAGCAGCTATCCAATCCCCCCTCATTCTTCTCTTCCGCAGACTAAACAATCCCAGTTCCCTCAGCCTCTCCTCATAAGTCATGTGTTCCAGTCCCCTAATCATTTTTGTTGCCCTCCACTGGACTCTTTCCAATTTTTCCACATCCTTCTTGTAGTGTGGGGCCCAAAACTGGACACAGTACTCCAGATGAGGCCTCACCAGTGTTGAATAGAGGGGAACAATCACGTCCTCGATCTGCTGGCAATGTCCCTACTTATACATCCCAAAATGCCACTGGCCTTCTTGGCAACAAGGGCACACTGTTGACCACAAAGTTTCTTACCACAAAGGTAATTGTAAATGAATGATTGCATTTTGACAGTAAGGGAAATACATATGGCCTGATTGCACATCCCTTATTCATGTGGGAGTGAATGAATTTCCTTGCAGAAGACCAGCACATCCCATTTCTGGCTGGGAGGAGAACAAGAACGGCTAGAATGCAAATAAAGGAGGTTGTTCTCGACCCAGTTTTGTAGACATGGGAGGTTGGGATGGGTCAGAGAAGCATTGCACATAAACATCTGGAGCAAAATCTTGGCCTGTGTGGGCACTTTCAAGCTGCCTTAATTGTGTGGAATTGAGCTCGTGTAGGGGTCATGGCTAGAATGTGTTTCACTCCAGCGATCTCCATCTTTACTAATGGTCCCTATGGGGGCTCTTATAAGATGACATGATTAGAGTAGCCCTGAGGATTGGAGGAGTAAAAATGGTGCCAGAGAGCTACTTAAGTCCCCAAGCTTTTCAATCTTGCTCTGAGCACAGCTCATCTACACCCCAACATCCAGAACCCTACAATTTTGGAAGCTTATCTGAACTGAACTCCAATTTTGAACCTTTTGAAGCTCACCATTATTGGTATAAATCATATTGCCCTTTCTTCCATCTGAAATTGTCCAGAGGGATATGTTTTGATTTAATTGCCATGAATTCAACTCCTTAAATCCCCTTTTGGAAATTATATATATATTTGTGAAAGCATGTCTGTATTGGAAAACAAGCCTTATGGAACGTCTGCTCTTTAATATAACAAATCTAGACTCTTAGGACTGTGGTGTTTAAGATTTGAATGAAGTGCTATCCAAGATGAACATTATGCTGTAAGAACCCAGGCTACTGGTAAATCACTTTTGGGCTCCTGAAGCATGAGGCATTAGATATTTCCTAACTTGCATTCGGTCAAGACCTTACCATATTAAATTCTTTCTGTCTCTTTGCTGTCAATCAGAAAAAAAATTCCTCACACTCAGGCTGTCTTAAAATAATAAAAAACAGGAATAAAGATCCCTGGTCAACTCAGGGCAAATAAATCATGTTGCTTTTGGAAGAATACTTTTCCCTCTCTCTCTCTCTCCCCTTCTTTGTATTTATCGAAAGTTTGTATTTCTTAAGCTGATGGATTCATACATATATTTGACAGTACCCTATTTTGATTACTTAATTGAAATAAATGGCCCAGCTTCTCAGCTGGTATAAATCAATGTAACTCCATTGCCATAAATGGAATTATGCCAATTTATGCCAACTAATGATCTGAGCCAATATTTCCAAAAAATACTAACTTCCATATGTCAGGATTCTAAGTGTATATGAAAGAAAAGAGACCTATTAAGTATGGCATGTAATTCTGCTCTATGCATGTATGTCATATTCTACATGTATATACTTTACTATAAGTCAGTTTCTGCTGATGGGTCAGATTATTAAATCGTGTGCTATGCATTTCTGACAAATGTCCTTTTTGTTCTAAAGATTTCCCTAAAGCTATGCTTTAGTTTTTCAAACAAAACCCCTTTTCATTTTAAAATTGGCAGACGCAGCTAATATTTGGCAGACACAGCTTTGCCAAATCTGTAGCCACTGGGCTAACTTCACTTTTAGTGTAATTCCATAGAGTGTATTAATTTTACTCTCAGGCTGAGTTTGGTCTGTCCTTCAGAACCAGACACAGCTCATCACATTAAAAATGCATATGAATTATGAAAACAGGTAAAGGGTCTTAAAGGTTACCTTAAAATGGGTAAATAAAATGAACAAATGAACAAATGGCAGGCCGCATTGTATTTAAAGTTTGTATAGTCATTATGATAGTCTTAAAGAAATACATATTCATATCTCAGTTCTTTAAATATACATAAGGTTATTTGAGCTGCTCTTTGCAATGAAATATTTCAAGCAAAATCAGAAGAAAGAGTAAAATGCTGCAAAATCTCTGGTCCTAACACACCTTTAAATGTATTACAGATTTACTGGCCTGCAGCAAAAGACAAGGTGGAAGTATGCAAACTAGCTGGGAAAGATGCCCAGGTAAGTACAGAAATTGTTTTTCTTTATTGGTGCTGGTAACACTGTATAGCTATATATTTATTTCTAAATGTGTTAGATTTGATTATTAAGCAGCTGTTGAAGAAAGGCTGGTAAATACACACACTACTGTATTCTAATTTAATGCACAAAAGACATACCATTGATAGTTTAGCCTCTTTCTTTAAAAAAGTGCATGCAACTGATATTGAAATCACTAACTTCAAAGAGTAGTTTCATCTCTATTTCAAATGCTGATGCTTCAAGCAAAACGTGGAACAGTACTGAGTAGAAGAGGTGCTTAGCCATTGGTATACATGCAAAAATCAGTATACGTTCAAAATTCAGCCACAGTTCATATTGAGAAGTGAATCAATTCCATTATGAAATGTATCCTGTGATACTCATTATGGGCCTGATCCAAAGCCACTAAAAGCTCCTGTGACCATCAGAAAGTCCCTTCCCCTTGGGAATATACTGAACACAGCTTTATGCAATTCATTAACAAAACCTCAGACCTGTACATTTACAAATTAACTCAATTCATAGACAGCTGCAATTATCACCAGTCTAAAACATCAGTCTCATGGATTCATAAGCTCTTCTCCAGTGCCAGAGTCCCCTTTCATATAAGAACATGCATCATTCTGCATAATAAAAAGACTTCCCCCATCTATCTTCTGCACAGTGAAGAGAAACCAGATTCCCTCATGAAAGACAAGAAGAGCCATAAAGAACGTGAAGCCTTCCCCGCTCATACATGAGAAGTTTCTTCCCCTGTCTTCCCACTAACCCAGAGGCTTTCACTGGGCATTTTTGTTTAAAGGATGGGCCCAAGCTAAAACCCTGGATTGAAATACACTTTATGAGGAGATTCCATTTGGGATCCTAACATAATGGCTGTCCCTTATCTCTATTATACAGCAGGGCTGAACAACACCTCATCTGAGCTCTGGGAATTCTCTGATCCTGATCGGTACACAAACTTTGTAGTTGGACCCATGTCTGTGCTTTTGTAAAAGAGAGGCAGCTGGAGGGATGAATATTGTGTTTTGTGATGCCTCGTAGGTGTCATCTACTACATTCCCTCTTCAGCTTTCTTTCCACCTTACAGGTTAGACAGCAGATATATTAACCTGAAAATAAGTGGCCAAACAGCTTTGCTGTATGCTTCTTTTTCCCAGTTAGGGCAAGGCTGTTGCTTGCCCTTTACCCCCGCCCCATGCCATAACCTTGCAATGGACAGCCACACTCTAGGTAATAAGAAAAGGAGTACTTGTGGCACCTTAGAGACTAACATATTTATTTGAGCATAAGCTTTCATGAGCTACAGCTCATTTCATCGGATGCATATTGTGGAAAATACAGTGGGGAGATTTATATACATAGAGAACATGAGATTTATATACATAGAGAGCAGGGAGGGGGGGAGGAAACTGTTTGTAGTGATAATCAAGAGTACCCAGAAGTCACCTACTGAAAATGGCCCACCTTGATTATCACTACAAAAAGCTCCCCCCGCTCTCCTGCTGGTAATAGCTCACCTTAAGTGATCGCTCTCGTTACAGTGTGTATGGTAACACCCATTGTTTCCTGTTCTCTGTGTATATAGATCTCCCCACTGTATTTTCCACTGCATGCATCCGATGAAGTGAGCTGTAGCTCACGAAAGCTTATGCTCAGATAAATTTGTTATTTTCTAAGGTGCCACAAGTCCTCCTTTCCTTTTTGCGAATATAGACTAACACGGCTGCTACTCTGAAACTCTAAGTAATTGCACTGCTGAACAGCAAGGGCCAGGACTGTCCAGGGACTACCCTGGTGCTACGTACCCCAAAGTGTCATGGACCTTGTGATGACGTGTGTGTGTGTGTGTGTGTTGTGTGTGTTCGTTCCCCTCCTACTTACTGCTTCCTTCTCTCTTTTCCTGTTCCTCTTTGTTATAGTTACTGGTCCTGTGTGTATGTGCACAACCATTGGATGTGTGCAGTTACTCAGGCACAACTGCTATATACCAGCCATTTGGACTGTTGTGATGTTTTCTTCAGATTGTTGCTGACTTAACTGGTTCATGATTGTTAAAAGTTTTGATTGACAACCTACCTGCGTGTTTTGCTTAAATTTCCTTGTGTTTTGGGCTAGCTGTTTAGGGTGCATCAGAGCATAACAGTCTTGCCCCAGTCCTTGCTGGCCTATAAGGTAGGGCCAATGCAAGGGGAGTATATACATAATGCACCCTTTGACAGTTTATTGCAGCCCTGAGGACTGCCACACTGATGGAGGGCCCCTGCCTCTATTCCCCCAATTAACCTTTGGCTGTTAATGCTTGCACTGAGTCTTTAATTGGAAGAAATGACAGGGGAACCAACAGGCCAGCCAAACGTGGGGCCCACCACATTTTGGAAACGGTTGCCAACTTTCCCGTTTCCAGACAATTGTTAAGACTGGAGCTTTATTACAACAAAGACTGGTACATAGAGAACTCCTCAAAACTAGACTTTCACCATGTACTTTGTCATTCTTCATGGCTTTATACCAGTATAACAAGAATGTAATCAGTATAACATGTAAGTCATTGCCTGATGGATGAACTGTGCAGTAGTTGGCCAGTGCTAATGCTTTAGCCGTTACAACTTTTTCAAAATAACATGAGCACAGCTATTGCTTAATGAAATGTAGATGGGAGAGCAAAAATAAATAAGCCACCAAATATGAGTACTGTTGTGTGAATAGTTGTAAAGTATTAACTTTTCCTCCATTTTTCCCAATAGACAGAATGTGCAAATTTTATCCGGGTTCTTCAACCCTACAACCGGACCCATGTTTATGTCTGCGGCACAGGAGCCTTCCACCCTATCTGTGGATACATTGAGCTTGGAGTACACAAAGAGGTAATTTAATTCCCCCACCAATGGTGCATGACAAGAAATGGCTCTAACCTTGCTTAGCATCCATCATTTATTTTAAAATACAGAGTGAGTTATATAAAAAATGAACTGACAGCAGTTTGTATAAATATCAGGGTTATGGTGCATTTTACAGGTCATGTAAGAACTCATGTTCTCACATTTGATGTGTGCATATTGCACTTGAACAAAACTCTTTGCCCAGTAAGAATTAATATACAAAGGTCTTTAGAATGACACTTTCAAATGATTAATTATGTGAAGAGCAGATTTAACCCAGATGTCTTGTTTTCTAGCAAATCCTTTTCCTGCTTATTTATTCCTGTTTCTCTTTCTCTGCTTTCTGGTCAGCATTGCAACACTCTGCTTCTTCCAGGGAAAGTAGCAACCTCTAAATTCACTGTGACTATCACTCCATGGGCCAGCTACCTGTGGGAATGGAAGTGCTCTGGTGCTTTGGGACTGTCTAAACCACTATGGATTGCTTAGTCCATTCACCATTTAGGGGGAAAGCTTTCAGTCCCCAGGCCTGGCTTTACACCCACCCATTCCCAGTGGAAATAACACATTTTCCATTGCACAGAGGGGCTGTGAATTGAACAGGAAGCAGAAGGGGGAACTGTGTGGTGGCTCTTTGCTCATGAGGGTAGGAAAGTTATGGGGATGAAGATGACAGGACTGATTGCCACTTGGGATCAAAATGACAGTTGGGGAGAGCAACAGGGTACATCTCAGATTCTTCCTTCAAATCTGTTAGCAGTCAGTGCTGAGAGCAGCTGCACAGCCTTGCCCTGCCCATCCTTAGAACACACAGCAGAGTCCTTTCACATGTGTATTACTCCTGGCTGTGATTTTACCCTGAAGGACTTGTCAACTGAAGCCATGCTTCTCAAAAGCTAACATAATGTTGGCTTGCTCTGTAAAATATAATGTAAGCCATAGTGCGCCAAAGTATGCGGTAACACCAGATACCTGCAGTTCTTTTGAGGCACAGCACCAAGGCCAGATATTTCCTGCCAGGTAAGAGGTGCAGAGTCCTATAAAACTTTTAAAAACAAGGTAGCTGAAAAGAGGGTTTAGGGACCTGAGGCAAACTCACAGCCCAAGGGGAGGGAATCTAAGCCACTTTTGCAAGCCCCTGATCCTGGCATGATCTGGAGCCTGGAGAGGCCAGTCCTGGGGACCTGTCTCCAGGCAGTCTCTTAGTTCTGTCCAACCCTGCCCCTGACATGCCCCTTCTGCTGGCATGCATCCTATGCCAGGGCTTGCGCGGAGGTTCTCAGAAGGCTGTCTTCATCAGTACCTGCACTGAGGGAATCCACCCACAGCTGAAATGGGACTGATAGGGCCTCTTTATGTCATTCCAGCCCTTTACTTGGTGTAAAGGCACCAGAGCAGTATCTGCTTGGGATGGAGCAGGAGGATTCAAGGAGATTTTCCCTCCTCCCCTTACACAGAGCGCAGACAAAGTATTGGTCCCTGTGGACAAGCTCGGTTCAGACTGATTCCAGCACTTTTGCCTTCACAAGCTCTACCCCCAGCTCCACCAGCCTGCAAAATTGTCCCCTCCCATGTGTCTGTACGTGCTGCACCTTGTAAATTGGTATAACAGGCCCACGCTCTTCCTAGTGACAACAGTGGCAATGTGCCAAACTCACTCTACAGGGTATAATCCAGCCACTAACTGACAGGTCTGGAAGAAATTTCCCCTATGGACAGATGCTTCCATAATTGTTCATTAGAGGGATTTATTTTCTCCTTCCCCTAAAGCAGCTGGTGCTGGGCAAGGTTGGAAATAGGCCGTTTGACTGGACCGACTACTAGCCTGATCCATTAGGACAAGTCCAATGTCCCTTTGTGTTTGTGGGTGGAAGAGGCCTGTGTTTTTCATGGGTTGAAAGAATTCACTTTTTTCAAAGGCCTCTTACCTAAGATTCAAAAGAGAAATTAGCACATTCTAGTGCTTCTGAAATAAAAGAAAAGCAGCACTGTAATAAACTGTGCTTCTCTTGTCACAGCCGGTGGAACAGAATTCTTGGACTGGCTATATGCAACTTTTCTCCCTCGTTTTCCCTTTCTCCTCCCACCCCCCTGCTTGCCCTCTGCATCCCTAAGGAGTGCTCCTTTCTCCCATTACCACCCAAAGCCTCACATGATAGTATCTCTTCTCTGCAGCCTGGTTTAATCAAGTGCAATGTAGCGGTGAACGGCATGAGGCACTCCTTCCCTTTCCACCTGTGGCTCTTATCTAACGGGCGAACTCCACTGCCTCCTCAGTGTCTCACTTACTCCTGAGAAGTGAGAGGTCAGGAGCCAGGTGCTGCTAGCCCTTACTCTCCCTGCAAACCTATTGATTTGACTGTGGTTGCATGGATCGTGTACTTTGGGAATTTTGTCCCCTGACACTCTGAACTAAATTCAGGTTTCTCGCGTGGTAACACAGCATTGCCACTGATCCAGATTCTTTCTTGATTTTTAAAAGTCTAGATTATAATTGCGTGTGTTTTGTAATGACCAAACTCAGTCTGACTCTGTTGGATTCTAGGCACTAATCTGCTGTTGGGAAAGCAAAGGCTCAAGATAGTCTTTCTTTCTGTAATGAGCCTTTGAAATCTGCCAATGTACTGACAACCTTTGAAACCTGCCCATGTGTCTGCCAACCTTCTGATGGCAGTGCCCTGAAAACAGATGAGTCAGAACAGGTCAGGTGACTTTAAGCCACAGCACATACTGTTTTGGAAACATGATAAAATCTGCCAAGGCGTCACACAGTTGAATTTAAGGAGATTAAAATCCCAATCTTGTTATGATTGAAGTCAAAGCCAAAACTTCTCCTAAGGGCAAGGTGAACAGGACTGGGCTCAATTTGTGTGTTTTGCCACAGCCTTCAAAACAGTGTTAAAAGCTTTGCCCAGGTTGTGTGTTAATTACCTGTACTCTGTACTGGTTACCTGTTGATTTCTGGGTGAAGTTTGAGCTATTTGATTTTGATGTGTAAGACTCTAAGTGACTTGGGTCCTAGTTAATTTAGAGAGCACCCTCTCCATATTTGATACTGCTGTCATTGTGATCTTGGGAGGGGCTCATACTAACAGCCACCTTGTTGAAATGGGAGTGGGATGGGAGCAGGCCAGTGATCTTTAGCCTTAGAACTCATTTTCCCCATCAGTATGCCTCAACTCACATTGGTGACCTTCTGAGAACACTGCAAAGTTTACCTGTGTCCCAGGTGGCATTATGTGAGGGAATGAGGTGAATGGATGGGGTGGAATATGTCCCACTACTGGGACTTTGCTTCTTTGTAGAGAGCTTAGTTATTAAATATTCCGCAGATAAGTTTTTTGGTGCTGTGTTTTTATATCTTGTCGTGAGCCTAGAGAATTTATGGATGGACATAACAGGAAAAATAAAAATGCTGGCCCTCTGGTTACCTAAATGAAAACTTAGATCATGTCTACACTACAAAATTATGCTGACCTCAGTTACATTGGCATATAGTCTCCACAGTTATTACATCGCTTGTGCATGTGTATGCTTTGCTTCTTGTGTTGGCGGAGCATGTCCTCACCAGGAGTGCTTGTATCAGTGCACAGAGCAATGCACCATGGGTAGGTATACCACTGTGCAACTTGCCACCATCCAGCACAGGGTGTTTTGGGAAGTTTTTGCAATGTCTGCTGGGGCCGAAACGAGTCACCCAATGGTGACTAGGAGCCTGGGGGTCAACTTCCCATAATGCAATGTTATCCATCCCCTAATTTCATCTGCATCCCATAATATTTCACATCTTTTCAAAATCCACAAAACCCCATACATCCCTCCTTGCTACCTGCTGTTTGTGACAGAAGCATGGAGTTTGCACAGTTCTGCACTATTGTCATGAGCGTTGCAAGCATAGAGGGCATGTTCCTGCAGTGTTTGCAGAGCTGCCAGAGGAGCTGTGGAGAACATGACAATTCTTTGGAGGCTAGATTGCTGTGGGGCATAGAAAGAACCAATTCAAGGTTGTTGGTAGTGTTCGTGGAGCAGCCGGAGATGGTGGAGCACAGGTTCTGGGCCTGAGAAACAAGCATTGACTGGTGGGATTGCATTGTCATGCAGGTTTGGCATGATGAGTAGTGGCTGCAGAGCTTTCGGATGCTCAAAGCCACATTTCTTGGATCTGTGCACTGAACTTGCCCCAGCCCTCCAGTGCAGGGACACCAAAATAAGAGCAGCACTGACAGTTGAGAAGTGAGTGATGATTCACAGTGTGGAAACTTGCAATGACAGATTGCTACCTGTCAGTCAGGAATCAATTTGGAGTTGGGAAATCCACCACAGGGGCTATTGGCATGCAAGTGTGCAGGGCTATTAATCACCTCCTGCTATGCAGGACTGTGACTGGGCAATGTGGAGGACATAGTGGCTGGTTTTGCTGCAGCAGGGTTCCTGAACTATGGTGTGGCAAGAGATGGGGCATGTGTATCGCTATTTTAGCATCAGATCACTTTGCCACAGAGTACATCCACAGAAAGGGCTACTTTTCTATGGTAATGCAAAATCTGGTAAATCACTGGTGATGCTTTATTGACATCCGTGTGGGTTGGTTAGAGAACGTACATGATGCTCGCATCTTTAAGAAGATGAACTGTTCAAAAAACTGCAAGCAGGGATTTTCTTTCCCAACTGGTAGATTACCCCTGTTGCTCCCATGGGTAATGAAGCTATACACCGGCCACATTGACAGCATCAAGGAGCACTTCAACTACAGGCTCAGCAGGTGCAGAATGGAAGCTGAGTGTGCCTTTGGTCGTTTGAAGGATCACTAGCGTTGTTTACTTACAAGATTGGACCTCAGTGAGAAAAATATCCCAATGGTTATAGCGGCCTGCTGTGTCCTGCATAATATCTGTGAAGCAAAAGGAGAAAGGTTTCCACTGGGGTGGAGGTGGAACAGCTGTCTTCTGAATTTGAACATTCAGATACAATACAGAGCTACACGCTCAGGGAGGCTTTGAAAGACCATTATAATAGTGAGCCAGAGTAGTAAGTGTTGCTATAGTGTATTCTACCTGGCCTTGCTCTTTTGCAGGCGATATGAATCTTGTAGTGATTAGAACATTGTCAATACACCTATTAATATTGTCTGTGAATGGTGTTACAGGTTCTGCAACAGTGAATAACAGGAAAGTGGTGGGTGTCAGATCTGCTCAGCACCAGCCAGCATATGTTGTGAATTACTAAAGATGAATTTTATTCCAAAAATAGAATTTTATTCTGTTACATGAACCAGGCACTTAAAAGAAAACATCTAAAACTTAATACATTAAGGGAACAGAATTTATGAAGGGGAAAGAACGCTCCATTTCAGGTACACTTACACCAACACTGTTGTAGCCTTTCTCCGGTATCCCCCAAGTAATCTGCTTCTAGATGGTCACATTTCTATGGCTAGATCGGAGCTGTCCCTACACAACCTCTTCTCCCCATAGGAGATTGAATACTGCCCATTTACTCCAGGCAGGAACGCGTCTGCAGCATGTAGCCAGCCTGGTCAGCTAGGCAGCTGCACACAACAATGGAGAACTGCTAGGTGTGCTCACCAAGCCAGGCAACCAGGAAAAGGAATTTCAAAAATTCACAGGGCTTTAAAGAAGAGGGGCAGTTTTCTCTCTCCCTGACCTCCTGGGCAGTGGAGTTCACAACAGTAACCAGAGTGGTCAGTATGGAACAGTGTGGGACAGCTCCTGGAGACCAGTAATAGTTGATTTAAACAACACGATGTCTCCACTGACACAGTGGGTATGTCTGCACAGCAACTAGATACCTGTGGCTGGATCAACGTGGGCTCCCAGGGGTTTGGGCTGCGGGGCTGTTTCACTACAGCATAGACTTTCAAGCTCAGGCTGCATCCCAAGCTCTAGGACTTTCCCACCTTGCAGGGTCCTAGAGCTTGGACTCCAAGCTGAGCCCAGAAGTCTACACAGCAGTGAAACATCCCCTTAGCCCAAGCCTCGCAAACCCGAGTCACCTAGCACAGGGTAGCTGTGGGTTTTTCTTTGCTGTGTAGACATACTTTGTGTTGATCTAACTACATCAACTGTGACTCTACCCTGCTCTGGGAGGTGGTGGTTGTTATTAAGTCAGCATAGTGGGGCACTTACATCAGCGGGAGTCAAATTAAGTGAAGACATCCACAGCTAGGTTAACGTAAGCTGCCTTGTATTGACTTAACCAGGTAGTGTAGATTATTGGTGGATTTAACTTGTTAAGGAGTCCTGTTGTACATGGCCCTCTGTGGGTGTGTAAGTAGCCTGCCCTCTATACCCCAAGACAGGGTGGAATAATTTAACACAAAGTGATTTAAACAATTCATTGAAGGCACTTGATTTTTATTTTAATAATTGATTTAAATCAGGTTGACTTTGTAAAACTAATTAGAAAATTTGTGCTATTACAGTTTTAAATTAAAACTTATGATGAACTAAACTGTAAATGCAGGAGGGGTTTTTAAATGCCACTACTAATAGAGTATCTCATTGCAATTATACAAAACTGCTCCAGGCAAAAAACAAAATATGGAAAATTAAGGCCCTGGTCCAACAAATACTTTAACAGTTGCATAATTTTACTTGCACAAATAGTAAAATTGACTTCAATGGGAGTACTCACATGCATAAAGTTAAGCATGCATGTGTGTGTTTGCAGCATCACTGACTAAAATTGGTATTTTTATTGAAACTTTTCCCTTATTGGCATAACATCTTTGTCACTTTAACACTGAAGGGATTTTGTTTTAACAATGAAAACTATATAGACCTTCACTACATTAACAAAGGGTTTGTTTTTTTCCCATACATACTGTCCAAAAATAGGAGCCTAAAGTTAGGCTTTAAGCCCTGTGACAAAGCGGGACTCAACTCCGCAGCGCCTCCTGCTGGCCATTCTCAGAATTAGCCCTCGGCCCTTCCAGTCCACATTCAGCTAGCGGTGTCACGCCTGCCGTCACTCCTGTCTTCACTCTTAAGACACTCACTCCTCGGACCACAGTGTCCTCTTCTGGGCACAGGCCTCCGGCTGTGCCCCCACTCCAGTATCTTCCCCATTCCAGGGGAATCGGCTGTCTGTATTCCTGCCACTTGCCTTACCAGCCAACTGCAGTCCAATATCCAGCCCTCGTCTGAGGGGCCAACTGTAGTCTGGATATCGGCCACTCTCCTCATTGGCAAATGTGGGGGACCCAAGCCCTCTGGGTCCCAACCCATGGACCCTATAGCCAGCAGCCACCTACTGCCCTCCTCCAACCTGCTGCCTATTTTCTCTGGGCCACTTCCCCCATAGCCCTAGCACCCTGTCAGCCCACGAAGCAAGGCCCTAGCCTGGCAGTGGTCCGCCAGCAGCTCACCCTTGCACTCTGCTGCCCCTGCCCAGCACTGCTCTATCTCTGTCACTTCTTCAGGCACTTCTTCAATCTCTCCCTTGCCTTCCAGGGAGAGATTGCCTTCCGCGCTGCTGAGCATCCCTTTATATATGGCCCTCGCTGCCCCTGATTGGCTGTTCCAGCAAGCCTTCCCCCTATTGGTGGGCTCAATAAGCCCTTTCCTGATTAGTGGGTTCTGTGCAGCCTCCGTGGTGCTACTTTTAACCCCTTCTTCTCCCTGGGAAGGGCAGCCACCCCACCACAAGCCGATATTTAGACAAATAAGGATCGGATTTTCAAAAGCAGCTAAGTGATTAAAAAGCACAGGGTCCCACTGACTTCAGATCGCAAGCCATGTTGGAAGAGTGTAATATGGTTGAACCATTTCAGCTTTCTTGACGTCCGTCAGTTCAATGTAATGGAATATAGTGGTGGTTGCAAATACAGCCCAGACTATTTGCTGATCAATTTTGTATTTCAGTTTGTGCTTTTCTCACAATAAGGATATTCGGATGTGTCCCCACAGGAAAGTTATACCAGTGGAAACTAAAGTGTTAATTTAAACCACACTAATTATAGGGATATAAGTCCCTATGTGGATACTCTTATTTTGGTATGAGTGCCTTTTTTGTTTTTTTCCGTTTAGCATATGTTGCTTTGGAGGGGGTTTAAACTAACCCAGAAAAGCCACTCTTACTCCAGAATAAGAATGTCCACCCTGCGAGTTATATTAGCATAACAATAGCAGTTAAATGATACAGGCATAATTATACTGATATAATTGGTAAAACATTCCAAGGCTAGACAAACCCATAGGGAGGTCCTGGACTTACGTGGCTTTTTTTTCTCTCCCAGCACAGACAAACATTTTAAGTGTGAAATTTCTTAGTGGAAGGAAAATCTCTGTAAAACTTGAAATTTTACTAAAAACAAGGAAGGAAACCAGTACCAAATAGCCACTTATGCAGTTAAAGACTATAAAATGGGCTAAAAGTAAAGGACGAGCAACATGGAAATACATAAAATAAGATTTAAATAAGAACCATTATTTGATATTTTTTTAATTTATTATTTTTTTTACATCATGATTTTTCTCCATCCTGCTTTATGCCTTATGCCATTACCCAGCTCCTAGCCACTATGCAGGTGGCGATTGGAGCCAATGAGCCATGCAAGCAGCCCCAGCCTCAACAGCTTCCTTAAAGATGACGAGGGGAGAGCATATGCTGCACTCATTTAAAGAGTGGCTGAGCTGTGTCTGCTATGAGCACTGTTCAGGAGCCCCAAGAGAAAACCAGGTGGAAATAGCTAGAATCCCTCCCATTTGTCCACAGTCTCTCGGCACACTCTCCCCAACAAAGGCTTATGCCTTTAAGGCACATCCAGCCTTTAATCTGGAAGGATGGCATTGAACAATGCATCCATTTTCAGATCAGTTTATTTTTGCTAAATTCATTGCTATTAAATGACTGTGATGCATTAAAATGATGAATGTAAAATCCAGATACAAAGCAGATCTATAAAACTACAGACATAAAGGCCAGATGCGTGAGAGATACACATTGTAATACGCCATTACTTCATATCTGAGAGGAGCAATATGTCTAAGACTTAGTCGCTCTTTGCATTGACACCAGGTTAATGAATTTGCATTTATTCTCAGGAAATAGTATTCAGACTGGACACTCAGAACCTGGAGTCTGGCAGGTTGAAATGTCCTTTTGATCCTCATCAGCCGTTTGCTTCCGTAATGACAGGTAAGATGTCAACATCACGGATGTTTCCTCCTTGCGTGTTCATCACAATCTTATTTAACTAACAACAACAGGGCCAGATGCTCAGCGAGTGCAAATCCACCGAGCTCCATTGACTTTGATGATGCTATGCCAACTTCTACTAGCTGAGGACCTGGCCCAACAGCATCCGTCACTTTCCGTATGCTAAAAAAAAAATGAATGCGATAAAGCTAAAGGGGAACTATGAGAGCCAATAAATGGAAAAGCTGCCAGTTTAGAAACAAGGTAGTGTCATCTTTACCCAGTCGTTTCTGCTTCAAAAAAATCTGTATACAGTATTTCATATGATTCGGGGGTTCTGTGGCAATTATCAATATTGTCAGCCCTTTGAAGTCAGCAGACATACATGAAGTCATCTGCAAAAATCCATTTTGAGGTTTCTAATTATTTGAGTAGCCACTTCAGAGGCACTGATTCTAAGAGCAATTTTCCTCTTGCCTGTACTTCCATGCTGTGTGGTCTGACATTTGGTGTCATGGAATGTCAGCCTGACCTCCGTATTCCAAACCACTGTAAAAAAGCTACTTTTGTCATGGTTTGGTTCAGAGCTTTGGATAATTTTCATTTAACTTGTCCATCAAGTGTATGAATACGAGACAAGAGTGAAGCACCATGACCTTTTCACTTACAGCAGAAGAGGAGTGGCGATCGTGCTTTGAAGTATCGGACTCTTGGGGCTATAAAAAGAATATGACTAATGTTCAGCCTTTATTCTACAATAATAAGATCAATGATTTGTGATCTTGACCCAGCTGAAGGGCCAGTACTTCTTTTATTAAAAACAATAGACTGAAGCCAGAGGGTTACCATTCTCAGGAACCCCTAGCCCTTTTTAATGGCCATGAAGTCTGTTTCTAAAAAGGGATTCTAAAAACTTCTACTGTTCTCTTTTTCCTAATGTGACAGAACACTCTGATTTATTACAGAACTGTTTGTTAATTTCAGTAGCATTAAAATACTTTTGAGTTCTCTGTTAAGTCTTGTGCAGTGAAGAAGAGGCTATGTTTCAATTTATTAAAACATAGCATTTAGAACATAAGAACTCCCATGCTGGACCAAAATAGTGACCCCTTTAGTTCAGTATCCCATCCCTGACAGGGACCAGTGCCAAATGCTTCAGGAGAAGGTACAAGAAACACTGCAATAGGCAGCTGTGAAATCACCTGCCCTTGGGGGAAATTTCTTCGTAATGCATCAGTTAGTTCATGCCCTGAAACAAAAGGGAGGCAGTTTTGCCTAGTGGCTTGGGCACTGGACCAAGATTGGGCATTGGAGTGGGACACACTGCTTCCAGGTTCCTTGTGGCTGGAAGTTGCAGCTATGCAAATTGACTGGAAATGAGGTGTACATTTTTTAATAGTGGTGGGTAATTAACCATTGGCACACTTTACCAAGTATTGTGGTGGCTTCTTCATCACTGGCAATTTTTAAATCAAGAATAGATATTTTTCTAAAAGAGAAGCCCTAGTTCAAACCAGAATTATTTGGGGGAAGTTCTATGGCCTATGTTATGCAGGAGTTCAGATGAAACATGGTTTTAGCGTCTATGAAAAGAGACCTCCATTCAATTCCTGGCTCTGCCCAGGCATGCTGGGTGACCATGGACAAGTCACGACCCTACTCTGTGCCTCATTTCCCCCATATTTAAATTGGGATAATGATAATGACCTCCTTTGTTAAGTGCTTTGAGATCTAAAGATGTGAAACACTTAACAAGAGCTAGGAATTGTATCCTTTATAAATAGTTTTATATTTTAATGTAATTGGGAATGCTCTCATTCTCCTTATAAATGTCTACTTTTTCTGAATATTGCAAGATATTTGGCATCAATATCTTGTGGCAGTAAGTTCTGCAGGTTAGCTATGCATTATGTTAAAAACCTAGTCCCTTTGGCTAAAACATACAGGGGAAGATTGAGTGCATTTGTTGGTGTCTATTTTCGTACATAATCTTAAAAAGCTATGTGTCTGATTTTACAAATACTTCCTTGCATGAGTAGTTGCAAGTGTATTACAAAAAGCTTTGAATATTTGCCTACCCTACGTAGGCATTTTTATACTATTATGTAGTTGCTCAATGCTTTTTAATACATTTATTTTTAATAACATTGTTTAGCATCCATCCCTTTTTAAAAATTCTTGTCTACCAAAGCCTTTATAGGAAACAACAGGAACTTGGAATGCAGGATACCAAAGAATAAGTTAAGTGCTGAAAGCTTCTTGTCAACAGAGGTTAAGTGAGGATGGGCATTTTGTTTGAGTCTTTCAAATGTATCAATCATTGAAGGCCTGTCAGCTAGCAAACACTAATTATATCATCCATTCCTCATTTTGACATTTACCTTTCAGAATCCTTTGTCACTGCACAAAGGAGACATGCTGTCTGAAAGATGAATTTTAAAATATTTTTAGGGAGGATTACTTAGATAATAGTAATACTGATAAACTAGGTTTGTGTGGTTCATATTTATTCCTGGGGGGGGTTAGGTCTTATTTTTTAATATGTGTTTTTCTCTTTACAGAAGAAAATTCACATCAGTATTGTACAATATTAAAAATGCAGTTACTTTCAGCTTTGGATTTATCTGCTCAGAGATCACATAAAATGTTTTCACCCATGTCAGAATTTGAGTAAAGGGGCCTTTTATATGTGGTTTATGATTGCTGTTCAATTTGAAGTTCTGCCATTCATGTATGGATTACATGCATCATCATAGTTCTGTTGTTTCTTCTTACAGACACCAGAAATATGTCGTCATATGCAAATTTGTTATAAAAATCATTGTTGTTAAATCTAGCTCCTTATTTTGCAAGAATTAAAGAGCTATTGTGGAACGCACTGTGCACTGCAAAACTTCTACAGCAAGGTCTTTTTTGGCTTCTTTTCACAAAAGAGCTATGCTCTGAACACAAAGAGCAAACATTGTTCTGGTCTTCTGTGCTCCTTTAATTTTGTGCAGTGCTGAGATGCCATGAAGGTAGCCACATATGCTCTAGGAATTATTTTGGGGAAATTCTATGGCCTGTGTAATACAGGAGGTTGGACTATTCAGGGGTAGGCAGCTGATGGCACGCGTGCCGAAGGCAGCATGCGAGCTGATTTTCAGTGTCATTCACACTGCCTGGGTCCTAGCCACCGGTCCAGGGGGCGCTGCATTTTAATTTAATTGTAAATGAAGCTTCTTAAACATTTTAAAAACCTTATTTACTTTACATACAACAATAGTTTAGTTATATATTAAAGACTTCTAGAAAGAGACCGTCTAAAAACGTTAAAATGTATTACTGGCACGCGAAACCTTAAATTAGAGTGAATAAATGAAGACTTGGCACACCACTTCTGAAAGCTTGCCGACCCCTAGACTATATGATCACAGTGGTCCCTTTGGGGCTTGGATTCTAAGAACCATACAGAAACCTAAGCAGGGGAATAAGCTGTAACTGCAATTGCAACTGGCACAGTGCAATACATGGAAATGATCTGGGACTTCCATTATGCTTAACTCCAGTTTTGCTGTGAGGCAAATCATCATCACCTAACCCAGGCAAAGATGCTCATTTACTTTAACGTGATCAGGATTGCGTCCTGTATCAGAATTCATCATTACCAGTTTGCAGCATATGAAACACTAATCTGTATTAAATTATTTAGTTAGCATTTAGGAGCCTTTGAAAATTCTTCTTAAGTTTCATTGAAAGTCAATGGGATTCAGGCTCCTCAGTGCCTAAGTCACTTTTGATAATGGGACCTGGGCTCCAAAGTCACTGAGGCATATTTGAAAATGTTATCCTTTATGTTACATTACAGAGTCAAAGACTTGGATTTAAAAGAAAAGAATGGTGTAACATATGTATACTTTATTCATTTAACAACACAGGAATAAAATAAACCATATATACACCATGGTCTTGAAGAAAGCCTCACTATTTCTTTCTCATTTACAGATGCATACCTCTATGCTGGAACAGCTTCTGATTTCCTTGGCAAAGATACAGCTTTAACACGTTCTCTAGGCCCTTCTGATGACCACCATTACATCAGAACTGACATTTCCGAACATTACTGGCTTAACGGTAGGACACTTAACATACGTTGCTGTTGACTGCATTGTCTCTGCTTTTTTGAAAGTTCAGAGGCCCATTTTATTTAAACACATGTGTGTGTGTGTGTATATATATAACCAGCATAAATAAAGTTGCATAGTTGGTTATTTCCATCTACAGTCTTTTAAAAGTAGAACAGAGAAAGTGCTGGAGAAATGTACCAGAGGGGAAAATACTGTAATGGAAGGGATTTGAAGTAGAAGACCTAAGAGTTCTTTCCATCTCTAATCTATGAGTCTATATATAGCACAGTAGTTGGAAATAATTTCATGGCATAAGTGCTTCTAGTTTTTCAGTGTTGTTGGAATAATATTTTTTTTCACCAAACAGTTGCAATCATTTATTAAAAGCTGCTTCCTACAGCGCTCTGAAATGTCAGACTAGAAATTCCATCTATTAGGTAGAAGGTTTTCCCTCTTCCCTCCCCCACCCCCCTGGGGGAAAAATACCCCTGTGCTACTTCAAGGAGCAGTTTAAACTCACTATGAATGCTTTAAAACTGCTTCTTAAGTAACAGACTGCTTTTTCTTGCCCATTTAAAAACATTTTTAAAGTAATAAACCCTGTAAAAAAAATGGCCATATTTATACCCAGCCATCCTCAAACCACACACCAAGTGGCACAGAAAACTTCACCCACAATCCTAATGCCTTTCAATTAGGAGATGTGAAAGTGTCCTCTTTCGGCCATCAATTATCTTTAAAAATGTGACAACACTGGCCCCTGATGCAGCATGACCATGTGGCTATTATGGGTGAATTGTAAAGCCAGAGCCTCCTGACCGCAGGGGTAAATTGACTTTTCCACAGTTATCCTCTGAAAGGGATCATTGTGCCTGTTAACCCTTTAACAAGAGTATACTCTATTTTCTTTCACTCCTCTCTCTCCTCCCATGCAGATGCCTCACCTTTCTGTCCACTTCTGCCCATTCCCCTGTCCCAGTGTCTTTCCTGTGTAAAAAAGCCATATATATAACCACTAAAATATCCTTAGCGCTCCCCAGGCTGTAAAAGTGGGATCCTTCCAAACAAGTGGAGAATCTCATCTCCCTTAGGCCTTGCTGAGCTCCCTCTCTGCTGTCTCCTGCTTTCCTCCCTTGGCTGCCTCTCTACCAGTTCTGTCCCACCTCTCTTGCTGCATGCCACTCCGCCAGCTGCTACACTTCCTGAGGGAGAAGGCAGGCCTGGCAGTGAAGGCAGGCAGGGCATATTCAGTTTGCAGTCCAGAGCAGGAGAGGGTTCCTAGAAAGTGAGGCAGGCCAGCTCAGGCCAGGACTGGCTCCTTTCAGGAATTTTGATGCAGCCTGCCCCCTCACCAGCCAGCTTAGAACCCTGGACAATGACCAGTACTTATGGCATAAAAATCCTTAGGATTAGCCAGTTTCCTAAGAGGTAAAGTATTATCATAGAAAAGATTTAATGTTGTTGTGGGCTGATGAATTTAGTTGTTACCGTTCTAGCACAACCATTAGTGTGCGTGGCACAGGCATATTAGAAGGTTCCATTTCTTGCCCAAAAGAACTGAGACCCAGATCCCTAAAGGTGTTTAAGCACCAATTAATGGGAACTAGACGCCTCAATACCTTTGGTGTTCTGTGCCTTACAAGCTAACAGTCCAATCCTGCAAACACTTACCTACACCATTAATTTTCACTTGGGCTGTTCAATGGCATCAATAAGTTACCTCAGCGTGTGTGGTTAGGATTGGGCCCTAAACAGGCAAGGGAACAGTAACAGGGTGCAACATAAAGTGAAGAAATTGCGAGTTTTGTATGTGTTTTAGTTCTGAGGTTTTTTGTTTGGCTTTTTAGACCAGTTTTTTTTATTATTATTATTAATTTATTTTGTTTTCAGTAAGAGGTAACGTATTTGTGAGAACGTTGTAAGGACAGTGTGCATTATATGAATATGGCTGAGTTTTAAAAACAACTTAGTTTCCTCGCCACAGCCTAACATACTATCTCATACCATATAAATAATGAAGCCCCCACCATCTTTGTCAGGTTTTTGCTCTCTTTCCAGCCGTATTTAAGGACTACGATTACAGTATGTCTGAAACTTGACACAGACAATTCATGCATTGTTCTACATTGAAATAAATAGAAACTAGCAGTTTTTAATGTTTTAAAAAGATTCTTTTAAGGCTGAGGAAATTCTAAATATTGTGATCAATTTTTGCACTAAGTACTGTAACATAATACTCAGTGCATCACTAGTATATTAAGTAATACTAACAATCACATACCTTTTGTGCTTTCAGCAGATTTCGGTGCTAAGAAAATATTTACTTGATTCTAGGTGTAAAATCACTCCAGAACCTAAATTCACTATCCATTTACCAGGCATATGCTAGACCTCCAGGAATGGTTGTACATATTTAAGTAATTGTATAATTAGCAATAAATTACTTGCAGTGGTGACTCATATTTTACTTAGGATAAGTGGAAAATGTATGGCTTGGGGGGTTTTTTGAGTGCAGAGGGGGTTGTGCTATAATGCATGTTAGCATTTTAAGTTTTAATTTTTTAGTAAAAGGTTTCTGGAAGCAGTATTTTTCCTACCTGTGGAGGGAAAAAAACAATGCAGAAGGCAAAGATTTGGCCCTATGCAGTCCTATGCAGTTCACTGCCTTCGCATCCTACTCTTGACTGCATTAATAGCAGCCTTTCAGAAGAGGTGAGATGAATAAACCTTCAAACAGATTCACACCCACTGGAACTCTTACTCCTGCACAGAGTCCTGCACAGAAGTCTGGAACAGATTTACCATGAAACAAACCGTGCAGTGACACTGGGCCCCCAACGACATGGGGCCCCCAAAATGCAGGACAAATCTAATCTGACAACTGCCCCTGAGTCCCAGCCGGCGGCACAGCAGGGCTTAGGCAGGCACGGTGGCCCCACGTCGCTCCTGGAAGCGGCCGGCTGCTGGCACGTCTCTGCATGCCCCTGGCGGGGGGAGATGGCTCCGCACACTGCTTCTGCCCCGGGCTGCACACGGAGACCCGCTGTCCCCTTACCCCCAAGGGGTGCGCAGAGATGTGCCAGCCCCAGGGCTAAGGCAGCTTCCTGCCCTCTCTGCCTCCTTCCCTCTGTGCCGCGTTGCTCCCAGAAGCAGCCAGCGTGTCCCTGTGGCCCCTGGGGGAGGGGGTATCTCCACGTGCTGCCCCCACCATGAGAGCCGACTCCACAGCTCCTGTTGGCTGGGAACTGCAGCCAATGGGAGCTGTGGGGGCAGCGCCTGAGGCAGCAGTGTGTGAGACCCTCTGCCCCTCTTCCCCCCCGCCTAGGGGCCGCTGCCACAGGGGTGGGAGTGCCGGTCGCTTTGGGAGCTGCGCCACCTGAGGTAAGCGCCGCCCCCCTTGCCTGCCTCCCACACCCCTGCCCCAGCCCAGAGCCTGCACTCTGCACCCAAACTTCCTCCTAGAGCCTAAACCCTCACCCCTCCCACACCCAACCTCCCGCCCCAGCCCAGATCCCGCACCCAGCACCCACACTCCCTCCCAGAGCCCAACCCCTCACTCCCCCACACACGCCAACCTCCTGCCCCAGCCCAGAGCCCGCTCCCACACCGAAACTTCCTCCCAGAGCCCGACCCCTCACCTCCTCCCACATCCCAACCCCCTGCCCCAGTCCAGAGACCGCACCCAGCACCCACGCTCCCTCCCAGAGCCTGACCCCCTCACTCCCTCCTGCACTCAACCTCCTGCCCCAATCAAGGTATCTCATTTTATTTTCATTTACTTCTCATTACTTATAATATAGGAAGAGGACGAAGAAAAAAAAGAATGAAAAACAGGGTGGGGGAAATAAGAGAAAATGTTCTTTTTCTTGGCTAACTAACGTTAACTAACTTCACTAACGTCAGTGAGCATGTAGGTCTATTCTCAGGATTGGGCCTTAGATTGAAGCTCTGTGGATCTGTCCTGCCCGAGCCAAGCAGATTCTTGACTAGATTGGCAGTGAAAAGGATTGTATGAGAATTGAAGGGTCCTATGGCAGTGTGCCTGAGCCATGCTGTCTTTGATCTGTCGACACACACATATACACCAAGCAACGGCACATTCCTCCCACTTGTCCAGGAAGTTAATGCCATTGTCAGAGTTAATGTCTCCCTGGATATTATTAACCTCTGGGGGTTTGTGCCACAATGTAGGACGCATGGGAAGCATGCATCACAGAGTGGCTACCTCTATTCTATACCCATGCCCTCTAGAGGCCCAAAGTCATAGCGATGGTGCAGCATGTCTTCCACTAGCTCATGCTGGTTCAGATCTGTACCCTTCACTTCCCTGCTTGCTGGGCCTTTCCCACTCCTTTGATTCCCTCTGCATCCGGGCTTCATGAGTCTTAATATGACTTACTCAGTTGAATAAACTTGATTGAGCCTCTTGACCAATCGTATAATACTGGATTGGAGCATTTTTAAAGTAGGTAATCAGATACAACACCAGGGATATAGACTGCATTAGTGAACTTTCTGTAATTTTATTGCTGCTCCCAGAAGGCCATTGGAGCAAATTACAAAAAGTTTATGCAATACCAGGATATACTGTATCATCTTTTACCAGGCCTTGCTCTCCATTTATCATCTCAGTGCCTTATTATTTGCTTATACACACCCCAACAAATGAAATCTTTACAATCTTTCTATTGAAATTAGTCAGATTTTTGAATGAAGATAGACAACATGATTGATAATATAAACAATGATTTAAATTGCACAATTATGCCATTTGTTTCCTTTACAAAACATACAAAAACCCATGTCACAGCTGATTATAATTAGTTTTTCTATATAATGTGAACAGGATAGTAAAGATGAGAGGAAGATCTCACTTGTGGAAAAAATAACTGTTTTTTTGTGTGTGTCATTGTCATAAATATAAAGGGAAGGGTAACCACCTTTCTGTATACAGTGCTATAATATCCCTCCTGGCCAGAGGCAAAGTCCTTTTACCTGTAAAGGGTTAAGAAGCTCAGATAACCTGGCTAGCACCTAACCCAAAATGACCAATGAGGGGACAAGATACTTTCAAATCTGGAGGGGGGGGAAAGGCTTTTGTCTGTCTGTGTGCTATCTTTTCCGGGAACAAATCAAGAATGCAAGCCCTCCAACTCCTGTAAAGTTAGTAAGTAATCTAGCTAGAAATGCGTTAGGTTTTCTTTGTTTTGACTTGTGAAATTCGCTGTGCTGTAGGAATGTGTATTCCTGTTTTTGTGTCTTTTTGTAATTTAAGGTTTTGCTTAGAGGGATTCTCTGTGTTTTGAATCTGACTGCCTGTAAGATTATCTTCCATTCTGATCTTAGAGATGTTCTCTTATCTTTTTTTTTTGTTGTTTTTTGTTCTTCTAATAAAGCTCTGATTTTTAAGAATCTGTTTGGGTTTTTTGGGTCTTAAAAATCCAAGGCTGGTTTGTGCTCATCTTGTTTATTCTCAAGCCTCCCCAGGAAAGGGGGTGTAAGGTTTTGGGGGGATATTTTGGGGAAATAGGAACTCCAAGTGGTCCTTTCCCTGTTCTTTGTCTAAATCAATTGGTGGTGGCAGCATACTTTCAAGGACAAGGCAAAGTTTGTGCCTTGGGAAAGTTTTTAACCTAAGCTGGTAAAAATAAGCTTAGGGGGTCTTTCATGTGGGTCCCCACATCTGTACCCTACAGTTCAGAGTGGGGAGGGAACTCTGACAGTCATGGTCTGTTTATTCCGTTGATTTATGTGTCTTTGTCTGTGTATGCTTACCTTTTCCAGTTTATTTGTTTGGATGCAACTTTCAACTTTAATGCTTTCAATTGTGAATTTAAGTCCTTAAGTATTGTATTACTTAAGTATTCCTGTTCCTTTATTTACTTTGTTTGAGATTGTTTTAAATCTGTCCCAAAAACTGATATGTGTGCATTTGTTTTGGGGTTCCATTTGGCAAGTAAACCAGTAAAATTGTAATAAAAAAAAATTAGAATTCAGAGTTTAGCTCTGCAGATGTGGAATTTTTTAAAAAAAATCTGACGGTAATAAGGATGTTGTCAAGGTATTTTTCAGAATTTGCTATTTGTTTATTTGTAACTAGCTTTATATGCTGAAAGCCACCTTGGAGCTTATTAATGCATTTATTAATGGCTAGGCCTGGGATTTTCAGAAGAGCCTGAAAGGGGCTGAGTGGGAGTTGGGTGCCTAACTTCCTTAGGCTGATTTGAAAATTCTAGTCTAAATGATCTACAGCATCATTCCAATTTTACACTGACATGTAACTCCATGGAGTCACACCAGTGTGAATCTGGAGTAATACAATGGTTATTCTGGCCCATACATTTTGCTCTCTGGCATCAATTTGCATACTAAGAATTTAAACAAACATATTTAAATACAGATCAATTAACTTCTTATGGAGGCAGAAGAAAATATCATTCCCTACAAACCACCAGTTCACTCCTCACTCACCCAACATCTTCTAGTCCTCGTTTTGCCCCTCTTTATGATGTTCCTTGACGACATCCTGTGAGGGCCAGAGATACTATGCTCTGTCTGACCAGCCTGGGAAATGAATTCCAGAGTCAAGGGTCTACTCCCACTGACTTAGTCTGGTCACTGGCCCACCTCTTGTTCAGTGCAAAGGAAAGTTATCTTGAGTGCTCCCAGAGGATCTCAGTCATGGTGGCAGATCACAAGAACATCTTAAAGAAATTTCCCTAAATATTTCCCCCTCTATCTGTGTATTTGAATTTTGTTGTTTGTTGTTGCTATACTAGCTAAGGTGTCTGGCATTTCGTTAATTTCTGATTTGAGTGCACAAGCAAAGTGAAAATGCCAAGTTATTAAACCTTTGAAAATGAGACTGTAGAGCAGAACAGGGACATATGAACCAATTGTCTTGGCAAGACAATCTCAACACTGTTGACTTAGTAAGGCCATCCTAGCACATGTGCATAGGAAACTATTGTCTTAGTACAGCTGTTATTAATATCTGAGCTTGAGTCATGCAAACAAATTGAGGTTATATTGCTCCCTTGCATACTGCCTCTTGTAACATTTGTGGTTTCCTATATCCCTGGACTACTACTAAGTGCTGCCATTTTTAAATTAAATAACTGTGTAACATAGTGTGTGATTTTGGAAAACCTGCTTAGCAGGAAACAGGGTAACACAAGCAGCAAATCAGCTGTATCATAGGTATGGGTTTTGTATCTAAAAACCTTGGCATTAACCCTGTAAACTCACAATGGCAGCCAATTATGCCAATGCAGTGTTCTGCAGCAGAATACATCCTGAAGAATAAAAGCTACCCTATTAGATATAAATACTTTGGGGGTCAATACAGTCTTATTATGACTAGACTTCCCTCAGATGTGCTTATGATGACTCGTTGATTTCACCGTGATCTGCTTCATGGACACAAACGCAGAATCTTGGTCTCAAGTAGGAGGGATTTTTTAAAATACTTTAATAATTTGGTTTTGTTTTGGGGGTTTCTTTTAGGAGCAAAATTTATTGGAACCTACCCCATCCCGGACACATACAATCCAGATGACGACAAAATCTATTTCTTTTTCCGAGAAATATCGCAAGATAGCAGTACGTCTGACAAAGCGATCCTTTCCCGAGTTGGAAGAATTTGTAAGGTGAGAAATGTACATTCTTTTTTTTCTGTCTTTTTTTTAAAAAAGTAAACTTTAATTTGTTTCTTTAAGAAATCTCAGTTTTGTCCAGGAAGGAAATAACCTCACGCATATAACCGTCTGAGTAATGTGCAATAACATGGATTACTAATGATGTCTAAAATTCACTTTCCTTAACTGCAAAATAGGCTTGATACTTAGTAAGTCATCATATTTTTGGAAACATAATATTTTCATAATCGATAATGATGCATCTAAATAGCAATTGATTAATCTTAAGCTACTTTGTGGTGAGAACCTTTGTTTTGCTGTCTCGATTAAGGCTAAATCCTAAGCATCTGTGCAAAGTCAGAGTACATGGGCCTTTTGTATGGGGTGTGCACTGGCTTAAGGGGAAAATAGAATCTCCGCTGAGGTGGGGAGCATCAGTGTATCGCCCCCACAAGTATTACTAACAGTGTCTTTTTTGTTCTGTGTTTGCACCATGCCTGGCTTATGATTAGGGCCCCTAGATGCTACAATAATAGAAATAATAAATAATAGTAATAACGACCTGTACGCTACTTTAGCTGATGTGTTCTCTGTAGCCTTTCCTTTTCTCAGCCGTTACTGTAATCCATAACCCTGTAGCGATAGATGTTGTTACTGCTGATGCTCTGTGTTCCAAACGCAGTATTTTTGTGATCAGGTCCATGGATTTATGAAACTTTGGTAATGATTAGAAAAGCTGGGCTTTTTGAAAAAAGTATGGACCAGGTCATTAGAAATTGTGGTTTTGATTACGTTTCCATGCAGTGGCCAAAGTCATGTTGGAAACATGAGGAACTCCAATGTCACACCGGAACGGTTTAGTTTCTTTATCATGGTTTAGAATAGTCTCGATGTCCGTATGTTATTACACTTTAAAAACATTATGCTTTGATTATGAAATGGCCCAAGTCTCAGCAAAAACCCTGTATGTAGTAATCTCAGAGGTAAATGTACTGCATTTCTATGGTACAATTGTACAGCTTTCTTCATTTGCTGGTATTCTGTAGCGTGTTGCCTGATGCATTAGTTAGCACTACTGACAGTGGGCATTAGGTTCCTAAGAAGGACCCTTGAGGAAAAAAAAAATTAACTGCAAGACTTCTTGATTCAGAAAGAGAAATGGATAGGAAAAAATGAACTAGAAAGACATGCAGGCACAAGAGAACAAAGAACTGGACACACGTGTGCGGATGCCTACCCAGAATTGTTCTTCTATCCACGAAGAGTCACAACTGAGACTTCAGTGACCACTGAGTCTACAAATTTTCAGTCCTGGGTCGACAAATGTTTGCAACAAACTGAGCAACCAGTTCACTGTAGCAGTTCGTGTTTAGCCAAACAAGAGAACGGGCAAGCTTCGGTTGGGTTTTTCACAGCAGTATGATTAATGAAACACTGACAAGGCAAACAAATATAATTTACTACTAGATGTGGCTTTTGCTGATTATGAAAGTACTTAATGCATTAGGGGGAAAATGGTTAGGTGGAATCTGGAAAGCCAAGGCACAGAGAGATTATATTAAACTAAGATGCATTAATAGTAGACCTCCAGCTTCTACTGAGAAAAAGGACAGATAAGATATCTTAATAAAAGCAAATGTATTGTAAAGAGACCCTAATGACCAGTCCTAATTGAGTCTCAAATGAGACCAAGTTTCTAGGGTAGTGGTGTTGTAGGAAATGTCTTGAGCTTTGTTTTCATTTTGCCAATCAAATGAACATTATAGGAGAACTTCGAAATAGAACTTGCATTTTATTATATACATATGTAACTCCCAACACTGGGAGCGATGAACACGTGTAGTAATGTGTACATACACCAAAATACAGATGGTTGCTAGACTTACGGGACCAGATATTCCAAAATGCTCAGCAGCCACAGTTGGTATCCAGTTCTCAAAACAGCTCAGCCTCCAGCAGCTCCTGTTAAACACACTGAGTGGGAGCTAACAGGTGAGGAGCATTTTGAAAAATCTGGCTGCTTCATTTAAGGACCTAAATAGGAAGTGCTGGGTGCAGAACTCTCTTGAAAAATCTGATTTGCACTGTTTGTGCATGTGTCTTGATTATGCTTATTGTAGTATAAATGTAGTACAAATGGGTAAAGCATAAATTCCTGACATCTGGTTCAGTTGTGTTTTCTCTGACCTGCAGTGCCAAATCTGGTCAGCTTAATTCTCTATGCCTGCAGGCATAGGTGTCCATATCTATAGTTAAAACCAGCCATGAGTAATTTAGTGTGGTTGAAAGTTCTACTTGTCCTGCAGCATTACTTGTTAATAAGCTTCAACTAATCTAGAAAATTTTCCTTAAATTTGAGCTTGTGTCTTCCTTCCACCATGTCCACAGCAACACAACATACTGCTATATGTCAGGAGACCAGGAACTATTTAAATGATCTGCTTGGTACGTGTAATTCCAATTCCTTTGACTGGAGCTTCACCACTCTGCCTCACTGTTCTCTAAGGCTCTTCCTACACTTTGGTGTTAGAGGTACATGCTGAAATTAGAATAGGCAGTAAAAACACAAAAAGACTTGTGTGTTTAATATAACAGGTTAGTCAGTGGAGCCTACTCTTTAACTAGTATTCATTGGTTGAACAATATAGTCTCACACTGATCCTCTCCCTTAGGGAAGTCTTCTCTGGAGAGCATTCCCCTTTCCCAGCTATTTCTAGACCTAAAAGATTACAGTATCTCACTTAAAGTTCTTTGCCCAGAGTCAAACAGTTGTCGCTTGCCCTGTTCAGAAGACTGTTCTTCTATTTACTATCTTAAAGCATGCTTTGCAATAACACAGCCACCAAAACATTAAAAAGTGCTCATTTAGGTTTACGTCACTTGCCTTCTGTATATCACCAGGGGATATAATTATAAACTGGGAGGAAGTGCTTTCAACAGTCACTTGCAGACTAAAATGTATAATTTATCACGACAAATGGCATTTCCTATTTTTGGTTTTAAGGAAAAAAACGGTATCGTCAGCTTATCTGAAGTACCTGGAATTTCTTGTTCTGATTAGGGAAAACAGAATGTTCCCACTAATATCAAGTGTAACGTGGTTAATTGTTTGCTTTCGTTCAAGGTAGGATTATTTTCAAAAAGCAAAAATCAGGCTTAAAGATTAATCCTATCTGGATTTTTATGTATTTTTTTAAAATATAGAAAATGTATTACACTTTGTAGGAACTTTTTCCCATTGATGTCACAAGACCATATCCTCAGCCAGTGTAAATTATTATAGTTTCATTGACCTCAAATCAATTTGCACCATTTACACCAGCTGACGGTATGGCCCATATATTAGACATTCAGGATCAGATTTTGAAAACTAGTGCTGTTTCTGAAAACTGTCACCTTTGCACCCAAATGATAAACCTTAGTTACACAAGCACACAAAGTCTTTGCATGTATATCCATTGCAAATTGACGGCAAACAGATTTCGTTCATGGAAATGTCGTCATTTGTATGCAAAGCTGCACATACAGAAACACATTGAACCATATAGAAATTTGCCAAAATCACCTTAGGAAAATAAGTCCAAACTTACAACAGTCCACTAGGAAGGTAACAATTTCTTTTGAGATATTTTTTTATTCGTTTCAGTACATTTTCACAAAGTTACATGCCAGCTTCAGTATACTGTAATGTACTGGACGTTGTCCAAGATCATTAAGGCTCAGTGTTAAAGTAAAAAAGTCATGATGTCATTCCTTGAAATCTATCATATGGTACATAAGGAACTAGCTGAAGCAATCTCAGAAATGGTTAGCAATTATCTTTGAGAACTCCTGGAGGATGGGTGAGGTCCCAGAAGAGTGGGGAAGGACAAGCATAGTACCTATCTTTAAAAAGGGGAACAAAGAGGACCCAGGGAATTAGAGACTGGTCAGCCTAACTTCAGTACCTGGAAAGATACTGGAACAAATTATTACATAATCAATTTTTAAGCACCGAAGGATAATAGGATCATAAGGAATAGACAGCATGGATTTCTCAAGAAAAAAAATCATGCCAAACCAATCTAATTTCCTTCTTTGATAGAGTCACTGGCCTAGTGGATGGGGGGAAAGCAGTAGATGTGATATATCTTGATTTTAGTAAGACTTCTGACACTGTCCCACATGACATTCTCATAAGTAAACTAGGGAAATGTGGTCTAAATTAAATTATTATAAGATGAATGTGACCAAAAGCACCCCTGTATTCATACCATACACAGCATTGTAGTAATCTTTGTACAAATTATGCCTTTTAAGGTATCATTTGAACATGAATAACTTGCTGGTCAATTGTATCGTGGTGAAATGTATGTAGCAGCATTATATGTAAATATGTGAATTCCCCCGTATGATTTTATTAGCACAGGTTCAAAACCAGACAGTCCTGCCTCAGCAAAAGTTGTTAAACAGGCCTATCCTAAACAAAGGAATGTGTGTTTACGTCAATTTACATATACATAATAAACAGGGTCCTCAAAACAGCAGTGGGAGGAGATGATAGGAAACAGAACCATTTGCATGTTAACAAACACAGGTGGGGGAAGAAAGGGCATGGAGCCTCCTTCACCACCGGACACCATGTTGCCTTCTTCACTGTTTGGATAGACTTTGCTTTGAAGGGCAATCTTCAGAAGAATCCACTTCAAAGGTTCACTGGACTACAAAAGAAAACTCTAATTTATCTCTTTTCACCTAAGAAGACGATGGCACCAGCACCTCAGGGAGAGCTTCTGACCAAGAAAAGGGTCAGTCTCCATTTTAAACAAAGCCTTGTACCAAAATACGCTCGATTTAAGTTTTAGACTTCTAGATGTGTGTTTTCACTTTTATTTGCTAAGTAACCATTTCTAATTGTTATGTCTTATCTTTGAATTCATTTAACATCCGATCTTCTTTTGTTAATAAACTTGCTTTATTTTTAATCTAAACCAATCCAGTGCTGAACGGTTTAGTAATTCCAGTTGATTCATGATTACTTTCCTCCCAAAGCCTATACACCTGTTGTAATCTCTGTCATTTCACCTGAGCCTATTGATCTTTCTTTTCTGGTATGAATGGCAACCATCCAGCAGATTCCTTACTGTACAGTTAGATTTTCCAGTTTGGGACACATCCAAAAATATTTCAGAAGAAACTATGGGTGTGATGTGAAAATATTTTCTAAAATGAGAGTCGAGTTTTCCATGGCGAACCTAATAGTTCTGCACATTTGTTGTGAGTAAATTACAGCTCTAAAAGAAGTAACAGCCAATCTGTGAGAGGTACAGGAACTCAAAGCTAAAATAGTGTTGTCTCCCACACATAGTTCCGTCAGAGGCCATTTCCATAGGTGATGTGACCTGCTCAAACTGAGTTCCTTTCACTTTCCCTCCTGTAGTTTTCTCTCTGGATAAAAACATCCTTACCTGTTGTCTTAATACCTAGAAATGAATTGGTATGCAGAATTCCATCTTTATCCATCAAGTCTAATTTAACAATAACCCTTAAACAATAAGTTCATAAAACTCGCCCCAATCCTGCAATGATTCTACAAGGGTGGACCCCCGTTTTTGTGCTCATTGAGTGATTGAGGCTGTACTATATAATTTTAGACAGTAAAACCTACTACTTAACCTCCCCTGTGCCTTTTATAAGAAACAGCATCACTCAGGGCCAGATAGTGGAGCCAGTGTGATTCCTTGGATTGGGCTTTGGACTGGCAGGTAGGAGGCCTAAGTTCATTTCTGGCTCTGTTGTTAACCTTCTATGTGACTTTGGACAGATCACTTCACCTCTGTGCTTGCATTTCCCCTCCCGCCGTTGTCTGTGTTGTCTGGTTACCTTGTAAATTCTTCAGAGCAGAGCCTCTGTCTCCCTGTGTGTTTGTACAGCACCTAGTACAATGGGGCCACTCAAACAATAATTAGCAGAGGGGGAGGAGAGTTCAAGGAGTCCCCTCCCTCCACTTTAGACATTGGCACAGCTGCCTGGAAAGCCATCCTTGCACCCCCAGGTCAGTGATCAGACACCCCAGTGGGGGAGGGTAGGGTGTGCTGGAAGGAGTGTGACAAAGTGGAATTTTTTGTAATATTTTTAATGGATCCGCAGCTTCCCTTATACTTTGCATGGCTACCTAGTGGTGGTGGTTGGGGTGGGGGGGAGGAATTAAGTTTGCTCTCAGGGCAGGCTAAGAGACATGGGTGTGTGTCACCTTCCTGTCCAGGTAGAATTAATAGAGTCATTACGGGACTGGCTGAAACTGATCCAGATCAACAAGGGGTCCAGAGAGACCATGCAAGCTCCAGTGACTCATGGATCAGCACTCTCAGCTGGGAAGCAGAGCGGCGGGAGAACAAAGGGCTGGAAGGTTTGAGGTGGGGGATAAGTGTTGGCTTCTGGAGGAAGCTGGAAGTTCTCTCACCTGGGAACTGACTAAGGAGGTGAGACTCAGAGAGAGAGAAACACAGAGCCTGAAAGTGGAGTTCACTGCGGCTTGGCTGGGGCTCTGGGCTGACCAGAATGTTCTATGTGTTAGCCTTCATTTCTCTGTGCTAACCTAAGGGCTTCCTATGCTGTGTTCCAGTTGACTAATAAACCCAATTGTTTTGAAAACATTGCTGAAGTGTCACTGTAAATGCTTGGTGAGGTGCATTAATCCCTGAAGAATGGACAAGACCCTACCAGGGGTCTGTCTCTGCTGGACTCACTGAACAAAGCTCATGGTGTGAAGCAGGAAGTGCTGAAGCCCCACAGGTGCAGTCCCAGGAGGCCGTGGCCTAACTTGAAGAAAGAGTGAGACCCCTTAGGGTCTGACATATCGAGGGGGTTCCTCCAAGAGACTGTTCCGAAGCTGGGAGAGTAGCACCAATCCTGTGGGTCGATGGCAGGGAGTATAGTGAATTCTTTGCCCCATAATATTGAATACAAGTGCTCTTTAATCGTAGTAGTATGATAATGTTTTGCAGTCCCAGCCAACAGTGAGGCCCATTGTGCTAACCCCTGTGAAAATACATAATGAGAAACAAACACTGCTCCAAGACAAAATTATCCCCAGGGGAGACTGAGGCAGAGAGAGAGAGAGAGAGAGATTTGCCCAAAGTCACACAGGAAGCCATGAACTGGCCCAGGACTTGCAAGGCCTAACCCAGTGTCTAAACCACATGACCATCCTTCCTGTTATTTATACTTGTGTATATTTTTATTCTCTCTCTCTCTCTTTCTCTCTCTCTCTCTCTCCCTCTCCCACCCTTCCTGTGTTGCTTATCTTCTTAGGGCCTGATGGATGTAGAGCCAACTGAAATCATGGGAGTCTTCCCATGGACTTCAATGTGCTTTGACACAGACCCTAAAGATAAAAAAGCTCTTGGAGGAAGGGACTGTGTCTTCCTGTGTGTGGCCAGTACCTAACATAGCTGGACACTGCCGGAATAAAAATATTAGACAGTAATACTTAAAGAGTCACAAAGGAATTGTGTATTTGGAGGCGTAAATTCATTGACATTAGAATGTTGGCAGTTTCTCAATAGAATTTCATTGGTCTGCTGGAAACTTTTCCACAGTGCTGCTCTCTGTTGCTTAGGATTTTATTTGTTTTTGGTGGATCTATCACATAGCTAGAGCTTCAGGTTCCAGCTCTTTCGCGGTTCCAGCTCTTTTCATTTTGTTTGCTGGTATTTCCTTTTGTTCCTGCTAGGAATTCACTTTGGATGGTCCTTTTGCATCTTGCTGCAGGCACTAATTAATAGCCGCCTCCTTTGAATTCCACTCATTGTCTGATTTGATTTATGCAGTTGTTCAGGATAATTACTGTCTTTAAAGTTTTATGTATTACATTTTCTGATGTCTTCAGTGTTTACTGGTTTTAAAAAAATTACTTTTTCTGTTCTTACATTCAGTGTTACTTACAACCCAAATGAGAGATTAAGAATGAGTTAGGTTCAGGTGTTCTTTTGCTGTACTGCCATCTGTTTTCCTGTCTAGTGCATTCCAAGGCACACAGTTGTGAATTTTGATTCAGCTACATTAATGTCATCTACATATTTCCTAAAGTGACTGAAGAAAATGTATCATTTAATTTTATTTTCAATCCATACACTCCGAGATTAATAGTGGTGTGATAGATTTTACTTGCAAAAAGGTTAATGCTCAAATAACTTTTACCTATAACCACATGGTTTAGGAAACATATATTTTGTTCTGGTAAAATTGCAGATCAGAAAGACTCCTCTTTCTTTTTAATGAGAAAGAGACATATTAATTTTGTAGATAGAAAGCAAGGGCTTGAAATGCATCTACATTTACATTTTCATGTTGACATGAATGAGGAAGATTAGTTGCAGTTTCTAATATGAACCAGGTGCCAAAAGTTCTTAATTGTGTAAATTATTATTAAAATTTTTGAGCCTGAGCCATCTCCCTTTTAAAGTCAGTGAGAGTCTTTCTATTCACTTTAATAAGAGCTGAATGAGACCTTCAGTTTGTTGAGAGATAATTTGCACAGCAGTAGAGCTATTCACATAAAATCTGCAGGATTCAGCCTTAATCTCTCATACAGATTTTATATTCTGGCTTTTGAAGAGAATGCCTTCTTGATTTGACAAGGGCATTATATTTCCTAGTACAACTGTATTAATTTCAGTGTTGCCTCAAATATTTGCATAGTGACTAGAGATGGGTAGAAATTGGAATTTCCATTCCACAGAAAATTCTAATGTTTCAAAATTTGGTTTTGTTCTAAATCATAACAAAAATTTGAAATTTCCCATGGAAGAAACATTTTAAAAAAAAATCAATTTACCATTGAAACATTTAATTTAGATAATGTTGAAACATTTATTATGGATAGGGTAAAAGCATCACTTTGATAATATCAAAACTGTATAATTATAATGCATATTAAAATTTATATTTTAAAAGTCAAAATGAAATTAATCGAAACAAGAGTCAAAATGAAGCATTTCAACATTATCCAAACAAAAAGTGAAGGTTGAAAGAGTTAGCTTTGACTTTGTTTTGTTGAAAATTTTGTTGAAATTCAAACATTCCAGCAAAACTTCTTGATTTCAATGTGACTACATTTTAATGGCAGAAAATCATTCCCTCGTTTTTTTTTACCATCTCTAATATTTACAGTATCTCTTTAATGTACTGTACCAAGTCAAAGCAAGTCAAATTGAGACTGGAAATAAGGCATATATTTTTAATACTGAAGGTAATTAACCATTCGAGCAACTTGCCAAAGGTTGTGGAGGATTCTCCATCACTGGCAATTTTTAAATTCAGATTGGATGGTTTTTTTCTAAAGGATATGCTCTATTTGGGGGAAGTTCTCTGGCCTAGTTTGGAACGCAGGAAGTCAGCTTGGATGATCACACTGGTCCTTTCTGGCCTTAGAATATATTAATTTAACTTTTTAGATTCTTAATGAATAAGCTTCCCTGGTCACTAGTTAATTTGTGTGCGCTGTCTTTTTTTAAGTCTTACTATATCAGACTGACAACTCCAGGTAAATTATCTGCTTTCCAGCTGGCGGCGTATCTACAGCTGCCTCTCACTCCCAAATACACATGAGTAGCAGAGTTTACAGGCACTTCTTTATACTATAGAAGAAGGCATTTGAGGCGGAAGCATTGGTATCTGTTACAACTTGTGAGATTACAAAACAGTAAGTGCTAATTAAATCTTTATTTATATAGAGAAAAAATATGCGGTTTTAAGTGCCTTCTTCTGTAATGAAACAAAGTTTATTGTAAACACAACTAAGCCAGTGTGCTCAGGAGCTATAGACAGTGATACGTAGAGATAAGATTTCAGATACCTTTGGGCTGTTCATGTGGTGTGACTAGTCTGGCCATAATTCTATATTGAAAAACTAGAGTATTCTTCCTGCCCGTCCTCCTCTCAACACATACACTTAAATTCATCCTGCGCCATCCTCTCTTGCCATTGTCTCATCTCGTTGCAGTATCTGTTCTTCTGCACCACACTCGACTGATTTCTCTTGGTGAAAGCCCCTTTATTTCGCCCCCCCAAACAGAGGCGAGGTATGGGGAGGTTGTCACGCAGGCTCACGTGCCACTTCCCACCCCCCATTTGTGTGAACACAGAGCAGGGTTTGCTCAGCCTTCTCAGGAGGGGGGCTCTGTCCTTCCCACACTGCGCCTCCCCCCACACGCATTTCAGCTCGCGGGGAGTGGGACGGAGCAGCCTTTCCCCTGCACTCTGGGTTGTTGCCTCAGCAGCTGGATGTCACCTCCTGGATTCTAGTGCCCACCTGTACCCTCTACAGCAGTGAGTGCCCATGGAGGGCATGGCAAGGGGGTGGGTGGGGTGGGGCTGGGGGAGAGGGGTACGGCGTGGGGGGTGGGAAGAGACAGTGGCATTGGGCAAGGGGAAGAGAAGGGGTTGGAGGATGGGGCGGGGACAGTGGGGAGAGAAAGGGGATGGGATGGGGCAGGGGACAGTGGGGAGACGAAGGGGGATGGGATGGGGTGGAGACAGTGGGGAAAGGAAGGTGAAGGGTAGGGGGAAGAGAAGGGAATAAAGGAATGGGCAGGGGGAAGCAAGAACCCAGCATATGGCATCCCCTCAGCAGCAGCAGCAGTAGCCCCAGCTGGGAGGCGGTTTCAGCAGCACCAAAGCAGCGACATCACAAAAGATGCCGGTGCCAGAGTGGCCGCCAACAGCAGCTGGGACTCCCCCATTAAGCCAGCCCAACCCCCAAGTACCGGCTGCCCTGGTACCACTCCAGGCAGGGGAAGAGAGCCAGTGAGACGGGGAACCGGCTTCACTGTGCATGTATGTGTGCGTACATGTGCACATTCACACGCTTTGTCCCCCCACCCCCAAAAATAGCAGTCAAACTACACCTATGGTGGAACTGTGCTGGTTTACAGCAGCTGAGGATCTGGCTGAGGATCTCTCCATTTCAAGTTATTTCTTGTTATTCTCCTACCTGCATAGTCTCCTCCTCTCCTAGGCTTCACCACCCCACCTCCACCCCCGTACTTTGAATTTCCCTTTCTTAATTTTCTCTCTCTTTTCCCGTCCCTTCTCTTTCACCCTCTTTCCAATCTACTGCTCACCTCGCCTCTGAAGGTTTCATTATATTAATTTAGTGGGATCTGCTACCCATTGAGGTTGCATCTGAGCACCTGACAGTGATTAAGTGCAGTGAGATATTAAATCAAACCATCCACGAAAGACAAACAAAATAAAATAGCTCCCCTTCCATGTGTCACTGAAGCGTCAAGCAGATGTTTGGCCAAGATGTGCTATAGACAGGACTCTATAGGCCTGTAAAGACGCTATGATGGACTGGGGATCATATACCAAAAGCTCCATACCTTCGGCCCTCACTCAGGAGGATCTAGGGACTGTCAGCAAACGTGCCTCAGATGTTGTAGGGATTGAATAGGAAGAGAGGTATGTTCTAACATAACACATTCCTAGATTAGGCCCAGGTCAGAACCAATACAGTGAATTGAAATGGGACGTTTATGTGGTTCACAGGGCACTATTGTGCTGATGTCAGTGCACTCCCATCAGCAGATAGATAAGCATGTTCTGTTGTAGCTGAAATTTCTAAGCAAATTGCGAGGGCTGAGGTAGTTAGAAGTGGTGTGGCAAAGTCTGCATCCAGGAGGAAAGGTCGTGCTTACACAGCTAAGCGCAGATATCGAAAGCAGTAGTAGCTACTGTGTTACCTGAGAATCCAAGAGCTGGGAGGTGTCCAAAACTAGAAAAGCAAAGAACCTGCATCATTCAGATATGAGAGAAAAGAGATGTAGAGCTGAGTGTTCGCTAGATACCGATGTTTTCAAAAACAACCATTCCCCTGTGTCTCTCCTGTGCCTTGCCCTTTTTGTGTCTCACTGCCTCTTCCACCCAGGCGTGCCTGGAAGGGTAGGAGCTGCTGCTGGAGGGCAGAGGATGTTATGGGTGGAACTGCTTTGCCATATGTAATTTCTGTACCCGACATGTTCACCCTGTGGTTACTTTGTAGAGCACTTGATGATAGTCCAGGTGGAGCCGGCAGGTCACAAGATGCTGACCTTCCTCCTTGTGTCAGTCGGTGAAATAAAATATTACTGGCAATGAGTAGCACAGGTTCAGCTGCTTGCTGAGTCACTGATCAAAGTACTTAAGCATGTGCTTCACCGTAGGAAATGAATTGGGCTACTACTGTGTTTACCATTGCTTGATCGGACTTAAGGATTGGGAGCCACGTTTCCGGTCTGTAGTTGCAACGGAATGTCTCTAGATTCTTCTCTCTGGCATTCCCCTGCTTCCCCAACATCACTCCAAATACCAGACAGACATTTAGAAACTCCTTGTAGTCTTTTGAAAACGTGCAGCATCAACTAGTGAGCTAATAAGGGGACTCTGGTGGAAAAGATAGATGTAATTTAGCTGAACAGAATTGCCAGATGCATGAAAAGCTCAGAGCTATTTACTGTTTACGTATGTTTCATTGCTTGTGCCAGAATGCTCAGCTGTTGCACCTCCAAACACAACACACATGTACAGAGCATACTTTACTAGTCACGTAAGGCTGCTAATTTTGACACCTGTATAATAAATCTGTTGGCTAGATGCAAACCTGCAGGCTGTGAAGGATTTTAGAAAAATAAGCAGAAAGGTGACAGTTCTTGTAAGAACTTTGATTCAAAAGGTAATAATTACAAAAAAAAAAAAATTAGAAACTGAGCTAAAAATATTTAAAAGGAACAAATACTGGGGAAAAAAGAGAAGTCAACAGTTAGTCAGCTGAGAGTGCATTACCAGAGAAAAGCAACACCTTGCAAAGTGAACTTTGACATTTAAGACCACGCTCCTGGATGTCTGTAATAGTTATCATTCAGTCACTAAGTGCTTACAGTCGACTCCTTAAAAATTTAAAACTTCATTCCAGACTCAACTCCTTTTTTTCATTTTTTGACAGCTGATGAGTATATTTTGTTAAGCATATTAATATTTCAGAAACAGGTTTTTTTTCCATGGTATCCCATTTGTTTTATACTTGATACTTTAGAAAATCCCCAAACCTTTGAGCATTGATTGTTAGGGCTATAAGGGTAGCTCAGAGGAAATGGTCTAGAATGGAATTTAGCAGAATACTTCACCAAGAACGTAGGTTATAGTAATTTGACCAAATTTTGCCCTCCCACAAACCTCCCTGTGAACTGTGTACACATAACTAATAGCATATGTATATCTGTAGAACAGTTGGTAGGTACAGTAATTTGTCTTTGGGACCTCCGCCCCAGATGATCTGCACCATTATTCTGTATGTAAAAAAATTCCTAGAGAACCATTAATTCCAGAATGACTCTCTCTTAACAAGAAGAGACCACATGCTGGGAGAGGTGTGGCTTTGGGCATTTCAGCTGTGGAGTTGTTCAAAGAAACTTTGCAAACAGATTTTTGTATAATGGGGAAAAATGTATTTTTTTGAAAAATGACTAGTTTGACCAAATAATCTGTAAAAAAAAAAAAAAAAAGAAAAAAGAAAAAGGGGAGGGGGGTTCTGAAGGGTTTTGTTTTGTTTTGTTTTAGCTTATTTGTTCAAACTAGGCTTTTTTCTGCACAAGGAGTAAAAGAATACAATCACAATTGGGATAATAATAAACCATTTAAGTTTCAGCGCCAAAGTTCAAAGTCCCAAGGCTATGAGCAACTAAAAATGAGGTTACAAAGAAAACCACTCTGCAGCCTTAAATACAGCAAGTCTTCCTGCACCTGCAATCTTAAGCATTTCTTGTGAGATATCTGTTTGTGTTAAACATTTCCCATTAATCCATCTTCTACTTTAAATATAGAAAGGGCAGACTAGAAATACACCCTGTAAAACACTGCTCAGAATGGGATCAGCAGATATTTTAGATACTTATGTAAAATTGCCTTATTTAGTCATTAAGCAAAACTTTTTTTAAAAAAATTAGAATGATATGGGAGGTCAACGGAGCCTAATAAACAAGTGGACAACTTTCCTGAAAGCAAGACTGGTGTGCTCGATACCTGGCCCTGAGGGAGCAGACACATACTTTGATGAGCTACGTAAGTTGAACTGATCTTTACTATTTTGTTCTGTAATCTGCTCTGTGTTTTGGATTTACAGAAACTCAGGGCAGTGTTCTGATCTCACTCACACCAGTTTTATACTGTGAGCAACTCCACTGACTTTACTCCTGGTATACAGCTGGTGTAGGTGTGCAGAATTATGCCCTGTTACTTTTACTTGGCTTTTCCCATTTAGGGAGAAGTTCAGCTGATTCCAGGTGGAATACAGCAGATGGCAGAACTCAAAACTTCAGCAAAATTCACAGGACAAAAAATTCAAAATCAAACAAACATAAGAATTAATTGTATGTTTACAAAGCTCCAAATGATAGGGTGGTAAATATGAAAATGTTTATAGGCTGTTTAATAAAAAGAAACTTTTCCCATTACAGAAGATATTTTCTTACTTTCCACAAGAGATGAGAGAAACCCTCTAGTGTATGGAGTCTTCACTACTACAAGGTATGTGTAGGGTCACATTTGCCCCTGGAATCCAATCCTGAAGGCCTCACTCAGGCAAAAACCTCTTAAAGGCAAAGGGAGTTTGCCAGAATAAGACCTGCAGGAATGACCTCTATTCCCCTAGGCCAATATTTTCCAAAATGTGTGCCTTAAGTTATGCTTCATAGTCCTTATGTAGGCATCTAAATAAGTGCCCTGATTTTAAAAAAAGAGTCAGTTGAGAAACAGGTGAATTTTTCACAAAAATCTTCAAGATGTTGAACTTCAAAATTAAAAAAAAAGTTGATTAGCTTTACAGAGTACCCAACCGTGCTCCTTTTGAAATAAATTCATTCTCCTCTGCTGCCAGACCCTGATTATCTTGTGAGATCAAACAATATCACATGTCAAGGTGATACAGCTGTTGGTCACTTTTCACAATAAAGCACTTTAGAGCAGTGGTTCTCAAAGCCGGTCCGCCGCTTGTTCAGGGAAAGTCTCTGGCGGGCCGGACCGGTTTGTTTACCTGCCGCGTCTGCAGGTTCGGCTGATCGCGGCTCCCACTGGCCGTGGTTCGCTGCTCCAGGCCAACGGGGGCTGCGGGAAGCGGCGCGGGCCAAGGGACGTGCTGGCTGCCCTTCCCGCAGCCCCCATTGGCTTGGAGCGGCGAACCGCGGCCAATGGGAGCCGCGATCGGCCAAACCTGCGGACACGGCAGGTAAACAAACCGGTCCAGCACGCCAGGGGCTTTCCCTGAACAAGCGGTGGACCGGCTTTGAGAACCAATGCTTTAGAGTGACACATCAGAATAATAGGTGGGGATGGTAATAAGATAATACCTTCTCACCTCACAGGAGGGGAGTGGGGTTGGAAGATTAATTAATGTTTGTGTAGTACTCAGATATTATAGCGAAGAACGTCATAGAAAATCCAATGAGGAAATTAATAATTCTATTTTCAGAGCATGGTTTGAATAGTGTGCAGTAAATGGGGCCACACATTGAACAATAAGGTTACAACAAGATATTGAATAACTGCTGATTAAGTGAGCACCCTCCATCCTGTGAACGGAATGAGGCAGAAGTCCTGTGGGTAAAATAGTGTGTGATCCTGTAATTAGAGACGGTATCAGAATGTATACACACAAGGGGGTGAGTTAAGTTTGCACTGGCAATCTTACCTCTGGCATCCTAACTTTTGAGTATTTGACTCCACATCGTAATAATGTTTAATGTAGGTTTTGTGTGTCATGTAATCTACCTGTTGCAGATGGAATGGAATTCAATCATTCTTGATATAATTTCTATATCAGTTTGTAGTAGTCTTGATTATTGATTTGCATTACAGTAGCACATAAAGGCCCTAACCAATATTAGGGTGCCTTTGGGCTAGATTCAGAGCATTCACATAGTAAACGAGTCCTCATCCTGAAGAGTTTATAATCTAAATAGACCAACCAAAGGGGGAGGTGTCAAAGCAGGAGAGTGACATAGAGAAATAACTTGACTTGTCCAGGTCACACAGTTGATTAGTGGCAGAGCCAGGAGTAGAGCTTAGGTCCCTGGGTCTCAGTCCAGTGTGCAAAGTATGAAAGACACTATAAATGTCAACTATAAGAACAGTATGAATATAATATCAATAGGATGTGTGCCGTATGCAACAAAGCCTCTTGGAACCTTCATACAATTCAGCCAATAAACTGACAAAAATTGAACCCAGTTATAGGATCTTCCCTTAGAAGATTACATAGCCACTGAAGCTATACAGAAGTGAATGAATGTCCATTTCGTCACACAAAGTGTAAGATTAACACGTTTGCCTATGGCTTGGTTTTGGTTAGATAATTCAACTATCTTTGTTAGAAAAGACACATAACATTTTATTTATTTATTTTTGGTTTACAATGCTCCTACACTTGCCTCTCTAATACTCTGATTGCCTGAACAAGAATTAAAACACAGAATGTCAAATACAAACTGAATGTAATGGGCTGTCCTTCAATCTCTAAAATACACACCCCAAAGTCCTAATCATAATAAGGAATAAGAGGTCTCTGGATCCCTTCACCCACCAAGATAAAAGATGTTTTTTTCAGTATGGCCAAAAGGTTAACAAACCTAGTCTCCAGCGAACCAAAGTTTTAAACTGTAATTCACAGTTATATTATGTATGAGAGTTTTCAAGCCAAAGATATAATCTATACTGTACATAATTAGCACCACCCTCAGTTATAATAATTCTCAGGTATGGGACCTGATCCAAAGTCCAACAAAATCAGAGGACTTTTAACTGTCTTCAGTGAGCTTTGGATCAGGCCTATACTGAAGATTTTAAAATGTGATTATAAACATGCTTCATTTCTTTCAGCTCTGTATTCAAGGGCTCCGCGGTTTGTGTGTACAGCATGGCTGATATCCGAGCTGTTTTCAATGGCCCTTACGCTCACAAAGAAAGTGTGGATCATAGATGGGTACAATACGAAGGACGTATCCCATACCCCCGGCCTGGTACAGTAAGTGTCTCTTTAATTATATACTTCTATTTTTACTCAATGACCATATATTATGTTTCTGAATGGGTAACTTGTATTTTCCTTTCAGGATGTTTTAAATTATCCTCTTAACCCTCCTTCATGTTGACAGCTCAGACTTCTACCTACCCCTTTTTATATATAACTCTTCCGTTTCTCTGAGATAACATTGTGCCCAGACTGTCTATTTCCTGATGGTCTCTCCCACTCTGGGCTCCTCCTGGCTATATTTCCATGTGTAGGTGGAGATCCTCTCTGAGACACCAACACTTCATAAATAGCAGAGTACTTTTCTCTGATGACTATTAAATGATGATGATACATGTTGTTTAAATCTTGTGTTTCTCTGTTTTGCTATATCTTACAGACTTTGGTTTTGATAAAATTCTGTTCCCTTAGATGTGACCATTGATTTTGACTCTGTCATTAATATAAGTTATTTTAAAGTAACATAAGTAATTAGTTGTCATAAATTTTAAGCTATTCTGGTGAAAAACTGATTGATGGGAGGAAAAAGTAAAGCTTAAATCAGGAAATACTTCTCAGTAGTAATCCGCTAGGCCAGGGATGGCCAACCTGAGGCTGAGAAAGAGCCAGAATTTATCAATGTACATTGCCAAAGAGCCACAGTAATATGTCAGCAGCCCCCTATCAGTCTGTCCCCAAGCCCGCTCCCAGTGCCTCCCACCCACCAGCAGCCTCACCGATCAGCACCTCCCTCTCCCTCCCCGCAACTCCCGATCAGCTGTTTTGTGGCATGCAGAAGGCTCGGGGGGGGGGGGGGAGGAGCGAGGGCACAGGGGCTCAGGGAAGGGGGTGGGAAGGGGCAGGGCCTGTGGCAGAGCCAGGGGTTGAGCAGTGAGCACCCCCCGGCACATTGGAAAATTGGCACCTGTAGCTCCAGCCCTGGAGTCGGTGCCTATACAAGGAGCCGCATATTAACTTCCGAAGAGCCGCATGTGGCTCCGGAGCCACAGGTTGGCCACCCCTGCCCTAGGCCCTGAGGGAAAAAAGGTTGGAAAATTGAAAAAAAAACAAACACTTCTTTATTTCAAAATTTATAATTTAATTAATATTTCAAATACTGACAAAATGGTTGACCTACTCTGTAGTTGGTCAAAAAAAGGATCATTTTTAATGACAAATTTCCCACATTTAAAAATAAAATTAAATATGGAATTGGAAAAATTTGGACCAGCCTAACCATGTGTAGAGAAGAGTGCCAGCTCCACGTTGGAGAGGAGAGGAGAGAGGCAGGAGCCCTGTGTAGCTCGAGACATATAAAGATAGACTGGACGGAGCACGAGAACAAAAGTTCTCAAGCTTCTTTGTGCAGTAATCCACATCTTAATAGAGATTGTCTTATGGGCCTTTTCCCTTCCTATCCATGATCCTACACAATCACACATTGCTGTGAGAAACTGATTACGTGACAGAGTAAAGCAAGTACATATTTTATGGCCTGATGATGCCTCTGTCTCAGGCAATAATTCACTATCTAATTTTTGCTCTTCCTTTCAGTCCATCTCTCACTCCTATGTGTTCTGGTCATCCCCCATTTCTCCTTTATTCCCACCCCACCCCATTTTTTTCTCAGCTGTCTGCAGGAACCAATAGTTATTAGACATCTGTGATAAATACGAGCACATTATAAGCTGCTTGTCTGCCCAACCCAGGAAGGACTAATGTCATGCCCAAAGTCTCTTTCAGGCCCATGCCGCAGGGCACAGTTTATCAGTTCGAACACAAAACTCACAGAAACACAAAACGCTATTCCTCTGACCAACACAGGCTGCATTACCCCTGAGGCCTTTTCCTTTGCTCTTCTATCTCCTATTCCTGGCCCAGCCACAGAAACCTACTTCCTTTCAATAGCTCCCCTTTCAGTGGAGCTCTCTCAGCCCTTTGTAGGGAACACCCAACCCCTGGCTCATAAGGGGGCAGCCCACCCTTTTATGTACATGCAAACAGGTAGACATTTTGATCCAGATTTTCAATCGAGACCTTTAATTTGGAATGACGCCGCAGTTTATGGTTGCCCAACCAGAAATACCCAGGGCCTGAGCATGGGAGGTGAGATTCAGAAATCAGGCACTAAGTGTCTCTAACTGCCATCCAGAATTTGAGGTACCCAAAAGTAGAAGCCACATTTGGCAATTTGGACCAGAGAACGAACCAACGCTTGCATTCACAGCTCATTACTAAAAAATGCAGGTGCAGTTACTCATAGGCATAAAATAGTGCCCACAAAACCAGAAACTGTCACAGGCCCATGCTGTCTATATCATTGGAATTACTCGTCTGAAACTCCTGCTATGCCCAAGAAAGATGAATATACTAAAACTTCTGTCCTGCCTAGAGGGATCTTTTTTTGTGTGTATTAGCCATCACATGCATGAACTGAGATTCACAAGGAAGGAAGTGTGTGTGTCAGTGATCCTGTCAGCACTGATCTGTTTCACTGGTTTGGATATCCACATCTGAAAGAATTTTAAAGGTTGCAGGATTTAAAGATAAACTGATACTTTCCATAACCCTTCCCGTAAGTCTGCAGCTACTTCCTTTAAGCACCTGATAACAGCTATGAGAGAATGGTTCCATAAAAAGTTAGGGTCAAATACTAAGGGCCTCCTGACTCAATCTTTTGTCAGTAGACGTCAGTAAGAGTTTTCCTGAACAAGGGTTGAGTAGGGGATATGGCTGTTAGAGAAGAAAGTGCTCTCAAAGTGGTTACAATAATTTACTTTAATAATACAGTAGTATATGTTTACATTATATCTATTTATATTTAGTATTTTTAATACTGGAATCTTTTGTCTTTACTAAGATGGAATTATCCCAGATCTGAACATCTCTGAAATTTGGGGATTTAGTATTTAGTACCCCAGTTAGGATAAATTGCTCATGAATTATCTGCCACAGCTGCAGTTCTGTTTGGGCACTGGGTGAAAGTACAATAGCCACTCTGCTCAAGCAACCCCTGAGGGCAGCATGAGAACAAAAACGTACAGTCCTCAACTCTTTTTTTTCGGTGGTTCTGGGCAGCATGCTTCAGATAAGGCACAGATATCAACCTTCAGACTTTTCAACAGCTTGACGAGGAGAGTGGCTTAGCTGTTTCGGACAAAGTTTGAACATCCCAGGCCCAATTTTACATATGCTGCCAACACTCCGGATACAGGAATGGCCCTTTCACAAGTTTTCATTGGGCATTTTTTCCTCAGTGGCAGAGAAAGTCTTGGCCATTTCAGCTCCATATTAAGTGGTAGGACACAGTCAGCAATGAGGATATTTGTAGCCAAACCCAGCAATGGATGTCCATCAGCACTAGTTCAATTTCGCCAGCTTTCCTGGTATGGATATAATAGGAGGAAGACCAACAAATTACAAAACCTGTTTACCAAGGAATGCAGCTGCTCAGATCAAGATCACATGGTCACCAAAAGATTTGGTGATGCAGTGAGATGGCCAGTGATGGACATAGACTGAACATCCAGCCAGATTGTTCTAAGGACCTAGCTAGAGATTGATCCCAGTGGTGCTTGATCTGCAAGGAGACTACATCCCTTTGGGAGGTGCCTTGATGATAATGATCTGAATCAGGATCCAAATTCAAATTAAGTGGCAGGGCCCGCATCTTGTAATAGGCTAAACCAAAACCCTGGATATGAATAGTCTTAAACTTTGGGGAAGAGGAAACTCCCTTTGTGTTATACTCCCACATAAGGTTCTGGGCAGATTTGCAGCCCCTCTGATCAAGGGAGCACAGAGTTAATACCAAGACCCTCCACCATGTAATACAGAACCCAAAAGAGGGGACGAGATGTAGTTGGAAACATGCTTCCTCCCTGCCTATATGCCAGTCAGTAAAGTTTGCTACGCACATCGGGGGATAGGAGGTGAGGTATGCTGCATGTCTTAAGTGTGTTGCGTTTTGAGTGTTCTCTGGATGCTGGAGTCACTACCCCTCAAGGTCAAATGTCACCTGTGGTCCCTCTAGCATGGGGTAGCTTAGTACTGCTCAGGGCTATGCAAAATAGATACAATTTAGCCCTTAATAAATTAGTATTTGGAAAATAGAAAGATCTGTATAAGGGCTAAGACACAATTAGGGTGTACAGAGCTCTTCCTGGATTCATTATATTTCTTATGTTATATGCTATGGGTTGCTTGAAAAATGAATACACTGTGAAATGTATTCCCTTTGATGTTGGGCTTCCAGAGATGTGTTGGCTTCCTTTAAGCATTTATACAGAAGCTGGAGACTGTTACCCTAATTTAACATTCTACTCAACTAATGTTATCTCCGAATTAAATAAAGCTGCTCTCTATATATGCTGTGACCACGCTGATATTGAAATTTTGACAAAATGCTTCCTGTGGCAATTTGTGTTAGCGATGAACTCCCAGCATGACCATGACATCATGACTCCATAATGCTAAACTGTATAGAAGCAGCAGGATCCCTTGTTTGCTTCAGTTTCTTTCTTGCATTGTTTGCCTGCCCTCTGGTGTTAATTCAGGGACCATTGATACACCACACTCCTAGGCTTGGTCAGTGTGTGATGTATGCCTCTTTTGGCCAGGCCTGTCCCACTGGTGTTAATTGGAAGCTCCAGGAAATAATGGAAATTAAACAAGGGTGAAATAACTGAAATACAGTATGCTGGAATTTGGGAGCTGAAGAAAGGGACAAATCAAAAATAACATTAGGCAGATCTGAAATGAAGGTCCATTTGAAAAGCAAGCCTACTTCATTCTGATTTTCTTTCACCTCTTAAAAATCGAGATTGCATAACTGCTGTTGCCACTAGAAAACACTACCTAAGGATTCAGACAGGAAGCTACCATTAACATTAGAAGAAGATCAGGACTAAATCTCCAAAACTGTTTAAAATGTATTCTGAAGATTTTCACACTTATAATCAGTGCTTGATAAAGTTCTTATGTCAGGTAGAAGGCAGAAGAGCAGGATTTTGATTAAATTAGGGGGAAAGTCTTTTAATCTGTCTACTATTATGGCTATAATCCCTGGTATCTAAGCACCTCACAAAATCCTGGGTTTCTGGGTTCTTTGTTTTTCAGAGCATTACATTTTTTTTAAAACTGTAAAATGATTAAAACTAAAATGAGATTCTCAGATGTGATCTCTTCCTTACTCTGGGTCTCTCACTTTTCTGTAGAGCTCCTCACCATAACATCTAACACTGATCATATTTCACATCTCTTGTCCCCTCTGCAGTTTTGATGTAGATAGTGGGGGTGCTGTACATCTCATTCTAACAAGACTGAACCCCAAGGGAAGCATCCTTCAAAGCCAACACTCTCTGCCAAAAACTCCCACCAGCCCGCTCGCTGGTTGGCTTTCCTGCTGTAATAAGCATGTGTATAAAACATTGAGGTTACACAGGTGTCATTTATTATTTGTAGACTAATCTCCCTGTTGCTCCTGATCTTTATAGGTTGGAATGCATTCCTCACTTCTCCAATTCAGCTCTCCTTTGATCTCCACACTGTAACTGGGCTGCCTTATCAAGTGAAACATTTTACTTTATGTTGTTTTCCTGAAGAAACCTCCTCCACCTCCTTACTAATACGCTTTCCCTGATATGAATCACCTTTGAGTTAACAGCAGATTTTCTGAACTCAGCGAATCTTAGTTGCCTTTTGCACTTGCAAAGCTTTACAGAGAGCTCTACAGTGTCACCTGCAAAGTCAAGGGCACTTAATGGATCCTTCTTATTCCTGTCCACCTAAAAGCAATTATCTCAATTTATTCCTTAATATCGACAATGCCAGTGCGTTAACAGGAAACGTGATACAGCACGTTTGGGGCAGGCAGTGGAACCTTGAACAGAGGAGCGGCTGATTCCAAACACCACCTGAACTAACATTTTTCCTCTTGTGGGTCACTCTAGGATCAGGCATCAGCCACAGGAATCTGAGCCTTTTTAAAAATATTTCCCTTTCTTTAAAAAAAAAAAAAAAGAGGTTGGTCCTTGACCACCTTGCAGTTTTGCTGCTCCCTGTGTGTGCCTAGCCAGTGGGCTTGCATGACATGTCAGTAATGTTAGTGCAAAATGCTGCTTTCTAAACCTCCCTGTGGATCCCGCCTGCATATTTTTTGCTGTCTCTATACACAGAGATACACTGATAGTGTTTTGTTTTGTTATTCTGGTTTTTGTTTTCTTTAATTGATCAAAGTGATACATTGGCATCCATCTGTCTGACGCCATAGAATATCAGGGTTGGAAGGGTCCATCTAGTCCAACCACCTGCTCAAAGCAGGACCAATCCCCAACTAAATCATCCCAGCCAGGGCTTTGTCAAGCCTGACTTTAAAAACTTCTAAGGAAGGAGATTCCACTACCTCCCTAGGTAACCCATTCCAGTGTTTCACCACCCTCCTAGTGGAAAGGTTTTTCCTAATATCCAACCTAAACCTCCCCCACTGCAACTTGAGACCATTACTCCTTGTTCTGTCATCTGCTACCACTGAGAACAGTCTAGATCCATCCTCTTTGGAACCCCCTTTCAGGTAGTTGAAAGCAGCTATCAAATCCCCCCTCATTCTTCTCTTCTGCAGACTAAACAATCCCAGTTCCCTCAGCCTCTCCTCATAAGTTATGTGTTCCAGTCCTCTAACCATTCTTGTTGCCCTCCGCTGGACATCTTCCAATTTTTCCACATCCTTCTTGTAGTGTGGGGCCCAAAACTGGACACAGTACTCCAGATGATGCCTCGCCAATGTCGAATAGAGGGGAACGATCACATCCCTCGATCTGCTGGCAATGCCCATACTTATACAGCCCAAAATGCCATTGGCTTTCTTGGCAACAAGGGCACACTGTTGACTCATATCCAGCTTCTCGTCCACTGTAACCCCGAGGTCCTTTTCTGCAGAACTGCTGCCTAGCCATTCGGTCCCTAGTCTGTAGCATAGTCTATATGAGAAAATTTTAAAAAACGTCTTTGCAGATCATCTGTTGTGGTGTCTTTTCCCCATCATATTTGTGGAGCTTCTGAGGTTTCATCTCCTCCCATACTAGAGTGGACAATTTGATCTAGAATTGCGCAAAATAATAATACATCTAAGTGATCTACAAACAAGGTAAATATCATTGTCCCCATTTTACAGATGCAGAAACTGAGATGCAAAGAGACTTGCCTGAAGTCACCCAGCAGGCCAGTGGTAGAGCTGGGAGTAGAACCCTGAGATCCTGAGTTCAAGTACAGTGCGCTACACTACCTCCCTAACCAATGGGCAACTCCTAACTCTCAGCTGTACCTGTGTAAATTAGGAGTAACTCCCAACAATTTTGGTGACGCTGCTACGGCATTTATGTTAGTGTAACCAGGATAATAATTGGACCCAAAGCAAATAGGGTCTAATCAAACTCCCATTGAAGTCCATCAAAAGACTCCCATTGACTTTAATGGGTGTTGAATCAATCCCTTAATGTTTTGTGAATCAGATTTTACACAGTAGCTGAACATGTGTGCACAGTATGTGTGTTTTTTGTAAAACATTTAACTTGTGTGTTTGTGAAGTTACCTTTCATAAAAGCAAAGAACTAACAAATCTTGCAAGAGTGACTTACACTCTGGATATGTTCTTTGTAGGCTTCCACCCACTGCTAAACTAATCCTCCCCTGACAGATGCTAGTCACATCACTTAATACGCTACTGGAAGGCTCTCAGATACTAAAGTGATGAGAGTATTATAAGAACCTATATAAAGCAGAATTCCAGTCTTCACATGCAACATCCCTGATGTTCCAGTCCTGTGCCCTCTGATGTGAATTTAGAACTGCCACTGACTTTAGTGGAAGATGAGTGTCCATGTCTGACACACCCTCTGGTCCTTCTGGATGTACACTAATGTCCTCTATGGAATGGGTGGAGATCACCCCTCTCATTTTCACTTGTGACATATGCCAGGATGTGACCTCAGCTTTCAAGAGGTGAAAAGCTACTACACTCACCCACTGTGCTGCCTAGCCCATAACATCATGTGTCATGCTGATTAGTATGAAAGGAAGCCCAAGCCTATATAGATTGTTCTGTAATGATGGGTGGAGCTGTTTGGTGACTTGCCAAATTCCTGTTGGTGGCTGAGAATCATTTTTCATTCCCTTCTGCAGTACCCCGTGCCACTGACAGAGATGTCTCTGGGCACAGCTAGCTTTGCCAAGAACAACAGGGTTGCACCTGGTCAGCTGTTCTTAATGGTCAGGCTGTTCTAGGACATGATCCAAAGCCCACTCAAGTCACAGTAGACCCCACTCCAGCCAACTACTGTGTGCAAGCATCCATGGTGGCCCATTGAAATAAATGGGTGGGGATCTGCTGACACTACACACTGCAGGATCCAGGCCTTTGGGAGTAATATAATTATTTCAGTTCCAGATTGGTAGACATTTTGCTCTCTATCCCACAGATGATAGCAGGTGATGTCACCTCTCCTACGTCTTGTGTTCTTCCACATAGACATTTCTAGCAAGATGTTTAAATGTCTCACATTCTAGCTCTCAGAACATCTATCACATCTTCTAGTCTTTCCTGCTAACTTAGATTTTCAACATGGTATTCAGAAAAAAACAGAGTGGCTGGGATTCATTTGTGAATGGAGGAGCCACACAAAAATCTGTAGAAGATGTGGACTGTGCCATATAAAGTATAACATATTTAGCTAGTGATAATGCAGATGACAGAAAAATATACAAAGGAGGGAAAAATAAATTCCATCAATGGGGAGCTATTGAACATCTGGAACCCGGGGAATCTGGCCTGATTCTACTTTCACTTATGCTGATCCAAACTCCAGTGAAGAAAATAACAAGGAGTCCGGTGGCACCTTAAAGACTAACAGATTTATTTGGGCATAAGCTTTTGTGGGTAGAAAACCCGCTTCTTCAGAGGCATGGACCTGAAGAAGTGGGTTTTTTAACCATGAAATCTTATGCCCCAATAAATCTGTTAGTCTTTAAGGTGCCACCGGACTCGTTGTTTTTATGGATACAGACTGACACGGCTACCCCTTTGATACTTGGTACCAGTGAAGAAAATGAAAATCTTTTCATTCGGTTCAATGGGCTTTGCCTCAACCCCTAAATGTATAACTACACCATTGTAATCAGTTACTGAGTTCCCAAAACAGTATAAATTGGAGGAGGATTAAATTTGGATTGTTCAGAAGGATGGGGATAAAGAGAAATTTCCCTGACGGCTGCCCTGAAAATGTACTGTTTAGCTATGGCTTGGTTTGTTTACAGCTATTGTTCTATCTGAATTTTTTCTGCTGACACTATAGATCCTTTTGAATTTCTCTGGAAATCAAAAGGGTTTTGACTAGCCTGTGAATGGATTTTTAGGTTCGTGACACACACTCTGTATTTCTCTTTGCTACATAATATCAAAACAAATTATTCCGTCAGAATTAAAATTACATCATTTTCTTCACAAATGAATCTCACTATAGCCAACCTTCAGGGAATAACCTTGTAATGGCTTTTGTTTGTGAAAGCACATCAGACAATGGAACATGGGAGATCCTGCTCAGAAAACCAGAGGATAAAGACCATATGCAAATGCTGGCAAAATGCCACTAAGAATAACTCACAGCAAATGAAAATATATTTCCAAAGGAGACTTTTACAGTATCCAATTGACATATCTCCTTGTCTTTCTTTGCTTGTGCCAAACTCTCCAGAGATGCCCAGTGAATAACTATCACACGGTAGTAATGCAAGAGCCACTGTATTTTCCAGTTGAGTCTTTAACTTTTAGCCACAGTGGCACATCAAATTGTAGGTTGACGCTAAATGATGGGATACTGGGTAAATGATGATGTAGAGTGCAGTTCTGCCTTTCACTGATGTAACACCTCAAGAATCTAGTGTAAAACTTTCAAAACCTCCTATGTAATTTAGGCATAGTCAAAAGTGACACAAGGACAGTGCGAGTTAGGTGACTAAATATCTTAAAATCTGGGCCGTAGTAGGCACTAAACTGCAATGACTTTCAATAAGACTTAGGCTCCTAACTGCCTAAAAGCCAGATTTTAAAAGTATTTAGACACCAAAAATTGCAGCTATGCCTAATTCCCATTGAGTTCCTAATATTTGTTTCTTTAGGCATCTAAATACATTTAAAAGTCTGGCCCTAAATCACTTTGGAAAAATGGGATTTAGGCTGCTAGGTCATTTAGGTGCTTTTGAAAATATTATCCTTAGTCAAAAGTTACTTTTTTCCTAACTAGTTTCTCTCTTAGGAGACTTGTGCAGTTTTATATGCAGATAAAACTCCCTTTATTTGCAGAGAATAGTTACTAGCTGTGTTTACCACAAGCCAAACTTCAAGCTAATTTGTCTTTTTGGCTGGACTAGACTGTACAGATTGAATTTAGGTATGAATGTAGGATCCACTTAAAGGACAAATGTCTCCGACCTGGTTTACACAGCTGGTCTCTGCTCCGATCAGACCCGCCAACAGCAATTCCAGGCCCCGGGGCAGAACGGTCAGTAGTCCCCCCCGCACGCACAAGCTGCGCCCGTGCGGACACAGTCCGCCTGATGTTTGGGCAGTGCTGGGCCTGCGCTGGCTGGTGCCCAGTGAACTGCAGCTGTGCTGGTGGGCTCGCTCTTCCGGCACAGCCAGGGCTTCCATATGCTCTCCCAGTTGGGTTGCCAATTATCTAATTGTGCAAATCCAAAGACCCTTGCTCTGCCCCGCCCCGTCCCTTCCTTGAGGCCATGCCCCTATCCCGCCACTTCTCCAAGGCCCCACCCCCTGCTCACTCCATTCCCCCCTCCCTCTGTCGCTCGCTCTCCCCCACCCTCACTCACTTTCACCAGGCTGGGGCGGGGAGTTTGGTTGCGGGAGGGGGTGTGGAGTACGGGCTTTGGGAGGGAGTTTGGGTGCAGGTTCTAGGCTGAGGCAGGGGTTTGGGGTGTAGGAGGGAGGCAGGAGGTCAGCACTTACCCCGGGTGGCTCCCGAAAGCGATTGGCACACCCCTCTGGCAGCGGCTCCTAGGCGGGGAGCTCAGGGAGTCTTCGCGTGCTGCTCCCCGCAGGCACCACCTCTGCATCTCCCATTGGCCGCAGTTCCCAGCCAATGGGAGCTGCGGAGTCAACGTTGTGTGGGGGTAGCACGCAGAGAACCCCTGCCCCACCCCGCACCCACCAGAGGGCCATTCCAGCCACTTCAGGGAGTGACACAGAGTGAGGGAGGGCAGGAAGCCTGCCTTAGCTCCACTTTGCTGCCGGCAGCAGTGGCCGGGGGCCTCCAGGTCCTTTTAAATTGCCTGTGCTCCATAGCAATTGCCCCTTTCCCCCTCCTCCCCTGCGTCGGCAGGCCTGGCTCTGATCTTGTGGTTTCCCTGCTGTGCATATATAGAACTATCCCTGATATCAATGGAAGTTCAATGCATGTATATAGAGCACTGTCAGAGTGCAGATCTGGTATTGATCTGCTAGTAGAACTTTGTTCCGTGTAGCTGTCTAGTTATCAAAAGAGAGACCTCAGTAATCATTTGCCAGAAAGTCTCTACTTTATCTGCAAAATAAGTCTGATTGTTACCTGAATGCTAGTAATGCACACAAACCATGAAGGGAAGAGAAGGCTCAATCCTTGGCATAGTATTTATCGTACATAGTATGACTGTTTTAAATGTAATATAGTAAGCAGCAATATTCACTTTAAAGGCCTTCATCAGTCAGAATGCTGTGCCCAGTTCTGGTGTCTAGGCTATAAAAAATGGGTGCTGAAAAGCTGGAGAAGGTTCAGAGAAAAGCTACAGAAATGATTTGGGGTCTGGAAAACCTGATTTACGATGAGACACACAAGGATCTCAACCTGATTATGTTATACAAGAGAAAGATAAAAGGTGGCTTGATCACCATCTGCAACTCCCTACTCAGGAGAAAAATAGTCAAAGAGAGCTGTATAACAGACAAAGGCATAACAAGGGGAGAATGATAAAACAGTTCTTCTTCAGTAATGCAGACGGTGGTGTTTTAGCAGCTGTAACTTTTGAGTAGATTCCCATTAGGAAATGTGCCAGGGTACAGGCCACTAAAGAGTGACTGCTCCCCTGTTCAGCCCCACTGCACCAGCGCTACAGAACCCAACCTTGGCGAGAGAAATCTGCTGTTTGGTCTCTGTGGTCTCTTGAGACAATCTTCTGGAATACTTCTGTTTACACTTCTCCCCTTAAGTTTGGGATCTTTTCTGCATCATTTTACCCTGCTCTGTGATGTGTAGATCAGGGTATCCTATGGCCCTAAACAATTAAGCAACAGCACAGACAGTGATGAAAGGAAGCATGTCTTGTATTTGTATCCAGGCAATTCAGATTTAAGAAGCTGGGGACTTTCCACTGAAAACCACCAGAGGGCACAGTAGGCTAACTGTTGAAAAACACACAGCAATTGAAATAAAATGGGTAGACAACGTAACAGGTCTTTCCTTTATCCCTCTATTCCATACACAGTTCACTTGACTGACTCCTTGTTAAACAATCTGACTCACTTGTCTGACTCCTTGTTAAACAATGGGCCTCTAGCTCTTCCAGAATTGAACGTATCTCTCTTTCAACACTTTTAACATTGGAAATAGTTACAAAAATCTTGAACACCAGAAATTTCTGGGTGTTTTTTCTTATGTTACTTTATTGTTTTTGTCTGAAAACTGTTCACTCTTCATTATCCAAATGTCTGTTGAAAAGCCCTTTAAAATGTGCCACATACAACTCTGAGCACACTGCTGGCATGGACCAGATCAATAATAGTAATAATTAATAAATTCAGTAACCCTTGACACCATGATTGGTGATAGTAGTATAAACATAATGATAGCTGTAATTGCCACACAGTCTATTAGAAGAAGGCACAGACAAGCTCTTCGATTGTGGTCTTCACACCTATTTACTGATATATCTTAAGTCCCAAAGGTAACTTTTTTTAATAAGTTTCATTAACAGACCTTTTACTTGAATGGAGGAAAATAGAGTCTGAGTGCTTGAATTCCTATAGCCCCCATTAGAGCTTCATATAGTGCCTCCTAGACAAAGCCTTCCTACTAACACGGCCTGCCAATCCTTTCTATCCCAAACTGGCAACTGACCTGCACTCCCACTGACTTCAATGGAAGGTCTGCCTGAGAAAGGTTTGCTGGATTGTCCAGGTGAATAAGTGACACCAGAAACTGCATCGCGTTTGTGAAAGAGAGTGTTAGTGCAAGGGTCTGAAATTTATATTACTGAGAAGTGGCAATGGAATAGTGGAAACAAATGATAAAGTTTCAGAGAGTTTTAGAAGCTAAAGGAAAATCAGTGGGAGTGGAGAAAAACAGAAATGAGGATAAAAGGGACAGGCTTGTAAAGACATGAAAAATGAAAAGACGAGGAGAGGGAAGTGGAAAAACAAGGGGGAAAGTGGCAAGCTGAAGACCCCAATGCAGAGAGTTCTTGGATGGTCTTTTTGAACAGCCCAGTGTGCTTCCAAGCACTGGTGACTAGAAAACTTGAAACACCACTGAGCTATTCCAATTCTAGGCCAAATTACGTTCCCTCTGGATGAAATCTCGGGTTTATCGCTGTCATTCATGCTTTATAGACAGTTACAATATACACACAAAAGCCAAGGTTTAAAAACAATGGTTGTCTAAAGTTACACTCCTAATTCCGTATTTAGGCATCTAAACAAGTGGTTCATTTTTCAATAGGGCTTAGCACCCAGCAGCTCCCACTGACTTCAGTGGGCTCTGTGTAGCACCCAATATGTTAAACTCTGTTTCCAAGTGAGTGAGACATTTTTTTCAGTTATACTAAACATTCATTTATCTCCCTGCACTGTTTGTGAATAAGTTTTCCTAGCACAGAAATGAACGCTTCAAAGTAATCCATATTTTTTCTTAATGTTCTCTTTTTTATCTTCTTTTCCCCTTTCTTGTGTTCAGTGCCCAAGCAAAACTTACGACCCGTTGATTAAATCTACCAGAGATTTTCCAGATGATGTTGTTAGCTTTATAAAACGCCATCCATTGATGTACAAGTCTGTTTACCCAGTGACTGGAGGACCTGTATTTACTAGAATCAATGTGGACTACAGGCTGACACAGATTGTGGTGGATCATGTCATGGCAGAAGATGGGCAGTATGATGTTATATTCCTAGGCACAGGTAAATTAAAGAGCTCTCATAGTTCTTTAACCTATTTAGCTTTCCTATGATATTGCTCTTGAAGAAGATCATTTGGGGTCCTCATCTATCAAGAATCTTTCCATTTACCAAAGAGGTAACATTATTCCCATTTTACAGATGGGGAAACTGAGGCACAGAGTGGTGAAGTGACTTGCCCAAAATCACCAACAGGCCAGTGGCAGATCCAAGAATAGAACCCAGGTCTCCTGAGTCACACTCCAGTAGGCCACACTGCCTCCCCTTTACCACACAGATGAATTTTGCAGCGTGCCCTGCAGTTCAACAAATTTGACTATTTGGGACACAACTGGGGACGGGAGTGAATTTCAAAGCCAACAACGTCTCAGGTGCAGGACTTAAGTCTCCAGGGCTTTTGACTCAGCCTTTCTCGCAAGTACTAATTTCACTAGCAAACAAGGTGTCATGAGGTGTCTTCCAGCATCCATACACTTCAGGCCAACAAGTGAAGAGTGAGATGGACTGGGATTTTAGCATGAGGAAGAACTTCAGGCTGGTTGCTCTCACAGCACGGTTGGCTGTCCAGGAGCAAGCACTGCCCCGATCATGGAGAACCTTTATTGCTTTGCCTTTCTGATGCAATCAAAGGAAGAAAGTAATCATGCACTTTCAAATACCATGAAACCCCTACAATTCAAATATAAAAGTTACATCTGAAGCATACACACGACATGCACACCCACGATCATTCATATGTTACACATGCTGAACAGTTATGAAAAAATTATACATCCGTTCGAAAAAGGTAGATTTGCTGCCTAACACATGGAATATTGTTTTGGCATGTTCTAGAATTTGCATTGTTTTGTGCTATCCTCTACTGCCATAGGTTTTCATACAAAATTAACTTAAATTAGATCAATAACCTTCTGTCGGGTTAGCTATTCATAGATAGCACTGACATCTAATTCTTCAATGTAATTCTTCTTTAGGGTAGAGATTTGGAGATGGCTAGGTACCATGTAGTCACTAGTAATTTGAATAGAGAGAAAATTATCAGCTCCAGCACCTTTTAGTTAAAAAGTGAGCTATTTTTTTTCTCCAGAAGTACATGGTTTTATTTCATGTTATATTTTAAATCTATCCTGTGGAAAATCAGGCTGAAAGATAATATTTCAAAGATTATACAATGAGTCCATAAAAATGCACCAAATAACTCGGGAAGTTTTGGCCACCAGAAGATCAGGAGCTTAAAATATGTTCGAATATGTTTAACCAACACTGCTGGAGAATTTAGAAAGGCTGCCTGTTATGTATAGATATTTCAGCTGCAGCCCTTTTTATCTGTGCAAGCCTAGATAAGAGTGTGGACATTACTGACACAGAAGGCAGGTAGTGACATTTTCTAGCTTCCACTTGAAGTGCTAGGGATGTCATCAGCTGTAGTCTCCTACTTTGCTTTAAAATGTATTTTTGTTGTTTTAATACTACTTGTTTTATTTGTTGTTTTAATACTACACATAATATTTAGTACTGAATGGGCTTGATTCAATCCTGCCTTGCATCTTCCAGACATCCAGGCCGTGCCCCTTCACCAGCCTGTGAGTTTTGGTGGCAGGATTGGCTAGCCCCCTTGCAATGCTGGGATTCCACCAACTGGAATTCACACCACTGGGGATTCCCAGGAGATGACTAAACCTGGTGTTTTTAAAGGGATTTGCAAATGTCAATGAATTTCATCTCCCCTTTGAGATAGGGAGGTGTTTTAATTCATGCTGAGTTTGGGAAACTGAGGCCCA